>NC_053393.1:41538223-42156632 GCF_905171765.1 Bufo bufo | reverse complement strand
CTCAGGCAGAGAGCTCCATAGTCTCACTGCTCTTACCGTAAAGAATCTTCTACGTTTGTGTACAAACCTTCTTTCCTCCAGACGCAGAAAATGTCCCCTCGTCACAGTCACAGTCCTGGGGATAAAGAGATGATGGGAGAGATCTTTGTACTGACTCTTTATATATTTCTACATGGTTATTAGATCGCCCCCTTAGTCGTCTTTTTTCTAAACTGAATAACCTTAATTTTAATAATCTTTCAGGGTACTGTAGTCTACCCATTCCAGTCATTACTTTAGTTGCCCTTCTCTGAACCCTCTCCAGCTCTGCTATGTCTGTCTTGTTCACAGGAGGCCAGAACTGTACACAGTACTCCATGTGTGGTCTGACTAGTGATGTGTAAAGTGGCAGGACTACAGGTGAAACTTGAAAAATTAGAATATCGTGCAAACGTTCATTTATTTCAGTAATGCATCTTAAAATTTTAATATTGTGAAAGGGTTCAAAATTCTAGGCTCAAAGTGTCACACTCTAGTCAGCTAATTAATCCATACCCCCTGAGCAAAGGGTACCTGAGATTGTGATGCAGCCAATGCATTACAATACAGGTTGTATTGTAATGCATTGCAGAGGGGATCAGACCCCAGAAGTTGAAGTCCCAGAGTGGGACGTAAAAAAAAAGTAAAAAAAAGTGTTTTTCATTGTGACGGTAGTAGAAAATATCCTCGTCAAGCATTCCCTTCTTCTCATAAAAGAAAATCACCCAATATTCCACGAGTAGGAATATCCCTGGAATCGCCGAATAATCCACACATGAGTCAACTTAATGCTGGAACAAGACTGATTTACTGGTACACAGAACTCACAATTTATGCAGCAAAAACTCCTCCTCTGGGCCAGACTAGATAATTGAGTTTTAAGAATACACACAGCTCAATTATCCTAAAACTCCTCCTCTGGGCCAGGCTAGACAATTGAGTTTTACCAATACACACAGCTCAATTATCTGCTGGCCAGAACATTTACAATTCTTAACAATTTCACACAAGTACTTTCTATCCCACCTACAAACATAATCTCAACATCATTGTCCGGTACACGAATACATTCATTCTTGACATTTGGAACCGAACAATATAGTCCTCAAAATAGCAGGGAGAGAATCAAACTGAAGCATATAGGCAATTGCATAAAAGTCCTTCACAATGGCCCCCCTTTTTCTCCCTGCTCCGGCAACTCGGTTGGACCTTTCCTGGTCCAGTAGGGTTGACGGGTTCAGAGCTTTTAGTCCGAGGTTAAATCCGTTTGGCGTGACAATCCATCGGCATTCCCGTTTTGCTTGCCTGGGCGATAATGAATCGTAAAGTCATAGGGCTGTAAGGCCAAGCTCCAGCGTAGCAAACGGGCGTTGTCCCCTGAAACCCGGTTAAGCCACACCAAGGGGTTGTGATCGGTGATGAGAGTGAACGCCCGGCCATAAAGGTAAGGTGTGAGCTTTTTGAGTGCCCATACCAAGGCCAAACACTCTTTTTCAATGGTGGCATAACTGACCTCCCTTGGCAACAGCTTCCGACTCAGGTATGCCACCGGGTGCTCTCCTCCATCCTCCCCGATCTGGCTTAGTACTGCCCCCAGTCCAAACATTGAAGCGTCTGTATGGACAATAAATCTTTTGTTAGGATCTGGGGTAACCAACACCGGAGCATTAACCAGAGCAGTCTTTAGTGCTTGGAAAGCCACCTCGCATTCCGGGGACCACAGGACTTGTCGGGGTAGCTTCTTTTTGGTCAAGTCGGTCAGGGGTTTGGCCAGGGCACTATAGTCGGGTACAAAGCGTC
Organism: Bufo bufo; assembly: GCF_905171765.1. Taxonomy (NCBI): domain Eukaryota; kingdom Metazoa; phylum Chordata; class Amphibia; order Anura; family Bufonidae; genus Bufo; species Bufo bufo. The sequence goes on along the minus strand of NC_053393.1, from coordinate 42,154,814 downwards.
TGTAATAGCCGGCTGTGCCTAAGAAAGCCATGACTTGTGTCTTGGTGTGGGGAGTGGGCCAATTGGCAACGGCCTCGATCTTAGCCGGCTCCGGCCGTTGCTTACCACATCCTACTCGGTGGCCCAAATATTGTACCTCGCCCATACCCAAGTGACATTTGTCGGGTTTGTCGTGCTCAGCCATCCAGGGGGAGTGCCGAATCACATACCACCAGAGTGCCTGGTAGGCGTCATCTAGCCAAAGCTCCTTCCATACCAGGCTCTCCAGTTCTGTCACCCACTCATTCAGGGGCTTCTCTCCCAGAAGGGGCATTCGCAGGGCCACTCGCATCCGCAACTGCTGTTCCTCACTGGGGAGACACACGCCCCGCCGCCGCTGGGCATTTTCCAGGGCATCATACCAGACGCCTTTCCGGACTGCATCCCTCCAGTCCGGGTCATCCTCATCCTCGTAGTGGAACGCTGTTTGAAGACTAGCCGATTCCATCCTGCTGTAGCCAGGGGCGCTGTACGGATACTAGCGTTACCCTCAATTTAGTAAATCCACGAACGGTGTCTCCGAGCTGCTTCTCCTCACACTAGGACGCCATCCCACTGCTTGCCACCAATTGTGACGGTAGTAGAAAATATCCTCGTCAAGCATTCCCTTCTTCTCATAAAAGAAAATCACCCAATATTCCACGAGTAGGAATATCCCTGGAATCGCCGAATAATCCACACATGAGTCAACTTAATGCTGGAACAAGACTGATTTACTGGTACACAGAACTCACAATTTATGCAGCAAAAACTCCTCCTCTGGGCCAGACTAGATAATTGAGTTTTAAGAATACACACAGCTCAATTATCCTAAAACTCCTCCTCTGGGCCAGGCTAGACAATTGAGTTTTACCAATACACACAGCTCAATTATCTGCTGGCCAGAACATTTACAATTCTTAACAATTTCACACAAGTACTTTCTATCCCACCTACAAACATAATCTCAACATCATTGTCCGGTACACGAATACATTCATTCTTGACATTTGGAACCGAACAATATAGTCCTCAAAATAGCAGGGAGAGAATCAAACTGAAGCATATAGGCAATTGCATAAAAGTCCTTCACATTCATAATTAAAAAAAAAAAGTTTCAAGTAAAAAAAAGCCCCTTTACCAAAATAAAACACATAAAATTGTAAAAAAAATATAGATTTATTTTTTTTAAAACAGACATATTGGGTATTACCGTGTCCGTAATGACCGGCTTTATAAAAATATCACACCCCTCACCTGAACGCCGGAGAAAAAATAAAATAAAAACTGTGCTAAAACAACAATTTTTTTGTTACCTTACATCACAAAAAGTGCAACACCAAGTGATCAAAATAGTACCAACCAAACCGTCACCTCATCCCGCAAAAAATGAGCCCCCACATAAAACAATAGGGCAAAAAATAAAAAAAACTATGGCTCTCAGAATATGGAGACACTAAAACATGAATTTTTTTTGTTTCAAAAATGCTTTTGTGTTAAAAGTAAAAAAAAATGTAAAAGTTGACATATTAGGTATCGCTGTGTCCGTAACAACTAGGTCTATTAAAATATCACATGACCTAACCCCTTAGATGAACACAGTAAAAAAAAAAACTGTCTAAAAAAGCCATTTTTTTGTCACCTTACATCACAAAAAGTGTAATACCAAGTGATCAAAAAGTCATACGCATCCCAAAATTGTACCCATTAAACCGTCATCTCATCCCGCAAAAAATGAGACCCTAGCTAAGACAATCGCCCAAAAAATAAAAAAACTATGGCTCTCAGAATATGGAGACACTAAGGCTGCGTTCACACGCGCGAGATTTCCGCGCGGGTGCAATGCGGTAGGTGAACGTATTGCACCCGCACTGAATCCGGACTCATTCATTTCTATGGGGCTGTTCACATGAGCGGTGATTTTCATGCATCACTTGTGCGTTGCGTGAAAATCGCAGCATGCTCTATATTCAGCGTTTTTCACGCAACGCAGGCCCCATGGAAGTGAATGGGGTTGCGTGAAAATCGCAAGCATCCGCAAGCAAGTGCGGATGCGGTGCGATCTTCACGCACGGTTGCTAGGAGACGATCGGGATGGAGACCCGATCATTATTATTTTCCCTTATAACATGGTTATAAGGGAAAATAATAGCATTCTGAATACAGAATGCATAGTAAACTAGCGCTGAAGGGGTTAAAAATAATAATAATAATAATTTAACTCACCTTAGTCCACTTGATCGCGTAGTCCGGCATCTCCTTCTGTCTCCTTTGCTGAACAGGACCTGTGGTGAGCATTAATTACAGGTAAAGGACCTTTGGTGACGTCACTCCGGTCATCACATGATCCATCACCATGGTAAAAGATCATGTGATGGATCATGTGATGACCGGAGTGACGTCACCAAAGGTCCTTTACCTGTAATTAATGCTCACCACAGGTCCAGTTCAGCAAAGGAGACAGAAGGAGATGCCGGGCTACGCGATCAAGTGGGCTAAGGTGAGTTAAATTATTATTAAATTTTTTTTCACCCCTCCAGCGCTAGTTTACTATGCATTATGTATTCAGAATGCTATTATTTTCCCTTATAACTATGTTATAAGGGGAAATAATACAATCTACAGAACACCGATCCCAAGCCCGAACTTCTGTGAAGAAGTTCGGGTTTGGGTACCAAACATGCGCGATTTTTCTCACGCGAGTGCAAAACGCATTACAATGTTTTGCACTTGCGTGGAAAAATCGCGGGTGTTCCCGCAACGCACCCGCACATTTTCCCGCAACGCCCGTGTGAACCCAGCCTAAAACATGTCTTTTATTGTGTAAAATTTACATAAAGAAAGAAAGTACACAGAAACACCCCATATGTGGCCGTAAACTACTGTACGGGCACACAGTAGGGCGTAGAGGGAAAGGTGCGCCGTATGGTTTTTGGAAGCCGGATTTTGCTCGACTGATTTTTGACACCATGTCCCATTTGAAGCCCCCCTGATGCACCCCTAGAGTAGAAACTCCATAAAAGTGACCCCATCTAAGAAACTACACCCCTCAAGGTATTCAAAACTGATTTTACAAACTTTGTTAACCCTTTAGGTGTTGCACAAGATTTAATGGAAAATAGAGATACAATTTCAAAATTTCACTTTTTTAGCAGATTTTCCATTTTAATATTTTTTTTCCAGTTACAAAGCAAGGGTTAACAGCCAAACAAAACTCATTATTTATGGCCCTGATTCTGTAGTTTACAGAAACACCCCATATGTGTTCGTAAACCGCTGTACGGGCACACAGCAGGGCGCAGAAGGAAAGGAATGCCATACGGTTTTTGGAAGGCAGATTTTGCTGGACTGTTTTTTTTGACACCATGTCCCATTTGAAGCCCCCCTGTTGCACCCCTAGAGTAGAAACTCCAAAAAAGTGACCCCATTTTAGAAAGTACGGAATAGGGTGGCAGCTTTGTTGGTACTAGTTTAGGGTACATATGATTTTTGGTTGCTCTATATTACACTTTTTGTGCGGCAAGGTAACAAGAAATAGCTTTTTTGGCACGTTTTTTTTTTTTGTTATTTACAACATTCATCTGACAGATTAGATCATGTGGTAATTTTATAGAGCAGGTTGTCGCGGACGCGGCGATACCTAATATGTATACAATTTTTTTTATTTATGTAAGTTTTATACAATAACTTCATTTTTAAAACCAAAAAAAGTTTTAGTGTCTCCATAGTCTAAGAGCCATAGTTTTTTCAGTTTTTGGGCGATTATCTTGAGTAGGGTCAAATTTTTTGCGGGATGAGATGACGGTTTAATTGGCACTATTTTGGGGTGCATATGACTTTTTGATCGCTTGCTATTACACTTTTTGTGACGTAAGATGACAAAAAATGGCTTTTTTTACACCGTTTTTATTTTTTATTTTTTACGGTGGTCACCTGAGGGGTTAGATCATGTGATATTTTTATAGAGCCGGTCGATACGGACGCGGCGATAAGTAATATGTATACTTTATTTTTATTTATGTAAGTTTTACACAATGATTTCATTTTTGAAACAAAAAAAATCTCTAATCTTCTTTAGTCTGAGAGCCATAGTTTTTTCAGTTTTTGGGCGATTATCTTGGGTAGGGTATGATTTTTGCGGGATGAGATGACGGTTTGATTGGTACTATTTTGGCGTACATGTGACTTTTTTGATCACTTTTATTACCTTTTTTGGGAAGTAAGGTGGGCAAAATTTCAATTTTCTCATAGTTTTTATTTTTATGGTGTTCACCGTGCGGGGAAAGTAACATGACCGTTTTATAGATCAGGTCGTTACGGACGCGGCGATACCTAATATGTGTAGTGTATTTTATTTTTTTAATTTTTATTCAGTGATGAATGTTTTTTTTTTTATCTTAACTTTTTTTTACATTTTTTTTGACCCAGACCCACTTGGTTCTTGAAGATCCAGTGGGTCTGATGTCTGTATAATACAGTACAGTACAATATATATTGCACTGTACTGTATTTTACTTACACTGAACAGATCTCTGCTTTTAGCATAGATCTGTTCAGCACCATGGACAGCAGGACGCCTGAGACAGCGTCCTGTTGCCATGGGAACCTTCCCCGTCTGCCACAACTTCGCAGACGGGGAAGGGTAAGCACAGGGCTGAGGGGGGCTCTCTCCCTCTCCATCGGGGGGCTGCAAAGGCACAGCAGCCCCCCGATGGAGAGGGAGGGAGCTCCCTGACCGATGACAGTTAACTTTTTCCATACAGCGGTCCGTACGGACCGCGGTATGGAAAGGGTTAAACGGCTGACATCTGCACAGATGTCAGCCGTTTATACCAGGGTGCCAGCAATGTGCTGGCACCCTGGTATACCCACTAGAAGCCAACGATCATTCATGGGGAGCGGGCGGGGGATCGCGATCCCGCCTGCCGCACCGCCCGCCTCCCGCAACGCCCCCACCGCAAAAGGGACCGCGGGGATCAGAAACTGCAAAAAGCGCAGCAAACCGCAGGTCTGAATTGACCTGCGGTTTGCTGCGATCGCCGACACGGGGGGGTCACATGACCCCCCCTGGCGTTGTCACAGGATGCCGGCTGAATAATTTCAACCGAAATCCCGTTCTGATTAACCCCTGGGGCGCCGGAATACTGATTTAAAGTTAGGACGTACCGGTACGCCCTGAGTCCTTAAGGACTCGGGAAATATGGCGTACCGATACGCCCTGCGTCCTTAAGGGGTTAAAATAGTACCAATCAAACCGTCATCTCATACCGAAAAAAATGAGCCCCTACATAAGGCTACTTTCACACTAGCGTTAATATTTTCCGGTATTGAGATACGTCATAGGGTCTCAATGCCAGAAAAAAACGCTTCCATTTTGTCCCCATTCATTGGCAATGGGGACAAAAAGCAACTGAACAGAACGGAATGCTCCAAAACGCATTCCGTTCTCATACCAGAGAATGCTGCAGTTTGCTTTCTGTCCTGGGATGCGGAGCAAGACTGATCCGTCATGACCCGAAATGCAAGTCAATGGGGACGGATCTGTTTTCTCTGCCACAATAGAAAACGGATCCGTCCCCCATTGACTTTCAATAGAGTTCATGAAGTATCCGTCTTGGCTATGTTAAAGATAATACAACCAGATCCGTTCATAACGGATGCAGATGGTTGTATTATCAGTAACAGAAGCGTTTTTGCTGGACCCTGCCGGATCCAGTAAAAACGCTAGTGTGAAAGTAGCCTAAGACAGTAGCCCAAAAAAAAAAAATGGCTTTCAGGATATGGAAACACAAAAATTATTTTTTTTTTTTAAATGCTTTAATATGTAAAACTGAAACAAACAACCAAAAAATTTGTCATATTTGGTATTGTCACATCCATAACAACCTGCTCTATAAAAATAGCCCATGATCTAACCCAGGCATGGCCAACCTGCGGCTCTTCAGCTGTTGTAAAACTACAACTCCCACCATGCCCTGCTGTAAGCTGATAGCTGTAGACTGTCCGGGCATGATGGGAGTTGTAGTTCTGCAACAGCTGGAGAGCCTCAGGTTGGCCATCCCTGATCTAACCTGTCAGATGAACATTGTAAATAACAAAAAATAAAAACAGTGCCAAAACAGCTATTTTATGTTACCTTGCCTCACAAAAAGTATAATATAGAGCAGTGATGGTGAACCTTTTAAAGACCGAGTGCCCAAAACTGCAACAAATACCCACTTATTTATCACACGGCAATTTAACCTAAATACCAATATAATATATCTTTAATGTCCTTTATCATTTATCTATAATAGATTAATAGCCTACATTCAGTGCGCTGCCTGTGCTGTTTATAGTGTGTCCTGGGGAGGATGAATGGCAGGAAAAGTCTAAAGCATATTGGTACGCCATAGACTTTTTCCAGGGTGTGGGTGCCCACATAGAGGGCTCTGAGTGCCGCCTCTGGCACCCGTGCCATAGGTTCGCCATCACTGATATAGAGTAACCAAAAATCATATGTACCTTAAAATAGTACCAACAAAACTTCCACCTTACCCCGTAGTTTCCAAAATGGGGTCACTTTTTTGGAGTTTCTACTCTAGGGGTGCATCAGTGCGTCTTCAAATGTGACATGGCAACTTAAAATTATTCCAGTGAAATCTGCCTTCCAAAAACCATTTTGTGTTCCTTTCCTTCTGCGCCCTGCCGTGTGCCCGTACAGCAGTTTATGGCCACATGTGGGGTATTTCTGTAAACTGCAGAATCGGGGTAATAAATATTGAGTTTTATTTGGCTGTTAACCCTTGATGTGTTACAGGAAAAAATTAATTACAATTTAAAATCTGCCAAAAAAGTGAAATTTAAAAATTTAATCTGCTTTTTCCTTTAATTTTTATGGAACACCTAAAGGGTTAACAAAGTTTGTAAAATCAGTTTTGAATACCTTGAGGGGTGTAATTTCTAAAATGGGGCCATTTATGGGTGGTTTCTATTATTTAGGACCCACAAGTAGTTAAGGCTGCATGCAGCCTGTATTTGTGGGCGGGGCCAGGTCACTCCTTTTAACCCCTTAAGGACACAGCCTTTTTACACCTTAGGACCAGGCCATTTTTTGAAAATCTGACCAGAGTCCCTTTAAGTGCTGATAACTTTAAAACGGTTTGACTTATCCAGGCCGTTCTGAGATTGTTTTTTCGTCACATATTGTACTTCATGACACTGGTAAAATGGAGTCAAAAAAAAAATTTTTTTTGCACCAAAAAATACCTAATTTAACAAAAATTTGAAAAAAATTAGCAAATTTCAAAGTTTCAGTTTCTCTACTTCTGTAATACATAGTAATACCCCCAAAAATTGTGATGACTTTACATTCCCCATATGTCTACTTCATGTTTGAATTGTTTTGGGAATGATATTTTATTTTTTGGGGATGTTATAAGGCTTAGAAGTTTAGAAGCAAATCTTGAAATTTTTCCGAAATTTACAAAAACTCAATTTCTAGGGACCAGTTCAGGTCTCAAGTCACTTTGCGAGGCTTACATTATAGAAACCACCCAAAAATGACCCCATCTAAGAAACTACACCCCTCAAGGTATTCAAAACTGATTTTGCATACGTTGTTAACCCTTTAGGTGTTGCACAAGAGTTATTGGCAAATAGGGAGGAAATTTGAGAATTTCATTTTTTTGTCTAATTTTTCATTTTAACCCATTTTTTCCACTAACAAACCAAGGGTTAACAGCCAAACAAGACTGTATCTTTATTGCCCTGACTCTGCCATTTACAGAAACACCCAATATGTGGCCGTAAACTACTGTACGGCCACACAGCGGGGCGTAGAGTGAAAGGTGCGCCGTTTGGTTTTTGGAAGGCTGATTTTTATGGACTGGTTTATTTACACCATGTCCCATTTGAAGCCCCCTGATGCACCCCTAGAGGAGAAACTCCCTAAAAGTGACCCCATCTAAGAAACTACACCCCTCAAGGTATTCAAAACTGATTTTACATACGTCGTTAACCCTTTAGGTGTTGCACAAGAGTTATTGGCAAATGGCGATGAAATTTGAGAATTTCATTTTTTTGCCTAATTTTCCATTTTAACCCATTTTTTCCACTAACAAAGCAAGGGTTAACAGCCAAACAAGACTGTATCTTTATTGCCCTGACTCTGCTGTTTACAGAAACACCCCATATGTGGCCGTAAACTACTGTACGGGCACACAGCGGGGCGTAGAGTGAAAGGTGCGCCGTTTGGTTTTTGGAGGGCTGATTTTGCTGGACTGTTTTTTTGGCACCATGTCCCATTTGAAGCCCCCCTGATGCACCCCTAGATTATAAACTCCATAAAAGTGACCCCATCTAAGAAACTACACCCCTCAAGGTATTCAAAACTGATTTTACAAACTTTGTTAACCCTTTAGGTGTTGCACAAGATTTAATGGAAAATAGAGATACAATTTCAAAATTTCACTTTTTTGGCAGATTTTCCATTTTTATATTTTTTTTCCAGTTACAAAGCAAGGGTTAACAGCCAAACAAAACTCATTATTTATGGCCCTAATTCTGTAGTTTACAGAAAAACCCCATATGTGGTCGTAAACAGCTGTACGGGCACATGGCAGGGCGCAGAAGGAAAGGAACACCATATGGTTTTTGGAAGGCATATTTTGCTGGACTGAATTTTTTGACACCATGTCCCATTTGAAGCCCCCCTGATGCACCCCTAGAGTAGAAACTCCAAAAAAGTGACCCCATTTTAGAAACTACGGGATAGGGTGGCAGTTTTGTTGGTACTAGTTTAGGGTACATATGATTTTTGGTTGCTCTATATTACACTTTTTGTGCGGCAAGGTAACAAGAAATAGCTTTTTTGGCACCGTTTTTTTTTTGTTATTTACAACATTCATCTGACAGGTTAGATCATGTGGTAATTTTATAGAGCAGGTTGTCACGGACGCGGAGATACCTAATATGTATACAATTTTTTTTATTTATGTAAGTTTTACACAATGATTTCATTTTTAAAACCAAAAAAATGTTTTAGTGTCTCCATAGTCTAAGAGCCATAGTTTTTTCAGTTTTTGGGCGATTATCTTAAGTAGGGTCTCATTTTTTGCGGGATGAGATGACGGTTTGATTGGCATCTATTTTGGGGTGCATATGACTTTTTGATTGCTTGCTATTACACTTTTTGTGACGTAAGATGACAAAAAATTGCTTTTTTTACACCGTTTTTATTTTTATTTTTTTACGGTGGTCATCTGAGGGGTTAGATCATGTGATATTTTTATAGAGCCGGGCGATACGGACGCGGCGATACCTAATATGTATACTTTTTTTTTATTTATGTAAGTTTTACACAATGATTTCATTTTTGAAACAAAAAAAATCATGTTTTAGTGTTTCCATAGTCTAAGAGCCATAGTTTTTTCAGTTTTTGGGCGATTATCTTGGGTAGGGTATGATTTTTGCGGGATGAGATGACGGTTTGATTGTTACAATTTTGGCGTACATGCGACTTTTTTGATCACTTTTATTACCTTTTTTGGGAAGTAAGGTGGGCAAAATTTCAATTTCATCATAGTTTTTTATTTTTTATTTTTATGGTGTTCACCGTTCGGGTAAAGTAACATGACCGTTTTATAGATCAGGTCGTTACGGACGCGGCGATACCAAACATGTGTAGGGAATTTTATTTTTTTCATTTTTTATCAGTGATAAATGTGTTTTTTGATTTTTACTTTTTTTTCACTTTTATTCACTTTTTTTTGACCCAGACCCACTTGGTTCTTGAAGATCCAGTGGGTCTGATGTCTGAATAATACAGTACAGTACAATATATATTGTTCTGTACTGTATTTTACTTACACTGAACAGATCTATGCCATTCAGCACAGATCTGTTCAGCACCATGGACAGCAGGACGCCTGAGAGGCGTCCTGTTGCCATGGGAACCTTCCCCGTCTGCTCAGTACTGCTCAGAACTTCGCAGACGGGGAAGGGTAAGGAGGGGATCTCTCGGGGGGCTCTCTGGGGGCTCTCTCCCTCCCCATCGGGGGGCTGCAAAGGCACAGCAGCCCCCCGATGGGAGAGGGAGGGAGCTCCCTGCGCTGTTAACCTTTTCCATACAGCGGTCCGTACGGACCGCTGTATGGAAAGGGTTAAACGGCTGACATCGCATCGCAGATGTCAGCCGTTTATACCAGGGTGCCAGCAATGTGCTGGCACCCTGGTATACCCACTAGACACCAACGATTATACAAGGGGAGGCGGGCGGGGGATCGCGATCCCGCCTGCCGCACCGCCCGCCTCCCGCACCGCCCGCAACCCTCCCCCTGCACCTCCCGCCACCATAAAAATCATTCGGGGGTGCAGGGGGGGGTAAATAAAACTTTTTTTTGGGCATATAAAGTTTCTGATCCCTGCGGTCAGGGACTGCGGGGACCAGAAACTTCAGAAATCGCAGCAAACCGCAGGTCTGAATTGACCTGCGGTTTGCCGCGATCGCCGACATGGGGGGGTCACGGGACCCCCCCGCGCATTTAGCCTAGGTGCCTGCTCAATGATTTGAGCAGGCACCGGGTTCCGATCACTGCCAGCCGCACGGCAGTGATCGAAAATACACAGGGCGTACATGTACGCCCTGTGTCCTTAAGTACCAGGGCACAAGGGCGTACCTGTACGCCCTATGTCCTTAAGAGGTTAAACCCCCACTCCTGGGTTCTCTTCGCAACGCACGCCGTCTTCATACACTCCCCGGCAGCTTACGTCACTTCCGGTACGCACGCTGTCCAGGTAAGTTGTGGCGCACGCCACTCCATGCGAATTATCGTTTCTACCCCAGTTTCTCCCATGTACGACTCACCCTACCCGTTCCTGGTGCCTCTTCATCTGAGCTCCCTCCATCTCCGGTCGGTCCGCTGCTGCTCCACGGCGCGTCCGTCCTCTCGCGAGAGGACGTGCGCATGTTCGCCGCCCTTGCTCCGGAGCTCTGCGGCTGACATCACGCGCCCACCTCCACTTGGGGGGGGGCCCACATCACACCACACGTGTACCCTGAGGACTCTGTTCCCCCCCCCCCCCCCCAGCACGACATCTTCATGTTCCACACTGGCCGGGGGGAAGGACAGCGCTGCTCCAACATGTTATATGGATTAACCTGAGCGCTACCTATGTAACAAACTAGGTTTAAACGATACATACAGTCCGTGCATAGTTGTAGTCCCGGCACATCATACGTAGGTCATCCACCATTTTGTCAGGTCTTTTCTCAAAAAAAAATAAAAAATATATTTTAAAGGGAATGTTCAGGTGTCCTCGGTTTTTCGGCCTCCACTCAGATACTGACCAGCGGGTCCGGAAGGCCATCTCCGTTCCTGCCAGCCGCTCATTCTGGCACAATCCTGTGGCCTGTCCATCCTGTTTTAGCACAGCTGGTACTGGACCATGCGGCACCCTGCAACTTACCTGGCCTGCTTGTTCCCAGCGGGCATACTTCGTCACTAAGACTCCTTTATTTCGCCGCGTCCAGCGAGCTCTGGTCGCTCGTAAGTTAATACCTTACATTTGTGTCCTCTTCTTAGGTTCCTTTTCGTGGTTTTGCCGCATCGTGTTCTTGACCTCCTGACGTCTCAGGTTTAGGTATTGGGATGGGTTCTTACGCCTATTGCTAATAAAAAAAAAAACATCTTTTTCCTACAGGCACTTTTGAGGGTCCCTGCCAGTCAGTCGAGTGGATTTCTTAGGCCTGAGGGTCTTTCAGGTAGGTTTTTAGTGCTGCACTTCGCTTTTCCGCAGTTCACTCGCTAGCACTATGGTCTCCCTCACCTGAGGCGTTCAGGTGAGGTTTTCTGTCCATCTTAGCCTGAAATGTTCAGGTGTCTTCCCTGTCCATCTTGCCTGAAGCGTTCAGGTGTCTTCCCTGTCCATCTTTGCCTGAAGCGTTCAGGTGTCTTCCCTGTCCATCTTTGCCTGAAGCGTTCAGGTGTCTTCCCTGTCCATCTTTGCCTGAAGCGTTCAGGTGTCTTCCCTGTCCATCTTTGCCTGAAGCGTTCAGGTATCTTCCCTGTCCATCTTTGCCTGAAGCGTTCAGGTATCTTCCCTGTCCATCTTTGCCTGAAGCGTTCAGGTGTCTTCCCTGTCCATCTTTGCCTGAAGCGTTCAGGTGTCTTCCCTGTCCATCTTTGCCTGAAGCGTTCAGGTGTCTTCCCTGTCCACCTTGGCCAGAAACGTTAAGGTCTCGTCCCTGTCTTTTCAGCCTGAAGCGTTCTGGTAACACGACTCACCTCCCCAACCTGAAGCGTTCAGGTCAAACCTCTCTACTCGGCCTGGAACGTCCAGGTCTCCGTCTTGCTGCTGTAACCATGTCTCCTCCTCCTGGTACCTTGGACACCCTTCGGCATCCTACTTTCCTCCCTAGCTGTGTGTTTGCTTGGCTCTCGGGAGCCTCTTCTGGGTTTCCTGCCTCACCCATCCAACGTCACTCTGTTTTTTCGTGTCAAACCTGCACGTCGGTGCGTCCATCCTTTCGTCCATCTGCGCCACAACTGGTTGTTATATCCGGACCCGTCTAACTTACTCACGTCGGCTCCTGACTTTTCCAGTCCCCAGGGCGAGTCGGGTCTCATCCGTCAAGCCTCAAGCGGTAAGGCAAGGGTGTCGAGTCTGCAGACACAGGTACGTTCCCAATTACGTTTCCTCGTGAGCTTAGTAAATACGGAACACGGTCCTCGTGTCCTCTCCAGCTGCCATGTTTTGTCTTTAAATTTCAGGTCCTACGTAAGGTCTCTTCAAGGTCTTCCGAGCCATGTCTCAGGTGTCAGACGTGGACGACACATTGTCCCTCCCGGGTACCTCGGTCTCTGGTCAAGGCGGCCCAGAGTCCCTCAGGAGATGGACCGTACCAAAACTCGTCGCCGAATTGCACAGAAGGGGCATCAGGCATCCAGCGTCGGCACGAAAAGCCGAACTATACAGGCTGTTGATGTCGGAACCTGGTCCTTTAGAAGGGGAAGATTCGTCCCCATCCATTCAGCAATCTCTGGTGCAGTTGCAGGCCACCATGGATTCCCTCGCCTCTTCCGTGGCTGACATCCATGCCAGGGTGGTGGACTTGGAATCCAGAACACTGTCGACATCCCAGGCAGTGGTCCCCCTCTCCGACCCTTCTTCATTTCAGCTACCGGCTCCAGCAGTTCCAGTGGTAGCACCAGCCCACTTCGTGCCGGACAACATCAGGAAAGACATCTTGGCAGGAAAGGATGTGAACCTGGCTTCAATTCTGATAGCATCCCATGATACCACTGACAATAAGACCTTTGATTGCGGGGAAATCTCGGTTGTCCTTAGGGCCAAGGATGCCCGTCTCAACCGTAAGCTCTCCGTCCCAAAGTTCATTTTGGCCTTTAGCCTGTATAGAGACGTGGTCTGCTCCGCCTTCCCATCTCGGAGGGAGGAGCTGGATACGTATCTATACAGAGTCACTGATCTTGGGCACAAGTATGGCGGTACGGCTTTTTACGATTACCACCGCTCCTTCTCAGCTAAAGCCGCCGGTGCACTAACCCAATTTCAGTTTTCTGTTAACTGGGCCACTCTGGATATGGAGTTATTCTGCCGGCATTTCGCCGGTCTCCGGGCTCCCTCCTGTTCGACTTGCCAGTCGATCTTCCATTCAACGGAGTGGTGTCCTCAAGCAGCCACGGCTCAACCAGATAGGGTCACCCCCGGCCCCTCCGGTGTCTCTAGCAGCCCCTCCTCCATGGATAAGTTAGGTAGACCCATTGTCTATCTTGGCAACAGCCAAGTTTGTAATAATTTTAACTTTGGCACTTGTCTCTTCAGTGGCTGCAGGGCTCTGCACATCTGCACCATTTGCTTCAGGGCTCACCCCAGGTCCAAGTGTCCAAAGCGGTTTTCCAAACAGCTATGACTAGCCGACTGCAATATTGATCTGTTGGCTTTCTTGTTGCGGGAGCATCCGGCTCCGGGATTTGTGGACTCCTTGATTTCCGGCCTCTGCTTCGGCTTCGACACTGGGATGGTGGCGCTCCCCCATGCTAACTGGGTGTGCGACAATCTTCAGTCGGCCAGGTCGGATCCCGCCGCTGTTCAGGAGCTCCTGAACTCGGAGGTTGAGAAGGGGTTCCTTCTAGGCCCTTTCAACCTGATTCCATTTTCTCGTTGGCGGATCAGCCCCATAGGAGTTGTATCAAAGAAAGATTCCAATAAAAAACGCTTGATATACGACCTCTCAGCCCCTCATGATTCCGTCATCCCCAGCATCAATTCATTAATTCCATCTGAAGAGTTTGCCATGAGGTATGCGTCCATTGACGAGGCCATTGCTCTCATCCTCAGGGCTGGGAAAGGCGCCTGGTTGTCTAAAACCGACATCGCAGACGCATTCAAACTACTTCCAATCGCTCCACATTTATGGCAATTCTATGGCATTCAATGGGAGAACAGGTTTTATTTTGCTAATCGGTTGACCTTCGGCTCTAAGAGCAGCCCATGGTTGTTCGACCAATTGGCTCAGGCTTTACACTGGATTCTGATCCAATACGGCAGTACTCCAGCGGTCATCCACTACCTGGACGACTTTCTCCTCATAGAACAACCACGATGCCACCCGTCAGGGCTTCACTCCCTCCTGGAGCTCTTTTCCTCCTTACGCATTCCCATTTCGCAGGGCAAGACCTCTGGTCCTGACACCTCCATCACCTTCCTGGGCATTATCCTGGATTCCAACAAGATGGAAGCCAGGCTACCGGAAGTCAAGTTGGCCCAAATCTGCGAAGCCGTTTCCGTGGCTCTAGCATCTTCCCAGTTGACCAAAGTAGAGTTGCAGTCCATTCTGGGTAGATTAAATTTCGCTTTAAGGGTGATGCCCCAGGGTAGGGCCTTCATTTCACGTCTGCTCTCGCTCCTCCCAGCAGCCCCAGAACCCGACAGCATTGTCCACTTAGACAGGGCAGCCATGGCAGACTTACGCATGTGGGACAACTTCCTTTCAGCATGGAACGGGGTTAGCCTGTTCGTCCCTTCCTGGACTCAATCTTCAGCTAGAATGTTTTCTGATGCCGCAGCTTCCCGGGGGTTCGCAGCAATCTTCGGGTCCCACTGGTTAGCGGGACCTTGGCCGCCTCAGATCAGTACCGATCCTCAGGCCCTTAGTTCTTCTCCATTTCTGGAATTTTATCCCGTCGTGGCAGCTGCCACAATCTGGGGTCACCTTTGGGCCAATTCCAGTGTTATGTTTATTCCAGACAGTCAAGACTTGGTGGACATCATCACCAAGGGTCGGGCTAAGTCGACAAAAATCATGTCCCTCCTGCGTAAACTGGTCTGGCTGTCCATGATTAACAATTTCCATTTTTCATGTTCCCACATTTCAGGTGTTAGCAACACTGCAGCCGATGCTTTATCTAGATTCAATTTCTACCCTTTTTTTTTTTAGGAATGTCCAGAAGCCGACCAGACCGGGGCACGGATTCCCAGATTCAGCGACCTAATGTTGGATTAAGGTCACTGCTGGCTGCGGCCAAGGACCTCATGCACCGATCCCTCTCTGTCAACACGGCCCGCAATTACCGCACCGTTTGGAAGCTTTTTTCAAAGTTCACCATAGATCATCCCCACCGGGATACAGCTTTCACACCTTACATCATGGCATTCATGGCCTATTGTCATGTCAACCTTAAATTGGCACCCAGCACCATCCATTTGTACCTCGCCGGGGTGCAGCATTTCTTGGTGCTGCAAGATCCAGAGCATCGCTCTGCGTTCACGTCTCAAGCCGTCAAAGCCACGCTCAGGGGCATTGAGAAGAGCAGTAGGGATACGACCCCTTCCCGACGGCCGGTCTCCGGCGGACTGTTTAGGCAGCTTTCAGCAATCCTAGATGGAAATCCTTTTGGCCCTTCCTTTAGTCTGGTTATCAAGGCCGCGGTGTATTTGAGCTTCTACGGCTTCCTGCGCCCTGGAGAGTTCTCCGTCACTTCCCCAAGGGCGACCTTCCTGAAGAGGAAACAACTATCCTGGAATCTGGATCACTTTGTCTTGAGCCTTCCAGACCGGTCCTCCGATACAGATTCGCTTCTTTGAGTCCAAGAACGACTGGTGTCCGGTTCTCATACTCCGACACCTCTTAAACACCATACCATCTCCGGACCCTGAATCACCTTTACTTCCGTTCCAAGGGAAGCCCCTATCCACGCGGCAATTCGTATCCCACATCAGGTCCCTGGTCGCAGGGTTGGGGGTGGACCCCAAAACAATAAACGGGCATTCATTCCGCATCGGAGCGGCATCTGCAGCCTCCAAACACAGGACACCTCCGCACGTCATACGCCACATGGGTAGGTGGAGATCTGCCTGTTTTGCCCGGATCCGCAATCAGAAACCCGTGAAGTTTTCCGTTCTTTGGCTTTGTAATGTATATTAAATGACATTGCTTTTTCCCTACTCAGTGTCTTTTTGCCCTCTTTTAGGCCTACCCACGTGACGTGGCTCCAGGCACACATCAGCCACTGTTAGGGTCCCTTCCCTCTATCCTACGGACCGTAGCCACGGACACAAGTAGTTAAGGCTGCATGCAGCCTGTATTTGTGGGCGGGGCCAGGTCAATCCTTTTAAACCCCCACTCCTGGGTTCTCTTCGCCACGCACGCCGTCTTCATACACCCCACCCTTGTTCCCCCCCTTTTTTCTTTCCTGTCCCTTTGCACTCTACCTAGGGTTGGCCCTCTTTTAGGCCTACCCACGTGACGTGGCTCCAGGCACACATCAGCCACTGTTAGGGTCCCTTCCCTCTATCCTACGGACCGTAGCCACGGACACAAAGTGACTTTAGACCTGAACTGGTCCTTTAAAAATTGAGTTTTGGAAATTTTCTTAAAAATTTGAAGATTGTCGTAGTTTTATTCCGGCCTCCTCTCGGCATGTTTGCCGTGCTGCCACTGGAACTCCGGCCCGCCCCCATTATAGTCAATGGGGCCGGAGCGGACCTCCAGCGGCACGCGTGCACTAGTGGCAGCACGGATCCGGCAGGCTGTTTACCCGCCGGAACAGCCTGCAGGAGAAGGCTGCCGCTAGTGTGACAGTAGCCTAAGCCTTCTAACGTCCCAAAAAAAGAAAATGTCATTTAGAAAATGATCCAAACATGAAGCAGACATATGGAAAATGTAAAGTAATAACTATTATAGGATGTATCACTATCTGTTTTAAAAGCAGAGAAATTGTAATTTTGAAAATGTCAAATTTTGGGGATTTTTTTTTATAAATAAAAATGAAATATTTTGCCTCAAATTTACCACTGTCGTGTAGTGCAATATGTGATGAGAAAACTATCTCAGAATGGCTTGGATAAGTAAAGCGTTTTAAAGTTATCACCACATAAAGTGACACGTCAGATTTGCAAAAAATGGCCTGGTCCTTAAGGTGAAAAATGGCAGGGTCCCGAAGGGGTTAATACAAACACACACACCTGAAATCAAACACATGAACGCTCACAAACTCGCGTTGTTTGTTTGCTTGTATAGGTGCTGCTCACAAACAACTTTAAACCAGACTGCTGTTTTTTTCCTTTGGATTCAAAAGTTCTGAGCTTTTATTCTGCCTCTTCTTTCAGAATGTGACAGTCAGGTTTTGAATCTAAGACCTTCTGTATGGCAAAAACCTCAATGGTATCTTTCCCATGCTTAACCCCTTAAGGACACAGCCTTTTTACACCTTAGGACCAGGCCATTTTTTGCAAATCTGACCAGAGTCCCTTTAAGTGCTGATAACTTTAAAACGCTTTGACTTATCCAGGCCGTTCTGAGATAGTTTTTTGTCACATATTGTACTTCATGACACTGGTAAAATGAAGTCAAATAAATTATTTTTTTTGCACCAAAAAATACCTAATTTAACAAATATTTGGAAAAATTTGCAAATTTCAAAGTTTCAGTTTCTCTACTTCTGTAATACATAGTAATACCCCCAACAATTGTGATGACTTTACATTCCCCATATGTCTACTTCATGTTTGAATTGTTTTGGGAATGATATTTTATTTTTTGGGGATGCTATAAGGCTTAGAAATTTAGAAGCAAATCTTGAAAGGAGCTCCCTGCGCTGTTAACCTTTTCCATACAGCGGTCCGTACGGACCGCTGTATGGAAAGGGTTAAACGGCTAACATCACATCGCAGATGTCAGCCGTTTATACCAGGGTGCCAGCAATGTGCTGGCACCCTGGTATACCCACTAGAAGCCAACGATTATACAAGGGGAGGCGGGCGGGGGATCGCGATCCCGCCTGCCGCACCGCCCGCAACCCTCCCCCTGCACCTCCCGCCACCATAAAATCATTCGGGGGTGCAGGGGGGGTGAATAAAACGTTATTTTAGACATATAAAGTTTCTGATCCGCGGGGATCAGAACATGCAGAAATCGCAGCAAACCGCAGGTCTGAATTGACCTGCGGTTTGCCGCGATCGCCGACATGGGGGGGTCACGGGACCCCCCCGCGCATTTAGCCTAGGTGCCTGCTCAATGATTTGAGCAGGCACCGGGTTCCGATCACTGCCAGCCGCACGGCAGTGATCGAAAATACACAGGGCGTACATGTACGCCCTGTGTCCTTAAGTACCAGGGCACAAGGGCGTACCTGTACGCCCTATGTCCTTAAGAGGTTAATGTACTGGCATCTACATATATCACATTAATAAAAGAAGAATGTAGTGCTGCAAAATAAATTACAATAACCACAAAAACGTCCATTATAGGACTAGAACTATTTCAATAATGGAAGCGCTGTTTCCATCAATTCCACCGGATGGACCGCACTGACTTTAACAGCATTTTACCTGACGAGAAAACGCTGCATGTTGATCTATTGTGTCCCGTATTTTTGAAGCAATGGGCATCAAAAGCTCCTGACTGATCCTCTAATACAGATGTGGATGAAACCTAACATGGACTGCTGTGCATGTAATCAATCCCCCCATCAGTCAGTGCATACGTGCTCTCTGATTGTCAAATATGGTGGTCTTTTTTTTTTTCTCCAGAAAAAGGCTGAGAAGACAATCGTTGATTTGCTTATATTTATCCCCAGGACTGTGACGAGGGGACATCCTCTGCGTCTGGAGGAAAGAAGGTTTGTACACAAACATAGAAGAGGATTCTTTACGTAAGAGCAATGAGACTATGGAAGATATGAGAGATGGGTCGTTGATCCAGGTAGTTATTCTGATTGCCTGATTGAAGTCGGGAAGGAATTTTTTTCCCCTTAAGTCAGAAAAAATTGGCTTCTACCTCACAAGGGTTTTTTGCCTTCCTCTGGATCAACTTGCAGGATAACAGGACGAACAGATGTCTTTTTTCGGCCTTATAAACTATGTTACCCCCCTCTAATTAGACCGCTTTATTGATTCCATGACCCAGACCAGTGCGTTGCTAGGTCAAAACATTCAGGCCCTGGGCCCCTGATGTTTTGTCCCAGGCCCCGAATGTCCTGCCTGCCTGTTAGATATAAATGTATTGCCGTCCTCATGACGGCAATACAATTGAATCTTATGCACTGCAAGAGCTGAAGGACCTGTGATGACGTCACAGGTCATGTAATCAGTGCTAAATGCAGTAGCTAAAAAGGACCTGGGTTGATGTCACCATCATGTGACCAGTGCAGGAGAGGACGGCTCAGCAGTGAAGTCCTGGAATGAGGCTGAGGTGAGGTCTGCTACATGAGGAGAGGTAAGTGAAGATTACTCAGTGTGAGAGGCAGAGCAATGTTGGGAGTTGTAGTTATTTAACTGGGACTGTATGTCAGGGCTGAAGGGAGGGAAGTTATTTACATGGGACAGTGAGGTGGAGTGATGTTAATTACATGGGACTGAAATTTGGAAGCGGCTGGGGTAGGGTGATGTTATTTACATGGGACTGTATGTTGAAGGGTAATGTTATTTATATGGGACTGCATGTTAGAGATGGCTGGGGAGGGGTGATTTTATTTACATGGGACTGTATGTTGAAGGTGTCTGGGGGAGGGAGTGATGTTATTTATATGGGACTGAATATTGAGGAGGTGATGTTATTTACATGGGACTATATGTTGGAAGGGGCAGGAGAGATGGTGTGATGCTATTTACATGGGACTGTATATTGGAGGGGGCTGAGAGATGGTGTGATGGTATTTATATGGGACTCTATGGCGGAGGGAGGGAAATAGTGTTATTTACATGGAACTGTATGGTGGAGGGGCTGAGGAATTATAATTTCTAAGGACACTAAATGGAGGAATATAACTACAGGGGGCACTGCAGGCGGCATTATAAATATTGGGGGTGCTTCGGGTGAGCATTATAACAGTAGGGGGCAGTATAAATACTGGGGGCACTGCAGGCGGCATTATAAATACTGGGGGCGCATCCGGGCGAGCATTATAACAGTAGGGGGCAGTATAAATACTGGGGGCACTGCAGGCGGCATTATAAATACTGGGGGCGCATCCGGGCGAGCATTATAACAAATAGGGGGCAGTATAAATACTGTGGGGGCATTTTAAATCCAGGCGTTCTTATTACTACTGGGGGCTCTATAGGAGGGATCCGCATTATTTCTACTAAGAGCACTATGGGGGCCTTATTACTACTGAGGGGTTCGTAAAGAGGGAACAATAGGGGGCCTTATTTCTACTGGGGGCTCTGTGAGGGTATTATTAATACTGGAGGGCTCTTCTACTAATGGAGGCACTTTTGTGGAGCGGTCATTCAACTTACAGAATTGGGCCACATGCATTGGTGCTTGGGCCCCGGATCTTTTGAGACCCTAGCAACAGAATACTGATACTAATTCCATCTTCCTCCTGTCCACGTTTTTACATTAGCGTAAAACCTGTGGATCGGTTCTCTAGCCAATGCCATACCTGAAAATAGTGACAAGAACTATCTGCTGACGTGAATATCTACAGATTTCTCTCAGTTGGAGGTTTCTGTCACAACAGACATTTTCTCTCACTGACTTCAATTCTTTTTCCTGTCAGAAATCGCACACATTGAGAGAACTCTGAAATCTACGTGACCAAGGATCGGTAGTCTACGCGCCCACCTATTCCCGCCCTTCTGCCGTGACGTCACATCGCACTACCTCTCCATGCGCTGAGTGAGATCTGCAGCGAAGCGCCCGACCACTCCCATTGGCCGCTTTGTCTATAGCGTGAGCTCTGCTCACCTTAGCAACGTGTTACCATTGGCTAAAAAAAGCGGTAGGCGGGACTCAGGAACTTGCGCGCTGCGAAACGGTTCCTCCTTTGGGTGACGGGCGCTGGTTGCTCAGCAACCACAGCCGCCTTTTGCTGCTGAGGCTGAGCTTTAGCTCCGCCCCAATTCACTTCTAGTCCAGCCTATGATACGGTGTATTGACGATTGGCAGAGCGGTCGGACGGATCCATCCCAGAGAGGGGTGTGCGGTTATACTGGAGTGGCAGTGGGCAGGAGAGCTGGTGATGCTGTATGAGCATACTCCCCCCTCCACGTAAGAAGACTCGCTGCATCCAGGTGTGAGCTGTCACACTGCACCGCATATGCCCCAGTGTGCAGTCTTCTCCTAGGCTGGATCCTGGGCTCTCACCAGACTCACATTCATCTGTTTACATAATATTCAGAATTACTTGAGGATATTTAAAGAATTTACATATTTTATTTATATATTTTTTTATTTTTATTTTTTCACCTTTGTCGCCCCAGTTATTTGATTTTGTTGTATTAGAGTTGCATGTGAGAAGACTCTGTTATTGGTCAGTTATCTCGGGTATACCTAGAAGATGTGGACCTTCCTTGGGGTGGCCACCTTTACCTACGTGTATAAGAAGTGCGATGAGTTCCTGAGCGTCCCCCGGCTGGAGGTGCTGCTCACTGTGCTGGGGTGCTGCACTATAGGCCTTGTGCTGTCTTTGCTGCGATACCGGGGGCAAACTGGGTCCCAAAAACAGGGCGGTCCTGGGATTATCTCCAGGATGTTCAACTTCAGTGGGGCGAGAGATGTGGGAAAAGCGGGTGTAAATGGGGTGAGACAGGTAAGTACCACAGATACAAGATGTACACCATGTGGCTGTATGTGTGTTGTATGTTTTGTATTATGTGTATGTGTGCGTATTGAATGTAGACATGTATAGATCAATATGTGATAAATTACTGTACAAATTATCTATCTATCTATTATCTATCTATTATCTATCTCATATCTATTATCTATCTCTCTCTCATATCTATCTATCTATCTATCTATCTATCTATCTATCTATCTATCTATCTATCTTTGTATATAACTCTTTTTGCACAGGGCTATGCATTGTCTGGCGGAGGTTTCCATGTGGTATGCCGCCTATAGACGCTCATGTTTAAAAGAGAAAAAAAAAAAGAATACAATGCGGTTTACGGTTATTTACTGTACAAAACTGAGATTAATATCTGTATGTAGATGTATGTCGCCAGTGTCCGGATGTGAGCGCTGGTCCGCAAGTGTCAGTGAGGCTAAAGCAAATTATGTTCTTATGGTGGAGATTATTCTAGAAATCAGAAATCACTGGAGATTACTGCATCGAGCTGAGAGCTTCTAGCATCATGTTGTCTGTCTGTCTATATCTATCTCATATCTATCTATCTATCTATCTATTATCTCACATCTATCTATCTATTATCTATATATCTCATATCTATCATCTATCTATCTATTATCTATCTATCTATCTATCTATCATCTATCTATCTATCTATCTATCTATCTATCATCTATCTATCATCTATCTATCTATCTAATATCTATCTATCTATCTATCATCTATCTATCATCTATCTATCATCTATCTATCTATCTATCTATCTATCTATCTATCTATCTATCTATCTATCTATCTATCTATCTATCTATCTATCTAATATCTATCATCTATCTATCTATCTATTATCCATCTCACATCTATCTATCTATCTATTATCTATATATCTCATATCTATCCATTAATCTATCTATCTATCTATCTATCTATCTATCTATTATCTATCTCATATCTATCTATCTATCTATCTATCTATCAATCAATCTATCTATCATCTATCTATCTATCTATCTATCTAATCTATCTCATATCTATCTAATCTATCTAATATCTATCTATCTATTTTCTATCTATCTATCTATTATCTATCTATCTATTATCTATCTATCTATTATCTATCTATCTATCTATCTATCTATCTATCTATCATCTATCTAATATCTATCTATCTATCTATCTATCTATCTATCTAATATCTATCTATCTAATATCTATCTATCTATCTATCTATCTATCTATTATCTATCTATCTATCTATCTATCTATCTATCTATCTATCTATCTATCTTCTATCTATTATCTATCTATCTATCTATCTATCTATTATCTATCTATCTAATATCTATCTATCTATCTATCTATCTATCTATCTATCTATCTATCTATCTATCTATCTTCTATCTATTATCTATCTATCTATCTATCTATTATCTATCTATCTATTATCTATCTATCTATTATCTATCTATCTATCTATCTATCTATCTATCTATCTATCTATCTATCTATCTATCTATCTATCATCTATCTAATATCTATCTATTATCTATCTATCTAATATCTATCTATCTATCTATTATCTATCTATCTATTATCTATCTATCTATCTATCTATCTATCTATCTATCTATCTATCTATCTATCTATCTATCTATCTATCTATCTCATATACAATTCCAAAAAGTTAGATTAGCACATTCAAACTATATGAAATAAGGCACAGGTGCTCACCACAACTGCTAACATGCAAAAGAAAACAAACACTATGGGGGTCATTTATTAAAACAAATGTTTTTACGCCAGCGCTGATGGTGAAAGATGCGCCTGATTTATTATGAAACAGGCGCATTGTCATGAATCAGGCGCACTTTCGGTAGTCCTTGCGTCTTTGGGCTGGCATAGTTTTTCACCGACTTTTACTCTTTCTTGGAGTAAAATTAATACATTTGCTGGGGTTCCACCATTCCCTCAACGCTCCTTTTGTGTCAAACGTGGCATAGAAATGCTCAGGTGACAAATATTGTCACACGGGTGTTTGAAAGGTTGCAAAAAGTGGTGTAAAACTGTAAGTGACACTATACGTAGCAGCGCACTGTTCCATGCACAAAGACATTGGAAACATGGGTCAAACGGACTTGCAACCTTGCTATTGCAGCAAGCCTCTTTGGAGGTGGTGCAGATGATGAGGGTGGTAGTGGCCCTGAGGAGATGTTTTGTCACAGTGTACTACCTCAGGCCGTCGCTCCCTGGGGTTTGGTTCAGTGACAAGATGATATCAAGGAATCAGGCAGATGTAGAACAACAAACATTTTTCTTTACTGAGTGCATAGGATGAGTTACAGAACATCCAGCTGTCATCTGTTCTAGGTGCAATGTCTATCCTCAGATGATGAGGTATGGTGGCAGGCAAGATAGCAGACAATAGCACGCTAGAGTAGTCCTTCTCTCTCTTTTGATTCCCCTTCACTAATCTGGCACCTGTAGCTATAGGTGTCCACTTGTTGAATGCAGGCTTTTGAGTGTGCCTGTCCTGAATATGGTGATGGGTGTCTTAACTTGTTATCCCTCACCTGCAGCAGAGTCTATATTGCTGTATTGCTGATCAGTCTGCTGTCTTTGTATGCTGTAGCTTGCAGTTCTTTTGGTGGCCTGGGCTCCTGCAGTCTCCTTGGAGTAGTGCTCCTCACAGACAAACTGCTTTCGTAGACCCAGGGCCCTTGGATTGGGAGCAGATCGACAACCTCCCTCACTCTGGAACTCTTGAACTTCCTCTCCTGACAGGAAGTAGGACCAGCCCACTCTCACCAAGAGGGGAGAATGCCAACGATACCTTATCATTGCTGAAGCATAGGGCAGATACATAACATGACATTAATACTAAATGTAACAAGCAATTTGCAGATACCCCCAGGTCTGAGGTGCTGCGCTATACTTACTATTCATGAAAAAGGGAAGCTCTTTGCGGACATTTTTTATCAAAATTATGTTGGGCCCATCTACCAACAACAAGGTGACTTCTGCAGATGGTAACCTACACTATCAGACTCGCCTCTCCTGGGGCTAAATAAGCTTACAAAATTCTGGACGGTGTAGGACCCAGCTATACCATACTCTGCGTAAAAAAGCCCTGGGCAGATGGACTGGAGTGCGCAGTCTAAAGGAGGCGGCCAACTCCCCCAGACATACAGTGTAAAAAGGTTCAAAACCAGGTACGTTGAGAAGAGAGGGGGCCGCCGCTAGGAATAGCGATATATCAAAGAATTACAGAAAACCCTTTAAACTATCAGTCTGGGCCCCTCCGGTGCAGCACATGGTGTTACATTACAGAGAGACGTCGTTGTGTCAGGTGCATAGTGTAACTGCGCAGGCGCAGGCCTGGGGGGGGGGGGGGGGGGAGGCAGCAGCGGATGCTACATCATTGGTAATATATGTCACATTTAGTGTCAGTTTAGACATGGTTTTCGCTTTTGACAGTTGCCATGCCCCTAAAATTTTGGGAACATTCTGGAGAAATGCAGTTAGTATGATATCTATCACACACGCCTTTTCCTTGTATTTATACCGTGACATCATGATAGAAATCCAAAAAAAGGCGTGTACGCTTAAAGGGAACCTGTCACCTGGATTTTGGGTATAGAGCTGAGGACATGGGCTGCTAGATGGCCGCTAGCCCATCCGCAATATCCAGTCCCCATAGCTCTGTGTGCTTTTATTGTGTAAAAAAACCAGATTTGATACATATGCAAATTAACATAAAAGTCATATCTTACTTGTGTGACCAGAGAAGAGTCATATTTTCAAGCTCTGACTCATCTCAGGTTAATTTGCATATGTATCAAATCAGTTTTTATTACATAGTAAAAGCACACAGAGCTATGGGGACTGGGTATTGCGGATGTGCTAGCGGCCATCTAGCAGCCCATGTCCTCAGCTCTATACACAATATCCCAGTGACAGGTTCCCTTTAATGTCTTATTATGGGCTAGGCACAATTAAGAGATAATAAGTATCACATTAATTACATTTCTCCATATGTTTCCATATATTTTAGTGGCAAACGCTAAAACCATGTGCAGCCTTGCAGTCCTATGTAACATCCCAGATAAGTCAGGGATAACTCTCTGAGTACAGATAATGTAGTAGATGTCACCTGCAGTCCTATGTAACACCACAGATAACAGTGATAGCTCTCTGAGTACAGATCAAGTAGTAGATGTCATCTGCAGTCCTATGTAACACCACAGATAACAGTGATAGCTCTCTGAGTACAGATCATGTAGTATAGGTCACCTGTGGTAGATGCCACCCACAGTGCTACGTAACACCGTGGTGTTACATAGGACTGCAGGTGACATCTACTACATTATCTGTACTCAGTTATCACTATTATCTGTCGTGTTACATAGGACTGCAGGTAAGGCTAGTTTCACACTGACGTTATGCATCTGTCAGAATCCGACACTGCCGGATGCTAGGTGACACCCGCCGGCCCCATTCACTATAATGAGGACCAGCGTAGAACCGGCCACAACCTGGCAAACATGCTGAGAATCGGCTGGTTGAAAAAAGGCTACGTTTCAGATCTGCATAAGGCCTCCTGCACCGTATGGCTTTTTCAGTGTTTTGCGGTCCGTTTTTCACGGATTCATTGTTCCGTTTTTCGTTTCGTTGTGTTTCCGTTTTTCTGTTCCGTTTTTCCGTATGGCATATACAGTATACAGTAATTACATAGATAAAATTGGGCTGGGCATAACATTTTCAATAGATGGTTCCGCAAAAAACGGAACGGAAACGGAAGACATACGGATGCATTTCCGTATGTGTTCCGTTTTTTTGCGGACCCATTGACTTGAATGGAGCCACGGAACGTGATTTGCGGGCAATAATAGGACATGTTCTATCTTTAAACGGAACGGAAATACGGAAACGGAATGCATACGGAGTACATTCCGTTTTATTTGCTGAACCATTGAAATGAATGGTTCCGTATACGGACCGTATACGGAACGCAAAAACCGGCCTAAGGCTAGTTTCACACTAGTGGTAAAGAGATCCAGGCTGTTTCGTCAGAGAAGAGCCTGCCGGAGATCTCTGGATCTGTCTTTGCTGGACGCTACCTGAATACCGACCCGATTAACTATTGTGGGGACCGGCGGAGATCCGGCCAAAACTCGGCAAACATGCATTTTTTGTTCAGGCGATTCTTGGCATATTTGCAAGGCTGCGGCCAGATCTCTGCTGGTCCCTATTCTAGTTAATGGAGGTAGCATTCAGGTAGTGTTACATAGGACTGCAGGTAACCACTCCATATCCACAAGCATTGTAATTCCCATGATGCCACTTTCTGCAGAGCGTTTCACTCAGTGTATATTCATGTTTATGCTAGTGAGAATGGACGAGGGGGGGGAGATAATTAGTCCCTCATCATTCGTCAGTTCTTACCATCTCCCTTGTGCCTGAAAAGAGGTGTTAAAAAGTCGCCCTTTCTGTACCGGTCCTGATATCCTCTGCGCTGCTGGAGGACATGCCTAGAATAGACACAGGCCTTCCTGATAAATTAGTCTCATCTTCCTGCAGTCCATGCACCTAAACAAAAATCTACGACATCTCTGAACTGCTGAAGATAAATTTGCTAGAACTGCTTGCCCCTCCCCTTTCCGCCCTTGTCACGCCCCCTTCAGGGAGAGTGGCGAGGGTGGAGTAAAATTGTTAAATGCGACAATTTTTAAAAAGTTGCCTTTGCATCTTTTTAATGCCGCTTTTCAAGCACAAGGGAGATGATAAATGTCCCCCTATGTGTTTGCAACTTTTTAAAAAAATTGTTGCACCTCTTTCCGTAAAGGGGACGTGGGAAGGGGGCACGACCAATCCCCCCAACAAATTTATTTTCATTTACACCAGCTTTCTGGCGCAAATGAATCCAGAAATCTACAGCAGCTCTGAGCTGTCGTAGATTTCTGTTTAGGGACACGGACTGCATGCGCCTCGTCATAAATTAGGTGCATCCTCCGGCGGTGCAGAAAGCGCTGGTCTTGATATATCTCCGCCTTAGTTTCCTTTTTTGGTACTGCAAACTTCAAGGCTCTGACAACCAGCAAAGGTAACATCTGGATGCAGTCCATTTCAGACCATACATTTCTGACAACTATTCCTGCCGACACCAGACACGTCTACGTGTGTTTTTAGTGGAAAGAGGGGAGTAAGCGGCTACCTCTGTGTCCCCTGAAAAGGATTAGATTTTGAAATCCAACATGCCAGCCTCCCCCGTTGCCCCGACATCTAGGCCCTCGGGATATCCCTAATAAACATTCGATTTTTGGCCAGTCCTGCCATAATCACGGATTTCTGAGACGTTAAAGGGGTTCTCCGGGAATAAAGAAAATTAAAATACCTAAATATTACTTTATTATACATACAGTACAGACCAAAAGTTTGGACACACCTTCTCATTCAAAGAGTTTTCTTTATTTTCATGACTATGAAGGCATCAAAACTATGAATTAACACATGTGGAATTATATACATAACAAACAAGTGTGAAACAACTGAAAATATGTCATATTCTAGGTTCTTCAAAGTAGCCACCTTTTACTTTGATTACTGCTTTGCACACTCTTGGCATTCTCTTGATGAGCTTCAAGAGGTAGTCCCCTGAAATGGTTTTCCAACAGTCTTGAAGGAGTTCCCAGAGATGCTTAGCACTTGTTGGCCCTTTTGCCTTCACTCTGCGGTCCAGCTCACCCCAAACCATCTCGATTGGGTTCAGGTCCGGTGACTGTGGAGGCCAGGTCGTCTGGCGCAGCACCCCATCATTCTCCTTCATGGTCAAATAGCCCTTACTTTCAAAGTTTTCCCAATTTTTCGGCTGACTGACTGACCTTAATTTCTTAAAGTAATGATGGCCACTCGTTTTTCTTTACTTAGCTGCTTTTTTCTTGCCATAATGCAAATTCTAACAGTCTATTCAGTAGGACTATCAGCTGTGTATCCACCTGACTTCTCCTCAACGCCACTGATGGTCCCAACCCCATTTATAAGGCAAGAAATCCCGACAGGGCACATCTGTGAAGTGAAAACCATTTCAGGGGACTACCTCTTGAAGCTCATCACGAGAATGCCAAGAGTGTGCAAAGCAGTAATCAAAGCAAAAGGTGGCTACTTTGAAGAACCTAGAATATTACATATTTTCAGTTGTTTCACACTTGTTTGTTATGTATATAATTCCACATGTGTTAATTCATAGTTTTGATGCCTTCAGTGTGAATCTACAATTTTCATAGTCATGAAAATAAAGAAAACTCTTTGAATGAGAAGGTGTGTCCAAACTTTTGGTCTGTACTGTATATTCCCAAATATCCTTCATTAGTTATAATGGCTCGTTTTGTTGGGGAGCAATCATTAGGAGAACTAAAATGGCTGCCGTCCTATTAGTACACACAAAACCTGTCCTGATCCCATAGCAGGACACAGCCACTTCCCCACCTCCTCTCTGTCCTTCATGTCTCCTCATAAACTCCGTTCCTACAGAGATTCAGCTGAAGATCATATTAAACAGTATTCTGAACCATAATCCCTGACAAGCAGAGCAGGGAGGAGGATGAGGCAGCTCTTTAGCTCAGTGTTGTGAATTAACTCATCCTTCTGTGTGATTAGGACAGGTTTTATGTGTACTAATATCACGGCGGCCATTTTAGTTCTCCTAATTATTGCTCCTTAGACAAAACGAGCCATTACAACTAATGAAAGGTATTTGGGAATTCATTTATAATAAAGTAATATTTACTTATTTTCATTTTCTTAATTCCTGGAGAACCCCTTTCATGTGTGTGGCCAGCTCGAGTTGCAATATTGATTGATGTAGTGTTGTGCATACCGCAACCCATGATGTATGGTGTAAACCGTCATATAAATGTAGCCTTGAGGCTTACCAGAGCAATATGACATGTCCAGGATAGGACACATCTACACTACAGCTCCTCTCCAAAAAGAGGATCGTCTTGGTGCCTTATAGATCCCATTTTGGGTCTGTCCAGGTTCCTTCAAAGTTTCCATCCATATTATGGCAGGAATATCTCTGTGCGATGCAGCACATTACTAATGCATTGACCTGCGTGATTGTGACTTGTAGGTGTCCAGTGTAAGAATTGTTCCCTGACTGTGGAATATTTGGTCATATTATGGATATGCACGAGGGGTCGATTACTGTTCTCAATCATCTATGTCTCTTTTTTTTTTTTCAGCGGAAAGCCCAGAACCACCCGTCGTCCTCCACTGACAGTAATGGTGCCACTGTTTCTGCTACCAGCGCTGGAGATGGCCCCGATGTCATCATCGTGGGGTCTGGTGTCCTCGGCTCAGCTTTTGCTACAGTTTTGTCGAGAGATGGGAGGAGGGTGGCTGTCATCGAAAGAGATCTAAAGGAGCCAGACCGTATCGTTGGAGAATTGCTGCAACCTGGAGGCTACCAAGCCCTGAAGGATCTGGGACTTGGTGGTGAGTGATGACACTAGAAGCCTTAAGTACTCACGAACAGAAAAACATGTCTGAGATAGATAAGAGAATTAAAACATTCCTTGTCATATACATAATAACTGTGTATATTAACATAAGGAATGTGACGGTATAAAAAGACATAGTGTTACATAAAATAACCAGGAGGGTGGAGGGATAATGACGGTCAGCAATCAAACGCCCAAATAGGGAAATTCAGAATTATGTAAATTCCTGTCATCAATTATTCAACGTGTGCAGGGTTTTAGAAAAGCGGCTTCACTAGTGCAGGCTCGAAGCAGGTACAGCGGCAGCCATATTGCTTACTGGCATGGCTTGCCCAATATATTATGCAGTTTTCTGGTAAATCCTGATAATTTACTTGTCAGCACTTTACTGATACCTTTTAATAAATGTACAGATCCATGTAAAGGACTATGGAATTTCTGATCTAGGTGTGGGATTACTGACCCTCCACCCTCCGAGTTGAATACATAATTCATGATTTTACGTGACACTATGTATTTTTATATTGTCACTGTATAAACAGTTATTATCATAGGACACTACATTTTTAATTATCTCATCAGTGATTATATCTCATTATATATATATAAACTATATGCCATTGTCAGAATCACCTGGCTTGATAAGCGTCACAAAACTTTTGGTGAGAAATCATGTAACAAGTCCCATGAATACAGGCAGGGCATGAATCCTGGGCAGATGGCAGGACTCGTCGGCCTTGGGGATACAATGATGAGTCAGGGAAAACTACTGTTTGGGGGAGGTTGGAGCAGATACAGGACCCACTGTGACTCTGATGCCCACATGGACCAAGAGCCAACTTTGAATCCAGTCACCTACAACGCCAGTTCCCAGTAGGATGCAGACAGGCCACAATGTAATAGGAGGCGGGCAGAGGATGCACAGGTGCCAAGTGCAAGTGGACACCCACTCACAAGCCTGTCACCCACTAGGTGGTGGCTGCTGGGTATTTTAATTACCCACAGATAAAGCTTCAATAAGGTGCCAGCCTCAGGGTTACGTGTAGTGGACCATGCTGGATAACAGCCTATTGGTTCGTGCAGTGATTCATGCTCTTATGGTGGTCTCTTTCCAGATGCGGTGGAAGGTCTGGACGCCCATGTGGTTCATGGATATATCGTTCATGATATAGACAGTAAAGCAGAAGTGGAGATCCCGTACCCTATGAATGAGGAGAAGCAGCTGCACTGCGGCAGAGCCTTCCATCATGGTCGTTTTATCATGGGGCTCCGTAAGATGGCCATAGCAGAACCCACGTATGTGAACCAAATATTAAGCCTCGGTTTAATTTCCTATCTGAGGATTTAAGGCAGATTTCTTGATATGTGTCTCAACCTGAGTGGGATGTTGTATCTGTTCAGATTCTGACCCGTGAAGCTTGTCCGTATACTAACGGCCAAGGATTGCGCCACTTATCTGGAGCGAAGTCTCCATCAAGTGCTGTTTCCCTTTAATTGGCCTGTGTAAATCTGCTGCTCGTCAAGAGCATCTTTCATCCAAAAGTCCTTGTCTGTTGGCCACAAATCACAGAAAAAAAATATAAAACTGTATGGGAACAAACAATCGCAGTAGCGATCATTCATCCCCGCACTGAGGAGATGATTGCTCCATCTAAATGCACCAGAACCAGTGGGCATTGATCAAAAATGAACATTCCTCATTCCTGATCACTGCCGACTCTATTGACCTGTTTGAAAGGGTCCTATGTGCCTGTAAGTACAGGTACGATTTTTTTGAGATCTGTAGGTGAGGAGTTTTTATATTAGCTCGGAGATGGCTGTATGTTGATCGGGGTTATTTTGGAGATCAGAAGTTGAGGTTTAAAGGGGTTATCCGATTTCAGAAACATCCCTCCCATGTGCCGGGCCCCCCCACAGGTAATATACTTACCCCGCTCCCTGCGCCGCTCCTGGTCCCCGCACCGCCGCTGCTGCTTCTCGGTGCACACCAATGAAAAAATCTGGTGTCGGGGGGGAGCAGCCAATGGCAGGTGGAGACAGGGACGAGCCTCCGCATCGCAGGTGACGCTATGGAGGCTCGTCCCCGCCTCCCATTGGCTGCACCCCCCCCCACCCCCGACACCGGATGTTTCATCGGTGTGCATGGAGAAGCAGCAGCAGTGGTGAGGGGACCAGGAGCGGCGCTGGGAGTGGGGTAAGTATATTACCTGTGGAGGGCCCAGCACATGGGGGGGATGTTTCTGAAAACTGATAACCCCTTTAAGAATTTGGTGCATCTTACTCCTGTGAGCTTTTCCTTAACGGGGTATTCCCATCCCAAACACTGATGGCATATTGCTAGGAGATGGCATTAAAAGGGTTGGCCCATCGATTGGATATGCCACCAATATCAGATAAGTGCAAGTCCCACCTCTGGGACCCACACCTATCTCTAGAATGGAGCCCGCAAAGTGAACGAGGGCTGCTCTCCATTTATTTTTATTGGACTTCCAAAAATATCCAGTTCTATAGAAGTGAATGGTGCGGTGGCGGCGCTTGCACGGTGCACTTTCCATTAATTTCTATGAGACTGCTCAGTTGTTTTTGGCGCTCCCATAGAAATGAATGGAGGGTGGCTGCGCATGTGCGGTCTGCTCTCCTTCACTTTGTGGCTCAGTTCTAAAGATAGGGGTGGTCCCCAAAAGTGGGACCTGCACCTATCAGACATTGGTGGCATATCTTACTGATATGCCATCAATGTCTGAAATCGGCTAACCCTTTTAATGTCAGATAGGTGGGCATCGCATGTCTGGGATCTCCTGAACGGGACTGAAGTGAACAGAGAGCAGCCACGCATGGAGAGGTGGCCACGCGTGTGCTGTGTGCTCTTCAGTCACCACCAGGGGACTTCCGAAAATAGCTGAGTGTGCTCACTCTGCTATATTTGGAAAAGTTAATGTAGAACACACAGCGCGCACGTGCCCACCTCTCCATTCGCCACTATGGGACTGCGGATATAACCGAGCCAATAGTTAGGCTATTTTCCTAGCTATATGCCATCAATCTCTGAGATGGAAATGCCCCTTTAATATTGGCTTATAAAATGCCAGTCTTAATAAATCCGTCATCCGTATTTTTTGAGGACCGCAATATACATACGGTCTTGTGAAAGTACCCTTAAGCCGCATTCAGACGAGCAAGTTGGGGGAGCTGTGTCTTTAACATTTTTTAAAAATTATGGTAGGGCTAATAATGGACTAAGGGAAGGCGATCTGCAGACGCCGAACCCCCATGTAGGTTAATCTAGATAGAAGCACATAAGTAGTACAGCTACTGAGAGACTCTGTGAGGGACAGTATATAACCAAGGCAGGTGTCTTGGACAGAGCGTTTAGCTAATAAAGTGCGGCTTAGATGAATAAATGTCTAGTGTCGGCTGACACAGGTTAGATACCAATAGCCTGCATGTAGCTTTCAGCGATATAGTGTTCCCCTGATCTACCATAATAGTACTGCACCCACAGGTCCAAGCCCTCCATATGTATTTTTAATAATTACTGTGTGTTTTTTGTGGGATATATTGTTTAATAAAAGGAAAATAAAGGTTATATTTTAATTATAAGACCAGAAACAGGAAATTATAGTCAGTAGACTATTGAAATATTGAATTTGACCTCCTGGGTTAGCGGGTCATCTGAAATGTCAGACGAGCAAGTGTCACGCCCGTGGACTCGCAGCGCAGCACCCGTCCTGAACTTCCAGCACTGCCGGGGGCACATAGCATTATATTAATTTATGATGCTATGTAACCCTTACAGTTCTAGAATGTATTGGATAACACTGACAGCATTATGTCAATGTTATCCAATACATTGCAGACCTCTAAGGGTTACATAGCATCATAAATCAATATAATGCTATTTGACCCCGGCAGTGCTGGGAGTCCAGGACGGGTGCGGCGCTGCGAGTCCGGATCGTGACACTCGTTTATATGAAAGCGGCATAGTCTGCTGTTCTTTATATTAGTCATATGCACATGTATACAGATTGGACCCCTTCCTCCCCCGTAGCCTCCGAAACACATCAGCTTCCAATTCTCAAAGTTTTAAACTTCTTAGAAAATAGTTTCAACATGTGAAACATACCGCACCTTTGAATGGGTGCTGATTGCAGGGTGCTAGGGGATGTGAGCTCTTCCCTCCATATCAGCATGCTCCCTCGTAGACAGGACCCTATTCCTTGGTGGCCACATTCAGGAGAACTGTTGCTTCTTTTGCAGCACGCAGTACATTGAGGGCACCGTCCAGAAGTTAATTGAAGAAAATGACACTGTTCTAGGAGTCCAGTACAAGGACAAGGAAACTGGGGATGTGAAGGTAGGAAGGGGAAGGGGGGATGGTATAAAGGGTTAAATAAAAGAGAACATTACCTGTCTATCTACAGTAGCAAGAAAATTAAGCGAACCCTTTGTAAATGTACTCTGATTGTTCTCTAACTCACAATTGTAGACAAACACAATCTAGCTAAGCTAATTGCACACAAGCAGTTGTACCATTCATGTGCTTTATTGAACACACTGAATAAAATCCACAGTACAGGGAGAAAAAGAAAGTGAACCCTTGAATTAAATAGTCTGTTTGTCCCCATTGGCAGCAATTACCTCAATCAAATGTGTCCTGTAGCTGCAAATACGACTTGCAGAACGGCAATGAGGAATTTTGGACCATTCCTCCCTGCAGCTGTGCTTCAGTTCCTCACTA
Organism: Bufo bufo; assembly: GCF_905171765.1. Taxonomy (NCBI): domain Eukaryota; kingdom Metazoa; phylum Chordata; class Amphibia; order Anura; family Bufonidae; genus Bufo; species Bufo bufo. Next base: position 42,119,481 of record NC_053393.1, on the reverse strand, counting down.
TTTCTGCGTTGCCTTGAGTGCACAGCCCTCTTCATGTCATACCACAGCATCCTGGTTGTTCATTCCAACACACACATTTTCTTCTCTTCTTTTCTAGCCATTGTTTAGGAGATATACTTGTGTGATTTGGGTCACTGTCTTCTTGTGTCACCCAATGGCTCTTCAGCTTGAGGTCATGGATGGCTGTTCTTACATTCTCTTGCAACATGTTTTCATACACCTTAGAATGAACTGTTTCCTCAATGAAATGCGTCCCCAAACCATGATGCTCCCTCCACCAGCCCCAAACCATGATGTTTCCTCTACTAGCCCCAAATGATGCTGTTTCCTCCACCAGCCTCAAACCATGATGCTCCCTCCACCAGCCCCAAACCATGATGCTCCCTCCACCAGCCCCAAACCATGATGCTTCCTCCACCAGCCCCAAATGATGATGTTCCCTCCACCAGCCTCAAACCATGATGCTCCCTCCACCAGCCCCAAACCATGATGCTCCCTCCACCAGCCCCAAACCATGATGCTTCCTCCACCAGCCCCAAATGATGATGTTCCCTCCACCAGCCTCAAACCATGATGCTCCCTCCACCAGCCCTAAACCATGATGCTCCCTCCACCAGCCCTAAACCATGATGCTCCCTCCACCAGCCCTAAACCATGATGCTCCCTCCACCAGCCCCAAACCATGATGCTCCCTCCACCAGCCCCAAACCATGATGCTCCCTCCACCAGCCCCAAACCATGATGCTCCCTCCACCAGCCCTAAACCATGATGCTCCCTCCACCAGCCCTAAACCATGATGCTCCCTCCACCAGCCCTAAACCATGATGCTCCCTCCACCAGCCCTAAACCATGATGCTCCCTCCACCAGCCCCAAACCATGATGCTCCCTCCACCAGCCCCAAACCATGATGCTCCCTCCACCAGCCCCAAATGATGATGCTCCCTCCACAAGCCCAAACCATGATGCTCCCTCCACCAACCCACCTTTCACCTCTTTGAGGACCGCTCATTGTGCTCTTGGAGTGATCCTGACAGGACACATATCCCTATAGAGAGTAGCAACACTTCTGAATTTAGTAATTTGTCTAACCATGGGTTTATACGCACCCATCTCTGCAGTGCTTTTGTAATCTTTTCAAAGCACCTGTGAAAACCACACTTCTCATCTCCTTAAAGCCTCATTCACACGTCAGTGATTTCCATCAGTGATTGTGAGCCAAAACCAGGACTGGAGCCTCCACAGACATAAGGTAGAAGGGAAAGATCTGCACCTGTTCTGTGTTTAGAGCCGCACCTGGTATTGGCTCGAAAACACTGATGAAAATCACTGACCAAACACTGACGTGTGAACGAGACATAAAGGGCATCTGTCAGCAGTTTTGTACCTATGACACCGGCTGACCTGTTACATGTGCGCTTTGCAGGTGAAGGCATCTGTATTGGTCCCATGTTCAAATGCAAATGAGCCTCTAGGAGCAACAGGAGTGTTACTTACTCCTTGAGGCTCTGCTCTCTCTGCAACTGGCACAATCTTTGCACTTTGATTGACAAGGCCAGGTAGTGAAAAAGTGATTACACCTGGCCCTGACTTTTAAAGTCCTGTGTTGCGCTGTGTGTTTCAGTATCCAGCACAGGTGCAGTGCAGGAAAGTTCCCTTCTGTTCTGCGAGCCTCATTCCTGCACTGCGCCCTGTCATTTAAAGAGCAGAGGGTGCAGCAGTTGTTGAGAGAGCAGAGGACGTCTACTCAATGAGCTAAATAAAAGACATGAACACATTAGTAATCAGTGCAGAAATACAGGTACTTCCAAAGGGTTTAATTACATTTTTGCAGAAGTCTATCTGTCTGCCTGTCTGTCTGTCTGTCTGTCTGTCTGTCTATCTGTCTGTCTGTCTATCTGTCTGTCTGTCTATCTATCTGTCTGTCTGTCTATCTGTCTGTCTGTCTATCTGTCTGTCTGTCTGTCTGTCTATCTATCTTCACTAGTGGTTGTCAGTTTGGAGGTGTTTAATAGAACATAGTTGTGTTCTGTTACTTGCAGTAAGACCAGCTCATTAATGGTTATTATATCATTTGCAGGAACTCCGTGCACCTCTTACAGTCGTCGCTGATGGACTTTTCTCCAAGTTTAGGAAAGATCTGATTACTGGAAATGTCAAAGTGTCGTCTCATTTTGTGGGCTGCATTTTAAAGGTAATTGCCCTAGTTCAGAGGGAAATCCAGTTCTGCTGACTGATTCTAGTTGCACTGTGTAAGAGATATATACGGGATCTTGGACACTTTACAATCTTTAGCCGTCATTAATGGGGTTGTCTCACTTCAGCAAGTGGCATTTATCATGTAGTCAAGGCTCTTACTAATGTGTTGGGATTGTCCATATTGCCTCCTTTGCTGTCTGGATTCATTTTTCCATCACATTATACACTGCTGATATCCAGGGGTAAGACCACCCTGCAATCCAGCAGCGCTGACCTCTCTGGTGGCCGGGACCGTGTGCACAGAGGCACACATGCGCAGCGGGTCCCCTCCCGGCCTCCTCATATCTGCGCTGCAGCGGTGGTTGTAGCCCCTGGAAACGCCAGGGGTAGATTATGGTATGGCCAAAAAGGGCAACACAAGTTATACTTGCTGGTTCAAACCCCATCCACTCCAGCGCCATAGCTCCGATCTTCCCCGTCATGGCTGCAGCCATGATACCATCTTATATCATTATACGGCTGAGGCCAGTGGTTGGCTGCAGCAGTCACATCTGTTTTATGGGCACGTCACTGCTCAGCTGGAGGACCAGAGTTGGCAGCACTGGAAGAGAGGGGGTTTGAGCTTACAATTATAGTGTGTTATTATTTTAACTGAGACAACCATTGTAGGGAGGGAGGGGCGCCCATTGTACAGACTGTGGACCAGAATTCATTGGGCAGATTTTGGTCAGATGGGCTGTACAGAGCGCTTTCTCTTTCCATTGGGTTCTCCCTCTTGTAGATACCCCTTTTTTTAACGTCATGGTGCTGGGCTTTAATCTGGAGCCCTGGCAGGAGCAGGTTGGTTCCCCAGCTGTCAGAGACCCCGTTTCTGCCTACTCCTTTCCTCTGTGCATAGCACTTAATGAGTGCTTTGCAATGAATAGAAGAAGTGGCTATGCCGCTACCTCTGTTTGGTCTCTCGGGTGTAGCAGAGTTGTTGGGTCTTAGCAGACCCAGATCAGCTCAGCTCATGTAGATTGCCGCACAGGGGGCTGGAACTGGGGAGCTTTCAGATGCGTTTCAGTGTCCACCCGGGGATCATTAAATGACCTCCTGGGAGGCCATATTGTGTGCCAAAAATATATATATATATATATATTTTTTTTAATATAATAAGGCTATGTTCACATATGCGGCACAAACTCCAGTAGTCTGTTTAGCCAGATATTGCCGTGCACCGCTGGACCCTCATTGACTTAACAGGATCCAACGGGGATCACATACCGGTATGTGGCACAAATACCTGTCATATACTGCCATGCACCTCTAGATCCCCATTGACTGTAATGGGATTCGACGGGGATCTGGCCAGATTTTTAGTCAGATCCCATTATAGCAATTGGTGTTCCCGTGGTGCATGCAGTATTCGGCTATGCCGGATATAATAAACTCCAGTAGTCTGTTCCTGTGCCGGAGAAGACTGAATATACTGTAGTTTGTACTTATTATATGAACATAGGCTAAAATACTAATAAGAGAGAAAAAAAATAAAAAAACCCACACCAACCGAAACGTCCATAGTCACTCCGTTCACGCAAAGCTATTATGTATCAAAACTACTTACACAAAATAGGGAGCCCATTTTAATAATTTAATTGGGTGTCAGTTTGCATATTTAAAAAATGAGAAGTTTGAAAAAAAAAAAAAGACTTAAAAAATATTTTTTTGCATAGTGTTCCCCTAATAAAACAAAACAAAAAAAATCTGTAATCGCAAAGAAGTGTCCGATCTTTAATGGGTTAAAAGAAAATGTCAACTCTTCACTGTTTTCGTTTTGCAGGATTCACCACAGTTTAAGGCCAATCACGCTGAGCTCGTACTGGCCAATCCCAGCCCTGTCCTCATCTACCAGATATCGTCCAACGAGACCCGGGTGCTTGTTGACATCAGGGGAGAAATGCCAAAGAACCTAAAAGAATATATGTTGGAGAACATCCTGCCGCAGCTTCCTGGTGAGGACTAATGGTTGTCAGAGATGACCCCTCCGTACAGGCACCATATCGGATTTTTAAAATTCATACCGATCTGAATCTCGACATGCTTCACACCTGCAACCAGTGATGTACATAGAGAGGGGCCCCATATCAAAGATCAAACCGGGCCCCCCACACAGGACAGAAGGGTTTCTGCCTAAACCCTTTTCAAAGACCCTTGGGCCATTTTTCCACCGCCTCATTTACTAACAGTTGTTCCTTTAGAGGGTAGAGTCCTGACCAAGTTTTCACCCCCAGTAGAAGAAGAGAGGATCCCAACTAAGACTGGGCCCCCTGTTGCCCTTGGCCCCGTAGCAGTCACATGGTCTGCCGCTATGGTAGTTACGCCCCTGCCTGCAACCCTGGTCTGATGGCTTCAAAAAATACTGACTGCTTTTTATCTGAAACTGCTCCATTCTTGCCCATGGGCTGTGTCTGGCATCTCAAGAAGCTCCAATACCACACACAGCCCATTGACAAGAGTGGCGCTGTTTCTGAGAAAATGCGTGAGAAAAATCGGCATGTTTGGTACCCAAACCCGAACTTCTTCACAGAAGTTCGTTCTTGGGATCGGTGTTCTGTAGATTGTATTATTTCCCCTTATAACATGGTTATAAGGGAAAATAATAGCATTCTGAATACAGAATGCATAGTACAATAGTGCTGGAGGGGTTAAAAAAAATAATATATAATTTAACTCACCTTAATCCACTTGTTCGCGCAGCCCGGCTTCTCTTCCGTCTTCATCTGTGAGGAAAAGGACCTTTGATGACGTCACTGCGCTCATCACATGATCCGTCACATGGTGATGGATCATGTGATGAGCGTAGTAATGTCATCAAAGGTCCTTTTCCTCTAGATGAAGACAGAAGAGATGCCGGCTGTGTGAACAAGTGGATTAAGGTGAGTTAAATTATTATTATTATTTTTTTAACCCCTCCAGCCCTATTTTACTAAGCATTCTGTATTCAGAATGCTATTATTTTCTCTTATAACCATGTTATAAGGGGAAATAATAATGATCGGGTCCCCATCCCGATCGTCACCTAGCAACCGTGCCTGAAAATCGCACCGCATCCGCACTTGCTCTAAAACAAAGATTATGTGCTCAGAACAGTAGTCGCTTCCCTTCCCCCACGCAGACGGTCTTTCAGCTCTGTGTTGCAAATCATCAGCAGTTTTAAAGCATCATTGAGCTTTCCACAAACGTTGCGTTAATCCGTAGTACAGTGTGTATGCATAAGGAGTAACACTATTTCTGGCCATCTTATCTTTTCTTTTCAAAATCTGTTTATTGTTTTCGAAGTAAGGTAGAAAAAAATTGCACAACAGAGGAAATAAACTCATGGTGCCAGTGCATGAGGTCATCAGGGCAGGATAAAGCCGAAAATAGTGCAAATTGGTACATGAGTTAATTGTTACAAAGCTCAATTAAAGTAAGCGGACATTTCATCGTAACAGGTCTCGACACTCTAGAGCAGGGATGGCCAACCTGAGGCTCTCCAGCTGTTCCAAAACTACAACTCCCAGCATGCCCAGACTTCCTACAGCTATGAGCCTACAGCAGGGCATGGTGGGAGTTGTAGTTTTGGAGCCGCAGGTTGGCCATGCCTGCTCTAGAGCTAGTAGAACACTAGAAACAGGTAACTAGATAGAGTAGGGAAGGAAGGGATAAGAGGGGGAGCCGCTGTCTCCTGGATGAGCCCTAGGAAACTGGTTTATTGGAATATCTGAGAAGGGACAACAAGGATAGTCGTGTGTGGAGCGCAATATCTATTTAAAATAGGGGTATAGGTGTGAACCAATGAAGATTAGAGGGGAGCGAGCGAGGGGCAGGAGTCATAGAGAAGTCCCCTGTGGAGGGACCAAGGGGCCCAAATACGGGAGAAAGCTTGATAAGACCTTGATTCCCAGTGAGAAATTTCTTCAAACCTGGCGATCTGGTCTGTTGTTTAACCACTGTAAATGATTGAGGGAACCTCTCTAGACTTCTAGTGAAGTGGGATTAAGAGCCTGGTCGCTGCCAACTTGTGGTTAAGAAGCCGTCTAGTTTTCTCAGGTATGTCAGAGGGGAAGAGAGAGAGCAAAGCTATATCAGGTTTGAGCGAGAGGGAGGTATTACATACATAGTAACATAGTATATAAGGCCAAAATAAGACATTTGTCCATCCAGTTCGGCCTGTTATCCTGCAAGTTGATCCAGAGCAAGGCAAAAAGAAACCTGTGAGGTAGAAGCCAATTTTCCCCACTTTAGGGGAATAAAAAATTCCTTCCCGACTCCAATCAGGCAATCAGAATAACTCCCTGGATCAACGACCCCTCTCTAGTAGCTATAGCCTGTAATATTATTACACTCCAGAAATACATCCAGGCCCCTCTTGAATTCCTTTATTGCACTCCCCATCACCACCTCCTCAGGCAGAGAGCTCCATAGTCTCACTGCTCTTACCGTAAAGAATCCTCTTCTATGTTTGTGTACAAACCTCCTTTCCTCCAGACGCAGAGGATGCCCCCTCGTCACAGTCACAGTCCTGGGGATAAATAGATGATGGGAGAGATTTCTGTACTGACCCCTGATATATTTATACATAGTAATTAGATCTCCCCTCAGTCGTCTTTTTTCTAAAGTAAATAACCCTAACTTTGATCATCTTCCAGGGTACTTTAGTTGCCCTCCTCTGGACCTTCTCCAGCCCTGCTATGTCTGCCTTGTTCACAGGAGCCCAGAACTGTACACAGTACTCCATGTGTGGTCTGACTAGTGATGTGTAAAGTGGTAGGACTATGTTCTTATCACGGGCATCTATGCCCCTTCTGATGCAACCCATTATCTTATTGGCCTTGGCAGCAGCTGCCTGACACTGTTTTTTGCAGCTTAGTTTTCTGTCCACTAAAATTCCTCGGTCCTTTTCTCATGTCAGTGTTACCGAGTGTTTTACCATTTAGTATGTACGGGTGACTTGCATTATTCCTTCCCATGTGCATAACCTTACATTTGTCAGTGTTAAACCTCATCTGCCACTTATCTGCCCAAGCCTCCAATCTATCCAGATCCCTCTGTAGTAGTATACTGTCCTCTGTAGTATATATACAGTATACTGTCCTCTGTAGTATATATACAGTATACTGTCCTCTGTAGTATATATATACAGTATACTGTTCTCTGTGGTATATATACAGTATACTGTCCTCTGTAGTATATATACAGTATACTGTCCTCTGTAGTATATATATACAGTATACTGTCCTCTGTAGTATATATACAGTATACTGTCCTCTGTAGTATATATATACAGTATACTGTCCTCTGTAGTATATATACAGTATACTGTCCTCTGTAGTATATATACAGTATACTGTCCTCTGTAGTGTATATATACAGTATACTGTCCTCTGTAGTATATATACAGTATACTGTCCTCTTCAGTGTTAATTACTTTACACAGTTTAGTGTCATCTGCAAAAATGTATACTTTACTATGCAAGCCTTCTACAAGATCATTAATAAATATATTGAGGAGAATAGGGCCCAATACTGACCCCTGAGGTACTCCACTAGTGACAGTGACCCAATCTGAGTGTGTACCGTTAATAACCACCCTCTGTTTTCTATCCCTCCGCCAGTTACTTACCCACATACAGACGTTTTCTCCCAGTCCGAGCATTCTCATTTTATATACTAACCTTTTATGTGGTACAGTGTCAAATGGTTTGGAGAAGTCCAGATATCCGACATCCATTGATTCGCCGCTGTCAAGTCTAGAACTTACCTCCTCATAGAAACTGATTAAATTAGTTTGGCATGACCGATCCCTCACGAAGCCATGCTGATATGACGTTATTTGCTTATTTTCATTGAGGTGCTCCAAGATACCTTATTAATTATCCTGAGGATCTGATGCCAGAAAGGTTTGATTAACTCACAGTCCCACCAGACATGTAAAAAGTTGTGTTTTTTACATTGCAAATTTTTTGAGAATTTGCGAAGATTTAGAGTATAGTGCTATATATTCGTATTCATGAATATTCTAGATTTTTGTTTCCATCAGTAACCTCCCTTCTTGCTTGTGGGCCAATGAGAAGGCTGCAATGTCTTTGTCTGAGCTTAGCAACATCCCTAGCAACCAATAGGAAAGCTGCCTCCCCCTTACTATATAAGAACCTCCCCAGCAGCCATTTTCTGCAGTTTTTTGCAGTTCTTAAAGACGGCAGAGTCATTGCTGTGCTCTGTGCTTTACTGAGTCATCTGGATCCTTATTCAATTACATTAGGCTACTTTCACACCTGCGTTAGGTGCGGATCCGTCTGGTATCTGCACAGACGGATCCGCACCTATAATGCAAACGCTGGTATCCGTTCAGAACGGATCCATTTGCATTATTCTGTCCAAAAAAAAGTCTAAGTCTAAGTGTAAGTCAAACGGACCCGTCCTGACTTAAATTGAAAGTCAATGGGGGACGGATCCGTTTACAATTGCACCATATTGTGCCAGTGAAAACGGATCCGTCCCCATTGACTTACATTGTAAGTCAGGACGGATCCGTTTGGCTCCGCATCGCCAGGCGGACACTAAAACACTGCAAGCAGCATTTTGATGTCCTCCTCCAGAGCAGAATGGAGGCGGAACGCAGCCAAACTGATGCATTCTGAACGGATCCTTATCCATTCAGAATGCATTGGGGCTGAACTGATCCGTTTTGGGCCACTTGTGAGAGCCTTGAAACGGATCTCACAGGCGGACCCAGAAATGCCAGTGTGAAAGTAGCCTTAGATAGCTTATATATATACACTCACCTAAAGAATTATTAAGAACACCATACTAATACGGTGTTGGACCCCCTTTTGCCTTCAGAACTGCCTTAATTCTACGTGGCATTGATTCCACAAGGTGCTGATAGCATTCTTTAGAAATGTTGGCCCATATTGATAGGATAGCATCTTGCAGTTGATGGAGATTTGAGGGATGCACATCCAGGGCACGAAGCTCCCGTTCCACCACATCCCAAAGATGCTCTATTGGGTTGAGATCTGGTGACTGTGGGGCCATTTTAGTACAGTGAACTCTTTGTCATGTTCAAGAAACCAATGTGAAATGATTCGAGCTTTGTGACATGGTGCATTATCCTGCTGGAAGTAGCCATCAGAGGATGGATACATGTTCTCATTCTGTTTACGCCAAATTCGGACTCTACCATTTGAATGTCTCAACAGAAATCGAGACTCATCAGACCAGGCAACATTTTTCCAGTCTTCAACAGTCTAATTTTGGTGAGCTCGTGCAAATTGTAGCCTCTTTTTCCTATTTGTAGTGGAGATGAGTGGTACCCGGTGGGGTCTTCTGCTGTTGTAGCCCATCCGCCTCAAGGTTGTGCGTGTTGTGGCTTCACAAATGCTTTGCTGCATACCTCGGTTGTAACGAGTGGTTATTTCAGTCAACGTTGCTCTTCTATCAGCTTGAATCAGTCGGCCCATTCTCCTCTGACCTCTAGCATCCCCAAGGCATTTTTGCCCACAGGACTGCCGCATACTGGATGTTTTTCCCTTTTCACACCATTCTTTGTAAACCCTAGAAATGGTTGTGCATGAAAATCCCAGTAACTGAGCAGATTGTGAAATACTGAGACCGGCCCGTCTGGCACCAACAACCATGCCACGCTCAAAATTGCTTAAATCACCTTTCTTTCCCATTCTGACATTCAGTTTGGAGTTCAGGAGATTGTCTTGACCAGGAGCACCCCCCTAAATGCATTGAAGCAACTGCCATGTGATTGGTTGACTAGATAATTGCATTAATGAGAAATAGAACAGGTGTTCCTAATAATTCTTTAGGTGAGTGTATATATAATACAGACAGTCAGTGTAGGTTCTATCCTGATATAGTGGAGCTGTTCCAGTGCAGGGTGTTAGGTAGTGCGATAGGAATTACTGAACTGTGCATTTTCTCCAGTCTCAGGAAACTTCATAGCAGATTGAAAAATATAGCGAAAGTGAGCCACGCCTGTATTACACGTGCAATAAGCTTATATTACATTGCCAATTTTCGCAATCAAGAAAATAATGACTGGAGATCACGAATTATAGAATTTACAAATTTATGGCGAATATTAGGCCAAAAATTCTCAAAATATTGCAAAAACGAATATTGCCTATGCTGCTCATCACTAGTAAAAAGGAGCCCCTCACTCGCTCACATCTCCAACCTGAGTGGTGTCCTTGAAAGGATCTTGTAGGAGTTTTCTTGTATCTTTACGCACCTGGAAATATGTTTGTGGTTGCGTAAAAGTGATGCAATTTCGGGAGGGGGTGAGAATTTGGTTTGTAACTCTTTCCCATTCTCTGATGAAGTAAGGGATCGATGGGTTTTCCAGGGGAAGTGATTGTTTGTTTATGGTGGAAATTATTTTAGATGGTGTTTTCGTTTGTGTGCAGAGACGCTCAAATCAGTAGAGCCGTTGCTCCCAATTAAATAGCGGCGAATATGTTCACATAAATATTTGTGTTTCTCCTCTATTTAAGAAATGTTTAAGTCTGCCATTCTAGTGGCAGGGAGAAAGGCGCCCTCCTGGTCAAGGAGCTCGGTGAGGAGGATGTGTACTTTCTGAAGTGCAGGGTGAACTTTCCCAGACTTATACTCAGTTGGTGAAAAACAGTCTTTAAGTGTAGTTAGTGGGGAGGGGAATTTGGAGCATAAATCCCTGGTATGGTTCTCTTTCCATATTTTTATTGTAGCAGCGGGGAGTACTCCAATAGTTGAAGGTGATAATATTTTAGGAGCCTGAGTATTAAGTGCCTCAGGGGGTTAAGCCCTCCTCCAGGTGAATACAATCCTTGTGGCAGGGACGTCCAAGCCAATCTCCAATTCTACTTAGATCGATAGCCCGGTATGTTTTATGTAGGGAAGGAAAGCCAATTCCGCCTTTGTCAGAGGGGAGTTGGAGATTTTGCACGATATCCGTGGCTTGACTTTGTCCCAGATATAATTAGAGCAAATTTTTTAAAACTGTTGGAAGAATTTGTTGGGCAGAGCAATTGGGAGCACCTGTAGGAGTTATGTCGCCTTTGGTATAATCAGGGAGTTTAGTATATTTTTCCTGACAATCCATGAGAGAAATGTGGGTGACCATGATTGTATTATAGATGGTATAGAAGAGAGTAAAGGTTTATAATTTAGATCGTAAAGCTGTTCCAGATGTGTCGAGAGTTGGATATAGTTATCAGGCCATTCGTATGGGGAGTTATTTTTTATTTGTTTTGTACGTTCTGAGGGGATTGTGATGTTCAGAGCTTGAGATTTGCTAATGTTTACTTTAAAGTTTGAAACATCACCGAATATCTTTAAAAGTGCATCTAGTTTTGGAAAGGCTCCCTCCGGGTTTGAGATCAGTAAGAGAAGATCATCAGCGTAAGCTGCAATTTTGTATTCCTTATCTCCATGAATCAGACCTGTAATATCTTTATTTACGATCACCGCCGCGCGGTGATCGGAATAGAGTGCCTGCTGAAATCATTCAGCAGGCACTCTGTGACAATGCCGAGGGGGGTCCTGCGACCCCCCCGTATCGGCAATCGCTGCAAACCGCAGGTCAATTCAGACCGCAGGGATCAGAAACTTCAAAATGACATATCCTGTAATTTTTAACCCCCCACTTTGCAGCCCTCATTATTAGTTGCGTTAGGTCCGTAGGGACCGCTGTATGGAAGAGGTTAACAGGGAGGGAGCTCCCTCCCTCTCCCATCAGGGGCTGCTGTGCCGTTTCAGCCCCCGATTCTTGATGGGATCACAGAGGGAGGGGGCGCCCCTCCCTCCCCATCACCCGCTGCTCTGTTGTGGCAGCGAGTGATGGTTACCATGGCGACCGGACTCCTTCACAGGCTTCCGGCTTGTCATGGTAAGGCTAAGTCTGATCAGATTTCTGCTAAAGGCAGAAGTCTGATCAGACTAAGTGTAAAGTGAAAATACAGTACAGTACACTATATAGTGTACTGTATTGTATTATACAGACTTCAGACCCACTGGATCTTCAAGAACCAAGTGGGTCTGGGTCCAATTTGTTTTTTTTTAAGTGAAAAAAAAAAGTAAAAATAAAAAAAACACATTTATCACTGATTTAAAATAAAAAAAATAAAATGCACTACTCATGTTTGATATCACTGCAGCCGTAATTACCTGATCTATTAAACGGTCATGTTACTTTCCCCGCACGGTGAACGCCATTAAAAAATAAATATAAAAACTATGATGAAATTGAAATTTTGCCCACCTTACTTCCCCAAAAAGGTAATAAAAGTGATCAAAAAAGTTGTATGTACGCCAAAATGGTACCAATCAAATCGGCACCATATCCCACAAAAAACGAGCCCATACATGAGACAATCGCCAAAAAAGTAAAAAGAATATGGCTCTCAGACTATGGAGACCCTAAAACATGATTTTTTTTTCTAAAATGCGGTTATTGTGTTAAAGTAAAATAAATAAATAAAAATATACATATTAGGTATCGCCGCGTCCGTAATAACCTGCTCTATAAAAAATATCACATGACATAACCCCTCAGGTGAATACCATAAAAAAATACAAATAAAAACAGTGTAAAAAAAGCCATTTTTTGGCACCTTACATCACAAAAAGTGTAATAGCAAGCGATCAAAAAATCTTACGCACCCCAAAATAGTGCCAATCAAACCGTCATCTCATCCCTATAAAAATCATACCCTACCCAAGATAATTGCCCTAAAACTGAAAAAACTATGGCTCTCAGACTATGGATACACAAAAACATGATTTTTTTTTGTTTCAAAAATGAAATCATTGTGTAAAACTTACATAAATAAAAAAAGCTGACATATTAGGTATCGCTGTGTCCGTAATAACCTGCTCTATAAAAATATCACATGACCTAACCCCTCAGGTGAATACCATAAAAAAAAAAGGTGTCACCTTACATCACAAAAAGTGTAATAGCAAGCAATCAAAAAGTCATACACACCCCAAAATAGTGCCAATCAAACCATTATCTCATCCCGAAAAAAATGAGCCCCTACACAAGACAGTCGCCCAAAAGAAAAAAACTTTCAGAATGTGGAGACACTAAAGAATCATTTAAAAAATAAAAAAAATGCTTTGTCATGTAAAACTGAAACAACCAAAAAAAGTTGTCATATTTGGTATTGTCGCGTCTGTGACAACCTGCTCTATAAAAATACCACATGATCTAACCTGTTAGATGAATGTTGTAAATAACAAAAAATAAAAACAGTGCCACAACAGCTATTTCTTGTTACCTTGCCTCACAAAAAGTGTAATATAGAGCAACCAAAAATCATATGTACCCTAAATTAGTACCAACAAACCTGCCACCCTATCCCGTAGTTTCCAAAATGGGGTCACTTTTTTGGAGTTTTTACTCTAGGGGTGCATCAGGGGGGCTTCAAATGGGACATGGTGTCAAAAAACCAGTCCAGCAAAATCTGCCTTCTAAACACCGTATGGCATTCCTTTCCTTCTGCGCCCTGCCGTGTGCCCGTACAGTAGTTTACGACCACATATGGGGTGTTTCTGTAAACTACAGAATCAGGGCCATAAATATTGAGTTTTGTTTGGCTGTTAACCCTTGGTTTGTAACTGGAAAAAATGGATTCAAATAGAAAATCTGCCAAAAAAGTGAAAAATTTTAATTTTATCTCTATTTTCCATTAATTCTTGTGGAACACCTAAAGGGTTTAACAAAGTTTGTAAAATCAGTTTTGAATACCTTGAGGGGTGTAGTTTGTAAAATGGGGTCATTTTTGGGTGGTTTGTATTATGTAAGCCTTCAGACCTGAACTGGTCCTGAAAAAGTGGGTTTTAGAAATTTTCTGAAAAATTTCAAGATTTTGCTTCTAAACTTCTAAGCCTTCTAACGTCCCCCAAAAAATAAAATGGCATTCACAAAATGATCCAAACATGAAGTAGACATATGGGGAATGTAAAGTCATCACAATTTTTTGAGGTATTACTATGTATTATAGAAGTAGAGAAATCGAAATTTGTAAATTAGCAATTTTTTCCAAATTTTGGGTAAATTTTGCATTTTTTTAATAAATAATTTTATTTATTTTTTACTCCATTTTACCAGTGTCATGAAGTACAATATGTGACAAAAGATGTGACACTGGTCAGATTTGGCCTGGTCCTTAACCGCTTTACGTCCGCCCATAGGATATAAACGTCCTATGGGTGGACGTCTGTTTCTGAAAGCACGTTTTAGAACGTCCTTTCAGAAATAGCAGCTGCACGCTAATCGGGTTGCCCGCTGTCAGAAATAGCAGCTGCTGATCGGGTTGCCCGCTGTCAGTGACAGCAGGGCAACCCTAAGACAAGGCAGGGACAGTGCCCAGGTGTCCCTGCCTTCCGGATCGCTGCAGACACACACAGCGCTCACCGAGCGCTGTGTCTGCAGAGAAGGAAGCGCTGTGCGCTTCCTGTTCCGGCCCGGCGGTCATGTGATCGCCGTGACCGGAGAGTGCAGGAGCTGTGTGAGGTCTCTCAGAGACCTCGATCAGCCCTGCTGTGAGGCTGTACAGCGCTGGATTGCTGCTGTACAGCCTCTCTAGGGGTGTATTTGTCCTGTAACTGGGGCTACTATGTCAGCCCCAGTTACAGAAGAAATCAACAGTGAAAAAAAAAAAAAAAAAAAAAAAAAAAAAAAAAGTGAAGCAAATGTCCCCCAGAGGTCTTGTATGACCTTATGGGGGACGAAAAGTGTAAAATAAAAAAATAAAAATAAAAGGTTGAAAATAAAAAAAATAAAAAAAAGTTTCACATGTAAAAAAAAAAAAAGTCCCCAAGTAAGGAATGAAAAAAAAAGTTAAAAATAGAAAAAAAAAAAAAAAAAGTATACATATTAGGTATTGCCGCGTCCGTAAAAACCAGCTCTATAAAAATATCACATGACCTAACCCCTCGGGTGAACACCGTAAAAAAAAAAAAAAAAAAACTGTGTCAAAACAAGCAATTTTTGTCACCTTGCATCACAAAAGGTGCAACACCAAGTGATCAAAAACGCGTATGTCCCACAAAATAGTACCAATAAAACCGTCACCTCATCCCGCAAAAAATGAGCCCCTACATAAGAAAATCTCTCAAAAAATAAAAAAACTATAGCTCTCAGAACATGGACACATTAAAACATAATGTTTTTGTTTCAAAAATGCTATTATTGTGTAAAACTTTAATCTGCTCTATAAAAATGTTACTTGACTGAACCCCTCAGGTGAACGCTGTAAAAATAAATAAATAGAAACTGTGCTAAAACAACCAATTTTTTGGTCACCTTGCCCCATAAAGTGTTATAATGAATGATCAAAAAATCATATGTACCCAAAAATAGTACTAATAAAACTGGCACCTTATCCCCTAGTTTCCAAAATGGGTTCACTTCTTGGGAGTTTCTACTGTAAGGGTGCATCAGGGGGGCTTTAAATGGGACATGGCATCTAAAAACCATGTGGAGTTCCTTTCCTTCTTCGCCCTGCCGTGTGCCCATACAGCAGTTTATGACCACATGTGGGGTGTTTCTGTAAACCGCAGAATCTGGGTAATAAATATTGAGTTTTGTTTGGCTGTTAACCATCGATGTGTTAAAGAAAAAAATTGATTAAAATGGAAAATCTGCCAAAAAAGTGAAATTTAAAAATTTGATCTCCATTTTCCTTAATTCTTGTGGAACGCCTAAAGGGTTAACAAAGTTTGTAAAATCGGTTTTGAATACCTTGAGGGGTGTAGTTTCTACAATGGGGTCATTTATGGGGGTATCCACTATGTAGGCCCCACAAAGTGACTTCAGACCTGAACTGGTCCTTATAAAGTGGGTTTTGGCAATTTTCTTATAAATTTGAAGAATTGCTTCTAAACTTCTAAGCCTTCTAACGTCCTAAAAAAATAAAATGACGCCAACATAAAGTAGACATATGGGGAATGTTAAATAATACATATTTTATGAGGTATCACTTTCTGTTTTAAAAGCAGAGAAATTGAAATTTAGAAAATTGCGAATTTTTCAAATTTTTGGGTAAATTTGGGATTTTTTCATAAATAAAGGTGAAATATTTTGACTCAAATTTATGACTATCATGAAGTACAATGTGTCACGAGAAAACAATCTCTGAATGACTTGGATAAATAAAGGCGTTCCAAAGTTATTACCACATAAAGTGAGATAGGTCAGTTTTGCAAAATGTGGCCTGGTCAGGAAGGGGGCAAATGGCCCAGATGGCAAGTGGTTAAGGTGAAATATGGCCGTGTCCTTAAGGGGTTAAACTGTTCTGTGTCATAAAAAATGTCATCATTCATCAAAAACCAGCACCTCACTCTCAAGACATTTGCCACATTTTTTTATTCATCTCTCCTTGCTCCGGTATAAAGGTTTAGGATTAAGGCCATATGCACACGTATGATCTATACGAGTGTATTACTGTACAGCAGCGGCGGCATGAAGCGCACGGCGTCGTAGCAACCAATGGCGCCGTGCGCTCCTGCTCTGAACATGAATCCAGCCCGGCATACCACGGACCGCTCTCGGCCGCGGAACACGGCCGTGTGCATTCGGCCTTAAAATGGTGCTAGAATTGCTGGATGTCGTTGTGCCGATGAGACACTGGAATAACTGGATGTTACTCTATCGCAGGTCATCTACAAACTCCTTTCCACTACGCTGTTGAAAATGACCGCCTGAGGACGATGCCGGCCAGCTTCCTGCCACCTTCTCCTGTCAACAAAAAGGGTAAGAATCACGGAGGCAGGATATGGCGTCTGCCCAATAGCGGTCATGACGGTCGTAGCAGAATATACAGGTTGCAGTCTGACTGATTGCAATGGTCAACACCCTGATCATGGGCGCTAACTTTTTTATTTCTTGAGCTAACAAAATAATTTTTCTGCCTTTTTTCATGACACATAGGGCTTTCACTCATTTTTTTATTTGCAGTTCTTAACTGTAACTAGAGCTTACATAGGAGCCACAGTTACGGGGGAAGATAGCCTCCTGACATGGCATTAGTCCCTGGCAGAGCTGATTTGGGTTTGCAAAGCCCCAGCAGCTCTGCCATGCTTGTGGCACCTGATCACCTGATCGGCAGGTCTGATAGAGGAAGCCATATTGCTGCTCAGTGTACACAACATAACGACATACTGTTCACTGAGTGCTATGTAGAGTTTTAAAGGGGGTGGCCGATCTCATACATTGGAGACATATTGCTAGAACATTTCCCCAATGTCTGATAGGCACGGGTCCCTAGGATCCCCACATACCCCTAGAATGAAGCCTGCAAAGTGAAGGAGAGCGGACTGTGCATGCGCAGCAACCTTCCATAAATTTCGATGGGACTGCCATATTTCTATCAGCCCCATAGAAGTGAACGGAGCGGCGGACGCACTTGTGCGGTGCACTTCCAATTCGCTTCTATGGGACTTCTGAAAATAGGCGAGTCACGCTGTTCAACTATTTTCAGCACTCCCATAGAAATGAATGGAAGGCAGCCACGCATAGACGGTCCGCTCTCTCTTCACTTTGAGGGGTCCGTTTTAGACATATGTGCGAGTACCACCTCTGGGATAGCGATTTGTCTCCAATCTATGAGATAGGCCAACCCCTCTAAAACTCCTGCAATCATGTATGGGCAGGCTGGGTGAATGAGGTGAAGATAGATGTGATTTACTTCCGTCTTCTCTGTTGAAATCGACATAATCAGGACCTATGCCGCCCACCATGAGTGAGAAGTGTATGAACCTGTATGCAGCGAGTGCCCTACCAATGTGCGGGATTTAGGCAGATGCCCCAATGTGGAGCATACATACCACAACACTTTCTAATGGTATCAGTGACGAATAGCTGACACTGTTGTCTCTTGCATTTGTGGGCTGTAGGTGTCCTGCTCCTGGGAGATGCATACAACATGAGGCATCCACTGACTGGTGGAGGAATGAGCGTGGTCCTGAATGATGTGAAGATTTGGAGACAACTCCTTCAGGATCTGCCAGATCTCAGCGAACACTCACAAGTACTGAAGGTGCGAAACACTGACATTTGTAAAGAGGACATGTAATTCTCTCCTAGCGTGAAGACTCTCAGAAGGGGGTTGTCCTGTTTATCCCCCCGCAAAGGATGGTGGGTAATCTCTTAGCAATCCTAGCAACGTTTGAGACTAGGGAGATGGTCTGATGTCATAAGTGGCCAACAGGAGTCTTCTTTTAGTCCTTGAAGAGGATCATGCGAATGTATATAGGCTCCCAGAATCCTTCACGCAATGTTCCCTCTCAATTGCTGAATGCTCATTCAGGCCTGCTAGCCTAAAATGTCTTGCACAACCCTCCCGACATGTTTTTTTCGACTGAGCGGCTTTGTCAGGGGATAGTGGGTTGTAGCTCTACAATCTGCTATCCCCTGACAAAGCCGTTATATTAATACTCACCCTTATTGGACAGCCTCAATCAGGTATTCTTTACAAACAGAACCAGTCAATTACTGTTAGAAATAGAGCCAACAGTGACGCATGTAACGAGTTATATGGGGCTTGTGTAGTAACACTGTCTCCCCAATGTAAACACCCAAACTCTGAGCAGGCATCATACCGTAGGCTGCTACAGGATTAAGCTAGCTCTTTAGGGATAGCATCCACGCAATTCTATCCCCTCATTTCACTGAGTTTAGTGCCCGAAGAGGCCAGCTGAGTGGGAATAATTTGGTCTGACTGACCTTCAGATCCTTGAAAATCTGTTTCATTCACCTGACTGGGGCTTGCAGAAATCCATGTGCTTGCTGCCCTTTTGAAATGAAGGGAACGGATTTTCAATTCTGGAAAATTCTGCAACAAAATCTAAATCCGCAGCGTGTAAAGGCACCCTTACTGTAAATTTTGAAAATCAAAACTTGCATCTTTTTTATGCCAGAAAACTGGCGCATAATAACGTCTCCCCATAGTGCATATGAACGCGGCCTAATATGGGCCGGAGCAGCAGTCACATTTTAAATGCCAATGGGATAGGAAAGCATCTTGTCCCATTTTTTGGGTAGATACTGTATACAGATTTTACCCAGGGCCTTATTGCAGAAATGTGAATAAGCCCTAAGGCTGGGTTCACACCTGCGGCTGTTTTCTTCCTCTGCAGCTGAACCAAACCGATGACAAGTCAACCATTGCTTGCAGTGACATCTTGTGTCCTTATGCTTTTCAGGCCAAGCAGCAGTTCTACTGGTCAAGGAAGAAGTCGCATTCCTTCGTAGTGAATGTTCTGGCCCAGGCTCTGTACGAGCTCTTCGCTGCTACTGATGGTGAGTGGGAACTGTAATAAGACTGATGTGATGGGAACAGAGACGGCCATTGTTCTCTGGATGAGGCGGAAGAGAAGACAAATCCGATTAACTGGTGGACAATGTCTGACAGTTCTGTACCATAGACTTGGTTAATGCATTCCTGTAATATGCAGTTGTTTTCTTCTCAGACTCCTTGCACCAGCTGAGACGAGCCTGCTTCAACTACTTCAAACTTGGAGGAGAATGTGTCGCCGGCCCCATAGGACTTCTGTCTGTGTAAGTAGCCACATTCTGTCCCCCAACTTCCACGCCTATACTTTGCAAGCAAACGTGGCATGGGGGCTTGTCAGTAAGAGTGTATTAGAGTGGACTGCAACCTGTGTTTGCCCAGCAAAATGGGAGTTGTAGTTATAGAGCTACAGGATTGTATTTTCTGAACAGCTGGGGAGCCAGAGGCTGCCAGGACACGGTGGGAGTTGTAATTTCAGCGCAGTAATATCTCTGCATCAGGAGGGGGCCACAACAGCTTCCTGCTATCTATTAAAGGGGTTTTCCAGAAATTAAAGGGGTTATCCAACACTTATAATGCCCTCCAAAATGCCCAGGCACCTCATACAGGTTATATTATACTTACCCCGCTCCCCGGCACCCGCATCGCTCCTGATGCCTGCACTGCCGCTGCTGCATCTCCCCGTTGTGCAGATCAAAACATCCGGCAACGGGGTGGGGGGGAGGAGTAGCCAATAGCTGAGCACCCCGTTGCGACAGGGAGATTCAGCAGTGACTGTATGAGGTGCCTGGGCGTTTTGGGGGGCATTATAGGGTTTAGTTAACTCCTTTAATGACCTGTCCTCAGAAGATCGTTGAAGGTCCGATTCTCAGCACCCCTACCAACCAGGGGCAAACGGACGAGCACTGTGGCCTCCACCATGCATGGTATAGCGGCTGTGCTTGGTATTGCGGTTCCGTCCCATTCACTTTTATTGGACCGAGCCGCACAAAGGTCATGTGACTGATGAACGGGATGTCACAGGCCAAGGGGTCTCTTCAAACAGCTTGGTGCGGGAGTTAGACCCCCACTGATCCTGAGGATACATCATCAATAGTTAAATCCTAGAAAATCCATTTAAATTGCATGTAAGAGACAGAACAAATGAGTGATTTAGTTCACAGTAACCGGGAGATACAAGGGGTAATCTACATTGATCTGTTGGAGATCATTGGGTCCACATACTGTTCTTCCACAAGGGTCCTCTGCTGCATCCGGCACTACAACTCCCAGCATGCAAACATGCTTGGCTGTTATTCTAACTCTGGGAATGAAGCACTCTGGGAGTTGTAGTTTCTGAACAGCTGGAGTGCCGGATGTTGCTGATCCCTGGCCTCCATGTAAAATACATCGGGTTGCAATGGTCAAGAAAACCTTGTATATTACTGACCTCCAGTCCCTCTCCCTGCAGATTGTCCCCCAAGCCCATGCTACTTATCGGACATTTCTTCGCTGTGGCCTTTTACGCCGTCTACTACTGCTTCAAGTCAGAGCCCTGGTTGACCAAACCGCGCGCCCTGCTCCGAAGCAGCGCCATCCTCTACAGAGCGTGTGCCGTCATCTTCCCTCTCATATACTCAGAGATGAAGTATTTGGTTTACTAAATCCAGACGCTGAACAGTTAAACCACGCCACAGAGGGCACAAAATAGGCAAAGAGGCTCATGGCGGCGCCACCACAGACTATCTGGTCCATAATGATCCTAATCTACACAAGAATGATTGCAAAGTATGGCATGATGACTTCTGCAAGTGCACTCACGAGTCGAGGTGCAAAGGGATGTATTATCCGAATCCTTAAAGAACCTCAGATGCCTTCGTGCGCATTGATACACATATGAAATCTACTGCGGAGGACCAATGATTGGACATAAGCGAACGTGAAGAACTCTGGAGCCATCTTCACTGGATACCGCATCCTTGTAGTCTTCATGGACGGATAATTCCCCTTCCTTTAAATGCGTTGCACTTTCATCAGATTCATTCTTTATTTATTCCTAAACTGTGGATAGAAGAAATGAGTTGGGAATATTTTAGACTCCCAGAAGTGCAGCCTTATATAACCACTGTTCTAACGTCCAGGGGCCAAACGCCTCCGACATGCCTGTAATCTTCCAATTTGTTCTAGGTTTAATACTGGGCAGTGAAACAACGCATTTCGTCCTCTGCGGCAGTTGAGATTTGCAGCATTCACCTGAGCCAATGCTGAGTATTGGACGGAGATGTAAATGACTCATTTGCAGAGAATATGTCGCCCATGGTTCCATCATCTTGGTGTAATGACATTAAGGCCCCGATCATCAAGGCCGTCATGTGCTGCTGGAGGCGGCGGATTGATATCTATCTGGAGTCTGGTCGTAAAAACGAAGACTGCGACTAAAGAGTCACAAATGCATCGAAAAGTCACAACTTTTCTACACCAAAAAGAGGCATGGGGGTATGATAAATCCCCCCCCCCCCCAAATGTTTGACAGCGGCAGAGATGAAAAGCTCTCCATTGAAGATCTCAGCGGTCTATATGCAATTATTTTTGTACAGTATACAGTATAATACACACGTATTGTGGAAGTGCTTTGTTTTTATATTTTATATTATGGAAATTTCTATGAGAAAAGAAAAGCGAACCTGCAATTTAACAGAGATGTTAATTTTACCAATTAAAATAGTTTTATTTGCCGTCTTGGCAGATGTTTGGGGACGTGTGGGGCAAAGATTTGCTGGACTAGGAGATAACCTAGCACAAAGTGAGAACACATGCTCTTGGCGGCAGCTGGGTCGTCACCAGGGGCGGACTGGAAACTTAAAGTGGTCCCATGTTGTAGGCAGGGGCCAGCATTACTATAGTGCAGCACAAAATACTACCGCCCCAGCAGAGCCAAACACACAGTGCAGCACAAAATACTACCGCCCCCCCCCCGCCTCAGCATTCATCCTGAGGATGGCAATACAGTTGAATGCAGGAGGGCACTTTCTTCCACCAGGCGGTACCAGATGCTCATAGCATTAATTAAAGCTGAGAGTATCAGATTGCCATATACCCGGCCCCCTGGGCACTAGCCCACCAGGAAATTTCCCTGTAGGTCTATGACCAGTCCGCTGCTGGTTGTCACAAATAATATAATATTGCAGTGGCTGGCACCACAGCATTGGACGCTGTCCTTGCTACATAAGGTTGCCTTCACACATGAAAGAAACATCTGCCAGAAAATCTAAGTTTACCCTCAATTTTCCTCAACCATCCCAAACGTCTTCCTGATTGGCTGGAGCACTGGAAGGGCTTCTCCCATCTTGGTCTCCTTTTCAACCCGAGCAACGAGGAAGGTTTATGTTCCAACAAGATCCCTCGCGCCCAGGAACAAAGCGTCCTAAGCTGTAGGCCTTTTCCTAAATGTATCGGTCACATGACTGTATTAGCGGAGGGGGAGACCATACATATCCTCTACTAAAGGTGAGTCACTTTGTAAATACCGTATGTCACTTATCCAGTAGTGGCCCTATTATACTGCAGAGCAGCAATCAGTATTCTGCAGGTTATTGGAAATCATCAGCAATCTTCAGATCACACACTCCCTTAAGCTGCGCTTCTATAATTGAGTTAGGCCACATGCACATTGCCGGACCCGCGGAAGAAAGCCTACTTACCTGCTCTATGCCGCTGGGTTCTGCCTCCTTCGCTGCCACTGCTGCAGCACTCTGCCCCGCATGTCAGCATACGGTTTGGCAGCTTCTGCAGCCAATCATCAGCCACAGCGGTGACGTGTACCCCTTGTGTCACATTTGCCACTGTCACGCAAGAGGGACGTGTCACTGTGTCCCTCCGGCCGTCAAACTGGATGCTGACATGCAGGGCGGAGCGCTGCAGGTGTGGCAGGAGGAACAAAGGAGCCATGACCCAGCCGCAGGAAGAGCGGGCAAGTAGGTTTTCCTCTGCTAATCCAGCCATGTGGGGTTCTGCCCAAAAGATGGAAAATCGCTTTAAGCACTCACTAATGGTCAAGAGTAGAATTTAGTGAAGCGCTCAGGCACAGCACAGCTGGAGGGAGAATGGCGGCAGACCTGATAATTACACCTCATCACAGCGCTTTACAGCAGGATCTGCCATATAAAAAAGGGGAACCTTTATAAAGGGGTATTCCGGTACAGACAAGTTACCCCCTATCTACAGCATAGATCAGTGGGGGTTCTACTGCTGGGACTCACACCGATCATGAGAATGGGAACCCCATACTGGGGCCCTCTGAATTGAAGGGAGAGGCAGGTCGGCCGCTCCATTCATTTTGAGTGCACAACGGGGTCCAAGCAGTAGAATCCCTGCTGATCTAATAGTTATCCCCTATGTTGTGGATAGAAGATAACTAAATACGTACCCCTTTAAACCTTTAATTACTGTTAATGTAAAAAGGTGTAAACCCTTTTGACACAAAGCTCAAAATCCACTTCACGGACCTGTTTATGGGGCTTACTGCACACTGTTATACACTGGACTCATAGCACCGTATACAGTAGTAGTAGGTCCGATGTGCCCCCTAGTGGAGGTTACAGGAAGTTTTGGATCACCACATACTGGTCATGTCTATGCTAAGTATTTGGAGCTGTTTCAGAAAAACTAAGGTCCACCCGTTATATGGTTGCATCATGAAGTCCTGCCTCCATTAAACCCTTATACTTGGACTCACAGAAATAGTTGGAAAAAGTCGGACACGACGTCTGCCTCATTTCATTATGAAAAGTACATTACTTTATTACCCAAAAGTCATTTAGAGATGAATATGAGTGTGGCTTATAGTGCTATTGGAGAGATGTCCTTGTGTTAGGTCTGCAAGGGTTAACCAGACTACTAACTGGGCGGCTAGTCACCGGCTCTGGTCTTCACTATGACCAGTACTACACAGGTAGGTCACAGGCCAGGAGCGCTGCATGGCCGCTGTCCAGGGGGATAGGATGTAAACTTCATGGTTCTCTCCAATCAAATGATTGTTCTGAACTCATCGAAGATGAAGTTGGGCACGTGAGCTTCCACCACCTGCAAGAGAAACAAACATGGCGATCACCATTAGTACAGGTGTCAGTAGGAGAGGGTCCAGGATATACATTGTCTGGAATCAGAAAATGAAATGAAAATCAGACATCATACAGTACATGACAGTCTCATTCTAACAAAGCTAGAACCAGCCCTGTATCTCACATGGATCCAGAGATCTTCACATTTATTGATCTGCTAGATTTATATCAAGGGGTGTGTCCTTTCTGCTGCAGCTCTCTCCCTATCACATCTTAGGGGATGTGTCCTTTCTGCTGCAGCTCTCTCCCTATCACAGCTCGGGGGGTGTCCTTTCTGCTGCAGCTCTCTCCCTATCACAGCTCAAGGGGAGTGTCCTTTCTGCTGCAGCTCTCTCCCTATCACAGCTCAAGGGGTGTGTCCTTTCTGCTGCAGCTCTCTCTCTATCACAGCTCAGGGGGTGTGTCCTTTCTGCTGCAGCTCTCTCCCTATCACAGCTCAAGGGGTGTGTCCTTTCTGCTGCAGCTCTCTCCCTATCACAGCTCAAGGGGAGTGTCCTTTCTGCTGCAGCTTTCTCCCTATCACAGCTCAGGGGGTGTGTCCTTTATGCTGCAGCTCTCTCCCCATCACAGCTCAGGAGGCAGTTGAAGGATCAAATTGAGCATGTGGCGCTATACAGATCCAGGTGCTGGTTTGAAAAGTAGAATATGTTTCGTGACACTGCTCCTTTAAGAGGCACATCATTTATTCCCCCTATTCACACGGCCATTTTTCTCGCCAGGAGAAATGTCCGTTTTTGCAGATCAGACTCACCCATTCAAGTACAGTGGTGAGAGCAAACAGAAGCCATGTGTGTACTGTTTTTCATAGATCAGGGTAATGTGGATGGCAAAATCGGAAACAGACATATGAATAAGGCCTAAAACAGTGCTCCCCCTAGTGGCTATCTGAGATGGATAAAGATTTCCAAAAACCTTTCCAGAACTCCGAGACAACTTATAGAAGGGTTTTGTCGCCTTTGTTAACAAGTTGCTAAATAAAGTGTATACCATAACTTGTATAAACCTTTAAAATAATAATAATAATAATAATATACACAAAAAATATCAGGAGTGAATAAACAGAATCAGCGCATGAACATGGGAATTTTTTTTAATGAGGCTGAAGAAAAATTGCTTTAAAGAAGATGTTATTCCTATTGGAAATACATAAATACATTTTTAACTGGGAATTACTATTACTCTTTATCAACAGGGTGTGTGTGCTGACACAGTGGGGACAAAGGAAACAGTATCCCCCAGTTGTCAATTCATTTATACATTTCCAGGAGGAATAAAAGAGGAATGGCACAATGCAAAGTTATTATAAAAAAAAACACCAAAAAAAAAACCCTTCAGAATAGTTATAGGGGAAAATGCGAGTATTTACGGTCCAGACAGCAGAGGGATAACTTTTTTTGTGATTAGTCTCAGTATGGGAACACTACTTTACCCCCTTTTTTCATGACGCCCTAATGCACTGGCATATTTCTAGATACTAGTACAATGTGATATGCACAGACGAACCTTAGGGCGTGCCAGATAACAGGGATGTCACCAGACAGTCCCCTCTAAGGACCTGGCTGCCTGTATGAGATGGAAAAGCACCATGGGGGACTTACAGTGATTGGACAATGGGGG
Source organism: Bufo bufo (assembly GCF_905171765.1). NCBI lineage: Eukaryota > Metazoa > Chordata > Amphibia > Anura > Bufonidae > Bufo > Bufo bufo. Next base: position 42,093,252 of record NC_053393.1, on the reverse strand, counting down.
TACACGCACTTACCCTCCTAGGCAGCTTGGTGAAGTGAACATAATCTTCAAGGAACATGAGCGCCCCAACCACGTCTGCTGGCATCTCTGGGATTTTCTGGCTGTAACCAAAAAAAAAAAGAAGTCAAAAGGCTTGTATCTCGTAGCACTTGGCTGGGATAAAGCGTATGGCTGTGGTCGTCTCACCTTGTACTCTGCTCCATGGACGAGCGAATGAACTGCCCAATAAGTGCCAGGAACTGCTCCGTGTATCGGGAATGGAACTGCTTCAGCAACGTCAGGAGGCCAAGTACTAACGGCAGCCAGTCAATGGCGTCTGCTGGCTTCCTGCACGTCATACCTGGCAATGAGGCACAGTCATATCAATAGATCGAGATGCCGGCGTATTAGGGATCCACATGTACGGTATATCTAGTGTCTGCAGGGGAGCAATCATCTGCAACCAGAACCTGGCCGGTCACCACTTATGTCCAGAATAAAAGGGCTCTGTAGAGAGATCGAAGCCCTTTGGCACCACACAGAGATTTCTATAAGGGAATCTGTCACCATGATCTGCAGTAATACATGAGGAGTACTGGACATGAGGTGGGAGGTTTATCAAAACTGGTGTAAGGGTCAATTCAGACGTCCACGGATAACGGCCATGTGCGTTCCGCATTTTACGGACCACACATACATGGCCGGCCCTGTGATAGAAATGCGTATTTTTGTCCGCGATTGCAGGCAAGAATAGGACATGCTCTATCTTTTTTGCAGGGCCGCGGAATGGAACTATGGGGACCCTGAACTACGGACGTCTGAATGGACCCTTAAGGAAAACTGACTTAGTTGCCCATAGCAATTCATTTTGAGCGCATCGAAGTTCACTTTTGAATTTCAGGAAAAATTTGATTCGCCGTGAAGCGGAAGTTCCTTGTGCTTCATGGTAACAAATAGATTTTCCCTGAAACAAAAAAAAATATAAAAATCATACTTGCCTCATCCATTTGAGCAGGAAGAGGCTACTGCGGCCATCTTGCTTGAAGATCGCACGCAAAATCTCGTGCGAGGTGAGGTATGACGTCATCACGCGCCGAGGGAGATTTCGTGCTGGATCTTCAAGCGAGATGGCCACGGCAGCCTCTTCGCGCTCAAATGGAAAGTAAAATAAAAAAAAGGCGATCTGGACCCGCTATGTGTAGGCCGACGCGATCTGGACCCGCTATGTGTAGGCCGAACACCCGACGCTTCGCAGGCTACTCGGCCGACCGGAAGTGCTCGAAGACGGCGCAGGGACGGCAAACAAAGGCGCGGGAAGCGCGGCGGGCTAACAGCTAAGCTAAGGCTAACACCGTATCGGCTTTCTTTACCCAGCATTTTCTTTGCTAAAGTGCGGTTCCTGGTGAACAAAATGGATGAGTCACGACAATGGATCACTGACAACAGGACACTTATGGACTGTAATGTCATGATACTCACAGAAACATGGCTTCACAGTGGAATATCTGACAGTGCTGTCGAGCTGGTGGGACGCCAGACTCTCCAGGCGGACAGAATGGCAGATGATTCCGGTAAGACAAGAGGCGGAGGACCGTGCATTTATGTTAACGAAGTATGGTGTACGAACTCTGTCATTGTTGGGAAACATTGCTCAACCATGAGATACTCTAGGTCAGCTAAGTGTAGACCATTCTATCTGCCGAGGGAGTTCACCTCCACTATAACAGCTGCATACATCCCACCGGATGCTAATGACGGGCTTGCTATGAACGAACTTCATGCGGTCATCAGCAAACAACAATCTGCACACTCGGAGGCTGCATTTATTGTAGCAGGTGACTTTAACCACTCCAACCTAAAGTCAGCGCTACCTAAATTTCATCAACATTTCTCCTGCCATACCAGAGGGGATAAGACCTTGGACCATGTCCAATGTCCAACATTGTTGGAGCCTACAAGGTAACGCCCCTCCCCCACTTAGGACAGTCTGATCACCTTTCTTTGTTTCTCACCCCCAAGTATTCACCACTTATCAACCGTGTGAATCCATCAGTGAAGACAATCAAAGTGTGGCCAGCGGGGGTAGATTCTGTTCTCCAGGACAGGTTTAAAGACACGGACTGGAGCATGTTTGCCTCTCAGACCACTTGTGGTTCTCACACTAACATCGACTCTTACACGTACTCAGTACTGGAATACACCAACACCACGATTGACAATGTTACCACAGAAAAGCAGATCACAATGTACCCAGATCAGAAACCATGGATGAACAAGGAAGTGTGGCTTCTACTAAAGGCACGTAACATTGCCTTCAGATCAGGTGACACTCAGGCCTACAGTATGTCCAGGGCAGACCTGAAGAGGGGCATCACGAAAGGCCAAGCACAGCTACAAGCTGAAGGTTGAGGAACACTTTGTCAACTCTGACCCACGACGCATGTGGCTGGGCATGCAGGCCATCTCTGACTATAAGCTCAGCAATTCCACACAGACAGCCATGGCTGTGTCCTCCCTCAATGAGCTAAATGAGCTAAATGATTTTTAAGGACAATAAGGAAAAGTTTGCCAAAACCCTACCCTCTGATGACTGCCATACCTTCACTCTCACCATCACAGAGGTCCATAACGCACTGAACAGTATCAACGCTCACAGGGCTGCTGGCCCTGATGGCATTCCTGGACGTGTGCTTCGAGCATGTGCTGAGCAGCTTGCAGGGGTCTTTACTGACATCTTCACTTGCTTGCCCAGGCAGTAGTACCAGCGTGCTTCAAGACCACCTCTATTGTGCCAGTGCCGAAACACTCATCACCAATGTGCCTGAACGACTACCGCCCTGTAGCACTCACGCCTATAGTTATGAAGTGCTTTGAGCGACTGGTCCTGGCACACCTCAAGTTATGCTTGCCCCCCACACTGAATCTTCACCAATTTGCCAATCGAATTAATAGGAGTACAGAGGATGCTGTATCTACAGCGCTTCACTGTGTACTCTCACACCTGGACAACAAGAATACTTATGCAAGAATGCTGTTTGTTGACTTCAGCTCAGCATTCAATACAGTCATTCCCTCCAAGTTGATCACTAAACTTGTGGATCTTGGAATCAGCAATCCTATCTGTAACTGGATCATGGACTTTCTGACCAACAGACTCCAGCATGTTAGATCAGTAAATAACTGCTCCACCACCATCACACTTAACACTGGCACTCCACAGGGCTGTGTGCTGAGCCTGTTTCTCTACTCCACAGGGCTGTGTGCCGAGCCTGTTTCTCTACTCCACAGGGCTGTGTGCCGAGCCTGTTTCTCTTCTCCACAGGGCTGTGTGCCGAGCCTGTTCCTCTACTCCACAGGGCTGTGTGCCGAGTCTGTTCCTCTACTCCACAGGGCTGTGTGCCGAGCCTGTTCCTCTACTCCACAGGGCTGTGTGCCGAGCCTGTTCCTCTACTCCACAGGGCTGTGTGCTGAGCCTGTTCCTCTACTCCACAGGGCTGTGTGCTGAGCCTGTTCCCCTACTCCACAGGGCTGTGTGCTGAGCCTGTTCCTCTACTCCACAGGGCTGTGTGCTGAGCCTGTTCCTCTACTCCACAGGGCTGTGTGCTGAGCCTGTTCCTCTACTCCACAGGGCTGTGTGCTGAGCCTGTTCCTCTACTCCACAAGGCTGTGTGCTGAGCCTGTTCCCCTACTCCACAGGGCTGTGTGCTGAGCCTGTTCCTCTACTCCACAGGGCTGTGTGCTGAGCCTGTTCCTCTACTCCACAGGGCTGTGTGCTGAGCCTGTTCCTCTACTCCACAGGGCTGTGTGCTGAGCCTGTTCCTGTACTCCCTTTTCAACTATGACTGCGGGCCTAGGAATGGATCCAATTCCATAATCAAGTTTGCAGATGACACCACAGCGATCGGTCTCATCACTGACAACATTGAGTCTGACTATAGGGAAGAGGTAAAGCACCTAGCTGTGTGGTGCGCTGACAATAACCTGCTCTTGAATACCAGCAAAACAAGAGAGCTCATTGTGGACTTCAGAAAGGAGAAGAGAGACACCCATGACCCCATCCACATAAATGGCACGGCTGTTGAACGGGTTTCCAGCTTTAAGTTCCTGGGGACCTACATCTCTGAGAATCTGTCCTGGTCAATCCACATCTCCAGCCTGGTGAAGAAGGCACATCATCACCTCTTTTTCTTGAGGACACTGAAGAAAAAACACCTGTCTGCTGACATACTGGGTCACTTCTATCGCTGTGCGATGGAGAGCATCCTTACCAACTGTGTCACAGTCTGGTATGGGAATTGCTCTGTTGCTGACCGCAAGGCACTGCAGCGGGTGGTGAAAACCGCCCAACGCATCACAGGGACTCCACTTCCTGCTATTGAGGATGTTCACAAAAAGAGATGTCTACGTCGGGCACGCATCATTCTCAGGGACTCCTCTCATCCTGCCAATAAACTCTTCCAGCTCCTTCCTTCCAGAAGGCGCTACAGGAACCTTCAGACTAAAAACCAGCAGGTTTAGGAACAGCTTCTTCCCCACAGCTGTCACCCTACTGAACTCAGTCCCCCGCTGAACCCTTTCATCCATACTCACTTAACCCTCTACACTCCTCCTCCCTCCATCCCTCCCAATGACCATGATCATGACTGTCATTCATTCATTCTCAACATTCACGGTATGTTCACATTGGTTTCTGCTATAGTTGAACACTGTCATAGCATAAGTCTCTGTTATAGTACGTACTTACACTGTTCACTATTATAGTCTGTCCATAGCGCTACTCTTCCACTTCTGGAGCTATATTCATAGCATTCTGCAGATCTGTTTACTATACATCTGTAAATCTGTATATACGTAGCACATCGGTATACTTGTATATAGTACATCTGTATACTTGTTCATAGTACATCTGTATATTTTCCGCCTGTATAGCAATATAGAAACAGTTTATCTGCATATCTGTTTATACTGTATGTATACATCAGTACATCTATTTGTCCATAGTACATCTGTATATTTGCTCTCTATATAGCAATATAAACATCTGTATACTTAACCTATCTGTACATAACTATTCCTACTTTCTACACTATCCTTATCTGTATATAACTTGTTTTTTATTGCACTTGCTGCTCTTTGCACTTCTGATTGGATGCAAATTGTATTTCGTTACCCTGTATTATACATGTGTAATGACAAAGTTCAATCAAATAAAATCAAATGCTGCGGTTTGTTTTCCGTCCTGGGATGCGGAGCAAGACGGATCCGGCATGACCCCCAATGCAAGTCAATGGGGAAGGATCTGTTTTCTCTGACACAATCTGACACCATAGAAAACGGATCCGTCCCCCATTGACTTTCAATGGAGTTCATGACGGATCTGTCCTTGCTATGTTACAGATAATACAACCGGATCCAATCATAACGGATGCAGATGGTTGTATTATCAGTAACGGAAGCGTTTTTGTTGAACCCTGCCGGATCCGGTAAAAACGCGAGTGTGAAAGTAGCCTTACCGAACATAAAAGTCTAGAATCACGATGACAGATTCGTTTTAAAGTCTGGCGCATTGTAAGGCTCTGATAATCGCACATTATACTCTATGGATGCATTTGGAGCATATGTTGTGAACAGAGCCTGAGCAACTGTCCCTTCAAATCAATGGCAGTGTGCTCACAATGTTAAAGAGAACCTTTCATTGGTGTGTAGTAAAGGAGATAAATATCTGTACCTGCGGGGTACCCTCCACTGTGCTGCCACCCTGGCTGATTATTTAAAATAGCGCTCCTGCGCCCCGTTATGGCCCCCCCTTCAAATTCCATGCTTAGTATGCTAATACTGAGCATTGGAGCAATGGGGAGGAGACTGCCCTTTTTCTCAATGGGCGTTCCTTCTCCCTGGCTGTGACGCTCTGCGCTGTGATTGGACAGTGTTACAGCCAGGGGAGAAGGAGACGCCCACAGAGAAAGACTGCGTCTCCTCCCCATTGCTCCGATGCTCTGTATTAGCATACTAAGTGTGGAATTTGCAGGGGCCATAACGGGGCCCAGGAGCGCTATTTAGAAAAAAAACAGACAGGGTGCCAGCACAGCGGGGGGGTACCCCGCAGGTACAGATATTTATCTCCCTTACTACAAACCAATGAAAGGTCCCCTTTAAGTCAGATTTTCAGTAAGAGAAATCTCTGTGCAGCGTCAAAGGGGCTTACTCTCTCTAAATGGTCTTTCTCCATGGCAATCAGAGATGGTTTGAAAGTACTGAGTTCACCAACGTCATCTTTTGGATTTCCCTTTAGGTATAATTATTTGACATGATGATATTACATCTACAGTATATTGCAGGTGAACAGTAAAGCATCACATGTTTTTACTGTTGGCTGCTGGGGTCATATTCAGTATCTATTTTTCCTTTACAAAATTATAAAAGAAAAACTAGACATAAAATTGGTGTCCTATCACTGCATCTCTAGTGACCTGAGTTCTGAAGTTTTCACATTTTTGTTCATCCCAGATCCAAAAAAACGGCATAAAACTCTAATTTTTGCAAACTGGTGCTATAAAAAATGTCGTCCTGCAAAAAAATTAGCTGCATAGGAGGAAACAAAAATGTTACTGAATGTGATAAACACAAGGTTTTTTATTATACAAATAATAAAAATAAAATATATATATATATATATATATATATATATATATATATGGTATTGCGGTAATCGTACTGGCGCTGTGCGAAGTGAACGGTGTAAAAATAATCCCCAAAAACAGTTGAAGGCTTTCTGATACCCCCAAAAAATGATAAAACATATATGATATATACGGTATGCAGTTGAAAGATACATCACATCTCACAAAAACACAAGCCCTTCTAAAGTGACGTCAATGGCTTTCAAAATGCAGAAAAGCAAAAGGAAAAGGAAAATGACTGCACAGGGCCTGACTCTATTAAGCTATAACTTTTTTGTTTTTTCTTCAACATATCAGTATGCAGCTTTGTTTCTTGAGGGAGGGGGTATATTTTTAATGGCACCATTTTTGGGCTACATCTAATGTATTGTATAACTTTAAAAAAAAAATTGGGGGAGAGGGAGGGGGTGACAGCGTGAAAAAAAGCAGCAATTCTGCCATTATTTTTATGGCATTTAGCACTTGGAATAAGTGACATAACTTTATTCTGCAGCCCAGTACTGTTATGCCCATTCCACATTTATCTAGTTTTTTATGCATTTCTATTATTTACACAATTAAAATCCTTTTCTAAACAAATTGATTTTTTTTGAGTCTCTGAATTCAAAGAACCATAACATTTTTATTTTACCGTCAATGGAGCCGTCTAAGAGCTAGTTTTTTGTGGGACAAGTTGTAGTTTTCGTTGGTAGCATTTTGGGGTACATTTGTGCTTTGCATTGCGTTTTGGGGAGGTGAAATGAAAAAAAAAAAAAAAAGTTGGCATTGTTTAACTTTTTATGCTGTTTACTGTACAGGATTAAAAAAAAGTTGATAAAAATCTAAAAAACTAATTTATGTAAATAAATATTTTGTAAACTAAAAAAAAAAAAAAAAAAAAGAGGCTATTTTTAACTTGAATTCTGTTTTTGCTTCTCTAAATCTAAATTTTCTACACCCCACTAGGGGACTTGAACATGTGATATTCTGATTGCTCACAAAATACACAGCAATACTTCTGTACTCCAGTGTCCGCTACAGTAAATCTGACATAATGCCTATTCTGCCCTGTCAGGCATCCACACATGGCAGGCTGCAGGGCAACTATTACCCATGGCTGCCAGAACACCACTGCATCATGGGAGGGAAGATAGGGGTAAAGAGGGAGTCCCTGATCATCACTGACAGCAGGGGTTAAACTGCTGGGATTAGAGTAATTGGCCCATCCTATCACAGCATCGTAATAGTGCATCACCTACTTACAGAGACTATTAACGGGCTGTGGCTTAAGAAGTTAAAGGGGTTTATCATGTGCGGCATTTATAACGTAGAGAAAGTTTATACAACCCACTTACTAATATATTCTGATTGTCCATATTGCTTCCTCTGCTGGCTTCATTCATTTTTCCATCACATTATACGCGTTTCCATGGTTATGACCACCCTTAAATACATCAGCAGTGGCCGTGCTTGCACAATATAGGAAAAAGTTCCGTCCTCTCTGGTGGCCGGAACTGTGAGAGTGCACATAAGCGGGTGCTTTCTTCTATAGTGTTGCAAGCATAGCCACCGCTCATGGATTGAAGGGTGGTCATAACCATGGATACGAGCAGGGTTTAATGTGATGAATGAATGAATGTGAATGAATCCAGCCAGCAAAGGAAGCAATATGGAGAATCACAATACATTAGTAAGTGCCTTGTATTAACTTTCTCTACATGATAAATGCCATTTGCTGTAGTGAGACGACCCCTTTAAAGGCCCAAACTTAGCAATGTCCTTAGGGGTTAAGTTGTTAATATCCCTTTATCTTAACCAAGCATGGGTGGGGAGGGCAGTGCCGACATTGAATGGGGTGTGGCCTGTAAATAGTGGGTGTGACCTGACATTATGAGATAATCTGCAGCCAGTAACCATCTGAACCTACTGAGACTCGGAGGTTCTCAGCACCTGGTGGGTCACAGGTTGCAGACCACTGGTCTACAGGCAAAATACAATCAAACTATACATTACCTAGACTTTTGTTATACTGCAGCTTTGGTAACTGAGCAATCAGGAATAAGAAATTGACGATGGGAAAGAAGGACAACTGCTTAGTGGTGATGTAGATCTGGAACGAGAGACATCAGAGGTCACCGACAAGAGTGAGAATCAGCCCAAAGAGAAGAAGACCAAAGGATGTGAGATGCCACAAGAAATGCTCAGAATGAGGAGACCGTAATGACCTTGTTCAGGGGGTTGTGAGTCCCAGCAGCTTCTAGGTAGGCAGTGATCTCGTACAGGAGGGTGTTGTCCTCCTTGGGGCATGGCAGGGTTGGGTCCTTGTAATGTGCTTGGATGTCTGATAGAATCGCTCTGGAATGGAGAAATCAAAAAGCAGCAATGGTTTATAATGTTATTTATTAATGAAGACCGTGTCCAGCTACTCCAGCAAAATCTGTGAGGAGCATCCCAGACCATGGGAACGTTCTGTTCTGGAAGAGTGAGAGCACTTGTCTAATTCTGTAACCCCCCCTAGAGCTGTCACCAGCAGGCATGCCGCGCCATGCAATCTCCTCCTCACTATATGCTGTTCAGGAGGAACTGGGAACTTAGCCTCCTCTTTAAGTAATCGGTTAGGGTGCCAGTGATTTACATATATCACTTAGCCTGCAAAATGGTGACCAGCGTCGACTGTGGGACAAGTCCTTTAACGTGCATCTGTCAGGTTCCAATCTGAGGGCAGTATATGACAGAGGGGGAGACGCTGAGCTCAGAGATATATAGTTTCATATCCATTGATTTCATGTTTAAATGGCTGTTGGGACTCAAAGAATGCAGGACTCACAGGCTCTCTCTATATATGTGTGCGGGGGAAACAGGACTCACAGGCTCTCTCTATATGTGTGCGAGGGAAACAGGACTCACAGGCTCTCTCTATATGTGTGCGAGGGAAACAGGACTCACAGGCTTTCTCTATGTGTGTGCGGGGGAAACAGGACTCACAGGCTCTCTCTATATGTGTGCGGGGGAAACAGGACTCACAGAATCTCTCTATATATGTGTGCGGGGGAAACAGGACTCACAAGCTCTCTCTATATATGTGTGCAGGGGAAACAGGACTCACAAGCTCTCTCTATATATGTGTGCGGGGGAAACAGGACTCACAGGCTCTCTCTATGTGTGGGCAGGGGAAACAGGATTCACAGGCTTTCTCTATATGTGTGCGGGGGAAACAGGACTCACAGGCTTTCTCTATGTGTGTGTGGGGGAAACAGGACTCACAGGCTCTCTCTATGTGTGTGCGGGGGAAACAGGACTCACAGGCTCTCTCTATATGTGTGCGAGGGAAACAGGACTCACAGGCTTTCTCTATGTGTGTGCGGGGGAAACAGGACTCACAGGCTCTCTCTATATGTGTGCGAGGGAAACAGGACTCACAGGCTCTCTCTATATGTGTGCGGGGGAAACAGGACTCACAGGCTCTCTCTATATATGTGTGCGGGGGAAACAGGACTCACAGGCTCTCTCTATATATGTGTGCGGGGGAAACAGGACTCATAGGTTTTCTCTATGTGTGTGCGGGGGAAACAGGACTCGCAGGCTCGCTCTATGTGTGGGCAGGGGAAACAGGACTCACAGGCTCTCTCTATATGTGTGCGGGGAAAACAGGACTCACAGGCTCGCTCTATATGTGTGCGAGGGAAACAGGATTCACAGGCTTTCTCTATGTGTGGGCAGGGGAAACAGGACTCACAGGCTCTCTCTATATATGTGTGCGAGGGAAACAGGACTCACAGGCTTTCTCTATGTGTGTGCGGGGGAAACAGGACTCACAGGCTCTCTCTATATGTGTGCGGGGGAAACAGGACTCACAGAATCTCTCTATATATGTGTGCGGGGGAAACAGGACTCACAAGCTCTCTCTATATATGTGTGCGGGGGAAACAGGACTCACAAGCTCTCTCTATATATGTGTGCGGGGGAAACAGGACTCACAGGCTCTCTCTATGTGTGGGCAGGGGAAACAGGATTCACAGGCTTTCTCTATATGTGTGCGGGGGAAACAGGACTCACAGGCTTTCTCTATGTGTGTGTGGGGGAAACAGGACTCACAGGCTCTCTCTATATGTGTGCGGGGGAAACAGGACTCACAGGCTCTCTCTATATATGTGCGGGGGAAACAGGACTCACAGGCTCTCTCTATGTGTGTGCAGGGGAAACAGGACTCACAGGCTCTCTCTATATATGTGTGCGGGGGAAACAGGACTCACAGGCTCTCTCTATATATGTGTGCGGGGGAAACAGGACTCATAGGTTTTCTCTATGTGTGTGCGGGGGAAACAGGACTCGCAGGCTCGCTCTATGTGTGGGCAGGGGAAACAGGACTCACAGGCTCTCTCTATATGTGTGCGGGGAAAACAGGACTCACAGGCTCGCTCTATATGTGTGCGAGGGAAACAGGATTCACAGGCTTTCTCTATGTGTGGGCAGGGGAAACAGGACTCACAGGCTCTCTCTATATATGTGTGCGGGGGAAACAGGACTCAAAGGCTCTCTCTATATATGTGTGCGGGGGCAGGACTCATAGGTTTTCTCTATGAATTAACGGAGGACGCAGGGCTCACAGGCTCACTCTATGTTTGGGCAGGGGAAACAGGACTCACAGGCTCACTATGAGTGGGTAAAGTAGGACTCACAGGCTCACTCTATGAGTGGGTAAAGTAGGACTCACAGGTCCTTTCTATGAGTTGGCGAGGGAAGCAGGACTCACAAGCTTCCTCAATAAGTCCTGGCAGCAGTTCAACAGCTTTTTACATAGAAATACTGAATTAAAACATATAAAAAGTACATAACCCCTAGTTCAATGTCTCCCCCACTATCCAAGAGGACCAGACAGACCTATATATATTTATAAACCTTTATATACACTGTCGGCAGCAATTACATTTTATAACTGAATGTAACCATTCAATTGTCAATGCTTTCTTCATTATGAACCCCTTGCTCGATAATTGTAAATCACTTTGCCCATAACGATCACTGGTCTCAGGATATGGCCTGTGTAGTCATGCTGAGAAGTAGGGATCGACCGATATAGATTTTTTAGGGCCGATACCGATACCGATAATTTGTGAACTTTCAGGCCGATAGCCGATAATTTATACCGATATTCTGGGAATTTTCATTTTTGAGAAAAAAAAAAATTCCTACACAAATCTGCTGAAAATTAATATGTTTATTGTTAATGTGTATTTTTTTTGTTTATTGTTAATGTGTATTTTTTTTTTATAAATCTTTTTCATTTATACTTAATATTTTTGTGTTTTTTTTTTTTACTAACTTTTAACCCCCTTAGGGACTAGAACCCTTGTCCTATTCCCCCTGATAGATCTCTATCAGAGTGAATAGGATCTCACACTGTCCCTGCTGCTCTGTGCTCATAGTGCACACAGCAGCATGGAGCTGAACATGGCAGCCAGGGCTTCAATAGCGTCCTGGCTGCCATGGCAACCGATCGGAGCCCCAGGATTACACAGCTGGGGCTCCGATCGGAGGAGCAGGGGAGAGGGGATCCTGTGGCCACTGCCACCAATGATTAATACTGGGTGGGTGGGGGGGGGGGGCGCACTGCGCCACCAATGTTTTTACTATTGGCCGGGATTGGGATGGGGGTGGGGGGCGCACTGCGCCACCAATGATTAATACTGGGGGGCTTGGGGGGGGCGCACTGCGCCACCAATGAAGATAAGTCTATCGATCATTCATATACAGGAGGCGGGAGCTGGCTGCAGAATCACATAGCCGGCTCCCGACCTCTATCAGCGGTAGCTGCGATCCGCGGCACCTGAGGAGTTAACTACCGCGGACCGCAGCTATTGCTCATAGAGGCCGGGAGCCGGCTATGTGATTCTGCAGCTCCCGCCTCCTGTATATGAATGAATGAAAGGCTTATCTTCATTGGTGGCGCAGCGGCCACAGCCCCTCCCCTCCTCTTATGTTCTATCCCCTCATTGGCGGCAGCGGCAGCAGCAGCACAGGGGGAGGAGACACTGCTTCCTTCTCCCCTGTGCTGCGGAGGGAACACAGAGAGCGCTGTCAGCAGCGCGTTCTGTGTTCCCCATACGTTATCGGTATATCGGCAAAATAGATGCCGATACCGATAACGTTCAAAATCCTCAATATCGGCCGATAATATCGGCCAAACCGATAATCGGTCGATCCCTACTGAGAAGATATGAAGTCCCCCTCTCTTACTCATTGAAGTTGTCCAGGGCGGCTGCAAGGTGTTTGGAATCAAATTTACAGGAATAATTTAATTCATTTGCAATCTGCTGCCGTAGAATCTGCATCTGTCCAACCTGCAGTGACAAAGCAGAACCAAAATTAGCGCTGACTCGGAGAATGCTTAGTACTGGAAGGAAAGCTTAGCCCAGTGATGGCTAACCTCAAGCACTCCAGCTGTGGCGAAACTACTACTCCCAGCATGCTCCATTCATTTCTATAGAGAAAATAGTGGTAGGTTGTGGTGGCTCACTAGCAAGTAGTTAAGGTATGGTGCTGCAAGCTCATATAGAGGGAATCACCCCACCCTCTCTTAAAGGCAAATGTAGTAATAGAGTAATGAGCGAGCACTCATACACTTGGCAACCAAATTGACATGTGCAGAAAATATTTATTATATCCCCATAAAATACAAGTAATAAAATTTATAAGAACAATGTAGCAATAATACACAACATTACAATCACATATATTGTGGTGGATATGATCAACACTATATTCATATGACTCAATAGTGTCGATAAATTCAATAATATATATCACACCAAGAAACTTCAAGTATATGCTGTTATTTGGGAAAGAGGGGGTTATTATCTTCTAGCGCTCTATCCCAATTTGGGAAACTGAATGTCACTGAAAATGTTGTAGGTGTATTCACTGGGAGCGCAATATGTTCATAAAGTGTCCACAGGAATCCTGATAATGTGAAAAGTCTCTTATAGCTGATCCTTTTAAGCTCGATATGAGCTTTGGATTGGAGAAAACTTTAAATCGATGTTTGGCTTACCGTCTAGCGTCTGCTGTCTCCCTATTGCTTCAATGGAGCTTTAAATATTTGCCGGCTTATTCAGTCGCTCCATACAGCAAGCTGGTTTAAATTTCGCAGGAGTTCCAAAGATCGCGGGAGTTGCCACTCTGTTCCGCAATTTCCTTTGGTGCAGCTTTCGACGATAAGAATAATTAATCCTTTACTGTAGAGATTTTCTTCTGTATGGCCATACAGTATTATCGGAGGCTTTTCAATGCAGGTACATCACTTGTTTCACCATACGCGTTACGGGTAGATTCACTCTCCCTTCCTCAGTGGTCAAGTGTCTGCCTGCTCTGCCTCCATTTTTATCCATTCCTTTGATTGCTTCCCAAATCTCGGACACCTGTTGTTCATGCTACTCCCAGTTTGCAAGGAAATCCTCCCACATAATCAAGGGATAATTCTATACAGCCTTGATTTTTAAAAAAAAAAAATAAAAAAAAAAAATTTTTTTTTTTTTTTTTTTTTTTCTTCCCTCTTGCAGTTTCCATGCGTTTTTTATGCGTTTTTTTGGGGACACATGCGTTTTTTGGCCCAGATGTCCCAATTGGTGTGATATATCATTATGTGAAATATAAACTTGATATCTGATTGCCAACACTTATAAAATGACATTTTATAATAAAATATTATTAAACAAATTTTCAAGATTAAAATATCAATATAAGAATATAAAACAATAAATAATAAATGTGAGGAATCTTGAAAGTTTCATAGGAATCCTAGAGTTTGATACAATTATTCGGAGTTTGAGGCATTGAAACTACTACAAAAAAACCACTCCATCACTATACGCCCCGCGGATAAGGGAGGTGCGGTAGTGGTGATGGACACAATTAATTATAATAGGGAATGTCTCCGACAACTCTCAGATGGGGAGACCTATCAAAAATTGGGGGGAGACCCCCTTGAGAGATTTGAGTTGGAGCTCAGGAGATACAGTATGGACGGATTGGATAATGGTACGATATCACAGCAGGAACTGGATTTCATTTTGGGCACACAGAGGAGGCTACCATGCTTCTACTGTCTGCCCAAAGTGCACAAAAATCCGAATGATCCCCCAGGACGCCCTATCGTCTCAGGGATTGGATCTATCACATCCAACCTGTCCAAATATATAGACGTACAGTTACAGCCAATAGTCAAGAAAACCAATTCCTATATTAAAGATACGACCCAAATCATACAGATTCTGGAAAACTTAGATGTCCAGTCTGGATGGATTATGGGTACACTTGATGTTCAGTCACTTTATACTGTGATTGAACATCAGCAAGGAATTGATGCTGTAAAAATGCAATTAATCATTAAGAGATGGCTCGTATGGAGAAATAAAAAAAGAGTTTATAATGAAAGGAATAGAGTATATCCTGAGCCACAACTACTTCTTTTTTGAGGGGGAATTCTTCCTGCAGAAGCGGGGTACCGCCATGGGGACCAGATTCGCCCCCAGCTATGCTAATTCGTTCTTGGCTGAGTGGGAGTACAACCTCATCAAGCCAAGGCTGGGGACGGATCTGGCCCTGTGGCGCAGTTATATAGATGATGTGATCTTCATCTGGAAAAAGAGTAAAGAAGAATTGGAAAAATTCCTAGAAACAATCAATATTAATAATTTAAATCTGGTCTTTACCTCAAACATACAGGAGAGCACCGAATTCTTGGATTTATTAATCACACAATCTGATAATAAATATATATGTGAGACATTTTGTAAATCCACAGCTAGAAATAGTTATATCGATTTTTCTAGCTGTCACCTGCCGAAATGGCTGACAAATGTTCCCTCTGGTCAGTTCCGTAGGATTAAGCGGAACTGCACAGAGGGACATACTTTTGAGATGGAAGCCATTGAGATGAAAAGACAATTTATTGAGAAGGAATATCCTGAAAACTTAGTGGAGGAGTCACTCAACCAAATTAGGAAATTAGATAGAAGAGAGTTCTTTAATAAGGAGGACAATAAAGATAAAAATGAGATGGATAATGAGGAAGATAAAACACAAAATAAAGAAGCCATGAGAGTTGTTCTTCCATTTAATGAGAATTATAGGAAGATTCAGAAAATTATTAAAACCCATTGGCACCATGTGTTGAATGACAAAATTGTGGGACACTTACTCCCGACTGTTCCGACGATTACCTTCACTAGGGCACCCAATCTAGGTATCAAGGTGGCCCCTACCGTAAAACCGTGGAAACAGAATAAGTTGAGTTTTTCAGGAACTTGGCTGAGTTTGAAGGGTTTTTATAAATGTGGAAGGTGTATGGGTTGTAGAATGAATAAAAAACCCCGCCTGACGACTAATGTCCCCTCGACTCAGAACAACTATAATTGGGAGATAGAAGATTGTCTTACATGTGACTCCAGTGGAGTTATCTACCTTCTCCAGTGCCCCTGTAACAGACAATATATAGGACGTACCAAGAGGCCATTCAAAAAAAGAGTGGCCGAACATATTGCCAACATCAGGAAGGGGTACGATAAACATTCCCTATCTAAACATTATAAAGAGATGCATAATCAGGATCCATCAAGTCTGGTGTTTACGGCACTGGAGAAGGTGGAGAAACACTGGAGAGGCGGTGATTTTATCAGACAAATGTCTAGGATAGAATCCAGACGCATTTATGAATTTGGATCTCTACAACCGAAAGGCCTTAATTCGGAGTTGGAAATTTTTGGATTTATGTAGGTTGGATGTCTCGTGGCCGACGGCACGTCGCATGCTAGGCCGTCTATCGGCGCTGCGACGTGTCCTTGGCTCCGAGATACCCACCCTTCTTTCTCTATCAAATCCGAATAATTGTATCAAACTCTAGGATTCCTATGAAACTTTCAAGATTCCTCACATTTATTATTTATTGTTTTATATTCTTATATTGATATTTTAATCTTGAAAATTTGTTTAATAATATTTTATTATAAAAAGTCATTTTATAAGTGTTGGCAATCAGATATCAAGTTTATATTTCACATAATGATATATCACACCAATTGGGACATCTGGGCCAAAAAACGCATGTGTCCCCAAAAAAACGCATAAAAAACGCATGGAAACTGCAAGAGGGAAGAGAAAAAAAAAAATAATTTTTTATTTTTTTTTTTAAATCAAGGCTGTATAGAATTATCCCTTGATTATGTTGGAGGATTTCCTTGCAAACTGGGAGTAGCATGAACAACAGGTGTCCGAGATTTGGGAAGCAATCAAAGGAATGGATAAAAATGGAGGCAGAGCAGGCAGACACTTGACCACTGAGGAAGGGAGAGTGAATCTACCCGTAACGCGTATGGTGAAACAAGTGATGTACCTGCATTGAAAAGCCTCCGATAATACTGTATGGCCATACAGAAGAAAATCTCTACAGTAAAGGATTAACTATTCTTATCGTCGAAAGCTGCACCAAAGGAAATTGCGGAACAGAGTGGCAACTCCCGCGATCTTTGGAACTCCTGCGAAATTTAAACCAGCTTGCTGTATGGAGCGACTGAATAAGCCGGCAAATATTTAAAACTCCATTGAAGCAATAGGGAGACAGCAGACGCTAGACGGTAAGCCAAACATCGATTTAAAGTTTTCTTCAATCCAAAGCTCATATCGAGCTTAAAAGGATATGCTATAAGAGACTTTTCACATTATCAGGATTCCTGTGGACACTTTATGAACATATTGCGCTCCCAGTGAATACACCTACAACATTTTCAGTGACATTCAGTTTCCCAAATTGGGATAGAGCGCTAGAAGATAATACCCCCTCTTTCCCAAATAACAGCATATACTTGAAGTTTCTTGGTGTGATATATATTATTGAATTTATCGACACTATTGAGTCATATGAATATAGTGTCGATCATATCTACCACAATATATGTGATTGTAATGTTGTGTATTATTGCTACATTGTTCTTATAAATTTTATTACTTGTATTTTATGGGGATATAATAAATATTTTCTGCACATGTCAATTTGGTTGCCAAGTGTATGAGTGCTCGCTCATTACTCATTTCTATAGAGGTCTGAGAACAGACAAGCAAGTTTACATGTTGGGAGTCGTAGTTTTACCACAGCTGGAGTGTCGGAGGTTAGCCAGTGAAAATCAATGCATTCCTATGGACATCGCTATCGCGGCGATTTTGTGTAGTTACAGTCTAGGTTGCAGATCACTGGATTATCACACGGATGTCGGCTCAGCTGATGGGAGTGATGCCATTTAGGAACCGGAACACCTGCTCTTACCTTCATTATAGCATCCAGATAAGGGGCCCAGATCTTCTGGGTTTTGGCAATGGCAGAAGAATAGATTTTCGCAGAATTGGCTGCAAAGACACAAGAGACAAGAACCTGAGCGCTCCATTTATTTTCTGTACACAACATCCATTACGAACATTCACCTCCAATATACAAAGTGGCTACTGCTTTTCATAACTCTGACTGGCCAGGAATGAGAATCCTGTTATTTCGCAAGGAATGAACGTTTTTAGTAACGCAGGGTTATGTAGATTTGAATGGGAAACAATTAGAGGAATAACTTGAAGTTCTTCAGCTCCATTGCCAAATATGCAACAGGTCCCATCTACCAGTTATAATACTGGTTGGTTTATCGAGACATTTTAAGTTAATACATAATTGTGACCCCACAGGTTTAAGATTTACGGAGATTGAGAAGGTTAAAAAGCTTTGGAGAGGGGGGAACCATATAGCGCACATGTCTAGACAAAAATCGCGAAGGATCTTTGAATATGACACGATTGTTCCGAGGGGCTTGAACGCTGAAATGGAGGTCTTTGGTTTTCTGTAAGGAGTGGGGGGGTTGCCCGGTGGTGATGGGACATCGGAGTCTGGTCGTCTATCGACACTCCGATCTCCCCTCCCTGTCGGACAGCTCTCCCTTTTACATCATTCTTATTCTCTTCTGGGGACCGGGGATCTCCATGTTCAGAGGGTCCCTGTCAAACAACGTATAGTCTGAATCCTATTTCACTTCGGGATCCATATACCGACATACTGGTTGAATATTGATGTGTCCTCCCAGCGTCTACAGGATAGCCACCTTCATGGGGCAGTATGGAGGTTATTCACAGATAGCAAATCACATAGACCAAATCGCACAAGAAACGCAGGTTTATGCCTATGCGTTAGTGGTGCGCTTTTTTGGCAGGTTACTGTGTGACCTTGCGTATTTCTCCAGATCCTATTTTAGTTGATGAATACAGCATCGTATGTTTTATATACAATTTTTTATATATGGTTGATTATTTATTTTTTATATATATGTTCTATTTATGGAGGCATGGAAATGTATGGGTTTCCTTGTACAAGATGATGGCAGTAATATGGGCTGTCTTTATACTGGGTGGTTAGGGAGTAGGATAGGAAGAAGGAATATGACCCTGGTCCATTCCGGATTTTAGTAAATGCATGACAATGTGAAGCATTATGGGAGTAGTTGTCCCGTATATATAAGAGTGAGGATACGCTCACTCAGTTGGCGACTGAGGAAGAGGTGCAGCACCTCGAAACGTGTCTGGCGTGAGGAGTGAGCGTTGCACTGAATATCTGCAATAAGAAAAGAAGATAAAGGAGAATCAGCTTTGTCCAGATTCGGAGCAAGAGGTCGCCTATTTGTGACGTCATCTCAGCTTTACCCGGTCTCCTAAGCAACCAGGTCACGTGGGACACCATGCTGAGGTCTAGCACACCACGTGCGGCCGCCTGGAATCAGCGCTGCAAAGAGGCAGTGAAGACGGGTAAGACCCAGCTCCTGGGGAGCACCCATTATGGCATTGTGAACTTACCAGGTGACTTTCGGAAGTGATGCTGTGTTACCAACTGTGAATATTGCCGCATATACGAATTGGACTTTAACTGGGAACGACCAGAAGTCATTGGCATTAACCGCTACACAGCCTTCACCATCACACCTGTCCATTGATATATCTGGCTGCGGTATACTGACACACGTGCCACATTCCCAGTGCTATACCGCCGGCATATATGGACCATCTTTTTTATTTATCAGCACGGGCCTCATTTCAACTGTATACAGCTGGCATACATGCTATAGGATTCACCCTGGGACTGGTGCATTGATGTACGGGACTCATTCCTATCTATATAGAGGCCATATATCCGTATAGAGCCTGCATTTTATGTACATTTATGTTTAGGGGATATGTTTTTAGGTTAAATAAATTGTGCATCATTGTTCTTTCAAGTGAGCCCTTTTGAGTGCGCCCCTTCTATGCTTTTGTTATTCACGTTTTCACTTTGGTCCCTAGGGTGGGCCTTGTAGGTGAGCACCTTTTTCCATACGGTGAGAGGTTGAGCCGCTGAGTTTTCTGTTTCCTGTTAGTTTTATGTTCACGTGCTGGATATATATCAAGGGACAACAAAACGTTCTCATTCCTCATCTGTAACCGCTAGAACACTTCACTGCTACCTAGGTTTCGTTCCTCCTCCGCTCATAAAGAAGCCATTTAGCCCTAGTTTTAGGGCGTCCGCAAACATTAAACCGACCGCGTAACGTGCGTGGCGGCATCCAAGCTCTCCTCTGATGACAGATGTTGGGAGAAAAAAAAAAGGATCGGGTGCGTTGGATCTTCTCACAGGAGATAGCCCCTGCCAGATGCCTCTGATGGTGGCTTAATTCCCCTCGCCCCACTTTCGTTATGTAAATAAAATGCTTACCTCATCACTTCCCATTCCTAACCCCACCACCACCCGTTACATGAGTGACAGAATCTAAAGATCCTACCCTCCTCCCGAACTCACGTCCCAAATCCCGCGAATGCGCAGAACCAGTCGCCTCACTCACTGATGAAAAAAAATTCTAGAATATTTGCGATTACGAAGTGCTGATATTCACAATAAAAATTTGCCATTAGAATATTCGCGATCAACACTACTGCTGATCATATAATGTATACTGCGCAGCTGCGAGACTTGGCAGAGAAGGGGTGGCGATGAGCAATCGTAGAGGGCATGTCTTATTCATTTGTGGGCGTGGCTGCACTCCAAGAGTCAGAGAACGCTGGACTCATCTCTGAAGCATGGAGGAGACAGGACTCATCTAAGGTGCAATTACATACATGGAGGGAACATTTATTTTAGGTTTTTCTCTGAACTGATAATTCGTTCAGAATTGATTTTAATATCATTATTACCCCTCTACATGTACGGCGCTGGTAGCGCTTCTCAAGCATGATGCCCGCTCGCGCGTGCAGCGGGCATCATGGCTGGCAAGTCTCTGCTGTTTCAAACAGCAGAGACCTGCGACTAATTACTGCAACCGGCAATAATGCTGATCGTGGTAATTAAATGCTTTATATGCCGTGATCAAGTGAGATCACGGCAACTGAATGCGCAAAAACAGGGAAGCTCACGCTTCCGAGCTTAGTACTGATGCCCCGTGCGGCCAATCGGGACTTGCCCCGGGCAGGCCAACATAAGAAATGAGCAAAATGCTCAGAAATTGTCATTTTTTAAATCCCTTATAGGTCAAAATTAAAAAACATAATTTTTAAGGTCATTTATGAGCCTTAAAATTATAAAAAAATAAATTAAAAAAAGTAAAAAAATATATTAAAAATAAAAAAAAAGTTTAAATCACCCCCCTTTCCGTATAATTAAAAAATATACCTCAATAACAATAAATATAAACATCCTGGGTATCACCGTGACTGAAAACGCCTATAATATTAAAATCTAAAAAAAAAATCCAATACGGCGAATGGCTTAACGAAAAAAAAATGAAATAAAATGTGATCCTAAAGGTCATGCACACTCCAAAATTGTATCAATAAAAACTATGAATTGTCCTGCAAAACATGAGCCCCTAAACAGCTCAGTAGACATAAGAATAAAAAGGTTATGGGGGTCAGAATATGGGGATGTAAAAAAATAAATAAAATAAAATTCTCAAAGTTTACACTATTTACACATAAAAAACCTATACATAGGGGGTATCGTTGTAATCGTACTGACCCAGAGAATGAAGGGCATGGGTCAGTTTTGCCGTAAACTAAAGGCCGTGGGAACAAAACTCGTAAAAAGGTGGAGGGATTGCTTTTTTTTTTTCCAATTCCACCCCCTTTGGAATTTTGTCATTAGAAAGTACAACTTGTCCCACAAAAAATAAGCCCTCATACAGCTATGTGACCGGGAAATATAAAAAAAAGTTATGGCTCATGGAAAATAGGGAAGAAAAATGAAAACACAAAAACGAAAAAACCTCCAGTAGCCAAAGGGTTAATGTATTAAAAAGTATTTATAGAAAAGTGAGTGGATAAATAGGCTTAGAAAGTGATGACAGGTTTCCTTTAAACGAGCACTGATCGACTTGTTATATCTGATCGACTGATCATGGCCCCACAGTGGCCATCTAATTCTTAATCAGCAAGGCACATGATGCTTGAAAGTCTTGGCACTTACCTATAATCCCCTTTATAGGGCTGACGACCTTCTGCAGAGCTCTAAGTGTTTCTTGAGCTGTTCTGTCCTTCAGAATCACCCTTTGATATAACCGGAGGAAGTTCTGGAGAAAGACATGATGCAGTGTCTATGTTACATGGGGTTACAAGGGTGGCAAAGATGGGATCAGTCACTCCAACATATATCAATGTATTTGGAGGGTCTCAAAACTGGAGACATCTGACATATACACCAATGACTGTAGGAGCAGAGAGTTATCTGGACGGATCCTTCATCCCACTGTAGAACATCACAGTCTGCATCTCTCCAACCTTAAATGTTCGAAACAAAAACACAGACATTGAGTGTCTGAAGAAAATGTCTTCTCTTTACCTGTAGTTCTTTCACAATCATGAAGCACAGTAACCTGTCCAAGCCATTTAATCCAAATGTCCCCAGGGAGTCCTGGATCTCCGAGAAGAGATGGTTGTTGGTCACCTCTTGGTGAGTTCTCATGTCATACCAGGTGTTCATCTGGTCTTTGTAACAAGTCACCCTGAAATGTACAGGCAAGAAGCAGAACAGGAGGATCTGAGCGCACAGAAATAAAGGTGTGGCGGTAAAAGAAGCGCAAAGGGATATCCCCACCTGGGGCATTTATGGCATATCCACTGGTGCAAATGCCACCTCTTGGACCTTGGGAATGAGGTCCTGAAAAGAGCTGAGTAAGCGTGCACAGCTGGCTTCAGAACTCCCATATAAATGGATGGAGAGGGACACATGAACGGCCACCTTTCCAATCAGAGTGACTGCAAGATGAGGCTCCATTCCCAAATCACAGCAGGTGTCTGAGGTGAGACTATCAGACATTTATGGCATAGCCACAGGGTATGTCCTAGATGGGACTACCCATTTATCCAATACATAAGAAAAGTTCTGCAACTTTCTAATGAACTTCGTGCTTCAATCTGCTTGCCATCAGTAGCAAGTTGCTTGATACATATCCTGACCTAATCCTGCTCACACAGCTGCAGCTTGTTACAATGTATCAGTGTAGGTAAGGGCTCTTTCACACGAGTGGATGCCGTGCGGGTAATCTGCTGCGTGAAAGAGAACTAAGCGCCGTTCCGGACAGCAGAGACACGGAGCAGTAACATGACTGATTAATGCTCCGTGCCTCTCTGTGATCTTTTTACTACGAAATCACAGTGAGATAAAGTTGTCATCGTGATTTTGTAGTAAAAAGATCACAGAGAGGCACAGAGCATTATTATTATTTTGGCTTGAAAAGGTAAAAAAAAATAAAAAATAAAAAATTATTCGATAGTTTCAGCTTATTATTCCGTTTTATTCTTCTTCTCTGCCCCCCCTTTTTCTATACACTACTCCTCCTACAGTTTTGGGGTTACAAACGCCAAAACTTTCCACACTTCTTCGACCTGTAGTGAGGTAAGTTGGTTGTGCTTTAATAAGCGATCCCACCCTCCGGGCCCCTGGGGCGCCCCCCCTTCCCCGAAGACCCCACTTTTTGTCATAGACTTACATTGGAAAATTGTAAACTTTTGCCACTCGTACAGCTTTGAAGTTAAACTCACCAAACTTGGGGTCAACCTGAAAATTTCTGTCACATTTCAGGGACTCCAAAAAGTGGGCGGAGCCACAAGCAAGCAATCAGATTTTCCCTATTGACTTCAATGAGAAAATTTTTATTGCTGTCATTCTCACAGTATTTAAGCCAGAATACCCAAGCTTGGCACCGTGGGTCACTGGTTGACTGGGGTTAAAATTTATAAAAAGTGGGTGGAGTCTACAATGGCCAATCAAATTTCAGCCATTTGTATAAATGGGAAATTTTAAAACTGCCGCTGCTCTTAGACTGTTAATGGCAGGGTCCTCAAACTTGGCACAATGGTCACTGGAGAACTGGGATTAAAATTCAGAAAAGTGGACGGGACCAAAAACAACCAATCAGATTTAAATGGGAAAAATTAAAAATGCTGCCATTCTCACATTATTGATTTCATGGACCTCAAATATCACAAATGTGGTCATTGGGTGTTTCCACTTCAAGTTTAGAAAAAGTGGGTGGAGCCACCAACAACCAATCAAATTTCACTCATTGATTTTCAATAGAAAATAAAACTGCTGCCATTTTTACACGTTAAAGGCCATAATTCCCAAACCTTAAAGTGTTAGTCACTGGGTGACTGTGGTTCACAATTAGGGAAAAATGGGGCGGGGCAACAACAGCCAATCAGATTTCAGCCATTGACCTTAATGAAAAACAGATAAACTGGTGCTATTATCACAGTTTAAATGCCAAGTGTCCCAAACTAAGCACAATTACTCACTGGGTGACTGCGGCCAAAATTAAAACTTTTAAAGACTGCCATTCTCACAGTTTTAAAGCCAGAGGCCCCAAACTTGGCACAGACCATGAGTGGGTGACTGGGGTTAAAATTCGGAAAACTGGGCGGAGCTTAAAACAGCCAATCAAATATTACATATTGCTATTCAATGGGAATATTTAAATTGCTGCCATTCTCACACTGTTAATGGCAGGGTCTTCAAACTTGGTACATTCGGTTACTGGGTGACTGGAATTCAAATGTAAAAAGTGGGCGGAGCCAAACACTGCCAATCAGATTTGGGCATTGGGTGTTTCCATTTCAAGGTACCAACAACCAATCAAATTTCTCTCATTGATTTCCAATAGAGTTCTACTCCTCCCACAGTTTTAGGAGTACAATTTTGAAACTTTGCACACTTCTTCGGCCCATAGCCGTGGAGGTTGCTTGTGCTTTAATAGTATGGGCGTTTTCGGTCGCGGTGATGTTTATATTTATTGTTATTTAGGTATTTATTTTTTTAATTATATGGAAAGGAGGGTGATTTAAACTTTTATATATATATGTATAATTTTTAAAACTTTAAAAAAAAAAATTGTGATGATTTTGTTGCTCATATATGAGCCTATAAATTATGTTTTTTAATTTTGTTCTATCAGGGATTTTCTTATCCTGGACTGCCATCTGGTGGCCAAAATAAGAATTGCTGCATGAACATTTTCAGTCATCCCCCACTGGGATGTTCCCTTTAAATAATGGATGTTTGAATTTAGTAAATTTTCTTTGATTTTGGACTTTTCCATTATCTGGGTTCTGATATGGAGATATTTTGTGCTGCCTCCAGACACACCGATATTGCACGAAACTTTGTGGCGAGATGTGTAAGGTTCCACATTCATATTATATATATATATATATATATAAATCTTTTTTGAACAAGTGAGCGTTTGACCCCTTCAAGAAGAGAGAATTTCTCAGAATGCATTTAAAATACATTTCAATAAGGATTAACTAAAAGTAATGTCATTATTCATTATATGTTTAAACAATCTTCTATAACTGCGCAGTTTGTGGATCGCATAACGTGACCGGGACCTGGGGATCATGTGTGCTCTCCATTTGCGCTTCATTCAAAGAAGGAAGTTAGGGGTCACATGTGCGTCTCACATGCGTTCCATTCAGAACGGAAGTGAGGACGCGTATTGCACGTGCGTGGTAAAGTGTATGCCACGCCGAGAACCTCATGGCGCAAGGGGATCCCAGCCGGTCCAAACAATCTGTGTGAGCATTTTTTTTTATCATGATTTTAATCACACCTGAACCCTATTATACACATTATGGTCACCTGATAATTAATTAAGTACTTGTATGAATTTAATATTGTTTTTTAACAAAATGACACATTATGATGAATTGGTCTGGTTACTGATCATACTGTATTATATAGATCAATGAATTTTTATGTATACACTATGTAATCATGTTGCAGATAATTGTATGAATTATTGTTGTACATTGGTTACACTATATGCACCTTAGTTAATGTATCACTGCTTGAGAAAGGTTCCAGAAAGAGGACCGAAACGTTGCCGTTTGGTGAATAAACACAGAATTCCTTTTACTTGTGGGAGTGCTGTGGAATTTTTGTACTATATATATACACATATATACATACACTAACTTACTTTGGATCAGTTATCCTCAAGATTTCACGACACAGCCGCCCAATGAACGTCACAGACTCGTCTACAGGAGGAAACTTAGGAATGGGGATGTGCGTGGACTGGTACATGCTCTGCCAATCCTGAATCTGAAAGATAGAAAGGGTCCTGGGGTTATATGGGTGCAGAGAACCCATCCAACGGGCAGCAGGACTGTTCTTCTGGAGGAAGAAATGCAGATTTAAAGCCCAGGTTTACGTATAAGCGCACACATTTACATTTAACCAGGTATATGCTGAAGAACTGCTTTACAGCATGTTACAATGATTCTGAGTTACCAGATATCGTACAGCCTACTCTCCTTCATAGCTGCATTCATAATTCTGCCATGGCAGACATCAATGCAGGATTAAAACCTAATCCCTGCTTCAGAGACATCACACGTATAGCCGGCAATACTGAACCTTGGTGCGGAGGAAGTTATTACACTCTTGTTCCACATTATAATTCACAATCCGAGACACTTCTTCCTGCCAAATCTTCAGGCCGTAAATGCTGACATAGTCCTGAATGTACTCAAAGGAGCGGTGGAAACCATCCATGGTGGCTGCCATATCCTTCAACTTTGGAAGCAGTTCGCTTGGCTGGAGTGACAGAGAAAACAAAGATAGTCTCATCAACGTCTGCGGCTCTATAATATACTTTTAAATTGGTCAACGTTTTCAACCTTTATGCTTACATTCAGTGAATAGAAACATGAATCACTAACATTAATCTCTTCTGAGCAAAGCAATCATTTTTCTAAATCAGACAAGCCATCTAGGTTTCTATTCAATGACTGCATACAGGTGCAGATACAAAACGTTCATTATAAAGTTGGATAACATTTCATCATACAGGTAGGTTGGCACATTGAAGGCATTTTAGGTTGTGATTTTCTTTAAGGGCTCATGCACACGACCGTTGGGTGCTTTGCTGTCCATAAATTGCAGATCCGCAAAAAATGGATACCGGCCGTGTGCATTCCACATTTTGCGGAACGGAACAGCTGGCCCCTAATAAAACAATCCTATCCTTGTCTGTAATGCAGACAATAAGAGGACATGTTCTATTTTTTTGTGGAACGGACAGAAACGGAATGCACATGGAGTAATTTCCTTTTTTTTTGGCGGCCCCACTGAAGTGAATGTTTCCGCATATGGGCCGCAAAAAAAAAAGGAACGGACACAAACAAAAAAAAAACTTTTGTGCGCATGAGCCCTAAAGGGCATCTGTCAGCAGTTTTGTCCCTATGACACTGTCTGACCTGTTACATGTGCACTTGGCAGCTGAAGACATCTGTGTTGGTCCCATGTCCATATGTGCCCCCGCCCTCTGCACTTTGATTGACAAGGCCAGGCATGATCATGTTTAGGTTACTTTCACACTAGCATTTTTACCGGATCCGGCAGGGTTCAGCAAAAACGCTTCCGTTACTGATAATACAACCGTCTGCATCCGTTATGAACGGATCCGGTTGTATTATCTTTAACATGGCCAAGACAGATCCGTCATGAACTTCATTGAAAGTCAATGGTGGAAGGATGCGTTTTCTATTGTGCCAGAGTTAAACGGATCCGTCCCCATTGACTTGCATTGTGGGTAATGCCGGATCTGTCTTGTTTCGCATCCCATGACGGAAAAAAAAAACGCAGCTTGCTGCGGTTTGCTCTCCGTTATGGGAACGCAACCAAACGGAACAGAATGCTTTTTGGAGCATTCATTGTCAATGGTGACAAAACGGAATCGTTTTTATCCAGTATTGAGATCCTATGATGGATCTCAATACCGGAAAATAGAAACGCTAGTGTGAAAGTAGCCTTACACTGCCTGGCCTTGTCAATCAAAGTGCAGAGGGCGTGACACTTGCAGAGAGAGCAGAGCCTCTAGGTGTAATGGTAACGCCCCCGTTGCTCCTAGAGGCTCATTTGCATATACTAAAACATCATTTTTCTCAGCAATGCGGGCACATAGGAACATGGGACCAACACAGATGTCTTCAGCTGCCAAGCGCACATGTAACAGGTCAGCCAGTGTCATAGGTACAAAACTGTTGACAGATGCCCTTTAAAGTGTACCTGTTGTTTCAGATAACAATTCAGAATAAGCTGTCCTGTGTGTACATGAGAGATACCACTAGTGTATATCTGACCTATATATGTCTTGTATCTGGCATTTTTTTGTTGTTGCAGTTTTCCCCTCTACTTTTTCCTACAATGTGCAAGCATGGCTACTACCGCTGCTGGATTACAGGGTAGTTCTAACCTCTGGATACGAGCCGTGTATAATGCGATGGAAAAATGAATCCAGCCAGCAAAAGGAGGCAATAAGGAGAATCACAATACATTAGTGTCTTGTATTAACTTTCTCTACATGATAAATGCAATTTGCTGAAGTGAGACGACCCCTTTAAGAACTTTGTGTATCAGTTATGCACCATTTCCAAAATCCCTTCTTGCTGTCTGTGAATGGAAACATTCTAGATAATGAGAACCTATGTAGGCCTAATACTTTTCATAGCTGATCATGTGCAACAATTGCATCCACCTCTAAGCTGTCAAAAGTATTAGGTCTACACAGGTTTTTCAGCTTCAGGTTATGTTCACGTCATAGATTTAATTGACAACATGTGCAGGGTCTGTCGTACAATGGATCTGAACGATGACCAATAAGCAGCAGCACATAAAGTGGAGCATAGTCTCATCGTGTACTGTGCAGTAAGTACCTTTGCTCTGGGGTTAAAGATGAGTCCTCTATGTAATGCTAACGCCACGCGTTTCACCAGCTCCTTCCGTATCCCATCTTCCAGAAGCTGCTTAGGGTCGACCTGAAAACACCACAAATCTGCCGTTACTGAACGCTTATCATACAGCATTGTTACTGGGAGGGGATCACTACCCAACACTGATCACCTATCCACAGTTTGTGATCACAGGGGTTTGACCGCTGGGTCCTCCATGAAAACTGGGATTCTTGTGTACCCATGTAAATGGAGCGGTAGTGTACATGCCTAAAAACCATTCCGTTCATTTCTATGGGACAGATGGAGATAGCCGAGAGTTGTACATGTCAGTCTCCTAGACAGTGAATGGAGTGGTGGTCACACATGAACAGTACCACTCCATCCACACAGTGGACTTAGAGGGGTTCTCTGGGCTTTCAATACTGATGGCCTATCCTCAGGTTCAATATCCGACACCCAGCACCCCCGCCGACAGCTGTATGAAGGGAAGGCACGCGCAGGTCGCTCTCCCTGCTCTCCGCTGTATGTCTATGGCGGTCCCCCGCCGATCTGATATTGATGATCTATTCTGAGGACCTATCAATATTAAGAGCCCGGAGAACTCCTTTAAGAGACCTCCATTCTCCTGATCGGTGGGGGTTCTGGCGTCTTGACCTTCAGTGATCATGCATTTATCATATATCATGCAGATAGGTCATAAATGTTGGTGATGGGCCCAAGTCCTTTAACTCTGCCATGGATTAGTCCAGGCTCCCATCTATATTTTCATGGGTACATTGACGATCAAAGTCATCTTTGTAATCGTCAAATGTTACAGGGCTTGCCCGAGATTTTGATATTGCCAAGCTATCCCCAGGATAGGTTATCGGTATCTGATCATGGGTGGCACCCCCGGTGATCAGCTGTATGAAGAGGCAGCGGTGCTCCGGTGAGTGTTGCGGCCTCCTCCTAGGCCAGTGATGCCACGTTTATCGCCGACGTGGTCTAAGCATAACTCATTCCCATTCCAGCCGCGATAGAAAGCGTAGCCACTATACAATCTACGGCACTGTGCTAGGTAAGCAGTGGCTTCATCGGAGTGCCACACCCTCCTCAAACAGCTGATCGGTGTGGGACCCCCACGGATCTGATGTTGTTGACCTATTCTGAGGATAGGTCATCAATATCAGAATCTCAGAAAACCCCTTTAATATTAGTCCAAGTTCCAGACTGTAATAGGAGGATACATCACGGATTCCTGTTCCTTTAGCTACGGAGCCAGTCTTCCTCTACCTACCTTTATTATTCCAACCAGTGTGGTCTTCATCATGAGGATTCCCTCAGTGAATATGGAAATGGCATTAGTCAGCCTGGCCACCTGAGGATAAACCAAGGATCAATCAGTGACTGCAACATCTTCAGGAAACGGCTTTTCAAGATTAGAAAAACATGTCCGCTTTCTTCCAAAATCAGCGCCACATCTGTCCAAGCGTTGTGTCCAGTATTGCAGCTCCGCTGCATTGAAGTGAATGATGCACCAAATAGGGTTGTTTCGGGTATCGAACTTTCACTACCCAATCGATACCTTTTTTTGCCAGTATCGATTCAGTATCAGGATGTTCGTTTTTTTGGTACTATACTGCGCTCCTCTTATATGACAATATGGTGTGTGCCGCGCTCGGCAGACAGTGGAGAAGGACGGAGGGAGGGACAGAGGGAGGGAATCCCTCCCTCCTATGAAGCGCCCGCTGTGAGACCAATGAAGTGAGCGGGCTCTGAAGCTGCCCGCATCCCTTCCATGGTGCGCCAATGAATGTTTGGCTATTAATGAAAGCAGGAAGAGGGACGGGGGAAGTAATAAAGTTACCGCTGCGCCGGCTGAGTGAGTAAGCTCCGCGAACGGCAGCAGCGGCAGAATCCGCACAGCTCACTGTCAGCCCCAACGTCAGTGCCATCATAGCAGGTACCCCGCACCCGCACAGTGCAAAATAAAGGCAGGCAAAAAACATTTGTATCAGGCAGCCAGCAAGATTGGGGTTAATGTGACTCATTAACCCCAATCTTGCCACTGCCATGTTTTAAACATTACTTTAATGTCAGGCAGGGCACATTTGGACTGAACCCCATGTGCCTCACATTAATAGTAAGTGACCCCCCAAAGTACCATCTCACATAATGGGCAACATGGGGTTAATGTTGGGGTTGAGTTTATAAAAGTTATTTGCCTGAAGAGGAGTCGGGCAGGAGAGGTGCGGGCCCTCATTCTCATGGTCCCACTGACCATCTGATATCTGCTGCAGGTTTCACCGTTTAATTCAATTCAAATGTTTTACGTTTGAATAATCAAAAGGCTTTTTTGTGTTTTATTTTATTTTTTGCGTGGTATCGAAAGGCATCGAGTATCGCAATACTTTTTTATTGTATCGAAACCGAATCAAAATATTGGTATCGAAACAACCCTGGCACCAAATCAGTTTATTTGCTGGTGGTCTTGGGAGCCAGACCTGCGGCAACCACATGATCTCCACTGCGGCTCCGAGAACAACGGGGTTGTCTGTGATAGGATAACCCCTCTAACAAATAACTCTGCTATCCTAACTGCTTTTCAATCAGAGGTAGGTCGTCATTAGTTCTGTCCGCTAGGATTCCACATTAGATAACAGTGCTGGAGATAAGTGCGGCAGTAAGTGACGGATAATCAAATTATTGGAAGCCAGATTAGCAGGATTTTACTGTATATAGACACGGTAATTGGAATAGATGTTAGATAATCCATAGATAATGTACAATTACTAAAGTCATACACTTTTGGGCCAATGGCCTTTGGCACACAAATTTGCAACTTTGTTCATGCCACTTTTACAAAAAAAAAAAAAAAAAAAAAAAAAAAGGAAAGGGCTTAGTAGAAGGGAACAGATTTAAGAGTTTACAGCAAAAAACTAGCATAAATTTGCGCCAGACCATAGCATGGACAGCAAAAGACAGGACAAATCTGTTGGGAGGTGTGTGCCTTTTTACCAAGGCTGCTGAATGAATCCCCAGCCTCCTCCTCTGTGTCCAGATGAGGACTGCTTAAAGGGAACCTGTCAGCTCTGATCTCACCAAGGGCACCAATAGTGCAGTGACAGACCTGCTGATTTCACTGGTCTGTCACTCCTGTGATGCCATTCAGTACTGTTGGAGTACTGATCTGCCAAACCCTGCAGTCCATGCTGCCAGAGAGATTAGTCCGATGTCCAGACGAGTAACCATTTGGGGAGCGCAGGTGCAGCGTGCAGCATCAGACTCTACTCTCGCAGCACAGGCTGTAGGCTTTGGCAGGTCAGTACCCCCAACTCCTGTGATGCCATTCAGTACTGTTGGGGTACTGACCTGCCAAAGCCTACAGCCTGTGCTGCGAGAGAGTTGAGTCTGATGCTGCACGCTGCTCCTGCCCTCCCCAAATGGTTGCTTTCCTGCTGTGCATGGGAAAGAAAACTATCAATCATCGTCTGGAGGCGGGGGCAGCATGTGACATCGGACTAATCTCTCTGGCAGCATGGACTGTAGGGTTCGGCAGATCAGTACTCTAACAGTACTGAATGGCATCAAAGGAGTGACAGACCAGTGAAATCAGCAGGTCTGTTACTATACTATTGCTACCCTCAGTTTAGGTCAGAGCTGACAGGTTCCCTTTAAACGTGAGCAGAAGCTGCTTCCAGATAGGAAATAGTCTGCAAACAAATATTGTATAATTGCTTGCTGTTAGTGAATGAAAGCCTTTCTCCTGAAATTCAGAGACTAACACCACTTCACACAGATGAGGGTTAGTTACCATGTATCTGTGTGGGCAATCCAGTCTACACACAGCAGCAGCTCAAATCTCATCTGTCCTGGTCTCAGAGTCCTTGTCTACACTGATACACTGTAACAAACCCGCAATTGTGTGAACATAAAACTAGCTCTGTATGGCTTCTCAGTCTGGATGCAGACAAGGATATTTCAATGATGGCGAGCAATGATCCAGAAAACACGAAGTATATTAGAAAGTTACAAGACTTTTCACATTACGATTACAAGAATGGACTACACCTTTAAAGAGGTTTTCCTACAATGTACTATAGGAAAAGCCTGATCACAGGGGGCTCCACTGCTGGGACCCCCAGTGGTCATGTAGTGAGAAGGAGTTTGCTTAAAGCGGCGGTAGAGCATGAATGGTGCCCCTCTATTAAAGGGAACCTGTCATCAACTTTATGCTGACCTCACTGAGGGCAGCATAAAATAGTGACAGAAATGCTGATGTCAGCGATGTGTCACTCATAAGCTAAAAGTAAGTGGTTGCTGAGAACCAGCATCATAATCATTGCAGCCCGGGCCTTGAAAAGAGTCCAGTCTACCTGAGAAGAGTCTTGGTTATTATAATCTCCTGCTCTCTCACCCATCTGCTGATGACTGGCAGTTCTCTCCTAGAGAGAAAGAGAGAAAACTAGGTAGAAGACTGTCAGCCATCAGCAGAGAGAGAAGGAATCCATGTATAACCAGGACTCTTCTCAAGTGGCCGTGACTCTTTTCCGGGCCCAGTCTGCAATGATTGTGATGTTGGTTCTCGGCAACCACTTACTTTTAACTTATAAATGACAGACCGCTGAAATCAACTCACCTGTCTCTTCTCTACTTTATACTGCCGTTTGTATGAGTAGCATAAAGTTGATGACAGGTTCCGTTTTAATAAGGGTTCTTATTAAGCAACAGCAAGCAGAGATCCTGGAAACTGTGAGGAATGGAGGAAAAAAAAAAGAAAGAAAATTCTATTACTTTTCATCATACAATGGACTAGCTAAAAACCCCAAGCAAAGGTGGTTAGTGGCAGTCTGTACACGTAATCAATATGTCCCATGATTCTCACCTCATATCTGGCCCCCAGCTGAGCGTAGTCTCTTAGTTTATCCTTGTCAAGGCGCGTGGGCACTTCTATTATATCATGGGTCTGAAGTTTGATAATTTTAGCTAGAGATGTAAACATGCTCTCTGGAATGATCTGAAGAACCTGCAGGAAATAATCAACACAATTAGCATCTTTATGTCTTAATTATCCATTAAATGGGTTGTATGATACTTTGTGAAATCTGGGTTGTCAAGTGCTGCGGGTCCGGTGACTGATGGACCAGAAGAGTCAGGTTCATTGTTCAAGAGACTGCTCAGCCAATCACTGGCGTCAGAGGTCGCTAATGACTAAATGGCACTTCTAATGTGATCCCTTCCAATGATGTCATCACGTCTCCTGTGTTGGTGCTGCAGGGAAATTGAACACTTAGGCTCTGAATTCGAAAGACTGGCATTTGGTACGGTAATGCTACTTTCACACTCGCGTTTGGTGCGGATCAGTCATGCACAAACGCTTCTGTTCAGATAATACAACCGTCTGCATCCGTTCAGAACGGATCCGTTTGTAGTATCTGTAACATAGCCAAAACGGATCCGTCTTGAACACCATTGAAAGTCAATGAGGGAAAGATACGTTTTCTATTGTGCCAGATTGCAACAGTGAAAACGGATCCGTCCCCATTGACTTACATTGTGTGTATTGTAAATGCATTCTCAAGTGCTGCATTTATAAGTGCATTGGAGATATTCAGGCGATAGGACATGTTCTATGTTTTGCGGAGCTGCGGACCCGAAGATCGGGGACGCGCTCCGCAAATGCGGATGCGGACAGCCCACTGTGTGCTGTCCGCATCCATTCCGTCCCCATAGAAAATGAATGGGTCCGCACCCGTTCGTTCTGCAATTTTGCGGAACGGGTGCGGACCCATTTGCGGACGTGTGAATGGAGCCTAAACAAGTAAGATTTGTTTGTTTAAAATCTTTCCCCTCTATAAAATGGCAGACCTGGTTCTGTGCAGGAACTGTTGTGCTTTTATTTCAGGTTCCACTCTTCAGAGGTTTGGATGCTGTCTGATCTGTAGACAGCTCTCCATAATGCAGCAGGAAATTGCATTTTTGAAATCTGAGATTTGTAAATTAACTGTTAAACTCAGGCTGGGAATGATGCAATGCCCCTGCCACAGAGGCCCCCTAGAAATGGAAGATGGGTTACTGCAGGTTCTGGTAGACTGAGAGTTGTGGATAGAAGACATGTCCCACAGTCTGTGGCTCTCCATAATTCATTTGCAGCACTTTCAGAGCGTAAGAGCAACATGGTGGATGGCTCAAGCACAGTGGATGAGGAACAATCATCTCCCATGCCTAAAGTATGCAAGACTGCAGCCAAACACAAAAAGGAGAAGGTGAAGATTGATAGTAAGCAGCTGTGGGCGATTCTATCATAAGAGGTGTGAAGTTTGAGGAAAATGGCGTTGTGAGATGTGTCCCTGGTGCTACGGCTAGCAGGGATAGACGACGTATCCTTAATATTGTTAGGCAAGCAAAGAAGGAAAGGGAGGTGGATGTTATTGTCCATCTTGTGATAAATGATCTGGCTTGCAATGAGGTTTCAAAGGTGAAAGAAGCTTTTCACACACTTGGAAATGATATACGGGAGGTTGCATCAACTGCATCATTCTCTGCAGTTTTGCCTGTGCATAACCTTCAGCATGACAGGAAGATGCGCATTAAGGAATTCAATGTATGGCTTGGTGAATGGTGTCTGAACCAAGGGTTTGGCTTTGTGTCTCATGTTAGCTCTCGTTGGAATGAAAAAGAACTGTACAAGTAAGATGGTTTGCATCTTTCTCTCAAGGGAACGAATGTCCTCGGTGAACAGTTCAAAGTATTTTCTAAGGAGCATTTAAACTAGGAAAGGGGGGCAAAAGAGTGATAATCCAGCAGTCCGACTGCCCCCCGAAACAATGCCAGAAGATGCCAGTAGCACAGAGGTTAAGAAATTACAAGATCAGAGTCTTGTCTACAAATGCTCGCAGTTTAGGGAATAAGATCAATGAACTTGAGTCTATAATGGCATCTGAGAATATAGATGTAGTGGCTGTTACTGAGACGTGGTTCAATGAGAGTAATGACTGGGATATAACAATACCAGGGTTCTCTCTATATAGGAAAGACAGAGAAGGCAAGAAAGGGGGAGGGGTGGCCCTGTATGTGAAAGATAGCATAAAATCTAATTTAATACAAGTTAGCGAGAACAATTTAGAGTCAGTTTGGGTTACCTTGCAGCTTGATAATCATAAGGTAACTCGAGTAGGTGTGATATATAGACCACCTAGCCAAGTTAAAGAATTAGATGATCTACTAGTTGAGGAAATAGCTAAAATGACATTGAAAGGGGAAGTCATCATTATGGGAGACTTCAATCTTCCTGATGTAAACTGGAAAACCAAAATAGCTAGTTCTGCCAGGAGTACAGATATTCTAAATTCCCTACTGGGATTATCTCTACAGCAAGTAGTTGAGGAGCCAACCCGGAAGGAGGCCATTTTATATTTAGTATTCACAAATGGGAATTTGGTATCTGATATTACTGTAGGGGAAAGCTTGGGATCTAGTGATCACCAGTCAGTGTGGTTTACTACAAGTACAGTGACTGATTCACACCACACAAAAACAAAAGTTTTCGATTTTAGAAAAACTGACTTTTCTAAAATTAGATTAGTGGTATACGAGTCCCTATCAGATTGGAACAGTTTCATTGGAGTCCAGGAGAAATGGGACTACTTAAAAGTGGCACTATTGAAGGCAACAGATAACTGCATTAGGCTTGTCAGTAAAAGCAAAAAAAGGAAGAGACCACTGTGGTACTCAGCAGAAGTGGCCAAAATCATTAAAAACAAAAAGATAGCATTTAGTAATTATAAAAAAAAACGAAACGGGGATGACAGGCAAATTTATAAGATTAGGCAGAGAGAGGCCAAACAAGTTATAAGAGCTTCTAAAGCACAGGCAGAAGAGAAATTAGCTCAGTCAGGGAAAAAAGGCGATAAAGGCATTATTCAGATACATAAATGAAAAAAGGAAACTAAAACAAGGAATTACCAAATTAAAAACAAAAGAAGGAAGGTATATGGAAGAAGATAAAGAACTAGCTGACTGCCTCAATGAATACTTCTGTTCAGTTTTTACAAAGGAAAATGAAGGAAAAGGACCTCAGGAAGGAAGACTAATGAATCTTTTGATGCATGTGTCTTTACAGAGGAAGAGGTTCTAAGTCAGCTGTCTAAAATGAATACAAGTAAGTCACAGGGGCCTGATGGGATACACCCAAAGCTATTAAAAGAGCTCAGCGGTGAACTAGCAAAACCATTAACAGATTTATTTAACCAATCACTGGTAACAGGAGTCGTCCCAGAAGATTGGAAATTAGAAAATGTTGTGCCCATTCACAAGAAAGGTAGTAGGGAGGAATCGGGCAACTATAGTCCAGTAAGCCTGACATCAATAGTGGGGAAATTAATGGAAACCATACTTAAGGAGAGGATTGTGGAACATCTAAAATCCCATGGATTGAAAGATGAAAAACAGCATGGGTTTACTTCAGGGAGATCATGTCAAACTAATCTTATTGATTTTTTTGATTGGGTGACTAAAATAATAGATGGCGGAGGTGCAGTAGACATCGCTTATCTAGACTTTAGTAAGGCTTTTGATACTGTCCCACATAGAAGGCTTATCAATAAATTGCAGTCTTTGGGCTTGGACTACCATATTGTTGAATGGATGAGGCAGTGGCTGAGGGACAGACAACAGAGGGTTGTAGTCAATGGAGTATATTCAGACCAAGGTCTTGTTACCAGTGGGGTACCTCAGGGATCTGTTCTGGGACCCATATTGTTTAATATCTTTATCAGCGAAATTGCAGAAGGCCTCGATCGTAAGGTGTGTCTTTTTGCTGATGACACAAAGATTTGTAACAGGGTTGATGTTCCTGGAGGGATACACCAAATGGAAAAGGATTTAGGAAAACTAGAGGAATGGTCAAAAATCTGGCAACTAAAATGTAATGTTGATAAGTGCAAGATAATGCACCTGGGACGTAAAAACCCAAGAGCAGAATATAAAATCAGTGACACAGTCCTGACCTCAGTATCTGAGGAAAGAGATTTAGGGATCATTATTTCAGAAGACTTAAAGGTAGGCAGACAATGTCATAGAGCAGCAGGAAATTCTAGCAGAATGCTTGGGTGTATAGGGAGAGGCATTACCAGTAGAAAGAGGGAGGTGCTCATGCCGCTCTACAGAGCACTAGTGAGACCTCATTTGGAGTATTGTGCTCAGTACTGGAGACCATATCTCCAGAAGGATATTGATACTTTGGAGAGAGTTCAGAGAAGAGCTACTAAACTGGTACATGGATTGCAGGATAAAACTTACCAGGAAAGATTAAAGGACCTTAACATGTATAGCTTGGAAGAAAGACGAGACAGAGGGGATATGAGAGAAACTTTTAAATACATAAAGGGAATCAACAAGGTAAAAGAGGAGAGAATATTTAAAAGAAGAAAAACTGCTACAAGAGGACATAGTTTTAAATTAGAGGGGCAAAGGTTTAAAAGTAATATCAGGAAGTATTACTTTACTGAGAGAGTAGTGGATGCATGGAATAGCCTTCCTGCAGAAGTGGCAGCTGCAAATACAGTGGAGGAGTTTAAGCATGCATGGGATAGGCAGAAGGCTATCCTTCATATAAGATAGGGCCAGAGCTATCCATAGTACTCAGTATATTGGGCAGACTAGATGGGCCAAATGGTTCTTATCTGCCGACACATTCTATGTTTATATGGATCCGTTTGCCTCCGCATCGTCAGGCGGACACCAAAACGCTGCAAGCTGCCTCCAGAGCGGAATGGAGACTGATTGGAGGCAAACTGATGCGTTCTGAGCGGATCCTTATCCATTCAGAATGCATTAGGGCAAAACTGATCCGTTTTGGACCGCTTGTGAGAGCCCATGACGGATCTCAGAAACGGAAACCAAAACGCCAGTGTGACAGTAGCCTTAGTCAGTCTGAGGGTAGGTTTGCATGCCTAAATCCACAGCAGATAAATCAATAGCTGAAAACCTGTGTTCAGGGTTTTTGGTGGCAGATTTGTAATTTGGAGGCAGTTTAAGGCCTTCTCCATATTCCCGCGTCAGTTTGACGTCTGTGAAGGATCCGTGTTTGGTCCGTGTGTCTGTTTTTACCCTCCATGTGTCATCCGTAATCCACAG
This sequence comes from Bufo bufo, assembly GCF_905171765.1. Classification (NCBI taxonomy): domain Eukaryota; kingdom Metazoa; phylum Chordata; class Amphibia; order Anura; family Bufonidae; genus Bufo; species Bufo bufo. The sequence goes on along the minus strand of NC_053393.1, from coordinate 42,054,217 downwards.
ACACTGCTCAGCTGAAAATTATTTTCCAGAGCATCTCCTATCAGTCTTCAGTGAAAAACAGACAGACCACAGATGCAACACGTTCGCATCATGGACCAAAGTAGTGCATGTCTCCATGATTTTCTTTTACTGACCCACAGTGAGTAAAAAAATAAATAAAATACTGATGTGTGAACAGACACATTCAAATCAATGGGGTGTGTGCGGTCCACAGAAAATGCGGACAGCACATGTCAGTGAAAAACGGAAATGTGTACGAGGTCTTAGTGGAGTTTTACAAGAGTTTTCGAGTGAGTTTTTTCCTGTTTCCTTATTGACTCCTATGAAATTCTCAATCAAATCTGCTTCTAAGAAGTAACGCCACGTCTCAAGTGTTTTTCAAACCAGCTACTGAAAGTTTTTTAAATTTAAGTCAATGGGAAACTGTTGATAGAGTTTTGAATGTAGCATTAGCAGCAGAAAACAACTGTTTTCTGCTGCTGAATCAGAGGCAGATTTTAGCCGTGTGAACATACCCACAGTAAATATGGTTCACTTGGTCGAGACGCGCCACATTGATTAAGAAGCTCATGCCTCTTAGGCCTCATGCACACAACCATATTCTGCGGATTGCACACAGAGCCATTCGTTTGTATATGTCCGCCAATAATGTGGACAGCACATGGATGTCATCCGTGTGCTGTCAGCATCTGTGTGGCCGCTCTGCAAATTATAGAACATGTCCTATTCTTGTCGGTTTTGTTGACAAGAATAGGCAGATCTATTAGGAAAGTCTGCCATGCACACGGCATGTATCCTTATACTGCAGATCCGTGGTTTCCAGATAGTAACATACAGACGGTCGTGTGCACGTAGCCTTAATCCAAAAGTACACCTGACTCTGAAATCTACAGCAGCTCAGAACTGGCATCAATTTCTGCTATAATTTAAGACAGTTTATAGTAGATATGGTGATCACCTACTGATGACCCATCATGAGGATAGGTCATTATGTAAATCCCAGAGAACCCCTTTAATAACCAATCAATTTCCAGCCTTGGATCCTATCCGACAGACCCCAGCAAACGGCTATTATTGCTGAGGGAAAATTTTGTTCGGCCGTACATTTCTCCTGAAATGCAGTATTACATGCCGGACATTCACATGTGCAAACCATGGTCCACCCGAGAAGCTCCTCTTTCTTGGTGACCTATATGTCTTAATACAAAGGTGTTGGTTTTAATGCGATGGTTGGTTTTCTTGGGCAACAAATGTTCTCACCAGTGGTAGAGCAACTGTGTGCCTGTCCTCTGTAAATCCCATGTTGCTGCCATATAACGGAGGTTGAGCTGCTTGAGTTGGGGCTGGATTGATCACTTACCTTCCTTACATAGGAAACCAGCTCCCCAGAGTAATACTGAGAGACGCTGAGGAGATCAGAACTGTTGGCCTGGTTGATTCGCAGTAAAGGTAAGTCAAGGGCGGACGCCAGCTGTAATGCCAAACAAAAGGTGTAATCAATAATGGTCTGCACCTCACACTGCACGTGGCTTTGGCAGGATTCAAAAGCCATAAAACACAACGCCATTCTCCAGGGGGGCAGCTACAGCGATCTCTCAGAATGGTATTTGCTGCCAACTGCAGCTAAAATGGGACACAAAACACACATATTTTAGGCCGTGTTCACACCACAATTTAACATACACGTTGGGGAAAAAATACGGATTCAGAAGTGTGGTATACTGCACTTCTCTATCCTGCAGAGTCCAGCATAAAAACAGATAGGTTAACCCTATGGTGATACCACTGTATGGCATCCATTTAACACATACGTCATGTGTATACGTTAAACATAAGACAAAAACGTGATGTGAACACAGCCTTGTGTCATTTAGCATGGTGGAAATGACGTCAGTGAGCGTGGCCGTATCCTAATGCAGCAGCGACAACTGCGCATTTGTTGTGATGAGATTCTGAAAATGACCCTAAAATATGGCGGCGCTGATGAGGTGTGGTGTAGACTCTTACCTTTAGGAACGTGGCTCTCAGTTTGGTGACCATGGAAGGATTGGCTCTTATGCTCTCCTGCATAATTGATGTGAAACTAGAACAAAACGCATGGTTATTATACACTCAAGGAACACGCTCAAAACGTTAAAGCAGAGGTTTAGCCATAGGGATAAAAGGCCACGGTGCCTGAATGGACTTAATAGTCCTCCTGCCACATAAGGAGACACCACTATTATAAATGTGTGTGGGGGGGGGCTGGTACAGACTTTTCCGTTGCTTTAAAGGAGTTGTCTTATCTGAGACATTGGTGGCAAATCGCTAGGATATACCATCAATTTCAAAGAGGTGTGGATCTCACCTCTGGGACCCTAACTATCTCCAGTGTGGTCCCCCCGAAGTGAGTGGAGAGCGGCCGTGCATGCGTGGCAATCCTCCAACATTAAAAGGTTTCTATCACACACTTTTCACTATTAAACAGGCTGACATTATACATGTGCAAATGTCACCTGAATTTAACTCTGAAATTCTTTTTTTTCAGTGTGCCCCCGTGTTTGTGCAATTATATATTTTATTATATGCTAATCAGCCTTTAAGAGCAGGGGGGGGGGCCTTGCACCTGCTCCAAGCGGCTCCGTTCACCCACCTCTTTCCACTCCCTTCTACTCTTGATTGACAGGGCCAGGCCAGCGTTGGTCTCTTCCTGTCGGCCCTGTCTGCCGGGGAAATATCACGCCTGCACCGTCCAGTTCAGTATTCGGCGCAGGCGCAGTGAGGGAAGGACGCTCGCCGTCTGCCTCACTGCGACGTATTTGGCGCAGGTGCAGTGAGGAAGCCGGCCAGAGTAGAAGGGAGTGGAAAGAGGTGGGCGAACGGAGCCTCTAGGAGCAGGTGCAACGCCCCCCTCCCCCCTACTCCTAAAGGCTAATTAGCATATTACAAAAATTATAATTGCAGAAAAACGGGGGCACAATGAAAAAAAAAAAAGAATAGCAGAGTTAAATTCAGGTGACATTTGCACATGTATAATGTCAGCCTGTTTAATAATGAAAAGTGTGGCGACAGAAAACCCTTTAACTTCTTCTCTATGGGACTGCCAAAAATAGTCAAGTGTTGGCTTGGCCATTTCCAGCAGCCCCACTGTGGTGAAGGTAGAGGTCGCAGGGCATGCACAGCTGCTTTCCACTCGCTTCTGAGGGGCCATTCTGGAGATAGTGGGGTGTTTGGCTATTTTCGGAAGTCCCACAGAAATGAATGAAGTGCAGGACGAGCATGTGTAGTGCGGGGCCCTCTCCTTCACATCAGGGGCCCGTTTTAGAGCTGTCTCAGAGGTGGGGGCAGCACCTATCTGACTTAGAGGACATATCCTTGCGATATGCCATCAAATTCCCAGATGAAACAACACCTTTAAAGGATTGTTCAACAAAGACTACTTATCCACAGGATGCAATGGAGGTCCCCGAGTCCCCATGTGGAGTGCACACGGGTGAATCACTGCTAGGAGACTGTCAGAGATGGATGGGAGCACCATCTTAATCTGTCCCATAGTAGAGAATGGAGTAGCACTTACACATGCAAACTAATGCTTGTAAGCTCTTGCGATCATGGCCCTCACACCTAGAGCTTCAATTGCATGTTAGCCTGTAACCCTGTGATGTCTTTTTTTTTTTTTTTATCTACATGTAAACTGTTCAAACACCATAAGGCAAAAATCTGTCCTTTAAGTGGATGCCTACCTGTCAATCAGTTGCCAGGCATAGGACAGGTCACCCACAATCTGCATGGTGATCAGCACCTCTTCTTTAATGTTGATTGTGCGAATCATCTGATGCAGAAACTTCCTGGTGTCAGCGAGGAACTGGCACACCTGAAGGTTACTTTCCAGCTGGTGAAACTCTTGCACCTATAGAAAGTCATAGTGATGATATATTGTACAAGATAGAAGGGGAAAAGCTGAGCTCAGGGGAATACAGGTTTCTAGAACTTCATTCAAGTATTTCACTTAAAAAAATAAGCTGTTCAACATTCCTCTCCCACTCCGGGATTCTTCCTCTACCTACGGATGGCAAAAGCCTATGTGTCCTGCTTCTCTGTCCATTCATAGAGAAAGCCTGTGAGTCCTGCCTCAACCGCCCAGTCAAAGAGAAAGCCTGTGAGTCCTGGTTTCACCACACACTCATAGCAAAAGACTATGTGTCCTGCTACCCTCAACCACCCATAGATAAAGCCTTCTTCTCTAGCCAACTCATAGAGAAAGTCTGGGAATCCTTCTCCCCCTGTTTACTCATAGAGAAAGCCTGGGAGTTCTGTCCCCCCCCCCCCCCCCGTTTACTCATAGAGAAAGCCTGGGAGTCCTGTCCCCCCCGTTTAATCAGAGAAAGCCTGGGAGTTCTGTCTCCCCCCCCCCCCCCATTTACTCATAGAGAAAGCCTGGGAGTCCTGTCCCCCCCCGTTTACTCAGAGAAAGCCTGGGAGTCCTGTCCCCCCCCCAGTTTACTCAGAGAAAGCCTGGGAGTCCTGTCCCCCCCCCCCAGTTTACTCATAGAGAAAGCCTGGGAGTCCTGTCCCCCCCAGTTTACTCAGAGAAAGCCTAGGAGTCCTGTCCCCCCCCCCCCCCAGTTTACTCAGAGAAAGCCTGGGAGTCCTGTCCCCCCCCCCAGTTTACTCATAGAGAAAGCCTGGGAGTTCTGTTCCCCTGTTTACTCATAGAGAAAGCCTGGGAGTCCTCCTTCCCCCGTCCATACATGTTGATTTCCAACTTTTTGTTTGATAGTATATACATAGAGAGCTGTCAAACACTGCATGCGGATGGGGTAAGCACAACCCACATGCTTTCTCTATCAATAGGAGGTGGATGCAGGTCTCATAAAACTTTCTTAAAGTCCCACCCGGCGTGACTTATTGTAAACAAATGGATCATACATGAAAACCAAACATGGTCAATGAAACAACCCCAGGAGAGAGGACACTTTCAATCACCAGCTGACTGATGACTGAATGAGACACGAGGATCTCTCACCTCTTCCAAGGCTTGTATGAGCTGTACGGTCTTCCTTCCAGCAGCCGTGGAATCATCGTAGTTTAAGGACTGGATCTGTTTGGAGATTTCCCGGAACCAGGCCTGCAGGTTTTCTGTGAATGAATGAGAGAAGGTAACACTGTGATGTACTATGTGCATGGTACGTAGCTTCCTTCACCACTAACATCTCAAAATGGAAACGTGAGGATTTTTCCTATAGGCCATCGGCATTTCATAAGCTCTGCGACTTTCTGATATACTTTGCTCTTCCATTCCTCACTATTTTCAAGAATAAGGTCGGTAAACGAAGATGCAAAACACAAAAGGTTTTCTATAACTGCACCCAGTCTAGATAATCCTCTGTGAGGGAACTTTCACACTTGCATTGCTGGATTCCGGCAGGCAGTTCTGTCGCTGCAATCTGTATGAAAAAACGGATACCATTTGTGGAAGGATCCGGATGCGAAACCGTCTCACAAATGCATTGCAATGCCGGATCCATCTCTCCGGTTGTAATCCGGCAAAAAACGGATCCGGTATTTATCTTTTCCACATTTTTAAAGGTCTGTGCATGCGCAGAACCGCAAAACTGGATCGGTTTTTCCGGAACACTTGGAGCCGGATCCGGCATTAATGCATTTCAATGTAAAATAATGCCGGATCCGCCAAGTGTTCCAGAATTTTGGACGGAAAAAATACTGCAGCGTGCTGCGGTATTTTCTCCGTCCAAAAAACCTACAGTGACTGAACTGAAGACATCCTGATGCATCCTGAACGGATTACTCTCCATTCAGAATGCATGGGGATAAAACTGATCAGTTCTTTTCCGGTATTGAGCCCCTAGGACGGAACTCAAAACCGGAAAAGTTTAACGCAAGTGTGAAAGTACCCTTAGCTAAATATATCAGCAGCACAAATCTGCTTCCTGTGTGGCATCCAAAGAAGGTTATCATTCACATATAGCCAGCAGAGATCTTGAAAAATTGCAAAACTTATGAGAATACCATGAATAAGCTTTATTAAACTCCATCTAAGCCTCTCTGCCCCTTTTCTGCAGAAGACTTGAGTAAGATGAGGCAGACTAGTCGCTAGATACAGACTATGGTTGTCAGGCAATGTCTCCCTAGCAACCCATTTGTCAAACCGTCGGTGTGCTGCGAACGGACAAGTTAAAAATGAGATTGTCACCACTACGATCACCAACAGTAACTTCAGTGCCATCGTACCATTCTTCTCCACCCTGGTGAGAGGTTTAACCCCAGAGAAGACATCAGCGAGTTCCGTCATACGCTCCGATCCTTCCTTCTTATAGTTCTCCCATTTGGTCTGTTTTTCTGATAACATTTGCTTAAACATCTGAAATTAAAAGATTTAAATAAGGGAGGCGTCCTCTTCCTGGGGCTCGCTCTACTAAGTGGGGTTAAAGAAAAGGAGTTTAAGACAAGGAGCAGGAAACTAAGGTTTTATAGAATGTCCTTGTGTCTTGTTGGCTTAATTCTAGCTAGTCCTTCACCTGCAGCAGACGGGGTCTAGTTACTTTTTTACTGTTGTAATCCCCATTTAGTATGTGTTGCACAATTGATAGCGCCGTCCAGTGCACATCTTGCATGATGGATGCCGTCCTGGAACAGCCCTTCGAGGGTGGATAAGGATATCTTTGTTCAAGATGTGAGCAAATTACCCGTTTGGAATCGCTAATCGAGTCTCTAAATGGGCAAGTTGCAACACTGAGAGGCATTGACAATTTGCAAAAGAGTTTGCTTCTCACCGAGCAAGCACTCCTTGGGGTAGATGAGGAGGAGGGTGACAGAGAGGAGGCTGAGGAAAGTGAGGTAGCTAGCTGGGTAACAGTTAGAAAGCGGGGTAGAGGGGAGAGTGCCAGGGAGGCTAGCCCTGATCTGTCACACCCCAACAAGTTTGCACGTTTGGCAGATGAGGGGGATGTCGGTTCAGGGACGGCACTGCCGCAGCCGGACACTTCCTCTGCCAGTCAGGGGAATGTCAGCTCCAGTAAGCAGGGGACCAGGAGAGCAGGGCAGGCCAGACAGGTGCTGGTAGTGGGAGACTCCATTATTAGGGGAACAGATAGGGAAATCTGTCACAAAGACCGTGATCGCCGAACAGTGTGCTGTCTTCCTGGCGCTAGAGTTCGACTCATTGCGGATCGGGTTGACAGATTACTGGGAGGGCCTGGAGAAGATCCAGCGGTCATGGTCCATATCGGAACCAATGACAAAGTTAGAGGTAGGTGGAGAGTCCTTAAAAATGATTTCAGGGATTTAGGTCAAAAGCTGAGGGCAAGGACCTCAGAGGTAGTATTTTCCGAAATACTGCCTGTACCACGGGCCACACAAGAAAGGCAGCGGGAGATTAGGGAGGTTAACAAGTGTCTCAAGAACTGGTGTAGGAAGGAGCGGTTTGGGTTCCTGGAGAACTGGGCCGACTTCTCTATCGGCTACAGGCTCTATCGTAGGGACGGGCTGCACCTCAATGGGGAAGGGGCAGCTGTGTTGGGGGAGAAGATGGCTAGAAGGTTGGAGGAGTGTTTAAACTAGGGACTGGGGGGGAGAGGGTAATTACACTATAGAAGGGGAAGATAGGGCAGATAGAGACCGGGGGCAGGTAGTGGGACTGGGGGTGGAATGGAAGGAGGGACTAGAACAGTTCAGAAGGAAAGGTGTAAGGTAAAAAATATACATAAACCTCTCAAATGTATGTATACTAATGCCAGAAGCCTGACTAATACAACTGGGGAACTGGAATTAGTGATGTGTGAGGAGGACTATGACATAGTGGGAAGAACTGAGGCATGGCTGGATGATAGCTATGACAGTGGGAATAACTGAGACATGGCTGGATGATAGCTATGACAGTGGGAATAACTGAGACATGGCTGGATGCTGGCTATGACAGTGGGAATAACTGAGACATGGCTGGATGATAGCTATGACAGTGGGAATAACTGAGACATGGCTGGATGATAGCTATGACAGTGGGAATAACTGAGACATGGCTGGATGCTGGCTATGACAGTGGGAATAACTGAGACATGGCTGGATGATAGCTATGACAGTGGGAATAACTGAGACATGGCTGGATGATAGCTATGACAGTGGGAATAACTGAGACATGGCTGGATGATGGCTATGACTGTGGGAATAACTGAGACATGGCTGGATGATAGCTATGACAGTGGGAATAACTGAGACATGGCTGGATGATAGCTATGACAGTGGGAATAACTGAGACATGGCTGGATGATGGCTATGACTGTGGGAATAACTGAGACATGGCTGGATGATAGCTATGACATTGGGAATAACTGAGACATGGCTGGATGATAGCTATGACATTGGGAATAACTGAGACATGGCTGGATGATAGCTATGACAGTGGGAATAACTGAGACATGGCTGGATGATAGCTATGACAGTGGGAATAACTGAGACATGACTGGATGATGGCTATGACTGGGCAGTTATTGTACAAGGTTACAGTCTGTTTAGAAAGGATCGTCAAAACCGGAGAGGGGGAGGGGTCTGCCTTTATGTAAAGTCCTGTCTAAAGCCGACACTCCGAGAAGATATAAGTGAGGGACATGGACATGTGGAGTCACTGTGGGTAGAAATACATGGAGCTAAAAACAACAATAAATTACTAATAGGAGTTTACTATAAACCACCTAATATACCAGAGTACACAGAAAATCTACTACTAAACGAGATAGACAAGGCGGCAAATCATAATGAGGTGGTTATTATGGGGGACTTCAACTACCCAGATATAGACTGGGAAACTGAAACCTGTACATCTCATAAAGGAAACAGGAAGAGTGCCAGGGAGGCTAGCCCTGATCTGACACACCCCAACAAGTTTGCACGTTTGGCAGATGAGGGGGATGTCAAAGACAATTACCTTTCCCAACTGGTTCAGGACCCGACTAGAGGGACGGCCATACTGGACTTAGTATTAACCAATAGACCTGACAGAACAACAGACGTGCAGGTTGGGGGACACCTGGGAAATAGTGACCATAAAGTAATAACTTTCCAATTATCATTCAAAAGAGCGTTTCTACAGGGAGGAACAAAAATACCAAACTTCAAAAAAGCTAAATTTAGCCAACTAAGAGAGGCCATAGGCCTAACTAACTGGGACAAAGTCGTCAAAAATAAAAATACAGCCTCAAAATGGGATATCTTTAAAAGCATCCTAAAATCTCATTGTGAGAGGTACATACCATTTGGGAATAAAAGGTTAAGGAACAAAAAGAAACCAATGTGGATAAACAGAACTGTAAAGAAAGCAATAAATGACAAAAAGAAAGCATATAAATCACTAAAACAGGAGGGGGGCGAGGAAGCACTGAAAAACTATAAAGGAAAAAAATAGAACAGCGGCCAAACTAGAGACCGAGAGATTAATTGCAAAAGAGAGTAAAACTAACCCTAAAATGTTCTTCAATTATATAAATGTTAAAAAGTATAAATCTGAAGGTCCAAAAACAGAGCCTGGAAACTATAGGCCGGTAAGTTTAACATCTGTTGTGGGTAAACTGTTTGAAGGTTTTCTGAGAGATACTATCTTAGAGCATCTCAACGGAAATAAGCAAATAACGCCATATCAGCATGGCTTTGTGAGGGATCGGTCATGCCAAACTAATTTAATCAGTTTCTATGAGGAGGTAAGTTCTAGACTTGACAGCGGCGAATCAATGGATGTCGGATATCTGGACTTCTCCAAAGCATTTGACACTGTACCACATAAAACGTTAGTATATAAAATGAGAATGCTCGGACTGTGAGAAAACGTCTGTATGTGGGTAAGTAACTGGCGGAGGGATAGAAAACAGAGGGTGGTTATTAACGGTACACACTCAGATTGGGTCACTGTCACTAGTGGAGTACCTCAGGGGTCAGTATTGGGCGCCATTCTCTTCAATATATTTATTAATGGTCTTGTAGAAGGCTTGCATAGTAAAATATCAATTTTCGCAGATGACACTAAACTGTGTAAAGTAATTTACACTGAAGAGGACAGTATACTGTATATATACTACAGAGGACAGTATACTGTATATATATATACTACAGAGGACAGTATACTGTATATATACTACAGAGGACAGTATACTGTATATATATACTACAGAGGACAGTATACTGTATATATATATATATATATACTACAGAGGACAGTATACTGTATATACACTACAGAGGACAGTATACTGTATATATACTACAGAGGACAGTATACTGTATATATACTACAGAGGACAGTATACTGTATATATATACTACAGAGGACAGTATACTGTATATATATACTACAGAGGACAGTATACTGTATATATATACTACAGAGGACAGTATACTGTATATATATACTACAGAGGACAGTATACTGTATATATATACTACAGAGGACAGTATACTGTATATATACTACAGAGGACAGTATACTGTATATATACTACAGAGGACAGTATACTGTATATATACTACAGAGGACAGTATACTGTATATATACTACAGAGGACAGTATACTGTATATATACACTACAGAGGACAGTATACTACTACAGAGGGATCTGGATAGATTGGAGACTTGGGCAGATAAGTGGCAGATGAGGTTTAACACTGACAAATGTAAAGTTATGCACATGGGAAGGAATAATGCAAGTCACCCGTACATACTAAATGGTAAAACACTCGGTAACACTGACATGGAAAAGGATCTAGGAATTTTAATAAACAGCAAACTAAACTGTAGAAACCAGTATCAGGCAGCTGCTGCCAAGGCCAATAAGATAATGGGTTGCATCAGAAGGGGCATAGATGCCCGTGTTGAGAACATAGTCCTACCACTTTACACATCACTAGTGAGACCACACATGGAGTACTGTGTACAGTTCTGGGCTCCTGTGAACAAGGCAGACATAGCAGAGTTGGAGAGGGTCCAGAGGAGGGCAACTAAAGTAATAATTGGAAAGGGTGGACTACAGTACCCTGAAAGATTATCAGCATTAGGGTTATTCACCTTAGAAAAAAGACGACTGAGGGGAGATCTAATTACTATGTATAAATATATTAGGGGTCAGTACAGAGATCTATCCCATCATCTATTTATCCCCAGGACTGTGACTGTGACGAGGGGACATCCTCTGGAAAGAAGGTTTGTACACAAACATAGAAAAGGATTCTTTACGGTAAGAGCAGTGAGACTATGGAGCTCTCTGCCTGAGGAGGTGGTGATGGGGAGTACAATAAAGGAATTCAAGAGGGGCCTGGATGTATTTCTGGAGCGTAATAATATTACAGGCTATGGCTACTAGAGAGGGGTCGTTGATCCAGGGAGTTATTCTGATGCCTGATTGGAGTCGGGAAGGAATTTTTTATTCCCCTAAAGTGGGGAAAATTGGCTTCTACCTCACAGTTTATTTTTTGCCTTCCTCTGGATCAACTTGCAGGATGACAGGCCGAACTGCATGGACAAGTGTCTTTTTTCGGCCTTATGTACTATGTTACTATGTTACATAATTTTTGGCTTATTTAGACTTTTTAGGCTTAAAAATGCCTACCTTTTTGAAAACGCTTCCGTAAATCATATAATTTTACTATAAAATAGGCTTTTGATTCATGTTTGTCATCATCTTGATATATCACATGTCTGTTCTAAGGTAAATGGGTCAGGGCTACCACTAAGAACCATGATTGGTAGGGATGTCCTTTTTTAAGGTGTATGGTATGTGAATTTTTGTTCTTTTACTTTCATTTTTCCGATCAGGTCAAAAAGACATTGGAGTGACTGGCGCATACAGTAAAGAACAGTAAATCCCAATATCACATACGGATAACATTACCTCCTTCAACTGGAACTCAAACTGAGCCGTGTCTAGCAGCAGCTGGAACAGGACCTTGGGGTTGTACTTCGATTCGGCCAGAACTTGGTCTTTTACCTGTCGGAGTCGCTTGTTATTTGGGTCATAAGCTGGGAAAAAAACAGGATTTAGTTATTTTAGCAGAAATGCTTTATATTATAATGGCCCTAGCAATGCAAGAAGTTTGAGAGATCATTGGGCAATAATTTTAAACATTATTTTTGTTGCGTTCGATTTTTCAGCTGATTTAGGGTCCATTCACACGTCCGCAAGTGTTTTGTGGTCCGCAAATTGAGGATCCGCAAAACACGGACACCGGCCATGTGCGTTCCGCATTTTGCGGACCGCACATGGCCGGCACTTTAAATAGAGATGCCTTTTCTTGTCCGTGTCTGCGGACAAGAATAGGACATGCTCTTTTTTTTTCCGGAACGGAAGTGCGGAGGCGGACAGCACATTGTGTGCTGTCCGCATCTTTTGCAGCCCCATGGAAAATGAATGGGTCCGGATCCGTTCCGCAACATTGTGGAACGGATCCGAAACCATTTTGCGGACGTGTGAATAGACCCTTAGACTAAAATAGGCACGCTGACCTCAAAACGGCAGTTTTCTTCTATCACGTCCGTTTTTTTTTTCTCTACAGCTTATCTTAATGCAATTATTCTGCCTCGAGGGGAGCACTAGTGCTTTTCTACTGGCCAAGAGAGAACCGCCCTCGAGTGGGAAGAGGTGAAGGACGACCTTTTTGTCTAGGCTATTCCGTCTGTCTTTGTGAAGAACATGTAGACAAAGAGTCATTGAGTTGTTGCAATATCACAAACACAATTGGATCATCTGTGTTGACCTTAAAATGGCATGCTTCCTTCTTGGTCAGCAATGCGGATACACCAAGTATCCTTGTTTTCTGTGTATGTGGGACAGCAGGGCTCGTGAGAAGCATTGGCTGGAGAGTAGTGTTGAGAGAACTTGTGTTTCGAGTTCGGAGTACAAAGCTCGGGTTATCTTAAGAATTCTGTTACGGATTCCGCTACCACAGACCATAACATATGGTCCGTGGTAGCGGAATCCATAACGGAATTCTTAGATAACCCGACCCTTGTACACCGAACTTGAAACACAAGTTTGCTCCTCCCTAGTGGAGAGGAATCGGCCCTCCAAGATCTGACCTCAAACCTGGTGATCCAAACATCATTCTACATGAGACACGTCTTATATTCCCACCTCTGCACATGAAACTGGGTCTCACGAAGCAATTTGTTAAGACTTTGCCAACTGAAGGAGACTGTTTCAAGTACCTCACGTATGTCAGAACTCCCCCAAAAGAAGGCTTGGTGAGGACTTTCTTGGAAATACATGAACAACAATTACATCAAAATTGTCCAGAAACTCTTGGGAGAGCTACAAAATGCTTGGTTGCAACATGAGCACCAAGGGGCCCTTCTTGCTAACTTCCCGAAAAACGTGATGAGCAAGGTAAACGATTCCACCAAGATTTGAAGTTCATTGAGGGATGGTATCAGGGTAGATGCGATGTACATATGATGGCTGACTATTGTTGGAGCATCAGGTCAGATTGTCCACAGATTGAACTCTCCAGGAAAAGCTAGAAGCGTGCATTTTTACCTTAACTGCTACCTAACTTTACTACTTGCACACAATTTGACTTACAGTATCCTTTGTATGAACAAAATACCTTTAAATAAACATTACATCCGGGTCATTTTGCATTATTTTCCATTGTATGTACATTTTTGTATGGTTTTTGAGTAAAAAAGGAGGGTATATGAAAATGTTGTTGCGACAGAGAAAAACTGGGGTCACTTTTGGATTCAGAAGACAACAGTTAGTCAAAAACAAGTATCAGATGTAAATCAATGAAAATTGGGTTCCCCAGTTAAAGCATCTTGAAAAAAAAAATGAGAGGGACTGTCTGGTTTGTTGATCATCTATTCTTTTGGCCTCTTCATTGTCTACCTCGGTCCATCTAACTTCACCCCGTCTATTTAGTAGCCCCGGTGCAGGGTGTCGCGGCTTCATCCCGCTCACTTGAGTAGGACGAAGCTGGGATAGTCCTGCTGCTACTATACGGACGGCGTGCAGGGAGATGGCCCTGTCCAAACAATGAAGAGGCTCGCATGGTGCAGTGGCCCATTCAAACTGTTGATCACTGGAGGTGCAGCGGTCGGCCACCTACCTATTCTGAGGGTAAGCCATCAATATCTTAAATCCAGAAAACCCTTCAAAGCCTCTGCCACTTGACAACAGCTCTCTGTGCTCTATAAATGAGTAAATCAGAATATTACCCGAGTCTGCAGTATGCAGCATCAGCCACCGGATGGCGACATTACAGTCTCTCAGGCAGTTCAGCAGCTTGGGGATATTATCCAGTACAAACTCCTCTCTCAGGAATCCCTCCTTCAGGAACTGCTGCACTTGAGGGTGAAGACGCTCCATGATAGCGGCATACCGGCATGCCTGATGGAACAATATATAAATATAGATTAAAAGTAGTCACAGGACTTCATATAAATGGAAATGACATGATAAACTTAGGGCTCTTTCACACGAGCGGGTAATCTGCTGCGTGAAAGAGAACTTAGCGCCGTTCCGGACAGCAGAGACACGGAGCATTAACATGATTGATAATGCTCTGTGCCTCTCTGTGATCTTTTTACTACAAAATCACGGTGACAATTTTATCTTACTGTGAATTTGTAGTAAAAAGATCAATCATGTTAATGCTCCGTGTCTCTGCTGTCCGAAACGGGGCTTGGCTCTCTTTCACGCAGCAGATTACCCGCACGGCATCCGCTCGTGTGAAAGAGCCCTTAGTGGTTAGCACTGGAATCTTGGCTATAAATCCAATCACGGCATCATTTGCAGAGTTTATAAATCACAGGTGCTGATGCAGGTTTCTAGAAAATGTACATGGTCCCACCGGAAAACTGGCCTCATGATCCAAATTTAGGAGGCAGTCACGTTACCCATAGCAAATGATACGCTCAATTCTGCAGGAATACAGCAAATAATGAATCGGCACACAGGTTCACGCTACCTGCTCCTTGATGTTGGGCAGATCCAAGGTGTAGTTCAGAGCAGTCTTTGCAGCTTTGTAAGGATCCCAGGCCTCCATAAGATTGACTGTGATCCCCATGTAAATACTGATAACCTGCAGGAAATAACACAACCTCAGGATGGTACGATGGATGGGGCAGTGAGGGCATCCTCCTACACTCACCCTGCTCAGTACTTCTTAGGATGGAAGGCATGGGCACCTTGAAGGGTTTTTATAAGATGAAAGCTTCCAATATGCTTTGTTTTTTCAGTTCTTCAGCATTTTCAAAAAGGTACATGATTGTCAGTGAATGGAAACAATCATTATTTATATCTGGAGGTTAATATTTGCCACCTGTCCCGTGTGTGGTCATGGAGCACCTCTACACAACTTACACTCGCATGGTCAAGAATGACTTGGCACTTACCCAGTTATCAGGGAAATATTTATCCACGATCTCCCTCATCTTGGATTGATGGGTCTGTAGGGTAGAAGGGTGGAAGTATAGGATAACATACAACATGGCAGCTTGTGTGGCCAGAGCGGTGCTCCTGTGTTCTGGTAAAGGGTATGCAGACACCTGAAAAGGAATATCAAACCCTGTGACACCTCGTAGATTAATATGTTACAAATATGAAATACTGGAGCGCACACATATAATGAGAAATGAATGATACCCACAACACTAAGCCTTACTCTATTCCTGCACATAAAGTTTACCCAATAATGTACAAAACTAACCACTGTCAAATGTTTTACATTACTTCTCCTGTACTGATCCTGAGTAACATCCGGTATTATACTCCAGAGCTGCACTCACTATTCTGCTGGTGCAGTCACTGTGTACATACATTACATTACTTATCCTGTACTGATCCTGAGTTACATCCGGTATTATACTCCAGAGCTGCACTCACTATTCTGCTGGTGCAGTCACTGTGTACATACATTACATTACTTATCCTGTACTGATCCTGAGTTACATCCGGTATTATACTCCAGAGCTGCACTCACTATTCTGCTGGTGCAGTCACTGTGTACATACATTATATTACTTATCCTGTACTGATCCTGGGTTACATCCTGTATTATACTCCAGAGCTGCACTCACTATTCTGCTGGTGGAGTCACTATGTACAAACATTACATTACTTATCCTGTACTGATCCTGAGTTACATCCTGTATTATACTCCAGAGCTGCACTCACTATTCTGCTGGTGCAGTCACTGTGTACATACATTACTTATCCTGTACTGATCCTGAGTTACATCCTGTATTACACTCCAGAGCTGCACTCACTATTCTGCTGGTGCAGTCACTGTGTACATACATTACATTACTAATCCTGTACTGATCCTGAGTTACATCCTGTATTACACTCCAGAGCTGCACTCACTATTCTGCTGGTGCAGTCACTGTGTACATACATTACATTACTAATCCTGTACTGATCCTGAGTTACATCCTGTATTATACTCCAGAGCTGCACTCCATATTCTGCTGGTGCAGTCACTATCTACATACATTACTTATCCTGAGTTATATCCTGTATTATACTCCAGAACTGCATCCACTAATCTGCATCTTTCGGAACTTAAATCTCCTAGTGTGCCCCGCTCATTGCTCCTGACCCTCACATTCACATGCACGATGAGCTCGGCTGAGAAAGCACGTGTTCTCAATAGGGACAGGGGAACACACGTCGCAGCTAGACTTCAATGGCAGCAGCTCCCGTCCCATGGGAACTTAAGATTGGACATGCTGAAATGCAACGTGGCAGAGCCTTACCCATATTCGAAAAACAATTTTCTGCCAAATGCTGCACCAAAATGGCAATGCATGACCTTACCCCTACAGGAGGGAAATGCTCATTTTTATTATTTTTTTAAAAGGTACAGTCCAAACTCACCTGGTTATAAATATCATCAGATCGGAGTCTGCCGATCACCATACTGATAAATGTCTCACTTATAGGCACCCGGCTAAAATAGCTCTCGGGGTAGTTTAGAGGCCGTTTAGACCCTGGCTGGCTGGAGTACCCCGTACTGCGCAGCAGTTTGCAGATATCGTCCATATTGGAATCAGCGGAGGATCTAGCAGCACTGAATGATCAAAAACAGAATGTGAACGAATAAGTATAGCTATAGGAAGAAAATAAATAGCAATAAACCATACAGAAGATGGATGCACACACACAAACTAAATACGTTTATATAGATTTCTTTATATGGACTCTGATCTCCTGACCTCATAAACACTCATTATAGCAGAATTCTTATCAAAATGACAAGAATATAGCTTAAAAAAAAAAGCATTTATAAAGTCAGGAGATCAGAGATAAGAGCTACACATGAGCAGTCAGATGATGGGATTCAATGTAAACAGTCTGTAAACAGTCGGATGGCCCTTAGCAACGCTCTTTTGAAGAGTGCTGCTAAGGGCTATTTCAGCCCCAGTTTTCTACCAAAAATAAACGTTTTGGCTAAATAAAGTATATTGCAAAATTGTTACCTATCACTTGCCCTACACTTTAGCAAAAAAATTTATAAATATGACTGTTATTCTTTAAGACAAGTTTAAAAAAAAATTTAAGCCCAAAATGAGTAAAATTCTATAGAAAAAAAAAATAAGAAAAAGTTCCCAAAGGTTTCCATTGCCTTTAAGGGGGTTGTACCAAGATACTACTTTATCCTACCACCCATAAGGGTAACGGACAAGCATCCGATCACGAGAAACGGCGTCTTGCTGCTGCTCCATTTTCTCTATGGGATGGCTGGACATAGCCAGTCTCGGATTCTGCTAAGTGTACTCCCCTATAAGTGGTACGCATGAACAAAATGTTTCACTGTCATGCAAAAGTGCATGAAGGCGCCCATGAGTGTAACGTGCCGGGTGGCACCTTCTAAATTATTTTAGGTGGTGCCACAGTTATAATTAAGAAAAAAGAATAAAAGATAGAAATTGACTATAAGACATAAACTTACATTAAAGGGGTTGCCCGGGATTAGAAGAACATGGCTGCTTTTTCTCTGAACACAGCGCCACACCTGTACACGGGCTGTATCTGGTACCGCAGCTCAGCTCCACTGAAGTGAATGGGGACTAGCTGCAATACCGCACACAACCTGTGGACAGGTGTGGTGCTGTTTCTCGAAGAAAGCAGCCATGTTTTTCTACCCCCTTCAAGACTCAAACGTTGCAGGACAATTGTCGATGAGATATACCTGTATCTGTAGTAAGAGACCAGCATCCTCTCCCGCACTTCTCCCTCAATCTTCTGATCGATCACCAGCAGCATCACCCCGTACAGGTACAAAGCTTCACACTGCAGGCAGAATTCACAAGAGTTCTTTCACTGCACTATTTTATACTGTCTGTCCTAAAAAAGTCATTTTTTTAATGAGAAATAATGTATAAAAGCCTTCTAGGGTTAAAAGGGCAAATGAGCCTTTAGGAGCAACGGAGGCGTTGCCATTACACCTAGAGGCTCAGCTCTCTCTGCAACTGCCGTACCCTCTGCACCTTGATTGACAGGGCCAGGTGTGATCACATTTACACTGCCTGGTCCTGTCAATCAAAGTGCAGAGGGCACGGCAGTTGCAGAGAGAGCGGAGCCTCTAGGTGTAAGGGCGACGCCCCCGTTGCTCCTAGAAGCTCATTTGCATATATTAAAACGTCATTTTTCTCAGTAATGCGGGCACATATGAACATGGGACCAACTCAGATGTCTTCACCTGCCAAGTGCACATGTAACAGGTCAGCCAGTGTCAAAGGTACAAAACTGCTGACAGATGCCCTTTAAAGGGGTTCTGCAGTTTTTTTAAACTGATGATCTATCCTCTGGATAGATCATCAGCATCTTATCGGCGGGGGTCCGACACCCACGACCCCTGCCGATCAGCTGTTTGAGAAGGCAGTAGCGCCACGGCCTACTCTTGGTTTCCCTCAGGCCCAGTGACGTCACGACTAGTATCGATGGCCTGGGCGGGGCTAAGCTCTGTTCACTTGAATGGAGCCTAGCCCCGCCCAGGCCATTGGATTCTAGTCGTGACGTCACTGGGCCTGCGGTAAACAGCGAGAAGGCCGCGGCGCTACTGCCTTCTCAAACAGCTGATCGGCGGGGGTCCCGGGTGTCGGACCCCCGCCGATCAGATGCGGATGATCTATCCAGAGGATAGATCATCAGTTTAAACAAAGTGCAGAACCCCTTTAAGAGACAAATAAAGGCTATCAACGTTTGAAGCTAAAGTCCTGCAGCATTTCTCGGTGTCCCCCATGACAACACTTCCTGCTTATGTTCTTACCCTCTTCTGCTTTGTCAAAAAGTACGCTGCTGGGATTTAAAATCACCATCCTCATTAATGTACTTGTGCTTTGCGCGAAAATCGCAGCATGTTCAGTATTCTGCGTTTTTCACACAACACATGCCCCATAGAAGTGAATGGGGCTGCGTGAAAAACGCATCGCCTCCGCAAGCAAGTGCAGGTGCGATGCGTTTTTCACTGATGGCTGCTAAGAGATGTTGTTTGTAAACCTTCAGTTCTTTTATCACGCGCGTGAGAAACGTATCAAAACGCATTGCACTCGCGCAGAAAAAACTGAACGCGATCGCAGACCAAACTGACTGAAATTGCTTGCGAAATGGTGCGAGTTTCACTGAACGCATCCATCACGCTCGTGTGTAAGAGGCCTTACTCACCAGCAGCTGCTTCCCATCTTCATTGAGAAGAACCGTTTCCAGAGTTTGCTGAATATAAATCCCTTCATTAAGATCGTCCAAATATCTGAAGGCAGATAGACACAAAAAACGTACAAGTGAGGGTCAATGCAGTAAGAGAAATGGACATAAAGTAAAATGGATGCCTAATGTAAATTCTAAAAATATTGTCCACTTTTGTACAAGTGATGGCCTATTTTCAGGATAGACCATCACTATCTGATTGAGGGAGGGGGCAGACATCCGGTGCTGGACCTACCTGGTACCATCCATTGTGTAGTGGGCAGAGCTGGTTACTGCAGCGCTACTCCCAGTAAGCCGCTTCGTCTACTACAGTATGGATGGAGCTGTAAGGTTCTGGCGCTGGAGCTACAGTGAAGCAGCTGATCGGCGTGGCGTCGATCAGACAGCGATGGCCGATCTCTTTCCTAGTTTCACAATTTTTTTAATGTGGAACTGTCCCTACCAGTAATACATGCCACATCTGCCCTCAATAACCCCCACATGTCAACTTCATTCCTGGGCTGATTTTCTCGCCACTTGCAGGGTTTGTCATGGGTGCTCTGCTCTCTCTACACTGGTACACAAACCGCCTTACTATCTACAGCCCGTGTGAGCTGCTTTCCTTGAACGCTTTCCCCCCTCTCCACACAAATCTGACCCGTGCAACTGCCCCTCAGCTATAGTCAACACCAAGAAAAAGGGGGTGGGGGGGGGCAGAGAGAAACAAGAGCTTTGTACTGCCCAGGGTATGCCAGGTTCAGTATAGCAGCCAGCTACGCGAAGGTCTTACAAAGACTCCACAACAGGGAGACTATTTAGATAGTTGCCTAATTTTGCAGATGAGTCATAATAAAAATTAGTTTACACGTGTCCATAGACTTTAATGGCAGTTAAAAAAGAAAACAATCATGTCAATGTTTACTTCTTACAGTAAGGGTGGTGGACGTGTCTGTGAACCGACTGATTCATTTGAAATGTCTTTATCCTTCTAATAAAGGTCTGCGACAGCTGAGGTGTGTATCATGAGGTTCTGCAGCAGCTAATGTGTGTATTATGGGGTTCTGCAGCAGCTGAGGTGTGTATTAGGAGGTTCTGCAGCAGCTGAGGTGTGTATTATGAGGTTCTGCAGCAGCTGAGGTGTGTATTATGAGGTTCTGCAGCAGCTGAGGTGTGTATTATAAGGTTCTGCGGCAGCTGAGGTGTGTATTATGAGGTTCTGCTGCAGCTGAGGTGTGTATTAGGAGGTTCTGCAGCAGCTGAGGTGTGTATTATAAGGTTCTGCTGCAGCTGAGGTGTGTATTAGGAGGTTCTGCAGCAGCTGAGGTGTGTATTATGAGGTTCTGCAGCAGCTAAGGTGTGTATTATGAGGTTCTGCAGCAGCTGAGGTGTGTATTAGGAGGTTCTGCGGCAGCTGAGGTGTGTATTATAAGGTTCTGCTGCAGCTGAGGTGTGTATTAGGAGGTTCTGCAGCAGCTGAGGTGTGTATTAGGAGGTTCTGCGGCAGCTGAGGTGTGTATTATAAGGTTCTGCTGCAGCTGAGGTGTGTATTAGGAGGTTCTGCGGCAGCTGAGGTGTGTATTAGGAGGTTCTGCGGCAGCTGAGGTGTGTATTAGGAGGTTCTGGGGCAGCTGAGGTGTGTATTAGGAGGTTCTGCGGCAGCTGAGGTGTGTATTATGAGGTTCTGCGGCAGCTGAGGTGTGTATTATAAGGTTCTGCGGCAGCTGAGGTGTGTATTAGGAGGTTCTGCAGCAGCTGAGGTGTGTATTAGGAGGTTCTGCTGCAGCTGAGGTGTGTATTATGAGGTTCTGCTGCAGCTGAGGTGTGTATTATGAGGTTCTGCTGCAGCTGAGGTGTGTATTATAAGGTTCTGCTGCAGCTGAGGTGTGTATTATAAGGTTCTGCTGCAGCTGAGGTGTGTATTATGAGGTTCTGCAGCAGCTGAGGTGTGTATTAGGAGGTTCTGCTGCAGCTGAGGTGTGTATTATGAGGCTCTGTAGTAGCTGAGGTGTGTATTATGAGGTTCTGCAGTAGCGGAGGTGTGTATTATGAGGTTCTGCAGCAGCTGAGGTGTGTATTATGAGGTTCTGCTGCAGCTGAGGTGTGTATTAGGAGGTTCTGCAGTAGCGGAGGTGTGTATTATGAGGTTCTGCAGCAGCTGAGGTGTGTATTATGAGGTTCTGCAGCAGCTGAGGTGTGTATTATGAGGTTCTGCTGCAGCTGAGGTGTGTATTATGAGGTTCTGCTGCAGCTGAGGTGTGTATTATAAGGTTCTGCTGCAGCTGAGGTGTGTATTATAAGGTTCTGCTGCAGCTGAGGTGTGTATTATGAGGTTCTGCAGCAGCTGAGGTGTGTATTAGGAGGTTCTGCAGCAGCTGAGGTGTGTATTAGGAGGTTCTGCGGCAGCTGAGGTGTGTATTAGGAGGTTCTGCGGCAGCTGAGGTGTGTATTATAAGGTTCTGCGGCAGCTGAGGTGTGTATTATAAGGTTCTGCGGCAGCTGAGGTGTGTATTAGGAGGTTCTGCGGCAGCTGAGGTGTGTATTAGGAGGTTCTGCGGCAGCTGAGGTGTGTATTATAAGGTTCTGCAGCGGCTGAGGTGTGTATTAGGAGGTTCTGCAGCAGCTGATTTATGTATTATGATGTTCTGCAGCAGCTGATGTGTGTATTATGAGGTTCTGCTGCAGCTGAGATGTGTATTATGAGGTTCTGCTGCAGCTGAGGTGTGTATTATAAGGTTCTGCAGCAGCTGAGGTGTGTATTAGGAGGTTCTGCAGCAGCTGAGGTGTGTATTATGAGGTTCTAATGCAGCTGAGGTGTGTATTATGAGGTTCTAATGCAGCTGAGGTGTGTATTAGGAGGTTCTGCGGCAGCTGAGGTGTGTATTAGGAGGTTCTGCAGCAGCTGAGGTGTGTATTATAAGGTTCTGCAGCAGCTGAGGTGTGTATTATGAGGTTCTGCTGCAGCTGAGGTGTGTATTAGGAGGTTCTGCGGCAGCTGAGGTGTGTATTATAAGGTTCTGCGGCAGCTGAGGTGTGTATTATAAGGTTCTGCGGCAGCTGAGGTGTGTATTAGGAGGTTCTGCGGCAGCTGAGGTGTGTATTAGGAGGTTCTGCGGCAGCTGAGGTGTGTATTATAAGGTTCTGCAGCGGCTGAGGTGTGTATTAGGAGGTTCTGCAGCAGCTGATTTATGTATTATGATGTTCTGCAGCAGCTGATGTGTGTATTATGAGGTTCTGCTGCAGCTGAGATGTGTATTATGAGGTTCTGCTGCAGCTGAGGTGTGTATTATAAGGTTCTGCAGCAGCTGAGGTGTGTATTAGGAGGTTCTGCAGCAGCTGAGGTGTGTATTATGAGGGTCTAATGCAGCTGAGGTGTGTATTAGGAGGTTCTGCAGCAGCTGAGGTGTGTATTATGAGGTTCTAATGCAGCTGAGGTGTGTATTAGGAGGTTCTGCGGCAGCTTAGGTGTGTATTAGGAGGTTCTGCAGCAGCTGAGGTGTGTATTATAAGGTTCTGCAGCAGCTGAGGTGTGTATTATGAGGTTCTGCAGCAGCTGAGGTGTGTATTATGAGGTTCTGCTGCAGCTGAGGTGTGTATTATGAGGTTCTGCTGCAGCTGAGGTGTGTATTATAAGGTTCTGCTGCAGCTGAGGTGTGTATTATAAGGTTCTGCTGCAGCTGAGGTGTGTATTATGAGGTTCTGCAGCAGCTGAGGTGTGTATTAGGAGGTTCTGCGGCAGCTGAGGTGTGTATTAGGAGGTTCTGCGGCAGCTGAGGTGTGTATTAGGAGGTTCTGCGGCAGCTGAGGTGTGTATTATAAGGTTCTGCGGCAGCTGAGGTGTGTATTATAAGGTTCTGCGGCAGCTGAGGTGTGTATTAGGAGGTTCTGCGGCAGCTGAGGTGTGTATTAGGAGGTTCTGCGGCAGCTGAGGTGTGTATTATAAGGTTCTGCAGCGGCTGAGGTGTGTATTAGGAGGTTCTGCAGCAGCTGATTTATGTATTATGATGTTCTGCAGCAGCTGATGTGTGTATTATGAGGTTCTGCTGCAGCTGAGATGTGTATTATGAGGTTCTGCTGCAGCTGAGGTGTGTATTATAAGGTTCTGCAGCAGCTGAGGTGTGTATTAGGAGGTTCTGCAGCAGCTGAGGTGTGTATTATGAGGTTCTAATGCAGCTGAGGTGTGTATTATGAG
Source organism: Bufo bufo (assembly GCF_905171765.1). Taxonomy (NCBI): domain Eukaryota; kingdom Metazoa; phylum Chordata; class Amphibia; order Anura; family Bufonidae; genus Bufo; species Bufo bufo. The sequence continues at coordinate 42,030,364 of NC_053393.1, read as the reverse complement.
GTTCTAATGCAGCTGAGGTGTGTATTAGGAGGTTCTGCGGCAGCTGAGGTGTGTATTAGGAGGTTCTGCAGCAGCTGAGGTGTGTATTATAAGGTTCTGCAGCAGCTGAGGTCTGTATTATGAGGTTCTGCAGCAGCTGAGGTGTGTATTATGAGGTTCTGCTGCAGCTGAGGTGTGTATTAGGAGGTTCTGCTGCAGCTGAGGTGTGTATTATAAGGTTCTGCTGCAGCTGAGGTGTGTATTAGGAGGTTCTGCAGTAGCGGAGGTGTGTATTATGAGGTTCTGCTGCAGCTGAGGTTTGTATTAGGAGGTTCTGCAGTAGCGGAGGTGTGTATTATGAGGTTCTGCTGCAGCTAAGGTGTGTATTAGGAGGTTCTGCAGTAGCGGAGGTGTGTATTATGAGGTTCTGCTGCAGCTGAGGTGTGTATTAGGAGGTTCTGCAGCAGCTAAGGTGTGTATTAGGAGGTTCTGCAGCAGCTAAGGTGTGTATTAGGAGGTTCTGCGGCAGCTGAGGTGTGTATTAGGAGGTTCTGCGGCAGCTGAGGTGTGTATTAGGAGGTTCTGCAGCAGCTAAGGTGTGTATTATGAGGTTCTGCTGCAGCTGAGATGTGTATTATGAGGTTCTGCTGCAGCTGGAGCACAGACCTGTATAATGGACACTGCAGGAGAACTAGATGTCAGTCAGTGGCTGCACAGGAGAAGGGACTTTCTGCTACGTGTCCTGTGACTGATAAGAGATAAGCAGCGCCTCTGTAGCACTGCTCATCTCTATATGAACGTCTCGCTGACATCAGGATGTGATGTTTATACAAACATTTTACAGACAGGTGAATGGGACGTTTCCATCGATGCATAAGACAAGTATAGAACATGAATATGCCGATTCATTTCCGACATTAGCAACACCTCAGATATAAAACGGACGGATCACTGGAGTCCTGAAGGTGGGGATGTGACAGAACTTACCTATCAGCACTTACCTGTTTAAATCGACAATATACTTGTGGACACTTTCAAAGGCCAAATAAAACCTTGTGAGGATTTCGATGTTGTTTTCTCGGAATTCCTCGTCCAGATCTTGAAGTTCTGGTTTGGCCTCCAGCCTCCCCTCCCAGTTCTCCGGACCCTGTGCAGACCAGAAACATCAATCAAGTTGTCAAGCTATTAAAATAATAAAAAGAAGTGATATACTCTGATCGCCTCCACTCTGATCGCCTCCACCCTGATCGCCTCCACCCTGATCGCCTCCACCCTGATCGCCCTTTTATATCACACATGATCGCTGCAGCCAATCACAGCACAGAGCTGCTGACACTAGTGCCTTGTTGCAGCGGTCATATGCATTATACGGGCACGTCCATGCTGCAGTCGTGAAGACAAAGCCGGGTGGGGAGGATCGGACCGGCGGCACCGGAGAGGAGGAGGTTCAAAACACTGTCCTGCTGTGACCGCTAGGTGAGGCAGAAATGCTCCAAAATCAGCACAAAAAAAACTCAGTGTTAATAGGCCCTGAGAGTTGCTGCTGTGTCTACTGGGGACGTCACTGCCGGGATGAATGGGGAAGTAAGGGCAGAGCACTGGACAATATTTACTACTAAGAGAGGAGGGGGCGCGCAAGTAACCACCAAGAGGAGCTCGCGGTAGCGCCGTGGCCTCCTCTCAGCTCACCAAGCACAGCGCCGTGCATTGTATAGTGGCTGTGCTTGGTATCGCAACTCAGCTCTATTGACTTCAATGGGGCCGAGCTGCACCTAGGCCAGGCACGAAGTCACATAGACTAGACCAAGGGTAGGCAACCTCCGGCACTCCAGTTGTTGTGAAACTACAACTCCCAAAATGCCTACTTGCTGTTTTCTTCTCAGAACTCCCATAGAAATAAATGGAGCATGCTGGGAATTGTAGTTTCACAACAGCTGGAGTGCCGAAGGTTGCTGATCCCTGGCCTAGACTAAGCCGGAGGAGCCCCAGGTATATGACCTGCACAGCTCAGATACTGATCTAACAAATTCTCGAAAAAACGATTTAGGCTACTTTCACACTAGCGTTCGGGTGTCCACTCGTGCGCACCGTTTGAAGGGGCTCACGAGCGGCCCCGAACGCATCCGTCTGGCCCCAATGCATTCTCAGTGGAGGCGGATCCACTGAGAATGCATCCGCCTGCCAGCGTTCAGCCTCCGCTCCGCTCAGTGAGCGGACACCTGAACGCTGCTTGCAGCGTTCGGGTGTCCGCCTGGCCGTGCGGAGGCGAGCGGATCCGTCCAGACTTACAATGTAAGTCAATGGGGACGGATCCGCTTGAAGATGACACCATATGGCTCAATCTTCAAGCGGATCCGTTCCCCATTGACTTTCAATGTAAAGTCTGAACGGATCCGCTCAGACAACTTTCACACTTAGAAAATTTTCTAAGTTTTAATGCAGACGCATCCGTTCTGAACGGATGCGAACGTCTGCATTATCGGAGCGGATCCGTCTGATGAAACATCAGACGGATCCGCTCCGAACGCTAGTGTGAAAGTAGCCTTAACAGCGCCACTCCGAAAAAATAATAATAATAAATCACAGAACTGGAACCCAACCCTGACCTGTTGTAGCACCAAACGCAGTGCATGGTTGGGGTGGTACAAAGTCTGACAAAACCCAAAGATTCTCAGCAAGGAGGGGGCCCCATCAGTCCCCCCCCATCAGTTCCCCCCCCTCCATCAGTCCCCCCCTGATCAGTCCCCCCCCTCATCAGTCCCCCCCCTCATCAGTCCCCCCCCCATCAGTCCCCCCCCCCCCCCATCAGTTAATTGAGAAGGAACCATTTTGATACAACAGCCAGAACTATATTATTATTCTTCACCTTGAAATAACTGAAATCAAATATGATCTCGCCATATTTCTGCTGGTCGGCCTTGTCCTTCAACCTGAAGACGCCGGGCACAAACTCAGAGAGTCTCAGCAGCTCAGCAATGATGGCATTGCCCCGGGAGACGACGCGCAGGACCGCCTGTCCACAGAGATTGTTCTCGGCCAGGAAGTCCACCATGTTGGTTCACGTCTTAGAGCTGCAGCTCCAGAACCTGTGGCAGAAAGAAAGAGACTTGTGAATTTAAAAGGAAATTTAAACATAAATCTTTAAAGGGATATTCCCTACTTATAAAGTGATGGTATGCAGCAAGGAAACGCCATCACTTATGATGCTGGGGGATCCAACCTCGGGGACACTCATAGATCCAGAGAATGAAGGGGAGGGTTGTGTCCCCTTTGATCTTTCCCTGCATTTTGGTGAATTACTAGCAGCTTGCAATGAAGGTCCTGCTGGGTGTTGACAGTTGGGGGCGTTTCCTGCTGCTGCGTGTTGACAGCTGGGGGGGTGTCCTGCTGGGTGTTGACAGCTGGGGGGCGTGCCCTGCTGGGTGTTGACAGCTGGGGGGGCGTGTCCTGCTGGGTGTTGACAGCTGGGGGGCGTGTCCTGCTGGGTGTTGACAGCTGGGGGGCGTGTCCTGCTGGGTGTTGACAGCTGGGGGGCGTGTCCTGCTGGGTGTTGACAGCTGGGGGGCGGTGTCCTGCTGGGTGTTGACAGCTGGGGGGCGGTGTCCTGCTGGGTGTTGACAGCTGGGGGGGCGTGTCCTGCTGGGTGTTGACAGCTGGGGGGGCGTGTCCTGCTGGGTGTTGACAGCTGGGGGGGCGTGTCCTGCTGGGTGTTGACAGCTGGGGGGGGCGTGTCCTGCTGGGTGTTGACAGCTGGGGGGGCGTGTCCTGCTGGGTGTTGACAGCTGGGGGGCGTGTCCTGCTGGGTGTTGACAGCTGGGGGGCGTGTCCTGCTGGGTGTTGACAGCTGGGGGGCGTGTCCTGCTGGGTGTTGACAGCTGGGGGGCGTGTCCTGCTGGGTGTTGACAGCTGGGGGGCGTGTCCTGCTGGGTGTTGACAGCTGGGGGGCGTGTCCTGCTGGGTGTTGACAGCTGGGGGGCGTGTCCTGCTGGGTGTTGACAGCTGGGGGGCGTGTCCTGCTGGGTGTTGACAGCTGGGGGGCGTGTCCTGCTGGGTGTTGACAGCTGGGGGGCGTGTCCTTGCACCGCTCTGACACTGGCAGCACTGATTGGATAGTGTCAGACTGTGCAGGGACACCCCCCCCCCCCCCCCCCAAACTGGTAACACCCAGCAGGACCTTCATTGTAAATTGCTAGCATTTCCTTCATAACTTCTACCAGGAATAGTAGAGGAACAGCACAACAGATAGTGATAAGAATAGATGCTGCAGAATGGGAATGCAAGTAGTTACTATGACAGACAAGTCAGGAGAGGGGAGAGGCCCTGTCCTCTTTACCAGAAGATATGGTATTATGATGTTCTGCGGCACCTGGGACAGATGTTGTCAGATATACACTGCAGCTGCTGAAGAACCTCTTGGAGCAGTCCGGAGAAGGAGCTTACTACAAAAGCGATCAGTGACAGAACTCTCATGGAAGAGGAGATAAGCAGTGCCTGTGGCGCCGCTCATCTCTTATCTGATCGCCAGGCTCTGAATACAGATATTACTTACAGGGTGGGGTGTAATGTTTCCAGGAAATCATCCTCAATATAATAAATAGACACACTGTAGCTGTTACTATGGAAACAGAGGGAGAAGCAGACATATTGGAGGACGCTGAGGTAGTCACAGATGGATGGAGCAGTGAATTCTGGGAGAAAATGGTGATAGACGAGCGAAGAGCAGTTCAGCCGAGTCTGGCCCTGAAGCAATTGGGAAACTACAACTCCCAACATGCCCTGACAGCCACTCAGCTGTCAGGGCATGCTTGCTGGGAGTTGTAGTGAGCCACAAGTTGCCCCAGTGCGGTGCCTCCATACCTGCACGTGGATGTGGAGAAGAAGCGGGGCGCTCTCCAGCTCACACTACTCCGAGATCAAGCCCCAATCCGGGCTGAAGAAGGAAGCCGCTGACATCTCAGCCTCCCCCCCATCACATGACCCGCCAGCCTACTGTCAGGTGATTGCGGCGCCCTCTGATGACGTCACGCCAGCGCGCTCGTTCCATAGCAACCTCCAGCCCCGGCCAGGGGGCGTGGCCGAGAGAAAGGAAAAGCGGCGCGCGCCAGTAGTGACTCCAGGTACTACGCAGCTTGTGACGTCCAGGTAGGCGCTGATGGTAGACGAAGCGGCACCACAACTCCCAGCAGGCTCTCTCTCATAGCGGTGCCTGCTGGGAGTTATATAGCTGATACAAGTTCCTCATGTGTTCTATTAGTAGGAAAGCTGGGTGACTGATGCTACAGCTGCCTCAGGAATTGTCACCCAGCTTTCCCAGGCCCCTGAAGGCACGTCTAATTACACGTTATTGCCCCATGCTCTGGTGGCAGTTCATATGTATCTATATTGGTTGTCACCCAGCTTTCCCAGGGACAGATATTTTGTAACCATGTGACGCTGCTTCAGGCCAGGTTCACACTCTGCGGTATTTCCACCCAATATAGAGAGGAGCTGTTTGTGCTCACACAGGACGAGACTTATCATCTCCCTTGCGCCAGAAAAGGGACTTTAAAAAAAGTTGCAAGCTGGATAAAACGTTAAAAAAAAAAAAAATAGCCGCAAGTGCCTCTTTTTATGCTGCCCTTGGATGTGGCAGGAGAGGGACGCGACCAACTGCTGAGACAAACGCATCTTCATGTACACCCGAAATCTGTGACCGCTCTGGACCGCCGAGGACTGTGCGCTGCTGGAGGAAGCGCCAAAGTTATGTAGAGACACAGGCCTATAGATAAGTTTGCCGCTTTGTGCGACAGACTTAAAGGGGTCCTCCCATGACTAATGTAAAAAATGAAAACCAGACATCATATAGCACGTGACAATCTCTTTCTAACAAAGCTAGAACCAGCCCTGTACCTCACATGGATCCAGAGATCTCCCCATTCACTGCTCTGCTAGATTTATATCAGGGGGAGTGTCCTTTCTGCTGCAGCTCTGGGGGCATGTCCATGCTCTCCCTATCACAGCTAAGGGGGCGTGTCTCAGCTCTCCCTATCACAGCTCAGGAGGCGTGTCCATGCTCTTCCTATCAAAACTCAGGAGAAAGCTGGAGGATGGAACTGAGCACGTGCGGCCATCTCAGTGAGCAGGACAAAGAAATAAGGAAAAGAACAAACAGCAGGTGGCGCTCTACAGATACATTTTATTGAATTGCTGAATTTTTAATTACATGCAATCACAAAAGTATTCAGATCCAGCGGCTGGTTTTCTCGTTTTTGCGTTTTCATTTTTTTTCTCGATCTTCCTTGAGCCCTAACTTTTTTATATTTCCGGTCACACAGCTGTATGGAGGCTTATTTTTTTGCAGGACGGGTTTTACTTTCTAATGCCACCATTAATTATGGCATACACTGTAGTGGGAAGCGGAAAAAAAAAAAATCCAAATGCGGTGAAATTGGGAAAAAAACACAAATCCTCCACCGTTTTACGGGTTTTTCCCCCACAGCGTTTCATTTGTGGCCTTCATTCTCAGGGTCAGTACAATTACAACGATACCCCATATGTGTAGGTTGTTTATGTCTAAAATGACTTTATTACTGTCTATTGCTCATTTCTTACGTTGGCCTGCCATGTGGTGGCCAAAATAAGAATTATTTGAATACTCCTAGGTCTTTTCAGCGAGACCCAGGGCATTTAAACAAGTTACCGGCAACCCCATTGACCGCAGGGGATGTCGGTAGGATTCCCAGAAGCGCGAGCTTCCGGGTTTTTGACACTTTGAATGCCGTGATCTCACTTGAGCACGGCATCTAAAGTCTTTAATTGAAGCTATTGGCATTATTGACGGTCGTGGTTAGGGGTGCACCGAAATGAAAATTCTGGTCCGAAACCGAAAATTCAGGATGCCCTTGACCGAAAACCGAAACCGAAACCGAAACTGCCTTTTTGCCCAAATACTTTTAAAATACTTTTTTTTTAATGATTTTATTAATAATTCTTTTTCATGAATGAAATTCATCTGTGGGTGGCGCTGTTATGGAGAGGGGGATCTGTGGGTGGCGCTGTTATGGAGAGGGGGATCTGTGGGTGGCGCTGTTATGGAGAGGGGGATCTGTGGGTGGCGCTATGGAAAGGGGGATCTGTGGGTGGCGCTATGGAGAGGGGGATCTGTGGGTGGCGCTGTTATGGAGAGGGGGATCTGTGGGTGGCGCTGTTATGGAGAGGGGGATCTGTGGGTGGCGCTGTTATGGAGAGGGGGATCTGTGGGTGGCGCTGTTATGGAGAGGGGGATCTGTGGGTGGCGCTATGGAAAGGGGGATCTGTGGGTGGCGCTGTTATGGAGAGGGGGATCTGTGGGTGGCGCTGTTATGGAGAGGGGGATCTGTGGGTGGCGCTGTTATGGGGAGGGGGATCTGTGGGTGGCGCTGTTATGGGGAGGGGGATCTGTGGGTGGCGCTGTTATGGAGAGGGGGATCTGTGGGTGGCGCTGTTATGGAGAGGGGGATCTGTGGGTGGCGCTGTTATGGAGAGGGGGATCTGTGGGTGGCGCTATGGAAAGGGGGATCTGTGGGTGGCGCTATGGAGAGGGGGATCTGTGGGTGGCGCTGTTATGGAGAGGGGGATCTGTGGGTGGCGCTGTTATGGAGAGGGGGATCTGTGGGTGGCGCTGTTATGGAGAGGGGGATCTGTGGGTGGCGCTGTTATGGAAAGGGGGATCTGTGGGTGGCGCTGTTATGGAGAGGGGGGATCTGTGGGTGGCGCTGTTATGGAGAGGGGGATCTGTGGGTGGCTCTGTTATGGAGGGGGGGATATGTGCACTGTTATGGGCATAACAGTGCACAGATCCCTTTCCCCATAACAGTGCACAGATCCCTTTCCCCATAGCAGTGCACAGATCCCTTTCCCCATAGCAGTGCACAGATCCCCCCTCCCCATAGCAGTGCCATAGACCGATCCCCCTACCCATAACAGCCCCGGCCCTGCTGCTCACAGCATCACTCACTGCATCTTTATTTTACCTTACAATCGTGAGGCTCCAGTAACTAACAACTCTGCAGGCAGAGCGGAGGGCGGCGTAACGTCACTTACTCACGTGACGCACCTGCTCCGCCCACTTTATGAATGAAGGAGGCGGAGCAGGCGCGTCACGTGAGTAAGTGACGTTACGCCGCCCTCCGCTCTGCCTGCAGAGTTGTTAGTTACTGGAGCCTCACGATTGTAAGGTAAAATTAAGATGCAGTGACAAAGTAAACCGCCCGCCCGGCGCCCGCCCGCAGATGGTGGGTGACAAATCCCACACCCCATATTTTCGGCCGATATGTAACAATATCGGCCGAAGTGGATTAGGTGCATTTTCGGCCGATATTTTCGGCTGCCGAAATTTCGGTGCACCCCTAGTCGTGGTAACTAGCAGCAGGTCTCTGCTGTTTGAAAAGGCAGAGACCTGCCGACCATAATGCCCACCTGACGCTGCCACACACAGTGCCCACCAGACGCTGCCACACACAGTGCCCACCTGACGCTGCCACGCACAGTGCCCACCTGACGCTGCCACGCACAGTGCCCACCTGACGCTGCCACGCACAGTGCCCACCTGACGCTGCCACGCACAGTGCCCACCTGACGCTGCCACGCACAGTGCCCACCTGACGCTGCCACGCACAGTGCCCACCTGACGCTGCCACGCACAGTGCCCACCTGACGCTGCCACGCACAGTGCCCACCTGACGCTGCCACGCACAGTGCCCACCTGACGCTGCCACGCACAGTGCCCACATATCCTAGCGATATGCCCCCAAGTCTGGGATGGGAATACCGCTTTAACACTATGCCATTCCTCTTGCTGGCATAGATTTAAGCCATTTTCCACGCCTAAAAAAGTGCCACCTGCTTTCCCTCCCACGCCATGCCACCTTTTCTTGCCACTTCTGAAGGGGGGAAAGTTGCAGTTTTTGCTGCAAAAATGACATACAGGTGGCATGGTTTTCTCCATGTAAAATTGAATTTTGCATCATGGGAAAAAAATTAATTGATGCGTGAATTTTTGAGGTGGTAAAACTGCGGCAGGTGGTCACACGTGGATCAGCGCTATTGAATGGGGGTAATCTGTAAGTACAAACGGCAAGGGGCCGCAGAAATGAGAATCGGCCTCAGACATCAAAAATACAAACCAGAGCTTTCTGAACTGTATCTCCACAGTGTGAACACGCCCTTATAGAGAGCGAGGACCTGCGCGTGATCTTCTCCAGGTATGGAGCGCGCAGGAGCGTCTCTCTGTGCCCGGCAAATCAAAAGTGTAAGTTCACTTTAAAATGCATCACCCTAGATCAAGCATAGGTGATAAATGCCAACTTGGTAATCATCCATGAGTTGGGTCCCCCCCAATTGCCAGAACGGGGAACCCCAGTACCCCTTTGTGCTACAGAGGATAGGAGCAGAATCATCTTTTCTGTGTGTGCAGTGTATGGGAGACATCATAGCAGCTAGTTTACGCCCACTAGCTTAGAGAAGTCTGACCATTGGGCCACGGCAGCAGCCAGTCTTTGCACAAATTTGAAGGGAATACCTGAGATAACCTGCATATTTGTGTGGCCATTGGCTGCTGTGGGTGGCGGAGTCACACGGCATCACTGCCCCATGCAAATCCAGCTTGTGAAAAAGAGCCTGCGAGGGGAAAACTGACATCACCTGAAATGGAAAATACACTTTAAAGGGGTTCTCCGGTAATAATGACAGCAGCCTGCCACACTGAGCTAAGGATTCATACTTACCTGCTCCCCGCTGCCCCAGCCCCCCTTACTGCCTCCCGTGTCTACATCTACATGGTCACATAGCTGGCTTCAGTGGTGACATGGCCACTAGCAGAACGTCACTTCTGAAGCCAGTCACTGGCTGCAGAGGGGCATGCAACCATGTCCATGCTGCTCCTGGGACCGAAAAAGTTAAGTATAAATCTTTAGATTAGTGGGTCATCGCTATCTGATCTGTGGGGGTTGCCCCTAGCACCGCAAGCACAGTGCCCTACATTGTATAGTTGCTGTGCTTGGTATTACATCTCAGCCCCATTGACTTCAATGGGACTGAGCTGCACACAGGCCATGTGACTGATGAATGTGACGTCACTGGCCTAAAAAGAGGCCGCAGGGCTCTCCGATGCTCTGCATCCTCTTCAAATAGCTGAGTGGTGGAGGTGACAGGAGTCGGACCCACAGTATTCAGATTTTGATGACCTATCCTGAGCTCCCTGATGTACCAGGCACAGGCATCCGTGATTACTGAGGGGAAGGGAGAGCACTGCTGTGATTACTGAGGGGAAGGGAGAGCACTGCTGTGATTACTGAGGGGAAGGGAGAGCACTGCTGTGATTACTGAGGGGAAGGGAGAGCACTGCTGTGATTACTGAGGGGAAGGGAGAGCACTGCTGTGATTACTGAGGGGAAGGGAGAGCACTGCTGTGATTACTGAGGGGAAGGGAGAGCGCTGCTGTGATTACTGAGGGGAAGGGAGAGCGCTGCTGTGATTACTGAGGGGAAGGGAGAGCGCTGCTGTGATTACTGAGGGGAAGGGAGAGCGCTGCTGTGATTACTGAGGGGAAGGGAGAGCGCTGCTGTGATTACTGAGGGGAAGGGAGAGCGCTGCTGTGATTACTGAGGGGAAGGGAGAGCGCTGCTGTGATTACTGAGGGGAAGGGAGAGCGCTGCTGTGATTACTGAGGGGAAGGGAGAGCGCTGCTGTGATTACTGAGGGGAAGGGAGAGCGCTGCTGTGATTACTGAGGGGAAGGGAGAGCGCTGCTGTGATTACTGAGGGGAAGGGAGAGCGCTGCTGTGATTACTGAGGGGGAGGGAGAGCGCTGCTGTGATTACTGAGGGGGAGGGAGAGCGCTGCTGTGATTACTGAGGGGGAGGGAGAGCGCTGCTGTGATTACTGAGGGACATAAATATTACCATAAGGGGAAAAGAGAGGAAGTGCTGTGACTACTGTTTGGGAATGGGGGAGCAATACTATGACTACTAAGCAGGAAGGGGTTGCACTGCTGCAGTCAATGTGGGGGATGAGGGAACATTACTTTGACTCTTAAGAGGGAAATGGAAGGACTGCTGTGACTACTATTGGGGATGATGGGAGCACTGCTGTGACTACTGAGGGGGATGATGGGAGCACTGCTGTGACTACTGAGGGGGATGATGGGAGCACTGCTGTGAGTACTTAGAGGAACTTGGGGTCAAGGCACTACTGGAGGGGAGGACGTGTATAGCCAGGTCCTCACATCTCGGTTGCGCTGTCTTTGCTGTCTGTCTTTTATCAGACAGTGGCACACTTTTTTAAGATGCCAACAAGCCCATAGGACAGCGGGCACAGAACTAGAACACATGGCACCGCTGTATGTGTTATATGAGACTTCTCCGTGTGCTCTTCAGGGGCTGTTTATGGGTTCATCAGTGTCCTGTAGATGACATGTGTCCTGTGAGAAGGGGGCAGACGATGAGTTGTTCTCCCCAGTATTTTCTGCATAAAAGTAGGGGAACATAGAGCTGCTTTATCACATCTGCAGACAGAGCGGCGCTGCTTCATCACATCTGCAGACAGAGCGGCGCTGCTTCATCACATCTGCACACAGAGCGGCGCTGCTTCATCACATCTGCACACAGAGCGGCGCTGCTTCATCACATCTGCACACAGAACGGCGCTGCTTCATCACATCTGCACACAGAGCGGCGGTGCTTCATCACATCTGCACACAGAGCGGCGGTGCTTCATCACATCTGCACACAGAGCGGCGGTGCTTCATCACATCTGCACACAGAGCGGCAGTGCTTCATCACATCTGCACACAGAGCGGCGCTGCTTCATCACATCTGCACACAGAGCGGCGCTGCTTCATCACATCTGCAGACAGAACGGCGGTGCTTCATCACATCTGCACACAGAGCGGCGCTGCTTCATCACATCTGCACACAGAGCGGCGCTGCTTCATCACATCTGCACACAGAGCGGCGCTGCTTCATCACATCTGCACACAGAGCGGCGCTGCTTCATCACATCTGCAGACAGAGCGGCGCTGCTTCATCACATCTGCACACAGAGCGGCGCTGCTTCATCACATCTGCACACAGAACGGCGCTGCTTAATCACATCTGCACACAGAGCGGCGGTGCTTCATCACATCTGCACACAGAGCGGCGGTGCTTCATCACATCTGCACACAGAGCGGCGGTGCTTCATCACATCTGCACACAGAGCGGCGGTGCTTCATCACATCTGCACACAGAGCGGCGCTGCTTCATCACATCTGCAGACAGAACGGCGGTGCTTCATCACATCTGCACACAGAGCGGCGCTGCTTCATCACATCTGCACACAGAGCGGCGCTGCTTCATCACATCTGCACACAGAGCGGCGCTGCTTCATCACATCTGCACACAGAGCGGCGCTGCTTCATCACATCTGCACACAGAGCGGCGCTGCTTCATCACATCTGCAGACAGAGCGGCGCTGCTTCATCACATCTGCACACAGAGCGGCGCTGCTTCATCACATCTGCACACAGAGCGGCGCTGCTTCATCACATCTGCACACAGAGCGGCGCTGCTTCATCACATCTGCACACAGAGCGGCGCTGCTTCATCACATCTGCACACAGAGCGGCGCTGCTTCATCACATCTGCACACAGAGCGGCGCTGCTTCATCACATCTGCACACAGAACGGCAGTGCTTCTTCATATCTGCAGACAGAACGGCGCTGCTTCATCACATCTGCAGACAGAACGGCGCTGCTTCATCACATCTGCACACAGCGGTGCAGCTTCATCAGATCTTTACACAGAGGCGCTGTTTCATCACATCTGCGCTGTGCGACTTTTGGTGCCTATTAATATGTACAGCCTTTGTTACCACTGACTGATAGCTCAGCACCTTATTACTGTAAGTGATCTGTTCTGTGTCCTCTCATAGGGATCCGTCACATCATGGCCTCTCACGGCGCATCCCTGATCTCCACCTCCGCCGTAGAGAACTCCCTGTCATCCCTCAGGAACTGCCAGGCTTATATCGACACAGGAATGGAAATCACCACAGGAGTAGCCCTCGATCTTATACAGAACGGAGGTAAGATGTCAGTCTAATATGTCTACCTTTCTATGGCAATTTGTCAGATTGAAAATATTCTTCTGTTTATATCCATTTATTATATTTTCCAGTATTATAGTAGTTATATTCTTGTACATAGGAGGCAGTATTATAGTAGTGATATTCTTGTACATAGGAGCAGTATTATAGTAGTTATATTCTTGTACATAGGATGCAATATTATAGTAGTTATATTCTTAACCAAATTTATTTTTATTCAAAGTAAGTAAGGCATATCAATCGATCACAAACCATCGTAGCATCACTGGTAAGGCAAAGTCACAAATCGGTCATGGAAGTGACCACAAATGCATGTCAGTGCAACACATGTTGTACAAAATGATACATCAAATGTGACAGACAATAAAAATCAAATATAAACACAAATAAGAGGAAAAGAAAGGGAAAGGAAAGGGGGGGGGGGGGGGGGGGGGGGGTTTTCCCCAACTCCGTCAGGGGAACTTCCTATATGTCTTCCAGGGCGACCAGATTTTCAGAAAGCGGGAACGCGTGCAAGATTCCCAGTGGGCCAGCTCTTCAAACCTGTAGATCTGATCCACCTTATCCCTCCACATCGAAACAGTGGGAGGTTCAGTATCCTTCCAAAGCAGCGGGATGAGCAGTCTCGCCGCCGTGATGAGCATAGTAGGAAGATCAGATCTACAGGGGGAAAGCGAGTCATTAGGGCACCAAAGCAGAATCAGTTTAGGATCCAGCTTAACCTGCTTATCACACACCTCATTTATAAGAGCTATTATACTGGTCCAGAACGCTTTAATCTTTTCACAGTGCCACCAAATGTGTGACAGAAAGCCTACGTCTTTTCTACACCTCCAGCACTCACTTGGGAAATCTGCATTAAGCCTATGCAAGAACTCCGGGGACTTGTACCATCTCGTAAGCAGCTTATACGAGTTTTCTTGTACCTTAATACAGCGGCTAAAGCCGTGAGAGTGTGTAAGGACAAAAGCCCTTTCCGGGTCTGTAAGGTGGATGGACAATTCCCTTTCCCATGAAGAAAGGAAATGTAGCTCAGGAGGGGAGGCTGAGAGTAACTCCTTATAAAGGGTAGACAGCGGTTTAGGGATCCTACGGGCATCTGATAGTCTCTTAGACAGCCAAGAGGGGGTTCCAGAGGTGGTGGGGGGTGGTAGCGTAATCATCTTAATCTCCTTCTGCAGGGCAAAACTCTGTAGGAAGGAAGCTTTTTTGACTTTAGGGTCATTCAAGACCGTGGACCAATCCAGGGACCCATCCGGGGACCTAATCTCACTTAAAGGGATCTCGGCCAAAAGAGGCCAGATACCTGAGGGCTTCTTGGCTTCCGGATGGACATAAAACTGTAAAGAGGAAAGCGGAGTACCCGGTATGGGAAACTCAAGTGTTCTATCCTTAAACTGCTTGGCCCACTCAACAAACATACCCTTCCATAGGAGTGGCAAAGAGGAACTACCCGGAGAACAAGGGGACAGCCCCCAGAGAATCCGCTTCATTCTAGTGGAGAGCAGAGAGCGCTCAAGACACACATATGGAGCACTATAAGTGCTATTGAGGAGGGATAGACCTCTAAATAGTTGAAAGGCCACATAGTAGGAACGTATGTCGGGCAGACCAAAGCCGCCAAACCTCCTCTCTCTGGTCAGCACCGAATAAGCAATTCTGGAGGGTTTACTTCCCCACAAAAAGAGGGAAAAAACTCTGCGGATGTCTACAAAAAATGAGTGCGGCAGCCAGATAGGCAACACCTGCAGAAGGTACAAAAATTTAGGAGCTATAAAGGTCTTGAGGTAGTTCCTCTTGCCACACCAGGAAATAAACGGCAGTCTAATAGAGTGCAATAGTAGTTATATTCTTGTACATAGGAGCAGTATTATAATAGTTATATTCTTGTACATAGGAGGCAGTATTATAGTAGTTATATTCTTGTACATAGGAGCAGTATTATAGTAGTTATATTCTTGTACATAGGAGGCAGTATTATAGTAGTTATATTCTTGTACATAGGAGCAGTATTATAGTAGTTATATTCTTGTACATAGGAGCAGTATTATAGTAGTTATATTCTTGTATATAGGGGGAAGTATTATAGTAGTTATATTCTTGTATATAGGGGAAGTATTATAGTAGTTATATTCTTGTATATAGGATGCAGTATTATAGTAGTTATATTCTTGTATATAGGATGCAGTATTATAGTAGTTATATTCTTGTACATAGGAGCAGTATTATAGTAGTTATATTCTTGTATATAGGATGCAGTATTATAGTAGTTATATTCTTGTATATAGGATGCAGTATTATAGTAGTTATATTCTTGTACATAGGAGCAGTATTATAGTAGTTATATTCTTGTACACAGAAGGCAGTATTATAGTAGTTATATTCTTGTACATAGGAGCAGTATTATAGTAGTTATATTCTTGTACATAGGAGCAGTATTATAGTAGTTATATTCTTGTACATAGGAGGCAGTATTATGGTAGTTATATTCTTAACCAAATTTCTTTTTATTAAAAGAATAAAGTACACCATACAATCACATACCATCATACTTTGATGAAAGGCAGTATGACAAGCATTTCATGGAAGTGAAGTGACAAATAATGCAAATCAAAGCTGTACATGCTGTCTAAAATAAAACCATTAATGACAAAATAATAACAGTAAGGAACAACGGGAAAGGAAAGGAATGGTAAGGGGGGGGGGAAATCAAGAGATATCTAACTCCGTCAAGTAAACTTTCTAAAGTTTTTCCATGGTGACCAGATTTTAAGAAATCGAAGGCGGGTGAAGGATTCCCAATGGGCCAGCTCTTCAAATCTATAAATCTGATCCACCTTGTCTCTCCACATCATTACAGTAGGAGGTTCAGCTTTCTTCCAAAGCAGCGGTATCAGCAATCTCGCCGCCGTGATGAGCATAGTGGGAAGATCAGATCTACATGGGGACAGTGAGTCATTGGGGCACCAAAGTAAGATCAGTTTGGGATCTAGTTTGACCTGCGTAGCACAAACCTCATTGATCAATGCTTCTATGCTTAACTAGAACGCTTTGATCCTCTCACAATACCACCAAATGTGTGATAGGGAACCT
Organism: Bufo bufo; assembly: GCF_905171765.1. Classification (NCBI taxonomy): domain Eukaryota; kingdom Metazoa; phylum Chordata; class Amphibia; order Anura; family Bufonidae; genus Bufo; species Bufo bufo. The sequence continues at coordinate 42,014,191 of NC_053393.1, read as the reverse complement.
ATATCCTTCCCACTCCTCCAACACTCACTTGAGATGTCTGCGTTGAGCTTGTGTAGAAATTCCAGGGATTTGTACCATCTGGTAAGTAGCTTATATTAATTCTCTTGTATTCTAATACAGCGACTAAAGCCATGGGAGTGTGAGAGGATAAAAGCCCTTTCCGGATCTGAGAGCCGAATAGAGAGCTCCCTTTCCCAAGAATTGAGGAAGTGTGGCTCAGGAGGGGAGGATGAGAGCAATTCTTTATATATGGTAGACAGCGGTTTAGGAATCTTACATGTGTCTGAAATCCGTTTTTCTAACCAAGAAGGGGAGCTAGTGGTAGTTGAAGGTGGAAGTTTAATTAATTTAATATCTTTCTGCAGGGCGAACACCTGAAGAAAGTGGGCATTTTTAATTTTGAGGTCATTCAAGACTGGAGTCCAATCTAGGTTCCCATCTGGAGTCTGGATCTCACTAATGGGAGTCTCAGCCAGGAGAGGCCAGATGCCTGAAGGCGTCTTAGCTTCCGGGTGAACGTGGAACTGTAAGGAGGAGAGTGGTGTGCCTGGGATAGGAAATGTAAGCACTTTGGCTTTGTATTGCCTGGCCCATTCTACCAATAGGCTCTTTCATAGGGGCAAGAAGGAGGAGCTACCAGGTGAACAAGGGGATAGACCCCAGAGTATCCGTCTCATTTTAGTGGTAAGCAGAGAGCGCTCTAGACGCACATATGGCGCATCTTAGGAGTTATTAAGAAGAGACAGACCTCGGAATAGTTGATAACCTTTTCTCTCTGGTCAGCACAGAATAAGCAATTCTGACAGGTTTGTTGCCCCACAAAAAGAGTGAGAAAACTCGCCGAGTGTCGACAAAAAATGAGTGCGGCAGCCAAATAGGAAAAACTTGTAGTAGGTACAAAAATTTAGGGGCTATAAAGGTCTTGAGGTAGCTCCTCCTTCCACACCAGGAAATTAACGGGAGTTTGATAGATTGTAAGTGTTTCCTAACCGATGAGAGTGAGGGGGCATAATTAAGAGCAAACAAATCCTTTGCTTGAGCCGGGACGTGTACTCCTAAAAATACTATATCTTTTGTAGCCCATTGAAAGGGGGTAATTTTCTGAAGGGCCTCTTTCACCGAGTCAGGGCAGGTGACATTGAGGGCCATGGACTTACTATAGTTGATTTTCAAGTTTGAAACAAAACCAAATTCCTCAAAAAGGAACAAGAGCCTAGGGAAAGAAGTTTCGGGATTAGACGTCATTATTAATAGGTCATCAGCAAATGCGGCTGTCAAGTGGGTCTGAGAATTGATGGTAAGGCCCCTAACAGCAGGATCCTGCCGGATCTTACACAGCAAAGTCTCCATAACTAAGACAAATAAAGATGGAGAGAGGGGGCAACCCTGCCTTGTCCCATTAGAGATGGCGAAGGAGGGAGAAAGCGTACCGTTTATTTTGAGTTTGGCAGACGGGCCTGAGTACAAAGTGAAGATCGCGGATATGAACGAGTCTGGAAAACCAAACCTCGACAGGGCCCGCGACATATAATGCCAACCGAGACTGTCGAAGGCCTTCTCTGCGTCCGTGCTCAACAAGGCCAAAGGTGTGGATGAGCTCCTAGCCCAGTCCATAAGATGGAGCAGGCGTATCGTGTTCTCACAGCCCTGTCTGCCACGCACAAATCCCACTTGCTCACTGTCAACAAGATCCGGCAGGATCAGCTGAATACGCTGCGCTAATATTTTGGCCCACCACTTGACATCCGCATTTAGCAGAGAGATAGGGCGGTAGCTGCCACATTGGAGGGGATCTTTGTTTTCTTTGTGGATTATAGTTATGTGAGCTTCTAATGTTTGGGCGGGCAGAGATCCTCCAGACAGGAGAAAATTACAGAGTGTCTGAAAATGAGTGGTCAAAATGTCCCTGAAGGCCTTATAATACGATATGGGAAGTCCATCTGGACCTGGACTCTTACCTGATGGTATGGAGGATAGGACCTTGTCAATCTCTTCTCTTGACACAGGGGCGACTAGCTGAGAGGCTTGGAGGGGGCTAATGGAGGGGAGCTGTAGAGTTGATAGGAACTCATCTGTGGCCTGCTCAACCGAAGTGGAACCAGGACGGTCTGGGGTGGGAAGGTTATAAAGATCAGCATAAAATGCGCTAAAAGCTTTTGCTATGTCATGGGTCGATTTATGCTTATTGCATTTTGCGTCCAGAATTGCGGGGATAAATGAATCCGCGTGGCGTTGCTTAGCCATGGCAGACATCAGTTTATTCCCTTTGTTCCCATGGGCATAAGCTTTAAACTTGGAGCGGAATATAAGTTTCGCAGATTTAGCGTTAAACAGGTTTTTCAGTTCCGTCCTGGCCTCCACCAATTCAGCAGCCACAGCCTGAGCCTGGGTTTGCTTATGAGTCAATTCTAGACTTGCTATGCGGGACAACAGGTCGTCCACAGCCTTGGAGCGCAGTCTTTTAACATGCGAGCCCAGGGCTATTAGTTCTCCTCTAACTACTGCTTTATGGGTTTCCCACAGAATGGAGGGAGAGGGAGGGGGGTCGCCCGCCGTATTAAGAAAGAAGAATTCAGACATAATCTGGGAGATTTTAGTTGCATTAGCAGGGTCAGAGATTAAGGTGTCATTAAGACGCCATATTCTTTCCCTTTTAGGAAGAGCGGTGTTAGACACCCGGAGAAATACTGGAGCGTGGTCAGACAGCGTGATGTTACCAATCCTCGCGTCTACTACATGAGGAATATGGGGGGAGGATAGAAATATATAATCCAACCTATGGAAGGACTTTTTTGCATTGGAATAGAACGTGTAATCCCGACTAGAGGGATGCATAGTGCGCCAAACATCTATAACCCGCAGTTTCTTCAGCGCAGTCTTCAGACGGCGTAGAAGTTTGTGAGATAGCTCGGACCTCTGGGAGGACGAGTCAAGGCCAGGCTCCAGGGTCACATTAAAGTCGCCTCCTAGTATAAGCATACCCTCACTAAAAGCTGATAATTGAGCAAGAGTCCGAACGAGCCAGGGGATCTGACCCCTATTAGGGGCATACATGTTAGCCAGGGTGACAGGTGTGTCAGCGATGTGCCCTTTCACGAACAAGAAGCGACCGTCTGTATCCGCAAGTACAGCGGAGTGTCTAAAGGGCAGACGCTTGTGGATGGCCACGCTGACACACCTGCAAGCCGAGACATATGAGCTGTGAAACCATTGTGAGAATACTTTTGGGGACAGTTTCGGGAGTTTTCCCGTCTTAAAATGAGTTTCTTGAAGAAATGCAATCGAAACATCATCTTTCTGTAACAATGAGAGCACATGAGACCGCTTACATGGCTCGTTCAGACCCTTGGCATTCAATGAGGCAACTACAATAGAGGCCATAGTAAAGACAGAGGAGGCCAGTCGGCCCAGAGCAGAAGGACATCTAGTCTGGAAAGCAACGGACGGAGTAATGAGAAGAAGGGGAAGGAGATTAAAAGGGAAAGTCAAAGGAAAAATAAAAGACATAACAGATAAGACATAGACACTGTACATGTAACAAGGCATGTCTCCCCATGGACAGGGAGCTCGTGGTCCCACCCAGCATCTGATATGATGGAGATCCTTTTTCATAGCGGCGGACAGCCGGGATCTATAAGAGGGGGGCTCCTGTGGGGCCACTAGGGGGTTTAAGGAGGGGTGAGGGGTAGAGGAATTAATCAGTAACATTACCGACATAAAGGCAAACATATAACCCCAGCAAAGTTATCAGTGCTAACTAGGGGTGCACCGAAATGAAAATTCTGGTCCGAAACTGAAAATTCAGGATGCCCTTGACCGAAAACCGAAACTGCCTTTTTGCCCAAATACTTTTAAAATACTTTATTTTTAATGATTTTATTAATAATTCTTTTTCATGAATTTAATAAATCAGATTATATAACATGGTGCTTCCTCATACACAAGTGATTGTACAAAACAACAGTGCAAGAAACAGTTGTAAAACCAACCTCAAACTGTAAACAGACGTAGCCTCAGGTCAAGATCAAATTTTTGCTGGGAGAGGGGGATCTGTATGGAGAGGGGGATCTGTGGGTGTCTCTGTTATGGAGAGGGGGATCTGTGGGTGGCGCTGTTATGGAGAGGGGGATCTGTGGGTGTCTCTGTTATGGAGAGGGGGATCTGTGGGTGTCTCTGTTATGGAGAGGGGGATCTGTGGATGGCTCTGTTATGGAGAGGGGGATCTGTGGATGGCTCTGTTATGGAGAGGGGGATCTGTGGGTGGCGCTGTTATGGAGGGGGGGATATGTGCACTGTTATGGGCATAACAGTGCACAGATCCCTTTCCCCATAACAGTGCACAGATCCCCCCTCCCCATAGCAGTGCCATAGACCCATCTCCCTACCCATAACAGCCCCGGCCCTGCTGCTCACAGCAGACTAATCACTCACTGCATCTTTATTTTACCTTACAATCGTGACGCTCCAGTAACAACTCTGCAGGCAGAGCGGAGGGCGGCTTAACGTCACTTACTCACGTGACGCACCTGCTCCGCCCACTTTATGAATGAAGGAGGCGGAGCAGGCACGTCACGTGAGTAAGTGACGTTACGCCGCCCTCCGCTCTGCCTGCAGAGTTGTTACTGGAGCGTCACGATTGTAAGGTAAAATAAAGATGCAGTGACTTAAAGTAAACCGCCCGGCGCCCGCCCGCACAAATCCCAAACCCCATATTTTCTGCCGATATGTACCAATATCGGCCGAAATGGATTAGGCCCATTTTCGGCCGGAATTTCGGTGCACCCCTAGTGCTAACATTGCATCAAATCACAACCTGTATCTTGTGCAGGAAAGGTAGCGATAAAAAGGGGCAATTCCCAAAGCCCATGGAAACGGGGCAATGGGCTAAGACCCTGATCAAGGCCACAAATAGGTAACAAACAGGCAATAAACAGCTCGAGCAGAGCAAACAGAGATCCTTCAGCCTGAAACTCAGAAATGTCCCAGGACAATGGACTCAGTAGTGAACAGACATAAGAGACTTCAGCTTCTCACAGAGCAGAGTCACGTGACAGCTACTGGAGAACAGCCTTTCCCTTGCTTCTCTGGTCTGGATGGCGAGACTTGCTGCCACGAATCCACACCCGGGGGGAGAGGCAGGGGGTCCCCTTGATCAGCCGGCATCCAAGAGGGAACTGCGATGGGTGCAATCCCAAGAGGGCCCCAAATAGCTTTTAGGTCTCCCGGGGTCCGCACCGTGTACTGCCTTCCATTTTTCAAGATGGCCAAGCCGAAGGGATAGAGCCACCGGAATGGCGTGGCTGTGGCTTTAAGGGCCTCCAGGAGTGGCCTTATGATGCGCCTCTTGGCCAAGGTGGAGGGGGCCAGATCTTGAAAGAATAGGATGGGGGTCTCACCATACATGATGCGATCCGCCTCTCTTCCCGCCCTAAGCAGTGCCGCAGTATCCACGTAGCTGAGGATGCCACATACTACATCTCGCGGCGGCTCACCAGGTTTCGACTTGGGCCTCAAAGCCCTGTGAATGCGCTCAATTACAATCGGTGCTGCTCTTTCAGCACCTAGCAAGGAGGAGAAAATTTCGCATGCTGCCGAATTAAGCGCATCAATCGTGATCTTTTCGGGTAGACCGCGGATGCGAATATTTCGCTGTCGGCTCCGATTTTCTTGGTCTTCAATGCGTAATAGCGCATCATTTAGCAAGTCTCTGTGAGTTTGCAGGGCCGCGCTCGTCTTATCCTCATGCACCAGGATGGCTTCCTGTGCGAGCTCCAGGGACTCCACTCGATGTCCAATGTGTCGCAGGTCTCCTTTTATTTCCTCCAAATCCTTCTTCAGAGGTGCAAGTGCAGACTCCAGGATATCCCTGAGGACTGCTTTGGAGAGTGAGGAGCTTTTTCGCATAGGTCTGCGATCTGATACATCGGAGGCACTTCCTGCCTCTGAACCTTCTTCTGCATCAGAGAGCTGCCGCGCCATCTTGGACACTTCAGCAGCAGGGGTCCTGGATTGTTTCTTGAGATATTTATCCATCTCAGGCTGTCTGGAACGAGCCCCTGTCGGCCCTGGTGTCTTTACCTAGTTTCCCCATTTGCACAATGTAAGTAGCCAGTAAAAGGGGTTATAATAGCTGCCAGGGAGAGGAGCTCAGGAACAAGCAGCCATTCAGCTCCAAGGTCCGGCTCTGCCCCCCATAGTAGTTATATTCTTGTAGATAGGAGCAGTATTGTAGTAGTTATATTCTTGTACATAGAAGCAGTATTATAGTAGTTATATTCTTGTACATAGGAGCAGTATTATAGTGGTTATATTCTTGTATATAGGAGCAGTATTATAGTACTTATATTCTTGTACATAGGAGCAGTATTATAGTAGTTATATTCTTGTACATAGGAGCAGTATTATAGTAGTTATATTCCTGTACATAGGAGCAGTATTATAGTAGTTATATTCTTGTACATAGGAGCAGTATTATAGTAGTTATATTCTTGTACATAGGAGCAGTATTATAGTAGTTATATTCTTGTACATAGGAGGCAGTATTTTAGTAGTTATATTCTTGTACATAGGAGGCAGTATTATAGTAGTTATATTCTTGTACATAGGGGGCAGTATTATAGTAGTTATATTCTTGTAGATAGGAGCAGTATTATAGTAGTTATATTCTTGTACATAGGAGCAGTATTATAGTAGTTATATTCCTGTACATAGGAGCAGTATCATAGTAGTTATATTCTTGTACATAGGAGCAGTATTATAGTAGTTATATTCTTGTACATAGGAGCAGTATTATAGTAGTTATATTCTTGTACATAGGAGGCAGTATTTTAGTAGTTATATTCTTGTACATAGGAGGCAGTATTATAGTAGTTATATTCTTGTACATAGGGGGCAGTATTATAGTAGTTATATTCTTGTAGATAGGAGCAGTATTATAGTAGTTATATTCTTGTACATAGGAGGCAGTATTATAGTAGTTATATTCTTGTACATAGGAGGCAGTATTATAGTAGTTATATTCTTGTACATAGGAGCAGTATTATAGTAGTTATATTCTTGTACATAGGAGCAGTATTATAGTAGTTATTTTCTTGTACATAGGAGCAGTATTTTAGTAGTTATATTCTTGTACATAGGAGCAGTATTTTAGTAGTTATATTCTTGTACATAGGAGCAGTATTATAGTAGTTATATTCTTGTACATAGGAGCAGTATTATAGTAGTTATATTCTTGTACATAGGAGCAGTATTATAGTAGTTATATTCTTGTACATAGGAGCAGTATTATAGTAGTTATATTCTTGTACATAGGAGCAGTATTATAGTAGTTATATTCTTGTACATAGGAGCAGTATTATAGTAGTTATATTCTTGTACATAGGAGCAGTATTATAGTAGTTATATTCATGTACATAGGAGCAGTATTATAGTAGTTATATTCTTGTACATAGGAGCAGTATTATAGTAGTTATATTCTTGTACATAGTAGGCAGTATTATAGTAGTTATATTCCTAACCAAATCTCTTTTTATTGAGACAGCAAATAGTTAGAAAGTGCAACAGTACAGCATACGCCATACGCAGATGGCATCAAATTAGTGCAATCATATATAACCGCAGCCAAATAAATGAGGGGGGGGGGGGGAAAAAACAAAAATAGACATACAAGACACCGGATAGGGATAACGAAAACACAAACAAGAAGAGGGGAGGAAAAAAGGGGGGGGGGGTGGGGAGGGAAGAGGGTAGGTACAATGATGGCAGTATCAATCAGACCCCTATAAGGTTGTTCAAGGCGTTAGGTGACGATAGGCTTTCCAGGGACTCCATATGTCTAGAAAACGAGGGCGAGTGTGAGATTCCCAGTGAGCCAGCTCTTCAAAGCGACATATCTGATCCACTTTCTCTTGCCACATCAGCAGCGTAGGCGCAGAATCGTTCTTCCATAGCAAAGGGATTAGCAGACGGGCAGCAGTAAGAAGTAATGTTGGTAGGTTGTTCTTAGAGGGAGTAAGGGACACATTGGGGCACCAAAGCAGAACTAATTGTGCATTTAGACTTATATGGGAGTCACAGATGTGCCTGATTAAGCTCTCAATCTGTGTCCAAAAGGGACGGATTAGACTGCAGGACCACCATATGTGAGAAAGCGACCCCTTCTCTGTTCCACACCTCCAGCACCGATCGGGTATTTCCTGATTGAGACTATGAAGGAACTCAGGCGTTTTGTACCAACGTGTGAGTAGCTTAAAGGAGTTTTCCTGTATTTTGATACAACGACTGAATCCATGAGAGTTGGAAAGGATAAATGCCTTTTCAGGTTCTGAGAGGCGGAACGAGAGCTCCTTTTCCCAGGCAGTTAGAAAGGACAGTGCCGGGGGTGTGGAAGACAGAAGTTCCTTGTAGAGAGTCGACAAAGGCTTCTTCAGGGGGACCGGCATAACTATCTTCTTTTCTAGCCATGTGGGTTCCTTCGAGCAGAAGGGAGGGAGTTTCAGGTTCGCAGTATCTTTGCGAAAGGCCGCAAGAGCCAGGAAGGATTGCTTTTGAACCTCCGGTAAGGCCCAAATTGTGTCCCATGCCAAGTCCCCAGCCGCAGATACAACGTCCTGCAGTTTGTGATTAGACAACTGATGCCAGACCCCGGTAGGAGTAGTGGATTCAGGGTGAGCTAAGTTTTGTAGTAGGTGCAGAGGGAGGTGGGGATTGGGGAATCTAAGATCTCTGGATCTGTATAATTTGGCCCACTCAACGAGCATGCCCTTCCAAATGGGGGAGGCAAAGGAATGTGAGGGCGTGCAGCTACGGAACCCCCATAGGACGAGAGTGTCCTTATATGTAACTAGGCCACGCTCTAGAGCTGTGCACAGGTTTGGGGAGCTTCGCAAAAGGAGAGAGAAGCACCTATTCTGGTGTGTTGCAGTGTAGTACAGGTGGACATCGGGAAGGCCGAAGCCACCAAACCTCTTTTCCCTCGTCAACGTGGAGTAAGCTATCCTAGATGGTTTATTCGTCCAGAGGAAAAGGGAAAATCTTCTACGTAGTTCTCTAAAGTACGAAAGCGGGAGCCATATGGGTAATGTCTGCAGCAGGTATAGGAGCTTGGGAACAATGAAGGTCTTGAGATAATTCTTCCTGCCTATCCATGATATGAAAGGAAGTTTTACCGACTGTAGATGGGATGTAATTGAGCTAAGCATAGGGGTGTAGTTAAGGCTGTAAAGGTCGTTCAGGTTGGCAGAGATGTGAATCCCCAAAAATGTGATGTCCCGTGCAGCCCAGGTGAAGGGGGTGGAGCGTTTAAGCGACGCAACAAGAGCGGGTTTACAGGTGACATTCAGGGCAAGGGATTTGCTATAGTTTATTTTGAAATTGGAGACCCAACCAATTTCTTCAAAAATAGAGTGCAACCGGGGAAAGGATTTCTCTGGGTTGGTGGTCATAATAAGGAGATCTTCTGCAAACGCAGCCGTAAGATGGGTGTGGGAAGCTTTCTGGAGACCTTCAATATCGGGATCTTGCCTGATTTTGCACAGGAGAGTTTCCATGACTATCACGAATAGCGAGGGGGAGAGAGGGCAACCCTGCCGAGTGCCATTAGTAATGGCAAAGGCAGGTGAAAGAGTGCCGTTGACTTTGACCCTGGCAGAGGGGGCCGAGTATAGAGAGAGAATAGCTGAAATAAGTTGATCAGGAAAGCCAAATTTCGACAAAGCCAGTGACATATACTGCCAGCTCATTCTGTCAAACGCCTTCTCTGCATCAGTGCTCAGCAGAGCTAGAGGAGTTGAAGTAGTCCGTGCCCAGTTCATAAGATGAAGGAGGCGAACGGTATTCTCATTGCCCTGTCTGCCAGAGACAAAGCCAACTTGTTCCTTGTGGATAACATCCGGGAGAACTTTTTGAATCCGTTGAGCCAGGATCTTAGCCCACCATTTAATGTCCGTATTAAGTAGGGAGATAGGGCGGTAGCTACCACATTGCAACGGGTCTTTATTCTCCTTATGAATAATGGTGATATGGGCTGTGAGTGATTGGGGAGGAAGGTGGCCACCCTCCAGGAGGTAATTACACAAAGAGCTAAAGTGAGGGACTAGAACAGATTTAAAAGTTTTATAATAGGAGATGGTGAAACCATCAGGGCCAGGGCTACGTCCGGAGGGGATGGTGGCTAGAACTTTAAGGACTTCTGGGCCGGAGATGGGAGCTACTAGTTGGGAGGACTGGTCTGGGGATATGGATGGAAGCTGAAGGGAGGAGAGGAACTTATTCGAGGCCTCCGCGATGGAGCAGGGAGATGATCCCGGAGGTGCCGGGAGGTTGTAAAGGTCTTCATAAAAAGCACAGAATGCTTTGGCTATGTCAAGGGTGGATTTAAGATGATTGCCCGCCGCGTCTTTAATTGCCGGGATGAAGGAGTCAGAAAATTGTTGTTTAGTTAGCGCCGCCATAAGCTTGTTCCCTCTGTCACCGTGTGCATATGACTTAAAGCGCGCACGTAGGAGCAACTTAGCCGAAGTGATGTTTAACATATCTTTTAGTTGAGATCGCGCGACCGAAAGCTCCTCCGCGAGGCTTATCTTTTGGGATTGCTTATGACTGAGCTCGAGAGTAGCGATACGGGATAGGAGGGTAGACATGGCCTGGGCTCTTTGTTTTTTAATATGGGAGCCGAGAGCGATAAGCTCTCCACGGATCACAGCCTTGTGGGTTTCCCAGATTATAGCAGGGGAGGGAGGGGAGGGACCTGCGGAGTTAGTACTGAAAAACTCCTGGAGGGAGGTGGCTATTTTCTCAGATGATACCTGGTCCTGGATGATGGTTTCATTAAGACGCCAGTTCCATTCCCGTGTAGGGAGGGCGGACAGCGATACCGTCAGAAAGACAGGGGCATGGTCCGACAACGTGATGCTGCCTATTCGGGTGTTTACAATTTGTTTGACATGTTCAGAGGAGAGAAAGACATAGTCTAACCTGTGGTGTGAGGACTTGGCATGGGAGTAGAATGAGTAGTCACGACCAGTAGGGTTCAGGGTACGCCAGGTGTCAATAACACCTAATTTACGTAGAGCCACCCTCAGGCGTCTAAGACGGACATGAGTGATAGCCGATCTCCCCGAGGAGGAGTCCAGGAGTGGGTCTAGAGTTACATTAAAATCTCCCCCCAGAATTACCATACCCTGTTTGAATGCAGCAAGCGCAGAGAGGGTCTGAACCAGCCATGCAATTTGTCCCCTATTAGGCGCGTAAATATTGGCCAGTGTAACCGGTGTGCCTGCTATACAGCCCTTCACAAACAAGTACCGGCCATCAGGATCCGAGGAGGAGGCTGTAACCGCAAAGGGCACCTGCTTGTGAATGGCAATACTGACACCCCGGCTAGCAGAGGTCTGCGCACTGTGGAACCACTGAGTGAACTTTTTGGAAGGAAGATTAGGAATCTTACCTGCCCGAAAGTGTGTCTCTTGAAAAAAGGCAATCGAGACTTTGTCTTTCTGTAGCAAGGAAATCACTTGGGATCTTTTGCACGGCTCGTTCAGGCCCCGGACATTAAGGGATGAGACTACAAGAGAAGCCATTTTAAGTCAGTGGGAAAGCACATTGCAATCAAGGTCTGAGCGAACCAAGCAAGAACATTAAAGTGGGAAAAGAGGACACAAGAGGGGAAACACATGAGGGCAAAAAAGGGTAGACAAAACGGCAAACAATTATTCAAAATCACATAATGCAATTTTAAGAGCTCCACGGAGCGCCTGTGAACCAGAGGATCCTTTCTCATCACGGACTGGTGCCGGGATCCATCAGGCGGGGGGTCTCGTAGAGCCGGAATAGACCAAGAAAAGGCCATCAGGTAACAAGGAAGTCAATGAGGGAAACATTGGCAAACAAATCCCCTGTGCAGAAGGGGTGGGAGGGGGGAGGTGAATAAAACTCAGGAAGGTAAGGTCCACAGGGAGGTGAACAAAGGCCTGAATACATCCAGAAAGGCCTTATCAAAAAACTAGGCGGCCCTGATGTATGTCCTGAACAGCAAAACAGAAGAAATCTTCAGGAGAACACCGGAACTATGGCCGGCAAGAGATGACAACTTTCACAGCAGAAAGGCTTCAGCGATGAGGAGAGCGTTCCGCAGCAGTGGAAGCTTGAAATCCCAGGCTGGAACGGGATTTCTTCCCGGCCGGTACAAGGGACCAGGTTTCTGCAGTCGGAGGCGAGGGTATAGGGTCTCCCTGGTCCGCTGGCATCCAGGACGGTAATTCAATCGGGGCTATACCCAGTGAGACCCAGGCCCCGGACAAGTCCTGGGGTGTGCGTATGGTGATCTGCCTTCCGTTTTTGAAGACGGCCAAGCCAAAGGGGAACAACCAGCGAAACTGGGTCCCAGAGGATCTAAGCGCTTCTAAAAGTGGACGCAAAATACGTCTTTTTGTCAGCGTGGAAGGTGCCAGGTCTTGAAAGAACTGCAGCTGCGAGCCTTCATATTCTAGACGGTCTGTCTCTCTACTGGCCTTCAAAAGAGCCGCGGTGTCCACAAAGCTGAGGATACCGCAGATAACATCTCTCGGAGGATCTGAAGCTTTTGGCTTGGGACGAAGAGCGCGGTGTATGCGTTCAATAACAATATTCGCTACTCTTTCTAGGATTCAAAAGATTCGCGAATATTTCTTTCGCGACTTTTTCAAGCGCTTCCGGTGCGAATATTTCAGGTATGCCTCGGATGCGAATATTACGTCTGCGGCTGCGATTTTCCTGGTCTTCGATTCGCAGGAGGGCATCGTTAATGAGATCTTTATGCGCACCCAGGGTAGAGCATGTTTCCTCGCTAAAGCGAATAATCGCATCTTGCGAATTTTCCAGTGCCGCGACTCTCTGGCCGATGGAATGGAGATCGGTCTTTATTTCCGCCAAGTCCTGCTTCAGGGGAGCCAGAGCAGAGTCCATAACTTCGCGAAGGATCGCTTTTGAAAGATTTGGTCCCCGCCGTCTGTTTTTATATTCGGAAGCATCCGAAATACTTCCCGCTTCTGAGCAGTCTTCCGCATCGGAATGTAGTGAGGGAGCCGGCGCCATCTTAGGCGTCCCTGCAGCGGTGCCATTGGCAGCTTTCCTCAGAAATTGCTCCATGTCAGGCTGTTTGGAGCGGTTCACAGGTGGGTCGACAGGTTCCCTGGGGCGATCTCTCCCCGTTTTGCCCATTTTTAGCGTCTGAAAAGTGCTATTTAAGGGGGTTTGTGCCGGTTAGGAAGAGGAGCTCAGTCACCAGCAGCCATGCAGCTCAGCGGCCAAACTCCGCCCCCTATAGTAGTTATATTCCTGTACATAGGAGGCAGTATTATAGTAGTTATATTCTTGTACATAGGAGCAGTATTATAGTAGTTATATTCTTGTACATAGGAGGCAGTATTATAGTAGTTATATTCCTGTACATAGGAGGCAGTATTATAGTAGTTATATTCTTGTACATAGGAGGCAGTATTATAGTAGTTATATTCTTGTACATAGGAGGCAGTATTATAGTAGTTATATTCTTGTACATAGGAGCAGTATTATAATAGTTATATTCTTGTAAATAGGAGCAGTATTATAGTAGTTATATTCTTGTAAATAGGAGCAGTATTATAGTAGTTATATTCTTGTACATAGGAGCAGTATTATAGTAGTTATATTCCTGTACATAGGAGGCAGTATTATAGTAGTTATATTCTTGTACATAGGAGGCAGTATTATAGTAGTTATATTCTTGTACATAGGAGCAGTATTATAGTAGTTATATTCTTGTAAATAGGAGCCGTATTATAGTAGGTATATTCTTGTACATAGGAACAGTATTATAGTAGTTATATTCCTGTACATAGGAGGCAGTATTATAGTAGTTATATTCTTGTACATAGGAGGCAGTATTATAGTAGTTATATTCTTGTACATAGGAGCAGTATTATAGTAGTTATATTCTTGTAAATAGGAGCAGTATTATAGTAGTTATATTCTTATACATAGGAGCAGTATTATAGTAGTTATATACTTGTACATAGGAGCAGTATTATAGTAGTTATATTCTTGTACATAGGAAGCAGTATTATTATAGTAGTTATATTCTTGTACATAGGAGCAGTATTATAGTAGTTATATTCTTGTACATAGAAGGCAGTATTATAGTAGTTATATTCTTGTACATAGGAGGCAGTATTATAGTAGTTATATTCTTGTACATAGGAGACAGTATTATAGTAGTTATATTCTTGTACATAGGAGGCAGTATTATAGTAGTTATTTTCTTGTACATAGAAGCAGTATTATAGTAGTTATATTCTTGTACATAGGAAGCAGTATTATTATAGTAGTTATATTCTTGTACATAGGAGCAGTATTATAGTAGTTATATTCTTGTACATAGAAGGCAGTATTATAGTAGTTATATTCTTGTACATAGGAGCAGTATTATAGTAGTTATATTCTTGTACATAGGAGCAGTATTATAGTAGTTATATTCTTGTACATAGGAGCGGTATTATAGTAGTTATATTCTTGTACATAGGAGGCAGTATTATTATAGTAGTTATATTCTTGTACATAGGAGCAGTATTATAGTAGTTATATTCTTGTACATAGAAGGCAGTATTATAGTAGTTATATTCTTGTACATAGGAGCAGTATTATAGTAGTTATATTCTTGTACATAGGAGCAGTATTATAGTAGTTATATTCTTGTACATAGGAGCGGTATTATAGTAGTTATATTCTTGTACATAGGAGGCAGTATTATAGTAGTTATATTCTTGTACACAGGAGGTAGTATTATAATAGTTATATTCTTGTACATAGGAGCGGTATTATAGTAGTTATATTCTTGTACATAGGAGGCAGTATTATAGCAGTTATATTCTTGTACATAGGAGGCAGTATTATAGTAGTTATATTCTTGTACATAGGGGCAGTATTATAGTAGTTATATTTTTGTACATAGGAGCGGTATTATAGTAGTTATATTCTTGTACATAGGGGCGGTATTATAGTAGTTATATTCTTATACATAGGAGCAGTATTATAGTAGTTATATTCTTGTACATAGGAGCAGTATTATAGAAGTTATATTCTTGTACAAAGGAGATGTACGCCCTGTGTCCTTAAGTACAGGGACATCAGGGCGTACAGGTACGCCCTGTGTCCCCAAGAGGTTAATATGCAAATACAGCCAGCTGGGGGCACCTGAGGGGTTAATTGATGCGGATTGCAGCGCCCTGTCAGAGGCAGGGTGCGGACAATGTGTTTCTGCCGCAGCCTGCATTTGTAATGTATTAAACGTTAGTTATCATTAGTGGCGCAGTGGCCACAGCCCCTCCCCTCCTCCGCCCCTCCCCTCCTCCGCCCCTCTGCGGTCTCATTGGAGGCAGAAGTACAGGGGGAGGGAGAGACTGCTTCATTCTTTCCTGTGCTGCTGAGGGAAAATGGCGCACAGTCTAGTATTGATAAAAGACAAAACCCGGTATCGATTGGGTTTCGAAAGTTCGATACCCGAAAAAAACCCTAGTTACAACTACCCTGGATTCCAGCATTGGCGGTTGTGCTTACACATTATAGATAAAAGCTCTGTCCAGTGCATGCTCCCACAGTCCCGGCCACCAGAGAGTCTGGCACTTTTTCCTGTCTTAATTCACTTCAATGGTACGGATCATTAGTATAGTAAAAGCAGACAGGAATAATTTCATATGAACCAGAGCGAGACCTCCAAAGTAATATTCAACTGAAAGTGAGACAAGAGAACAAGAACATCCCACGATTCTTAATGAAACATGGAATCTATCTCTCTTTCTAGAAGGGCAAGAGAACCAGAATGTCTCGAGAAACTTACCTTACTTGGTTGACTGGCCTTGTGGGGTACTCTTCGGGGATGCTTTGTATCATTAGGGAGACCAAAAAATATGCATGCATATTGTATGTCAGGCACCACCACTCTTGGTTTCTAGGAAGAGTAAAAGCGAAACACATCTCTTAATTCGGCTTGCCTGATAAAATATTTGCATTCTTTTCTTTTCTGTTTTGAAAGAAAATCTAATTTGGATATCTTTCCCAGAAAGCCAATGGTATGCACATTGCTTACCTCACAAAAAACAGAAAAGAAGGAATATCCTATTTAATGCCAGAAGAATTAAGATATGCGAATTTGCATATATTCTTCCTAAAAAAACAAAAACAAGAGTTGTGGCCCCTGAAATACAATACTCATGCATATTTTTGGTCACCCTAATGATAAAGAGCACCCCAAATAGAACCCCGCAAGGCCAGTCAACGAAGTAAGGCAGATTTCTATTGAGACATTCTGGTTCTCTTGTCCTTCTAGAAAGCAAACTAGCTTCCATGTTTCATTGAGAGAAGTGGAATGTTCTAGTTCTCATGACTCACTTTCAGTTGAATATTACTTTGAAGGTCTTTCTCTGGTTCATCTGAAATTAATTCCAAAGTGGTGAAATGGAATTGCTCATTCTTAAAGGTGTTGTCTGCTTTTGCTATACTGATGATTTATTCTCAGGTGAATAGGAAGAAGCTGTCCCATTGAAGTGAATTGCATCAGCGGAGCTATAATTGCACAGCGAGTATTTAAACAGTAAGAACAACACAGTACCAGGAAAGAAGAACACAGCTAATCGGCAGGGTTGTATTCAAGCCTTTTGAACATGCTAAACTAAGAAAATAGCTAAGCCAGCCTCACATCTACAACTAGCTCTTTCAGTACAAAAGCCCTGTCATCAGAACAAAGCAGATAGAAACATCCTTTCTAGTTGCAAGGCTTTGGAAGGGAACCTCTGGGTGGGTACTCTTTCTATTATGGCGACCAATTGATATAAGTGATGACTGTTGTAGGCTAGACAAAATTCCTTTTTATTTCTGGGTAAAATATATGCAAGTTATCATGTCTAGCATCTGCTGGCATAACATGGGCTTAGGAAAGCTAATTTGAAAATCTTTCCCAGAAACCCAGAGGGGCATCGCCTGGCCTACAATACTGCACATACCTACTCCGCATACTAGGGGCTCTCTATAATGAGAAAGAGTACATATATATATATTGTTGAGAAACACAGATTGGTATGCTGGGCTCTCTCTCCGAACAGGTAGAATTGATTCGCTCATCCTTAATATACACTGGCGAGCAAAAGGGTAACAATATTTTGAACTTTTGACTTTCAGGCTCTATATCTCACCATCCACTACAGCTTTGAACATGACACTCCCATCATTTTATAGACAATCATCTTGGCTATCTCATACATAACTTGGACTTGCAGCTATTTAGCATATGATTAGTTATGCAGATTCTTCTCATGTAACTGCATTGGTAATGTTTTGCTCCTAAAAATTTTTTGGGGATTTTGTAAATCCACCTTTGGCTTTTAACATCTTCTGGCCAGGTCCTCAATCAGATTCAATCATGTCTCGACCGAAATCTGTTTCCAGGTCTCTTCTACACGTTCCCAATGTTGGTGCATACTGGTCGACTCACTTGGGTACGGATAAAGCTTTTTCTTTAACTCTACCCACAAATGTTCGATTGGGTTGAGGTCTGGGGACTGTGGGGGCCAATTCCGCACCTCTACTTCACTGTCATTAACCACCTCAGCCCCCAGTGCTTAAACACCCTGAAAGACCAGGCCACTTTTTACACTTCTGACCTACACTACTTTCACCGTTTATTGCTCGGTCATGCAACTTACCACCCAAATGAATTTTACCTCCTTTTCTTCTCACTAATAGAGCTTTCATTTGGTGGTATTTCATTGCTGCTGACATTTTTACTTTTTTTGTTATTAATCGAAATTTAACGATTTTTTTGCAAAAAAATGACATTTTTCACTTTCAGTTGTAAAATTTTGCAAAAAAAACGACATCCATATAGAAATTTTGCTCTAAATTTATAGTTCTACATGTCTTTGATAAAAAAAAAATGTTTGGGTAAAAAAAAAATGGTTTGGGTAAAAGTTATAGCGTTTACAAACTATGGTACAAAAATGTGAATTTCCGCTTTTTGAAGCAGCTCTGACTTTCTGAGCACCTGTCATGTTTCCTGAGGTTCTGCAATGCCCAGACAGTACAAACACCCCACAAATGACCCCATTTCGGAAAGTACACACCCTAAGGTATTCGCTGATGGGCATAGTGAGTTCATAGAACTTTTTATTTTTTGTCACAAGTTAGCGGAAAATGATTTTTTTTTTTTTTTTTTTTTCTTACAAAGTCTCATATTCCACTAACTTGTGACAAAAAATAAAAACTTCTATGAACTCACTATGCCCATAACGAAATACCTTGGGGTCTCTTCTTTCCAAAATGGTGTCACTTGTGGGGTAGTTATACTGCCCTGGCATTCTAGGGGCCCAAATGTGTGGTAAGGAGTTTGAAATCAAATTCTGAAAAAAATGACCTGTCAAATCCGAAAGGTGCTCTTTGGAATATGGGCCCCTTTGCCCACCTAGGCTGCAAAAAAGTGTCACACATCTGGTATCTCCGTACTCAGGAGAAGGTGGGGAATGTGTTTTGGGGTGTCATTTTATATATACCCATGCTGGGTGAGAGAAATATCTTGGCAAAAGACAACTTTTCCCATTTTTTTTATACAAAGTTGGCATTTCACCAAGATATTTATCTCACCCAGCATGGGTATATATAAAATGACACCCCAAAACACATTCCCCACCTTCTCCTGAGTACGGAGATACCAGATGTGTGACACTTTTTTGCAGCCTAGGTGGGCAAAGGGGCCCATATTCCAAAGAGCACCTTTCGGATTTGACAGGTCATTTTTTTCAGAATTTGATTTCAAACTCCTTACCACACATTTGGGCCCCTAGAATGACAGGGCAGTATAACTACCCCACAAGTGACCCCATTTTGGAAAGAAGACACCCCAAGGTATTCCGTGAGGGGCATGGCGAGTTCCTAGAATTTTTTATTTTTTGTCACAAGTTAGTGGAAAATTATGATTTTTTTTTTTTTTTTTTTTTTCATACAAAGTCTCATATTCCACTAACTTGTGACAAAAAATAAAAACTTCCATGAACTCACTATGCCCATCAGCGAATACCTTGGGGTCTCTTCTTTCCAAAATGGGGTCACTTGTGGGGTAGTTATACTGCCCTGGCATTCTAGGGGCCCAAATGTGTGGTAAGGAGTTTGAAATCAAATTCAGTAAAAAATGACCTATGAAATCCAAAAGGTGCTCTTTGGAATGTGGGCCCCTTTGCCCACCTAGGCTGCAAAAAAGTGTCACACATCTGGTATCCCCGTACTCAGGAGAAGTTGAGGAATGTGTTTTGGGGTGTCTTTTTACATATACCCATGCTGGGTGAGATAAATATCTTGGTCAAATGCCAACTTTGTATAAAAAAATGGGAAAAGTTGTCTTTTGCCAAGATATTTCTCTCACCCAGCATGGGTATATGTAAAATGACACCCCAAAACACATTCCCCACCTTCTCCTGAGTACGGAGATACCAGATGTGTGACACTTTTTTGCAGCCTAGGTGGGCAAAGGGGCCCATATTCCAAAGAGCACCTTTCGGATTTGACAGGTCATTTTTTTCAGAATTTGATTTCAAACTCCTTACCACACATTTGGGCCCCTAGAATGCCAGGGCAGTATAACTACCCCACAAGTGACCCCATTTTGGAAAGAAGACACCCCAAGGTATTCGCTGATGGGCATAGTGAGTTCATGGAAATTTTTATTTTTTGTCACAAGTTAGTGGAATATGAGACTTTGTATGAAAAAAAAATAAAAAAAAAAAATCATCATTTTCCACTAACTTGTGACAAAAAATAAAAAATTCTAGGAACTTGCCATGCCCCTCACGGAATACCTTGGGGTGTCTTCTTTCCAAAATGGGGTCACTTGTGGGGTAGTTATACTGCCCTGGCATTCTAGGGGCCCAAATGTGTGGTAAGGAGTTTGAAATCAAATTCTGAAAAAAATGACCTGTCAAATCCGAAAGGTGCTCTTTGGAATATGGGCCCCTTTGCCCACCTAGGCTGCAAAAAAGTGTCACACATCTGGTATCTCCGTACTCAGGAGAAGGTGGGGAATGTGTTTTGGGGTGTCATTTTACATATACCCATGCTGGGTGAGAGAAATATCTTGGCAAAAGACAACTTTTCCCATTTTTTTATACAAAGTTGGCATTTGACCAAGATATTTATCTCACCCAGCATGGGTATATGTAAAAAAGACACCCCAAAACACATTCCTCAACTTCTCCTGAGTACGGGGATACCAGATGTGTGACACTTTTTTGCAGCCTAGGTGGGCAAAGGGGCCCACATTCCAAAGAGCACCTTTTGGATTTCATAGGTCATTTTTTACTGAATTTGATTTCAAACTCCTTACCACACATTTGGGCCCCTAGAATGCCAGGGCAGTATAACTACCCCACAAGTGACCCCATTTTGGAAAGAAGAGACCCCAAGGTATTCGCTGATAGGCATAGTGAGTTCATGGAAATTTTTATTTTTTGTCACAAGTTAGTGGAATATGAGACTTTGTATGAAAAAAAAAAAAAAAAAAAAAATCATCATTTTCCACTAACTTGTGACAAAAAATAAAAAATTCTAGGAACTTGCCATGCCCCTCACGGAATACCTTGGGGTGTCTTCTTTCCAAAATGGGGTCACTTGTGGGGTAGTTATACTGCCCTGGCATTTTCCAGGGGCCCTAATGTCTGGTAAGTAGGTAAATGACCTGTGAAATCCGAAAGGTGCTCTTTGGAATGTGGGCCCCTTTGCCCACCTAGGCTGCAAAAAAGTGTCACACATCTGGTATCTCCGTACTCAGGAGAAGGTGGGGAATGTGTTTTGGGGTGTCTTTTTACATATACCCATGCTGGGTGAGAGAAATATCTTGGCAAAAGACAACTTTTCACATTTTTTTTATACAAAGTTGGCATTTGACCAAGATATTTATCTCACCCAGCATGGGTATATGTAAAATGACACCCCAAAACATATTCCCCAACTTCTGCTGAATACGGAGATACCACATGTGTGACACTTTTTTGCAGCCTAGGTGGGCAAAGGTGCCCAAATTCCTTTTAGGAGGGCATTTTTAGACATTTGGATACCAGACTTCTTCTCACGCTTTGGGGCCCCTAAAATGCCAGGGCAGTATAAATACCCCACATGTGACCCCATTTTGGAAAGAAGACACCCCAAGGTATTCAATGAGGGGCATGGCGAGTTCATTGAAAAAAAAAAATTTGGCACAAGTTAGCGGAAATTGATTTTTTTGATTTTGTTCTCACAAAGTCTCCCTTTCCGCTAACTTGGGACAAAAATTTCAATCTTTCATGGACTCAATATGCCCCTCAGCGAATACCTTGGGGTGTCTTCTTTCCAAAATGGTGTTATTTGTGGGGTGTTTGTACTGCCCTGGCATTTGAGGGTCTCCGCAATCATTACATGTATGCCCAGCATTAGGAGTTTCTGCTATTCTCCTTATATTGAGCATACGGGTAATGAGATTTTTTTTTTCCGTTCAGCCTCTGGGCTGAAAGAAAAAAATGAACGGCACAGATTTCTTCATTCGCATCGATCAATGTGGATGAAAAAATCTCTGCCAAAAAAAAGAAAAAGGAGGGGAAAGGCGTCTGCCAGGACATAGGAGCTCCGCCCAACATCCATACCCACTTCAGCTCGTATGCCCTGGCAAACCAGATTTCTCCATTCACATCAATCGATGTGGATGAATAAATCATTGCCGGGATTTTTTTTTTTATATATACAAAGTGTTTGCCAAAGTATATGAACACCGCCACCTCCTCAGCTCATATGCCTCGGCAAACGTATCTTTTACTGCAGAGGAGAAATCTCGTCTTGCAGCGCCGCATACACCGACTTGCGTGTAATCTGACAGCAGCGCAATGCTTCTGTCCGAATGCACATCAGTGCTGCAGCTAGTCGATCGGTTGGTCCACCTGAAAGGTAAAAAAAACAAAACAAAAAAGAAAAAACCAGGCCGCAAAGCAATAACTTTATTAACTGTTGAACAGAACATAGAAACTTTTTTTAAACTTTTTTAACTGAACATTTAACTTTTTTACTTACCGGTATTTTTTTTTTTGTTTAGTTTTTTTTACCTTTTATAGAACAAACCTCTCCTTCCCATGGGACAATGTGCAAAGCGCAAATCGCCCAAAGATGTGGCGAAGTACATTATGCACTTTATCCCAGGTGAAAGGAGAGGTTTGCAGCAGCTGTGAGAGAAAGGGCCCTAATAGCCCTGTGTGCCTGTCCTGTGAGATGTGATCCCTATGCTAGGTGTACCTGTGTGTGGTACTTCCGGAAACACTCTCCATAGCATAGGGCAGGGTGGTCAGCACAGTCAGGACAGAAATAGCGGGTGTCACGCCTTATTCCACTCCTGCTACAGACACGACATCTTTTTCGGGGTGACGGTTGGGTTGAGGTACCAGGAACGACACTGGGGAAATGTCGCTCGTGTAGACGGCTAACTACACTGGTGGATGGGGCCACGGAACCTCCTGGGTAAAGGAGGTTCTCGATGATCTCTTCCTGGAATTTGAGGAAGGATCCTGTTCTCCCAGCCTTACTGTAGAGAACAAAACTATTGTAGAGCGCCAATTGAATTAAATATACAGACACCTTCTTATACCAGCGTCTGGTTCTGCGGGAAACTAAATACGGAGACAACATCTGGTCATTGAAGTCCACCCCTCCCATGAGCGCATTATAGTCGTGGACACAGAGGGGCTTTTCAATGACACGGGTTTGCTCGCTCAATTTGGATTGTCGTGTCTGCGTGAATGGAGGAGAGCATGTAAACGTCACGCTTGTCTCTCCATTTCACCGCGAGCAGTTCTTCGTTACACAAGGCAGCCCTCTGCCCCCTTGCAAGACGGGTGGTTACAAGCCGTTGGGGGAAGCCCACGCGACTAGTTCGCATGGTGCCACAGGCGCAAATCCGTTCTAGAAACAAATGCCTAAAGAGGGCCACACTTGTGTAGAAATTGTCCACATAAAGATGGTACCCCTTGCCGAATAAGGGTGACACCAAGTCCCAGACTGTCTTCCCACTGCTCCCCAGGTAGTCAGGGCAACCGACCGGCTCCAGGGTCTGATCTTTTCCCTCATAGATCCGAAATTTGTGGGTATAGCCTGTGGCCCTTTCACAGAGCTTATACAATTTGACCCCATACCGGGCACGCTTGCTTGGGATGTATTGTTTGAAGCCAAGGCGCCCGGTAAAATGTATTAGGGACTCGTCTACGCAGATGTTTTGCTCAGGGGTATACAAATCTGCAAATTTCAGGTTGAAATGGTCTATGAGGGGCCGAATTTTGTGGAGCCGGTCAAAAGCAGGGTGGCCTCTGGGACGGGAGGTGGTATTGTCGCTAAAATGCAGAAAACGTAGGATGGTCTCAAATCGTGTCCTGGACATAGCAGCAGAGAACATGGGCATGTGATGAATTGGGTGCGTTGACCAATATGACCGCAATTCATGCTTTTTTGTCAGGCCCATGTTGAGGAGAAGGCCCAAAAAAATTTTAAGCTCGGAAACTTGGACTGGTTTCCACCGGAAAGGCTGGGCATAATAGCTTCCCGGGTTAGCGGTTATAAATTGTGTGGCATACTGGTTGGTCTCTGCCACGACTAAGTCCAAGAGCTCCGCAGTCAAGAACAGCTCAAAAAATCCCAGGGCCGAACCGATTTGAGCCGTCTCAACCCGAACTCCAGACTGGGCGGTGAAAGGGGGAACTACTGGTGCGGCTGAAGTTGGTGACTGCCAATCAGGATTTGCCAGCACCTCAGGGACTCTAGGGGCTCTACGGGCCCGTCTTTGCGGTGGCTGCGACGGGGTAACTATTGCACGTGCCACCGTACCAGCTTCAACTGCCCTTCTGGTGCTCGCTACTTCACCAGGTTGTACGGCAGTGCTGGTACTAGGTCCAGGAAGGGCTGCGCTGCTGGTGTATGCCTCACCACGTGATCCGGCAGCGACAGCCCCACTCTGCTGCTCTTGAAGCGGATCCTGCGTAACCTGTGGTCTAGCGACACGGGGCCGGGTACGCCTGGTGCTATCAGGGACCTCCACCTCCTCGTCCGAACTTTGGGTCAGAGAGCCACTGCTTTCCACAGGTTCATATTCTGACCCGCTAGATTCGTCAGATGAGGGTTCCCACTCCTCATCCGACTGGGTCAGAATCCTGTAGGCCTCTTCAGAAGAATACCCCCTGTTTGACATTTTGGACTACTAAATTTAGGGGTATTCCCTGAGACTACCCAAGAAAAAAAGCAAACCTGTCTTACAAAGGGGAGGCTAGCGAAGTACCGGAGGCTGCTGCGGTTGATAAAAAATATCAAAACTGATTTTTTTATCGCCGCAGTGCGTGTAAAATGAATGTGCAGTGATCAAAAAATAATAATTTTTTGTCACTGCGGTGGGGCGGGCGTGGGTGAACGCACGTGTGGGCGACCGATCAGGCCTGATCGGGCAAACACTGCGTTTTGGGTGGAGGGCGAGCTAAGGTGACACTAATACTATTATAGATCTGACCGTGATCAGTTTTGATCACTTACAGATACTATAAAAGTACAAATGCTGATTAGCGATACGCTAAACAGCGAATAAAAGTGACTGCGGTGCGGTGGGGTGGGCGCTAACTGACGCTAACTACCTAACCAAGGGGCCTAAACTATCCCTAAAACCTAACAGCCAATACCAGTGAAAAAAAAAAAGTGACAGTTTACACTGATCACTTTTTTTCCTTTCACTAGTGATTGACAGGGGCGATCAAAGGGGTGATCAAAGGGTTAATTGGGGTGCAGGTGGGTGATCTGGGGCTAAGGTGTAGTGTTTGGTGTACTCACAGTTCAGTCTGCTCCTGTGCTGGATCCAACCGACGAAAAGGACCAGCAGAGGAGCAGACAAGCCATATAACAGATCATATTTACTAATATGATCTGTTATATGACTTTGGATTGGATTTTTTGAAAATCGCCAGCCTGCCAGCCAATGATCGTTGCTGGCAGGCTGGTGACGAACTTGTTCTTTGAATTTTGCCGGCCCGCGATGCGCATGCGCGGGCCGGCTTGGAGCGAAATCTCGCGTCTCGCGAGATGACGCGTATATGCGTGACTCTGCGCAGCGCTGCCACCTCCGGAACGCAATCCTGCGTTAGGCGGTCCGGAGGTGGTTAATGGTCCATTCACACGTCCGCAAAATGGGTCCGCATCCGTTCCGCAATTTTGCGGAACGGGTGCAGACTAGGGGTGGGCGATATAGGCGATATGCGATATAAATTTGGGCCACGATATGGATTTTCGCCATATCGCCGGACCGCGATATGATCGCGCTCTCTGCGCACACCATTTTCTCCTGAGCCGGCACAGTGGAGAAGGAGGGTGTCCCTCCCTCCCCACTGTGCGCGGCTGCCGCTGAACACCAATGAGGACAGAGTAGGAGGAGGAGGGGAGGGACTGTGGCCACTGCGCCACCAATGAATGTGCCGGCCATATCCCACAGGGTCCCCCTCCTTCCCCCCCATCATTGGTGGCAGTGGGCAGTTCCGATCGGAGTCCCAGCAGTGTAATCCTGGGGCTCCGATCGGTTACCATGGCAGCCAGGAGTCACGCCACTGAAGTCCTGGCTGCCTTGGTATGTTAGTGAGCAGCATTATACTCAAGTGCGCTGTGGCCGCCGGGCGCTCCTTCTTCTGTCTGTGCGGCGCATTGCTAATGCTTATAGCATTAGCAATGCGCCGCACAGACCTTTGAGAAGGTGTGCCCGGCGGTCACGGCGCACGTGAGTATAATGCTGCTCACTAACATACCATGGCAGCCAGGACTTCAATAGCGTGACTCCATTACACTGCTGGGACTCCGATCGGAACGGCCCACTGCCACCAATGATGAGGGGGACCCTGTGGCCACTGCCACCAATGAATACTGGGGAGGGAGGGGGGGTGGGTTTGAGTTACCAAATGGGGCTGATAAGAGGGAGAGGCTGGGGGGGCGGATCAGAGGCTGGGGGGCACATGAGAGGCTGGCTGCCATGGTCAGCTCCCTGCTGTTGTGTGCACAAAGCACAGGGCAGCAGTGAGAGTGTAAAGTCCTATTCACCCTGATAGAGCTCTATTAGGGTAAATATGACAAGGGTTCTAGCCCTTAAGGAGGCTAATAGTTATTTAAAAAAAGTAAAAAAAAAAGTTTAAACACCCCCCCAAATATAGAAAACAATATATCGCGATATATATCGCATATCGCACATGCTTAAAAGTATATCGCAATATAGATTTTAGGCCATATCGCCCACCCCTAGTGCAGACCCATTCATTTTCAATGGGGCTGGAATGTGCTGTCCGCATCTGCATTCGCATTTGTGGATCCGCACTTCCGCATCCGTGCTTCCGTTTCCGCAAAAAAATAGAACATGTCCTATTCTTGTCCGCAATTGCGGACAAGATTAGGCATTTTCTATTATAGTGCCGGCGATGTGCGGTCCGCAAATTGCGGAATGCACATTGCCAGTGTCCGTGTTTTGCGGATCCGCAGAACACTTACGGACGTTTGAATGGACCCTTAACCATTTCTTTGCCAATCTCGACATATGCTTCGGTTGAACTATGTCGTACTTTTCTTACCCATAGTACTTGAGTGTATGAAGTAACTCGTCTTGTAGGATACTCTCATATAGCTCAGCATTTAGACCACCATTGATCCTGGTCAAGTATCCAACGCCTTTTGTTTTTGAAACAACCCCATATCATCAGGCTTCCTCCACCGGACTTGACACTTTTTTCAATTTCTCGATCTGTTAGCCCCCTTTTCTATTGTTTCTTGCAGACCCGTTTGCACCCATCAGAGCCCAGTCTATTGACTTTTGTCTCATCGCTCCAAACCACCAAATTGTGTAATGCGCTTCACACGGTGCTTGGGTGGACGTCTGCATACGAACCGCCTCCGCTGCTGTTTTTGTCGCGCCAGAACTGATAGACCTTGTGATGAGTTGACTTGTTGACGCCGATATTTTGCCTGGACGTCCACCTCTTGGCTTTAGAATGGATGGGCGGACTTCATTTCGTATTCTTCCAGCTGTCATGGCGCTCACATGATGCAGTTTGGCAATTTTCTCGGCCGAGATACCGCTATCGATGAGATGGATGATGCTGTTTCTCTTTTCTTGGGAAAACTTCTTCATGGCTGCTCCTGGATTCGGAGTAGTGACCTTTCACTTGGGAATCAACCCTTTTGCCCATCAGTGTATATATATAAATTATAAAAATAACTTAACTGAAACAGCCGATCGGTGGGGGTCCAACACCCTACATCTCCCAGTCAGCTGTGACTGTGTAGCTCCAGTGAAATATCCTGAGGATTGGCCATCAATGATTACAAAACCCTGGAATATCCCTTTGGTTTAGAATTTATAAAGGCTGCAGTTCCCACAGACTTCCACAAGGTGGCAATAAATCCTTACAGATAAGCCATGAGACTGTGGGCTCACTGCAGCTTTGTTCGACACCTGACTGCGGTGGTATCGGAGCAGTAACTGGTCGCTGGCCTGCACTAAGCCTGGGAGAAATGTTCTGAGCTCCTGAGACTCTTAGATCTTGCTCCAGCTGTGCCATGTCTTGGGTTCTGCACCTGCGGGCTCATAATTCCGAGCATGTTGAGAATGTTAGATTCACAAAGCTGCTGTCTTCTGTCTTGGCACAAATGTGAGAATGTCTGGGTTAGTCCGCTGCATCTTAGACTGCTTTGCAGGGGTATATTTCCAGCATTTAGCTATTTATCAAGTGCTATATCAGTTTTTTAAGAATCCTGCAAAATGAACACCTCGAAAAGATTTCTAAATATACCTGAGCCTGCGGTCTGTGGGGGGGGGGGGGGGGGGACATTTATTAAATCAGAAACGTCCGTTTTATGGCTTCAAAAAGGCGCAAATCATGGCAGTCGTGACGTTTTCTGTGACATTTGGTCAGTTTTTTACGACATTTCGGGATCCTGGCTAATTTTCACAGTGGTCTATGTTTATGAGCTAAAAGTGAGATTAGACCAGGATTATGGCTCATTTACTATCTGTGAGTTTTGCAAAAGTTGCAACCTACGCCAGGCCACCCCCTGGTCTATTTTTACACGTAATATATTATTAAGGTGCAAAGTCTCATAAAGTCGGAGGAGGCACACAAAGCAAAGACAGACTTATTATAACTGACACAAAAACAGCCGCATATGATAAATGCCCCCCCCCTTATGTCTTTATTATAGAGCTTGGATCCCACATACTTCCTGCTGTGGCCACTAGGGGGCCAATACAATCAGCTATACATGTTTACCTGATCAGTACCTGCATAGAGATTGCTCCCTAATGGTGGCAACAGAAAGCCAAGATTCGACGAAAATAGAAGTAACTTTGCAATAGGTGTTAATTAAAAAAGAATCTTATCCTTTTGATTTATACAGCTCTTATGCAGACTATGTGACTCCATGGTAACAGACAACGTAGTCTGATCCTGCAGTCATATTCTTATAGTCTCTTCTGTTTTGTCCTCTACTTCTGGCTAACCCACCAAATGTACATTAGTAAAGAGCAGGGGACTCCTGGAAGACGCATGAGACGATACAGAGTTTGTCTGTCTGTAACTGTGGAGACGCTTAGTGTTCGTAGGAGCCGTAGAAATGAAAATAGTAGGACATTTTTAATTAGGACCTATTGCAAAATTGCTTCATTTTTCATTTTAGATCTATTAGGACAATATAAAAATTGGTTGTGATGACAAACCCCGTCTGGTTAGATTCCGCAGAAAAGATACTGGAGCACAAATTCAAACAGAAAATTACTGCTAATTATGATAGAAAGGTGTGAGGGCACACCGGGCATTGCAGCTTGCTGTGTTTGGGGCTACAGACTGGTCACAAGATTAGTGGGGATCCTGATAGTTTAACCCCCACCGATCAGCTAGTCATGGCACAGTATAGTGATACAGCATTACTTCTTTTAGGAAATTCAACATCTATAGTCATTGGGCCGTTCCATGGTCCCGGTGTCTCCATTCATTGGGCCCTTCTGTGGTTGAGGTGTCTTGAATCATTAGGCCCTTCCGTGTATGAGGTGTCTCCAGTCATTGGGCCCTTCCGTGCTCCAGGGGTCTCCAGTCATTGAGCCCTTTCATGGTCTATATGTCTCCAGTCATTGGGCCATTCCATGGTCCAGATGTCACCAGTCATTGGGCCTTTCAATGAGCTTAGGTACCACCAGCCATTGGGCCCTTCCATGGTCCAAGTGTCTCCAGTCATTGGGCCCTTCCATGATCCAAGTGTCTCCAGTTATTGGGCCCTTCCATGGTCCAAGTGTCTCCAGTCATTGGGCCCTTCCATGGTCCAAGTGTCTCCAGTCATTGGGCCCTTCCATGGTCCAAGTGTCTCCAGTCATTGAGGCTGTCCATGGTCAAGGTGTAATGAGACATTGGGCTCTTCCGTGGTTGAGGTGTCTTGAGTCATTGGGCCCTTCCATGGTCCAGGTGTTTCCAGTCATTGAGCCATTCCATGGTCCAAATGTCACCAGTCATTTAGCCTTTGATGAGCAAGGTGCCACCAGTCATTGTGCTGCCCTTCCATGGTCCAGGTGTCTCCAGCCATTGGGCCCTACTGTGGTAGAGGCGTCCCCAGTGGATGTTTCTTTTCTAATTTTTATTCTTTCTTCTGTGATCTCGATGATGAGAATGAAGTTATTCTCAGCCGCACACGCCGGAGTTCTGCCGTATCTGGGGGTAGGTTATGAGTCAGTCACATAGTACGAGGCTGTGAACTGTGTTATTTTAAGCAAGTTCTAATGATTTATTGAGAATGTTCTGTACTTTTGGAAATGTCAGGGGCGCCATGTCATATGATAGCTTTATTCATCTGCTGAGGTAATTTGTATCATTTTACACCTCCGGAGAACATCAAATTGTCACTTGTCGGTGTTCATGTGTGACTACAGGTAATGCTGATGTTCCTCACACTGAACTGAAGGTCGGTCTGATCTCCAGAAGCTCTGTAGTTGGATACAGTCTATTGTCCCCTGTTGTCCACCACTTCAGCCTGAAGAGAGGATGACTAATGTTCGTTCGTTAGATTGATCTCTAATTTGTCACTGTTCTGCAAAATACATCCAATAAATATATTCATATTTTTTTTATTTTTTATGTACATTGTATTTACTTCTCTGGTGGTGCCCCCTGCTGTTTATCTCTCTGTCCACCTTCTTCTGGATTCAGCGGTGGACTGACATGCTCAGCAGATTCCCTATTCTCAGTGCCGGCGTAAGGATCTCATAGTGAAGCAGGTGAATTGGCCCAGATAAGTTTCATTCATTCCATTCAATTCTTAGCGATATAGAGCTACCGGTATATCACTCTCCAGACAGTGGAGAAGGGACGTGTGGGGCATTACATGCCATAGTGCTGTTTATTAGTGGAATCATTGGGACTGTGTGCGAGGGACTATTATCTATACAGGGAGGAAGGGGTTAGCAAGAGCTGACTGCAATGCACTCCTTGGAGATGCAGGTGCTTGACGGTCATGTGGGATGAGCTACTGACCATACACAGAAAGTGACAAGACCAGAGCTGCAGACGCGTGAGTGAAAAATTACACTAGACAGCAGTTTTCTTTTGTTTTTATTGATTTAGTTAAAATAATGGCATACATTACTCCATATATTTTTTTAAATAATGGAAACAGAGAAGGTAATGTGAACAGAGCTGTAGGCTGCTCCCCCTAGTGGTGACATTATCCTGCAGTAATATATGCATTTAATAAATCTGTGCATACAGAGAGACAGAGCTGTGGCTGCTCCCCCTAGTGGCGGCTTTATCCTGCAGGAATGTGTGTATGTAACAGATCTGTGCATACAGAGAAAGAGATGTGGCTGCTCCCCCTAGTGGCGGCTTTATCCTGCAGGAATGTGTGTATTTAACAGATCTGTGCATACAGAGAAACAGTGCTGTGGCTGCTCCCCCTAGTGGCGGCTTTATCCTGCAGGAATGTGTGTATGTAACTGATCTCATACAGAGAAAGAGATGTGGCTGCTCCCC
Organism: Bufo bufo; assembly: GCF_905171765.1. Taxonomy (NCBI): domain Eukaryota; kingdom Metazoa; phylum Chordata; class Amphibia; order Anura; family Bufonidae; genus Bufo; species Bufo bufo. The sequence goes on along the minus strand of NC_053393.1, from coordinate 41,983,109 downwards.
CTAGTGGCGGCTTTATCCTGCAGGAATGTGTGTATTTAACAGATCTGTGCATACAGAGAAACAGTGCTGTGGCTGCTCCCCCTAGTGGCGGCTTTATCCTGCAGGAATGTGTGTATGTAACTGATCTCATACAGAGAAAGAGATGTGGCTGCTCCCCCTAGTGGCGGCTTTATCCTGCAGGAATGTGTGTATTTAACAGATCTGTGCATACAGAGAAACAGTGCTGTGGCTGCTCCCCCTATTGTGTGTATTTAACAGATCTGTGCATACAGAGAAACAGTGCTGTGGCTGCTCCCCCTAGTGGCGGCTTTATCCTGCAGGAATGTGTGTATGTAACTGATCTCATACAGAGAAAGAGATGTGGCTGCTCCCCCTAGTGGCGGCTTTATCCTGCAGGAATGTGTGTATTTAACAGATCTGTGCATACAGAGAAACAGTGCTGTGGCTGCTCCCCCTAGTGGCGGCTTTATCCTGCAGGAATGTGTGTATGTAACTGATCTCATACAGAGAAAGAGATGTGGCTGCTCCCCCTAGTGGCGGCTTTATCCTGCAGGAATGTGTGTATTTAACAGATCTGTGCATACAGAGAAACAGTGCTGTGGCTGCTCCCCCTATTGTGTGTATTTAACAGATCTGTGCATACAGAGAAACAGTGCTGTGGCTGCTCCCCCTAGTGGCGACATTATCCTGCAGTAATATATGCATTTAATAAATCTGTGCATACAGAGAGACAGTGCTGTGGCTGCTCCCCCTAGTGGCGGCTTTATCCTGCAGGAATGTGTGTATGTAACAGATCTGTGCATACAGAGAAACAGTGCTGTGGCTGCTCCCCCTAGTGGCGGCTTTATCCTGCAGGAATGTGTGTATGTAACAGATCTGTGCATACAGAGAAACAGTGCTGTGGCTGCTCCCCCTAGTGGCGGCTTTATCCTGCAGGAATGTGTGTATGTAACAGATCTGTGCATACAGAGAAACAGTGCTGTGGCTGCTCCCCCTAGTGGCGGCTTTATCCTGCAGGAATGTGTGTATGTAACAGATCTGTGCATACAGAGAAACAGTGCTGTGGCTGCTCCCCCTAGTGGCGGTTTTATCCTGCAGGAATGTGTGTATGTAACAGATCTGTGCATACAGAGAAACAGTGCTGTGGCTGCTCCCCCTAGTGGCGGCTTTATCCTGCAGGAATGTATGCGTTTAACAAATCTGTGCATACAGAGAAACAGTGCTGTGACTGCTCCCCCTAGTGGCGGCTTTATCCTGCAGGAATGTGTGTATGTAACAGATCTGTGCATACAGAGAAAGAGATGTGGCTGCTCCCCCTAGTGGCAGCTTTATCCTGCAGGAATGTGTGCATGTAACAGATCTGTGCATACAGAGAAACGGTGCTGTGGCTGCTCCCCCTAGTGGCAGCTTTATCCTGCAGGAATGTGTGTATGTAACAGATCTGTAAAAACACGACCCAGCAGAGCGACGGTGTGCAGCGAAGTGGTGAGGAGAACCTTTCCGGTAAGACTATCTTTTTCATCAAATATTTGCTGACAAGAGATCTAACAAGACTCAAATGCTATTAGCCCAGTGGGACGCTACTGGTTGAATATAGAGCGGGACGCCGCTATACCTGTTTTGTTGTGGGACTATCACGTCACGGTGCCTCTAACTGTTACCTTGGAGCTTCAGAACTTCGCCAGTGAGTTGGGGAACAACTCGCAATTGTAGTTTTCCCAGTAAAAATTCAGCATTTGCGATATATATGCGTTTTAATTGTGCGATTCTTTTATTGTGTGAATATTCTATGATGTACCTTTTTATTGTCGTTTTAATGTTAGAATATGCCATGTGTAGTTTATAATATCCATCTAGAGTCAGAGTGCCGGTTATAGTGAGCAAGTGTTGTTTTATACATAGCTTTCCTACAGGAGGGCCATATTCTCTCTTTTATTGTCGTTTTTTGCCTTATATATTAATAAATATCTGTGTGATCCCTGTATCCTGAGAGTGCCCAGTTCATTTATCACAAGTTGCACGTTATTTTTAGTGGACTGGGTGAGTCCACTTTACTGAGTGCACCTCTGCTTGGTCTTTGTGTGTTCCTGTGCGCCTCATTTACTACTTTTTTTATGTAACAGATCTGTGCATACAGAGAAACAGTGCTGTGGCTGCTCCCCCTAGTGGCGGCTTTATCCTGCAGGAATGTGTGTATGTAACAGATCTGTGCATACAGAGAAACAGGGCTGTGGCTGCTCCCCCTAGTGGCGGCTTTATCCTGCAGGAATGTGTGTATGTAACAGATCTGTGCATACAGAGAAACAGTGCTGTGGCTGCTCCCCCTAGTGGCGGCTTTATCCTGCAGGAATGTGTGTATGTAACAAATCTGGACATACAGAGAAACAGTGCTGTGGCTGCTCCCCCTAGTGGCGGCATTATCCTGCAGGAATGTGTGTATGTAACAAATCTGGACATACAGAGAAACAGTGCTGTGGCTGCTCCCCCTAGTGGCGGCTTCATCCTGCAGGAATGTGTGCATGTAACAAATCTGGACATACAGAGAAACAGAGCTGAGTACCATGTGCCAATATAATATTCTAAATCAATGTGAATTGAGGCTTTCCAGCGTAATCACCGGTTTCACTCCTGACCCTGTAATGACGACAGGGTAACAGAATCTGTGGTCAATCTGAGCTTGGAAGTTAAAAGGGTTTTACCCACATTTATTACCTACCCACATGGCAGGTTCAAAATGTCTGGTCTCTAGAACCCCCATGATTCCTAAAATGTGGAACTGGAGCCCCCATTCTTCATTAGTGCATGGCCACAGTGAATAGCTCTTCATATGGACGGCGGTCGCGCTTGTTATCTGTGTTGGGGAAATACACGGATGTCATCAGTTTTTTTTGCGGATCTGTGTTTTGCAGACCGCAAAAACACATACGGCCATGTGCATGAGCCCGAATATTGCAGTTTCAAGTGACTGACCACAAGGTTGTATTGCCATACGCATGTTTTGTTCTCAGTACCTCGCTACCACTGAAGTCACACCATGAAAGACTCCTTTTGTGCCCGTCCAGCATTAAAGGAGCACTCCAGGTAAAACTGATACACTGTGCGGGTGGGCTCAAAGCGCCAATTAAAGTGGTATTCTTATCTTATAAAGTGATGACATTGGCTAGGATATGGCATCAAGTTATTATCGGTGGTGGTCTGACCTCCTAGACCCCCCATAGATCCAGTAAATGAAAGGCTGCTGTAGCATTTAGTGCAGACCACCGGCGGTGCAGCCAACCTCTTTCACTTGAACGGGCCATGCTGTGGCCCCCCCCCCCCCTTACTCTCAGGTTTGGTGGTGTACCCCCACAGCAAGGTTAGACCCTCACAGATCATAGAGCGATGGCGTATCCTAGTAGTATGGGAATGTCCCTTTAAAGTGTTAATGCAATGATTGTTGTAAAAAAATGAAAATCAGACATCATATAGTACATGACAATACCTTGGACCAGCCCCGGACCTCACATGGATCCAGAGATCTCCAATTGTTCTGCTAGATTTCAGTTCAGGGGTTGTGTCCTTTCTGCTGCCGGTAACTGCCACAGCTTGTAACAGAGCATATGGCTGGTGGCAGTTGGAGATTTAAACTGAGCACGTGCGACCATCTCAGGAAGATGGATAAAAAATAAGGAAAAGAGCAAACAGCAGGTGGCGCTATACAGATACATTTTATTGAATAACTCAGTAGCTATAGTAAATTTTTAATTACATGCAATTACAAAAATATTCAGATCCAGGGGCTGGTTTGAAAACTGTAGAATATGTTTTGTGACACACAACCCCTTTAAAGAATGTCCTGTACTGGGAGACCATGGAGCCTGTTAGAGGGAAGTACAGACAGAGGAATATCTGCACAGGATTCAATGACATCTGCCAGGAGAAGCGTTAGAAATGTGTCTGGCACAAACAGATGACAAAAACTTCCACGAAATCCTGGCTGCGTCTCCTCCTGCCATCTGCTGCCACCGCGCCAACTGCCGGAGCGACATCAGAGTCAGGAAGCCATTGTTCTGCCCCCCCCCCCCCCATCTCTCTGAACCTTTGATCAGATTGCCTCGCTGCAGTATATATCTATACACATTCTTTAGACGGAGCCGACCCGTTCTTCATCAAGTGGTCGGCCCATCAGTTCCAGGTCTTCAGCCTCACAATGACATGCTCATCCTGACATCCGGCCTTACTGAGCAATGTCTTGCAGTATCTGGGGGATTTCTCCTCAGTAGGGTTCTGGCCTCTAGGACCCCACTGGTTTATAGATCATTGGGAAACGCATTTCAATTGGGTGGAGCTGTAGTTTTTGCACAGCATCACGCTGGAAAAGCCAAGGGGTCCGCAGGGTCTTCAGCGTCTTCATTCTAGTGTTCACTGGACGGACCCTTACGAATTGGACTGGCTGACATAAGCCCTCCGCAACCCACCATATTCAATTATGAGTGCGGGTGACATTTATTTATTATACACACTAAGGCCTCATGCACACGGCGGGTCGGCTATCCACGCCCGCCAGCCCTGTGCACCACGCATCACGGATGCCGACCCATTCACTTGAATTGGTCCGCAATTCCGGAGATGCGGAACGGAGTCACGGAACGGCATACCGGAAGCACTACGGAGTGCTTCCGTGGTGTTTCTTTCCGTTGTTCCACACCGCACATAAATATGACGTGTCATATTTCTTTCCGGTGCAGACAGACCACGGACTCATTCAAGTTGAATGGGTCTGGCCCGCTGCCCGGATGTTGCCCGCGCATTGGGACCGCAATTGCGGTCCCCAATGCACGGAACGGCCGTGTGCATGAGGCCTCATATAGCGTATTCCACAGCGCTTTACAGACATTACCATCACTCACTGTCCCCAATGGAGCTCACAATTAGAGATGAGCAAATTTCATATTTTGAAATTCATTCACGCTTCGTTAGGTGGTAAAAGGTGAATTGCGTTATGGATTCCGTTACCACGGACCATAACGCAATTCTATGACGGAATGCCTTTCGAGGCAATCCGTTATTCATTCCGTCATAATAGAAGTCTATGGGCTGCAAAACGGATCGGTCCCGTTTCCGTTATGCAGGGGAGTCCTCTTCATAAGCGGAAATTCGCTCATCTTTACTCACAATGTAAGTTCCCTTATCAGTCTGTGGGAAGAAACCCGCACAAACACGGGGAGAACATACATACGGAAAACCCCTATGTCGATCATGTTAAAGGGGTTGTCCTTTGCATAGGTCACCAGTATCTGACCGGTGGGGCCCTGACACCCGGGCCCCCTGCCGATCAGCTGTTTGAGAAGGAAGCGGCGCTCCTGTGAGCGCAGCGCCGTACAGTGTATAGCGGCTATGCTTAGGATCGCAGCTAAGCTCCATTTACCTCAGTGGGGCTGAGCTGCTCCTAGGCCACGTGACTGATGAACGTGACATCACTGAAAGCAGCGAGAAGGCCACGGGTCATCAGGATTAACATCTCGGAGAACCCTTTTGGTAACAGAGACACTATCAGAATGCTAAAAAATAGTTAGGGTCAGTTCACATGGAGATTTTTGTGCTGATTTTGGAGCGTTTCTGCCTCAATCAGCTCCAGAATCGCTCCAAAACACCTCAAAACAGCCTCGCATTCATTTCAATGGGAAGCGGCGATTGCTTCTTTTGTACACGTGTAAAAAAAGAAGCAGCGTGCCCTCTCTTGGGGCAGCTGATTTTCCCATTCAAATTAATGGTAAGCAGAAAAAAAAATTGTGCACATATGCGTGTTTTTTCACACGTAAACACGCCAAAAAAATGCTTGTGGGAAAAGCACTATAGCATTTAATAAAGTAAAAAATCTGCCTGAAAAACGCATAGCAAAAAACGTGTCCAAAAACACGTAAAAAAAAACCTGCATAATTTTGAGGCGTAAAAATCTGCTTGGATTCGCCACTTATTTTCTACACGTGTATAATGAAAATCAGCCGTGTGAAGTGAACCTTATACTCACCTTCTCATACCCACTCTGTTTCAGCACCATCACTCCTATCCTCCCCGCCACTGCCTCTATGATAGTATGTTTTGGCAGCATCGATATGTCATGTGACGGCTGCAGCCAATCACTGGTCGCCGTGGTATAAGGCACACACATTTGCCCCATGCCACCCAATACTTCAAATTAAAAAAATGATTCTATTCTCACCTCTTTGTCCCCCTCCATTCTCTGCATCAATGGTCTGTTCCTGTATACAGCATGTGACTGCTGCAGCCTATCCCTGTCCTTAGTGGTAACATGTCGGACAGTGATTGGCTGCAGCAGTCACATGCCGTATCCAGAAAGAGGGAGTACCGGAGGAGCACCACAGAGAACGGAGCTGGAGTAAGGGGGAATATAGAATGTTTTCGTCTTTTTTTTATTTTTTTATCACGGACATCCTCTTTTCGTAAATGAAGTGCAAAGCATGTATGTTCTGTGGCGCAAATGAATCCAGCCTTCTGCTACATATTCACTAATATATCTCCCCCACTATCTCTATAGCTATTACACCCAGTGGAGCTTGTATGGCAGCACATGGAGGTCATCCGGCTCCGAACTAAGGTACCGTATGGATTCTGTGCACTGCCATACATTGTGCACCTGGTTTGACCAAGAGCACTCATCTTAACCACTTCATCACCGCCCATTGACTATAAACGTCCTATGGGCGTGGGTAGTTTATCGCTGAATAGACGTTCTGGAACGTCCTTTCAGAGATGCAGCTGCAGAGCGGGCGGGCGCTGTCAGTGACAGCAGGGCAACCCCGAGAGAAGGCAGGGACAGTTCCCAGGTGTCCCTGCCTTCTGGATTGCTGCATACACAGTGATTACCGAGCGCTGTGCATACAGAGCAGGAAGCGCTATGCCGCTTCCTGTCCCGGCCCCGCGGTCATGTGATCGACGGGGGCCGGGTGAGTGCAGGAGCTGTCGGGTCTTTTCCAGACCTCGATCAGCCCTGCTGAAAAAGTGAAATTTTGAAATTTCACCTCTATTTTTACCATTAACATGAAGTACAATGTGTCATGAGAAAACCAGTCTCTGAATGGCTTGGATAAGTAAAAGCTTTCCAAAGTGACACATGCCAGATTTTCAAATTTAGGCCTGGTCAGGAAAGGGTGTAAATGGCCCTGGTCTGGAAGTGGTTAAATTGATTACCTTAGAAACCAATGTAATTGTGAATGGAATATTTTTTAGATCATACGTGTAGATCATTCGTAATTGGCCTGTGTAAAAAGTTCCGGCAATCACCCGATAAATGCCCATTTTTCTGGAGATGGTGTCTATTTGCTGGCACCAAAAATCATTGGGGGTCATTTATCAAACAGAAATATGCCTAAATTAGGCGTATTTCTGGCGCAGATTGTGGAGCAAAGGTCCTTTGTTGCGCAATCAGCGATTTCTCCCCGCTCACGCTAGGTCTAAAAAAGTGGGTGGGGAAGGGGATGGGCCGCTAGGTCCGTCTCATTGACCATTTTCCACGCCTGTTTTAGGAGTAGAAAATGGTCTAAACGTCAGACAGCAAGGAAGCTGCCTTCCATTTAGAAGTGGCGGAGGATCTGCCGAGGCCGGCGCTAGCTGTAGGGGATACGAAGACCAGCGTAAATGTGCCCCATTGTTTCTCTGCAGCAGATTGGGCTGTATAAACATATATCACCATGAAGGTGTATGGGGACCAGTAGTCGTCACTTGTCCTCAGTACGGCTTATAGGGTTCTTGCCTGTAAGTGCAGCCCTCATCTCCCTAACGATTAGGCAGTTGTTATGTTTTGTTCGTTCCCGATAATTGTCTGCAAAATCTGTCTGTAGAAATCACAGGCAGGGTACTTACTAGTTAGTTTTAGTAAACTTCATAGAACTAATTAAATTAAGATTTTCAAAAATTTAAACTTTTTAAATTAATTCATGGAAAAACTAAGTCAGACCTCTGAATTTCTCAAAGGGGCTCTCCAGGAATGATTTAAAATGGCCTCCATTAAACTGTCCTAGAATGTGAGCAGGACTGGTGGCCTCCACTTGCAGAACTTCCTAAGGGGTGAGAGGACGGGGCCTCACCACTTACTACATTCTGATACTTGCATGTACTACGTATTGGTGAGTGTTCCTGTCAGGCTGCTCAGCCATGATGGCACATCGTAGGCAGGATCATATCATTACCATCTAGTGTACAGCAGTGTAGTGAGTCCCTGCCCCTCACCTCACCCCCTAGGCAGCTCTGCAAGTGGTGGCAACCAATCCTACTCACATATTTAGACGGGTTGCTGGTGGCCATTTTTAATCAACCCCTTTAAAAATCCCATAGAATGGGGGACCTGCAAAAGGGAAGATGACTTAAAGGGAACCTGTCATCAACTTTACCTCACTGAGGGCAGCATAAAGTAGTGACAGAACTGCTGATGTCAGCGATGTGTCACTCATGAGCTAAAAGTAAGTAGTTGCTGAGAACCAGCATCATAATCATTGCAGCCCGGGCCTGGAGAAGAGTCCAGTCTACCTGAGAAGAGTCCTGGTTATTATCATCTCCTGCTCTCACCCATCTGCTGATGATTGGCAGTTCTCTCCTAGAGAGAAAGGGAGAAAACTAGGTAGAAGACGGTCAGTCATCAGCAGGAGAGCAGGAATCCATGAATAACCAGGACTCTTCTCAGGTGGCCGGGACTCTTTTCCGGGCCCAGTCTGCAATGATTGTGATGTTGATTCTTTGCAACCACCTTTTTTTAACTTATAAATGACAGACCGGTAAAATCAACTCGCCTGTGTCTACTTTATACTGCCGTTAGTATGGGTAGCATAACGTTGATGACAGGTTCCGTTTAAGCTACTTTCACATCTGCGTTTTTAATTCTGGATTTGGGATCCGGCTGAGGATCTCAAAGCCGGAATTAAATGACAATGAATTGGGACAAAACTGAACCAACGGGGACAAGACTGCTCAGGATGCATAAGTATGCATCCGTTCCGTTTTGTTGCGCCTTGGTACCGGACACAAAACCACCTCAAGCTGCGGTTTTGTGTCCGGTTTGCAAAACTGAAAAAAAACTGATCTGGCATGAAAATCAATGTAAGTCAATGGTGCTGGATCAGTTTTTTTGTTAGTGGAAAAAAAACTGATCCGGTGCGGATTGACTTACAGTGATTTTCATACTGGATCCGCAATACACTACGGACGTGTGCATGGACCCTTACAGTGATTTTCATACTGGATCCGCAATACACTACTGACGTGTGCTTGGACCCTTACAGTGATTTTCATACCGGATCCGGTTTGTTCCTTTCTGATTTAATACAACCAGATCCAGCCGAAACGGATGCATCCAGATGTATTAAATGGCACAGATTGTTTAAATCTGGTTTTGAGATGCTCTGCCGGATTTAACAGCGTAGATATGAACATAGCCTTACCTGCTTCCCGGAGCCGGCTCCTCGATCCTTCTCCTGCAGGCCTGCGATGCTCCGATGGGCTCCAGCGATGTCAACATTGACATCACTGCAGCCAATCACAAGCTGTGGTGGTGTCCACCTCCCCTTGCGTCATGACAAATGGTCACATGGTCGCAAGGTGATCTGAACTCCGCCATGGCCTGTGATTGGCTGCGGCAATATCGACATCGCTGGAGCCCAGCGGAGCATCGCAGGCCTGCAGGAGAAGGATCGAGGAGCCGGCTCCGGGAACATGTAAGTCAGCCTCCCTTTGCAGGTCCCACAGGGGATAACTACCAGATTGGTGGGGGTCCTACCAGTGGGACATGTCGCACATGCGCACGGCGGCTCCATTCATTTCTATGGGAGTTCTGCAGATAGGGGATAGCTCGTACCTTCCAGAATACCCCTTTAAACTCATTCAGGCTGCAACAATCATGGCGTGACTTGGGATCTCTATGTAGCAGTCGCAGAGTGACTCCCACGTTGCTGTGACCGTGACCCCAGAATTGCAAAAAATCCAACCCTGCAGATTTTTTTTTCTCTGGCTGCAGTACTACACAGGGATCTTGGCCTAAGTTGCCAGGTAGCCCGGGGCCAGGTCTTGCACGTAAAGGTTCAGCCTCTCTATCTGTGTGCGCCGACCTCTTCACATGTGACACAACATTGTGATTTCAGCTCTGGATCGGCCGGTGTTATTCTGGAAGAGGACGCCATGCTTCTGCGAGACACTGTGATTCAGTGACTCACGAGCCTTTTATTGTTGAGACCCTGCTGTTCCGCTGCAGAATAACAGGATGATTAACAGTAATAACAGAGCCGGCTGCGGGGCCCATCTGAATCACTGCTGTTCACTTCCTTACTGCCAGCCTTATGGCTAAACCAGACTTGCCGTAAACTACATTTTATTTAGAGTCTCTTCTTTAATCGTTTCGCTGCCGCGTTTTTAGCCTCTCTGCGCTGTTCAAGGGGTTGTATTATGTCTTCTACAGCTATAGTCTATTGTGTCAGAAAAAACGTCTTGCTCCGCACCACATAGCGGGCAGAAAAACACTTTTCTGTCCGCGATGGGGACGCAACCAAACGGAATGGACTGCATTTTGGTGCATTCCGTTTCGTTCAGTTCAGTTTTGTCCCAATTGACCATGAATGGGGAAAAAACTGAAGCGTTTTCCCCCCGCTATTGAGATCCTATGACGGATCTCAATAGCGGAATTGAAGACGCAGATGTGAAAAGTAGCCTAAGACCCTTTCTGCTCAGTCCCATCATCAGAGAAATGAGTGTTTGCCCATGCGCCGTCTGATCGCCGCCGTGCTTTCGCAGTGCAGCGATCAGAAACAAACGTTCGAATGAGCTCTTGTTTTGACAGTCATTGACCCATGATCAAGGGCCCTAAATCTAGGGAATCGTTTTTATTACCAATATTATCTGGCGTTATTTGAACTATATTACATTTCCAAAAGTTTTGGGAGTGGCCACTTTGACATCGGCCATTGTTCCCCAGGACGTATCATGAATATTATATTGTGTAAAGCGGTCGCTAGAGACTTGTGGAGCGCTCTGACTTGTGTGGCCGCCTTCCATCTCCGCTGTGCAGGAGGGGGTGATTCAGGGCAGAAACATTTCCCCTTGCACTGCTCATCACACCGAGTAACGGCGGCGTCCGTCTCAAGTTGGCAATTAACTTTCATGCACAGAAGAAGACGGGCTATCCTGCACACCCATCTGGGTTAGGACTTCAATGGTTGTAATGGGGCACCGAGGAGCCTTTACTTTTAGCACGCTGGCAGTTTGATATTGTAATGTCTCTGAACTGACGAGATGCTGTGCTTTTCCTTCCCTTGTCAGGATATACCACCGATGTCCAGTCGGTGGGCATCTCCCTTCTGTGGCATGGGTTGATCGCCAGAATGAAGTGACCCACCGTGTGCCTGCCCAGGACAAGCTGAGCGAGACTGACAGGAGGCAAGCACTACAATGCATTTTTAGCCCCGCTGCCACTTGTTCAGGTGGGGATAACAGCCGAAATCCCACTAGTAGCGGGCAGGGTTGGAGGTAACTTAGATCCTGGCCGTTTAACCTCTTTAGATGGCGCGTTCAATAGCAACCATGGCATCTAAGGTACTTAAGTAGAAGTGAATGTGCACCCACCGGGGGAAAGACCTGCACCTGTCTGACATTTATGGCCTATCCTGTGGATATGCCATAAATATCCAGATGGGAATAACCCTTTAAGGGGTTAAAGGGCATCTGTCAGGAGATTTGTACCTATGACACTGACTGACATGTTACATGTGCGCTTGGCAGCCGAAGGCATCTGTGTTGGTCCCATGTTCATCTGTGTCTGCATTGCTGGGAAAAATTAGGTTTTATTATATGCAAATGAGCCTCTAGGAGCAACGGGGGCGTTACCGTTACACCTAGAGGCTCAGCCCTCTCTACAGTGCCGCACCTTCTCCAATTTGATTGACAGGACCAGGTGTGATGACGTTTTTAGTGGCTGGCCCTGTCAATGAAAGTGCAGAGGGCGCAGCAGTTGCAGAGAGAGCAGAGCCTATAGGGGCTCATTTGCATGTATTAAAACATAATTTTATCAGTAATGCAGGCACATATGAACATGGGACCGACACAGATGTCTTCACCTGCCAAGCGCACATGGAACATGTCAGACAGTGTCATAGGGACAAAACTGCTGACAGATGCCCTTTAAGATACTGGCTGTGGAGGTCACTTGACCACAGTAGATGACTTCACTAGAATTCATGGGCAGGAGGCCAGGAGATAATCCTCAATGAAGGCGTTTGCAGCAATTCCTCTACATTTTCTTAGGATGCCTCTTGGTCGTCAGGCTGGGTTTGAATTCAGATACTTGAGGGATGGGCGTCTTGGACGGATGGGCAGAAACCTTGTAGTGTCAATGTCAGTCCTCCCTCCAGCCGTACACATCCTGTTCCCTTTGATCTTCTGCGCTCCCCCTTCCTCCTGTGTATAATTAGCGCGCTGTAAACACCATTTTTTGGGCCGAGATGAAGGCAGGTAATGGATTCATCTATTTTTATGTATTTCCAGGCTTTGGTTTATGTGGCAGCTTGGAGATCATCTTCAATCACTGAACGCGTTTTATGGATTGCTTTCTCACACCCCTGTCTGGGGTGATGCTCCTGACTTTGTCTGGGGGGGGGGGGACGGACACTGTCATGGAAGATGCGCTGGAAATGAAGCTCAGTTTTGATTTTTGCCCGACACTTCGCAGGAATTCTCCCCATTGTTTATGTATCCGAACGGATACTGGTCTGGAAAGTTGGCAGAAACCTCGCTTTCTGTATCGCGACGGCGACTGCCAAATACAAAACGGATCCTTCTAATTAGAGACAAGAGTGAACGGCAGGAGGCTGTCATGTTTCATTCTGCAGCTCTGGATGTGTATGGAGCGTAGGATACCTCGTATTACACAACCACAGATTATCAGTTGCTCAATTTTAGTGGAAATATTTTGCTTTTCTTTGCAAAAGTTTAGCGCTCATCTGCCTCTAAGGGAAGGCTGCACCATCTGGTCTGAGGGCCACATATCACTCAGAAGGTCCACATTAAAAGTTAAAGGGGTATTCTAGTTATTTCCAGTTATTTTCTATCCACATCTAAAAGCAGGACTCATAGGTTTTCTCTATGTGTAGGTGAGTAAAGCAGGACTCATGGGCTATCTTTGTGTGGGCGGGGGGGGGGGGGGTCGGGACTCACAGGCCTTTTCTGAGTAGGTGGAGTGAGCAGGACTCACAGGCTTTTCTATGAGTTGGCAGGGGAAGCAGAACTCACAGCGTTTCTCTAAGTAGGTGTTCGTAGCAGGACTCGCAGGCTTATCTATGAGTAGATGAGGGGAACAGGACTCACCGGCCTTCTCTATGAGCAAGACTCATAGGCTTTTCTAGGAATTAGGTGGGGGAGCAGGACTCACAGGCTTTCTCTATAAGTAGGCAGAGGGAACAGAACTTCGGCTTTCTCTATGAGTAGGTGGGGGTAGCAGGACTCGCAGGCTTTTCTATGAGCAGAAGGGCAAGCAGCACTCATAGACTTTTGGAGCAGGACTCACAGGCTTTCTCTATGTGTAGGTGGGAGTAGCAGGACTCGCATGCTTTTCTATGAGTAGGTAGGGAAAGCAGCCATCATAGGCTTTTCTATGAATTAGGTGCGGGAGCGGGACTCACCATAGTTTCTATGAGTAGGTGGTGGTAGCAGGACTCACAGGCTTTTCTTTGCGTAGACGAAGGGATCAGGACTCACCGGCTTTCTCTATGTGTAAGTGCGGGGAGCAGGACTCGCAGCATTTCTCTGTGAGTAGTCACGGGGAGCAGGACTCTATGGCTTTCTCTATGACTAGGGACGGGGGGCAGGACTCGCAGCATTTCTCTGTGAGTAGGCACGGGGAGCAGGACTCACTGGCTTTCTCTATAAGTAGGAATGGGGGGCAGAACTCGCAGCATTTCTCTGAGTAGGCACAGGGAGCAGGACTCACTGGCTTTCTCTATAAGTAGGAACGGGGGGCAGGACTCGCAGCATTTCTCTGTGAGTAGGCACGGGGAGCAGGACTCACTGGCTTTCTCTATAAGTAGTAACGGGGGGCAGAACTCGCAGCATTTCTCTGTGAGTAGGCACGGGGAGCAGGACTCACTGGCTTTCTCTAAAAGTAGACGAGGGGAGCAGAACTCGCAGCATTTCTCTGTGAGTAGGCACGGGGAGCAGGACTCACTGGCTTTCTCTATAAGTAGACGAGGGGAGCAGAACTCGCAGCATTTCTCTGTGAGTAGGCACGGGGAGCAGGACTCACTGGCTTTCTCTATAAGTAGACGAGGGGAGCAGGACTCGCAGCATTTCTCTGTGAGTAGGCACGGGGAGCAGGACTCACTGGCTTTCTCTATAAGTAGACGAGGGGAGCAGAACTCTGGCTTTCTCTATGAATAAGGCGGGGGAACAGGACTTGTAGGGGTGCAGAACTTGCAGCAGTTAAACAGCTTTTTACATAAACATTGTGAATCAGATTATAGAAACCTACCGTAATATCCCCGAGCTCAGACTCTCCTCCTCTAGTCTATGGCGCAGATGGGAGATCAGTTTTTAACAGTGTCTTCATCAGAAGAGCGGCACAATGAACTGGATTTATTTAAAAAATGTAGTATTTATGAAGAAAAATACTGGTGTAAGTGTATGTTCTATGCACGGAAGCCAGAATTGTATCAAAAGTTTTTACCAACTTATGGGTGATTTTGATAAATTTGGCACTATTTTTGCTATTTTGTAAGTTGGTGCACCCCATCACCAATTTGATAAATCTGCTCCAATGGTATCTTGACTTACATTATCCCTAATGCTGACCGTAGATGTGAAGATTCCCCCCACCCCTTGTTCTATACTTTAAAGAAGCACTCTCACAAAAATTACTATTCTCTGACCTGTTAGAAAGGTACATGATGTAAACTGTAGTGAAGGTAATCTTCTTACCAGAGCCTGTATTTGTGAGTTGTAACCTCCCTTCTGATCCTCAGCTGTGTCATGTGACCAACACTCTGATCTCCAACTGACACAGGACAGGAAGTCGTTCCTATGAGACTGAAATTGAGGTTCCCATAGGAAGATGCTGTGTTATTTGGAAAGTCAGAGTGCTGGTCACATGACACAGCTGAGGAACAGAAGGGAGGTTATAATTCACAAATACAGTCACTGGTAAGAAAATTACCTTCACTACAGTTTATATCATGTACCTTTCTAACATGTCATGTCCAAAAAAAATTGTGGGAGAGCCACTTTAAGGTAGATAGAGCCTTCTCCACCAGACTGCTATTACTGCTACATTACCTTAACTAAATACAGATGTGAAGGGATTGAATACTTCTGAATACTATTTTATGTAGGTGCTATACATGCTAAAAGGGGGTTGACCGCCTAAGTGGGGGCTGGTGCCTCTGCAGTATATTTCACAAATACTACTGGAGAATCGTTCTCGCCCTAAGGGCTCATGCACACGTGCGTATTCTTTTTCCGTTTCGGTTCCGTTTTTTTTTTCATAGATCCGTATGCGGAACCATTCACTTTTATGGGGCTTAAAAGTAAACGGAAATGACACCGTGTGTATTCCGTGTCCGCATGTCCGTTCCACCCAAAAAAATAGAACATGTCCTATTCTTGTCCGTTTTCCAGATAAGGACAGGCATTATTAAAATGTATCCGCAAAAAAACGGATGCAACACAGACGTCACACCGATGTCATCCGTTTTTTTTTTGTGGATCCGTGTTTTGCGGACCCCAAAATACATACGGTCGTGTGCATGAGCCCTAAGGGTGCGGCCACACGGCCAGATTTCCTGATGCATTTTTGGAAGCCACAGTTAGGAGTGGATCATAAAAGGAGAGACCGTATAAAGGACAGATACAACTTCTCCTGTTATTTGAATTCATTCCTGGTCTAAAACTGCCTGCAGAAACCTGACCGTGTGAACGTACCCTAATAGATAATTGGAGTGGAGGTGCAGTTAACATATTGGCATTCGTCTATACATCTACATCTTGTGGTTATGCACTGTCCCGACCATAACCCACTCCTTCCTGTATGTGACACATTGCAGGCCTCCCTTTCATGCCTTATCTGTATTCCTTCCCTTATATATCCACTGCCGTCCATTCTGCCGTCCCTCAGGTTCGCTGTTATGACATTTCTGTAAATTTAAGTTAAACCAGACAGTGAAAATAATATTGGATGAGTCACCTATTTCACAGCAAAATGGTAAAATGCAGCCGGGACGCCGAGCAGTGTCGGTTACCGTCTAATGGACCTTCCTAAAAGGAGCAGGAGATCCGTGATGGGTCTTGTCGACGAGGAAAGTGTAATGCAATCCTGGACACGTGCAAAGTTCAGCATTCATGGAGGAAGAATCATTTTACTGACTCTTAGAAACGAGGAAAATAATAGTCTGCACTAAATGAGACTTATGACGACCCAAAATGACATCAGAAAATAGTGTTCTAGAGGGTTGGTCCTCATAAAGAAGAGGCCATGGAGTTATAACTCTGGTGTAGATCCAGGGTTGGTCTTCTCAAAGAGGTGGTTCTATGGTGGATTGTATATAATGGGTGCGAGTGACTTGCCAAATCTCAAATTCCAATCTGCCAAGCTCTTCAGTGATACACCCAGAGGTCACAATAACACCTGCACAGACAATTTAGTCTAATAGAAGTCTCTGGGGTTCATTTACTAACCAGAAAACGCTGATCTCAATAAATGACCTCTTCTATTTCTACACGACACCTTCTTTGGTCCAGAGCGCTGTATCGTCACAGCCTGTCCATTCCCTGCCGCCCGCACCATTAAACCTGCTGCGGGTGGCAGTAACTTAACGGACCTGACACAACGCTCTGGATCACCACGGGAGCAGAAGCCTCCCGCTGTAACAGCCGGCACTGGAAATAACTTCAGTGTTGGCTTCTTAACTACCTAGATGCCGCGGTCAATAGCGACTGCAGGATCTAGACAGTTAGGCTTCATACACACAGCCGTAGTTTTGGTCCGCATCCAGTCAGTTTTTTTGCAAATCGGATGCAGTCCTATTCATCTCAAGGGGGGCAGCAAAAGATGTGGGCAACATCCGTATGTCCGCTCCGCGGCCCCGTAAAAAAATGCTATCTGTTTTGCAGACCATAATAGGACTTTTCTCTAGATGGGGGAAAAAAAGGTATCATGCCCAAAGCCAGGATTCATGTTTTGCAGATCCGCGATTTGTAGAACGATTTGTAGACCACGGCCATGTGCATGAGGCCTTAAAGGGAAAGGGCTCCCTGTCATCATTGGCTCCCAGTGAACTCAATCGCGGGCTGCCCATGGGGTGGCGTGGCAGCTGGGTAGGCTGTATGTCTATCAGAGTATGCCTAATAGACTGCCTGTACAGTGATAGGCTATAATGCATTGGTGTATAAGACATAAAAGCCATGTCTCCTAGTGGGACTAAAAAAAATAAAATTACGTTAATAATTCGAAAAAACATTTTTTTCAATAAAGTGGTTTTATTTAGTGAAAATGGTAAAAAAAAAAAACACATTTGATGTCACCCTGCTCACCACAGCCAGTAATAAAAATTACATTTATACTGCCCCATAAGCAACATGCAAAAAATACAGAAGTTTTTTTTTCCTATTCACCCCCACCCCAAATAAATTAATGTCAATAAGTCCCATGTACCCCAAAAACGGACCATTGGAAACCACATCTCTTCCCTCAAAAAACAAGTCACATAAAGCTCCAACAGCGCAAAAATGAATGAATTCCGTCTCTTGGACTGCAGCGACATAGCGAAGCGTGCTATTGAGAAAAAGTAGTAAAAAAATAAAATGAAACACATAAAACTATAGATGGTTGTAATCGTGCTGACCCACAGGAGAACAGTAACATCACATGGTGAATGTCGGAAATTTGAAGTGTAAAACACAGTGGAGGAACTATTTTTTTTTTCTCCATTATCACCCAAAAAAGGTTGTATGTACCCCAGAATGGTGTCACTAAGGGTCCATTCACACGTCCGCAAAACACAGACACTGGCCATGTGCGTTCCACATTTTGCGGACCGCACATGGCCGGCACTTAGTAAAAAATGCCTAATCTTGTCTGCAATTGCGGACAAACACGCCCTGTAAACAACAAGCTCTCACGTGGCAAAGTTGACAGAAAAATAAAAAAGTTACGACCAGAAAAAAAACTTATTTTGTTCTCCTCCGTACTGTGGTTCAAAATGCCCCTCAAAAATGCTAAGAAGAGTATTTTTACTCTTCCGGAAAAAATGTAGGGTCGACCTCTGGCCGAGAGTCAGATATTGAGGATAAGTCTAAAATAAGACTCCTTTAGTGTCACTCAGCTCTTATGTCATTCTACCCGTGAAATGGTTCAGAAAGTGTAATTGCATGTTCCCGGGAAATTCAGTAATAAATCAGGTGGCTGCAGGGGAAATAGAAATTGCTTGTGGTTTCCCAGAGCGGGCCTGCTGCTGTTTGACCGGATCCTGTGGGTGCGTGGGTGGCTTTATTCTCCGGGGTCGGGTCACCGGCCTCACAGCTTGATGACTGCTGTGAACGTACAGCACAATATTCTCATCATTTTATACTTTTTTCAGAGGCCGAAGATATAGAATTGTTTACACCAGCCGTCCGCAGTGTCCACGGTGAAGGTGGTCATACACATTAGAAGATCGATGAAGGGTCCAGCCAATCATCTCATGACTATGGGGGCTTTACCGACCCACCGCCATCGGCTGATGTTGGTGAAGAGAAAGCTTGACCTTTTGGATTTTCAACATGTCTGATCCTTTGCCCCCAGTGGGGTTTGGCAGTGACTTTTTCTGCACTCCCATGGAGAACACATGCACACTTGGCTGAGCCAAGAGTGCACTTAGAGGTCGGGGGAGTAGCGGTTGCCCATCTTTAGTCACTGTGACTTACTCAGGTGAAGCACTTGCTTTTTTTCTTGCTCGTGACTTCCAGGGCTTTTCAGCTACAGGACGAGCTCTCACGTGTGTGAACATACATGTCACTCGCCTGCACCGCCCTCATTCAGTGTTTAGTAGGGAGCAAGGGATCCAGTGCAATGTACAGCACATGGTGTTGAGACATATGGTCCATAATACATTATGGGTCCTTATTGGGCCCAGTGGACAATACAAGTCTGTAGGCCAAGATTGGCTGGATCGGCTGACCATCTAATGTGTATGGAGACCTTGTGATTCTCCCCTGGCAGTAGATTTCAACACGCCTGGTCTTTGTTCTTGAGGAGAAGTGCCACGGCCAGATGATCCTTTTCCCACTTTCTCAGCCAAGCATGCATGTGAACGGAGGGGGATCGACCTACAGTTATCTCATGAGCATGGACGACTCGCTGATCGTCAATCAACCAAAACCAGGTGCCTTAGTGCATTGCTGTCACTTGTTAGGCAGCAGAGATACGGCCAAGGAAACAAACGGCATAGATAGATATGCCAGCAGTGCGACCAGGAGGCCGTGGAGGATGAGGCTCATTTCCTGCTGCGGGGCCCCAAATACTCAGCAGTGAATGAGACTCACTTCAGGAGACTGTCTGATCTCTGCCCAGACTTCATCTCCATGGAGGAGGAAGAGAGACTCTCCATACTGCTGGGGGAAGAGGAGAAGACAGCGGCCACAGCAGCACAATATTTTACTGCCTGCCATAGACTGAGAGGAGCCTGATATACCATGGACTCCTATACCCCCACCCTGTATATGTCCCCATCCCCCAACCCTACCCAATTATTTCCCACTTGCTTTGACAATGCTAAAATGTATTTAGTCCTGCCAATAAAGCTCATTTGATTTGATATGAGATAGATGGATGGATAGATATGAGATAGATGGATAGATATGAGATAGATAGATAGATAGATAGATATGAGATAGATAGATGGATAGATATGAGATAGATGGATGGATAGATATTAGATAGATGGATAGATATGAGATAGATGGATGGATAGATAGATATTAGATGGATAGATATGAGATAGATGGATGGATGGATAGATATTATTTATTATTAAAGCCCCATCCATTCCATAGCGCTGTACATATGATAAGCGGTGCACATACATAATACAGACAATTGCACTAATCATAAACAAGACTGGTTACAGACTGGTACAGAAGGAGCGAGGGCCCTGCCCGCGAGGGCTTACAATCTACAGATATGAGATAGATAGATAGATAGATATTCTCCTTTATTTTTGTTCTGATTTTGAGTTGTGCGATGTTTTCTTCTCTCGTCGTAGCCAAAGCTAATGTCTGGCTTGTGCCGTGCACATTGTGACCACTCAAGTGGCTACAGAAGATGTCCTCCACTGGCGTCTGTGAGCCCTCACTCCCAAACGGGTGCAGCCACTTCATTCCATGTGGCATCAAAACGCCTCCAAGCTTGGCGAAAATTCTCTGCGCGGCTCTTGTGCGGCAGCAGCTCCATCGGAAACCTCGGGTGGAGTAGAAATGTAAGAATGATTTATGTCTGAGATTTCCAGACACAGGAGGAATGCGGTTGTCCTGTAGAATTCAGTTTGAAATCACTTAGTGATGCAGAAAATAAAGAGCCCATGCAGTATTACTCAACACTTCGTGTTAATTTGTAGCGTGAAGGGTTGCGAAAAGCGGAGCTAGACTCCGAGCACTTGTGGGAAGGAGCCTGCAGAGGTGCTGCATCATGTCCGCCCCGCTGTCAGATGTGTGTCCCCTCACTGCACTATTGTGTCAATCGGGAGCTTTCCTGCGCGGTGGGACATAATCACGAAGGTAGAACTCATCATTCATCACTCGGAGTGTCCTTAGATGAGTCTACGTGGATTCATCACCTATAATGGAGGACGCCCCTCATGTATATGCTGCAGGACTGGTAGTCTGGTATCCAGTGGATGATGCTGAACTATCAGGTTCTGGAGCCATCCCTGACCATAGGGTACATTCATGAGCCACAATCCACGTCAGAAAACGATGACAATGAGCCTTCCTGTGATCTGACTTAAAGGGGTTTTCTTACTTCAGTAAATGGCATTGATCATGTAGAGAAAGTTAAAGGGGTATTCCCATCTCAGACAATGAGGGGATAATATCTCTAGGATATGCCCCCATTGTCTCATAGCTGCGAGTCCCACCTCTGGGACCCGCACCTACAGCGAGAACGAAGCGGGTAAGGTGGTGTCCGAAGGAGCCTGGGTTCTCGGGGGTCTGGCCACCGCCAAGCGCTCTCCCCATAGAGGTGAATGGGAGCGCACAGTGCTTGTCCGGCCACCACTCCCATTCATTTCTATGGGGCAGACTGAAACAGCCAAGCCAGCGCTCGGGTATTTTCAGCGGCCCCATGGAAATGAATAGAGCAGTGCGCCCTCCGTAACTTTCGGTGCTCCATTCTCACCTCTGGGACCTGCACCTATCAGACAATGGGGGCATATCCTAGCGACATGCCCCCATTGTCTGAGATGGGAAAACCCCTTTACCACAAGGCACTTACTAATGTATTGTGATTGTCCATATTGCCTTTTTTTCTGACTGGATGCATTTTTCCATCACATTATACACTGCTCATTTTCAGGGGTTAGGACCACTCTGCAGTCCAGTAGCGGTGGTCGTGCTTGCACACTATAGGAAAAGGCGCCAGCTTCTGTGGTGCACGCATGCACAGCAGCTCCCTTTCCAGTCACCTTGTATCTATGCTACAACCCTGGAAACGAATAGTGTATAATGTGATGGAAAAATGAATCCAGCCAGCAAAGGAGGCAATATGGCCGATCACAATACATTAGTAAGTGCCTTGTATTAACTTCTTCTATATGACAAATGCCACTTGCTGAAGTGAGACAACCCTGTAATGGGAATACTGGCTGTTCATATTGGACACTTACCCATTACCCATTCTTGTATCTGAAGATAGTGGTCTGTGCATGGGGACATCCAGGTCGGACCTACCTATCAGCCCCTGTAGGACTGTGTATATAGGTGTGGGGACATACAGGCCAGACCTACCTATCAGTACCTGTAGGACTGTGTATATAGGTATGGGGGCATACAGGCCGGACCTACCTATCAGTACCTGTAGGACTGTGTATATAGGTGTGGGGACATACAGGCCAGACCTACCTATCAGTACCTGTAGGACTGTGTATATAGGTGTGGGGACATACAGGCCAGACCTACCTATCAGTACCTGTAGGACTGTGTATATAGGTGTGGGGACATACAGGCCAGACCTACCTATCAGTACCTGTAGGACTGTGTATATAGGTGTGGGGACATACAGGCCAGACCTACCTATCAGTACCTGTAGGACTGTGTATATAGGTATGGGGGCATACAGGCCGGACCTACCTATCAGTACCTGTAGGACTGTGTATATAGGTGTGGGGGCATACAGGCCGGACCTACCTATCAACACCTGTAGGACTGTGTATATAGGTGTGGGGACATACAGGCCAGACCTACCTATCAGCCCCTGTAGGACTGTGTATATAGGTGTGGAGACATACAGGCCAGACCTACCTATCAGCACCTGTAGGATTGTGTATATAGGTGTGGGGACATCCAGGCCGGACCTACCTATCAGCACCTGTAGGACTGTGTATATAGGTGTGGGGGCATCCAGGCCGGACCTACCTATCAGTACCTGTAGGACTGTGTATATAGGTGTGGGGGCATCCAGGCCGGACCTACCTATCAGTACCTGTAGGACTGTGTATATAGGTGTGGGGACATACAGGCCGGACCTACCTATCAGCACCTGTAGGACTGTGTATATAGGTGTGGAGACATACAGGCCGGACCTACCTATCAGCACCTGTAGGACTGTGTATATAGGTGTGGGGGCATACAGGCCGGACCTACCTATCAGTACCTGTAGGACTGTGTATATAGGTATGGGGGCATACAGGCCGGACCTACCTATCAGCACCTGTAGGACTGTGTATATAGGTGTGGAGACATACAGGCCGGACCTACCTATCAGCACCTGTAGGACTGTGTATATAGGTGTGGAGACATACAGGCCGGACCTACCTATCAGCACCTGTAGGACTGTGTATATAGGTGTGGAGACATACAGGCCAGACCTACCTATCAGCCCCTGTAGGACTGTGTATATAGGTGTGGAGACATAGAGGCCGGACCTACCTATCAGTACCTGTAGGACTGTGTATATAGGTGTGGGGACATACAGGCCGGGCCTACCTATCAGTACCTGTAGGACTGTGTATATAGGTGTGGGGACATACAGGCCGGGCCTACCTATCAGTACCTGTAGGACTGTGTATATAGGTGTGGGGACATACAGGCCGGGCCTACCTATCAGCACCTGTAGGACTGTGTATATAGGTGTGGAGACATACAGGCCGGACCTACCTATCAGTACCTGTAGGACTGTGTATATAGGTGTGGAGACATCCAGGCCGGGCCTACCTATCAGTACCTGTAGGACTGTGTATATAGGTGTGGGGACATACAAGCCGGACCTACCTATCAGTACCTGTAGGACTGTGTATATAGGTGTGGGGACATACAGGCCGGACCTACCTATCAGCACCTGTAGGACTGTGTATATAGGTGTGGGGGCATACAGGCCGGGCCTACCTATCAGTACCTGTAGGACTGTGTATATAGGTGTGGGGGCATACAGGCCGGACCTACCTATCACCACCTGTAGGACTGTGTATATAGGTGTGGGGACATACAAGCCGGACCTACCTATCAACACCTGTAGGACTGTGTATATAGGTGTGGGGCATACAGGCCGGACCTACCTATCAGCACCTGTAGGACTGTGTATATAGGTGTGGGGACATACAAGCCGGACCTACCTATCAACACCTGTAGGACTGTGTATATAGGTGTGGGGACATACAAGCCGGACCTACCTATCAACACCTGTAGGACTGTGTATATAGGTGTGGGGGCATACAGGCCGGACCTACCTATCAGCACCTGTAGGACTGTGTATATAGGTGTGGGGACATACAAGCCGGACCTACCTATCAACACCTGTAGGACTGTGTATATAGGTGTGGGGACATACAAGCCGGACCTACCTATCAACACCTGTAGGACTGTGTATATAGGTGTGGGGCATACAGGCCCGGATCAGCCCCTGTGTATATGACATCTGCTAAAAAAAAGATTTTGCATATGAATGGTTTAAGCTGCTGCCTAGTTAGTCCAGGGTTAGAAGAGCATGGCTGATCTGTTTCAAGAACAGTGCCACACCAGTCTGCAGGTTATACCTGGTATTGCAGCTCAGCATTTTTTAAAGAAATGCTACTGAACTGCAATACTGTGCACAACCTGCGGACAGGTGTGGTGCTATAGTTGAAGGAAAGCAGCCGTGTGTTTCTTATCCTGTACATCCCCTTTGATTGTTGTCTGTAGCACATACATAGAGGTGACGGACCCCCCGATCAGGCAGAGCAGGGTATTGCAGAGGAATATGGATGTCTGCGAGACTCACTGATCCCTCTTTTTCTTTTACACATCCACCATGATTGCAACACAGCTGAAATAAAAGGGCTGACTCTCATTGCGTAAGTCGGGTCCTGGTTGCACAACCCGAGTGTTTAATTTTGCTGTGTGTGATAAATCCACCCGCGCTGCGTTGGCTCATCTCGAATCTGTCATAAACACGACCTTCTTATTACAGATGGGATGATAGACTCGCAGCAGTCTATTCGTACAGTCCGCCTGACCAGCAGTCTATTCGTACAGTCCGCCTGACCAGCAGTCTATTCGTACAGTCCGCCTGACCAGCAGTCTATTCGTACAGTCCGCCTGACCAGCAGTCTATTCGTACAGTCCGCCTGACCAGCAGTCTATTGGTACAGTCCGCCTGACTAGCAGTCTATTGGTACAGTCCGCCTGACCAGCAGTCTATTGGTACAGTCCGCCTGACCAGCAGTCTATTCGTACAGTCCGCCTGACCAGCAGTCTATTCGTACAGTCCGCCTGACCAGCAGTCTATTCGTACAGTCCGCCTGACCAGCAGTCTATTCGTACAGTCCTCAGTCACATCTCATGTGTAGTGCTGCATTCAGACACGGTGCAGTTTTTACGCCACATATTTTACATGCAAGTTGATTGACGTCCAGACTGCTGAACTGTAGAGGACAAGACCTGGATCTCACATCTTCTATGCATCATTTATAGGCCTGTGTACATATATACGTGGTCTCCTTCCAGTGGGTCACATGACAACCAATGCAAAACAGCACCTCCTGATAGCAAAACCCAGCAGCCCACCAGCACCCTGGCTGACAGGCTAACCCTCCTTGGTGCTGGGCCTCACTGACCCACAGGCACAGCACCACAGCCGCCATGCAGCACTGCACTACCTGAACAAATCTCAAAAAGCTTTCCTTTGCACATGGTCACAGAATCCAGATTGAGACCACCAAGTAGGTTTTAACTTATTAAAGGGGTTGTCTGACATTTGGTTATTGGCGGCCTGTCATCAGGATAGGTTGTCAAAATCTGATCGGTGGGGTTCTGACTCCTGTCACCCCCCCCCCCCTGAACAACTCTTTGAAGAGGCCGCAGCACTCTGATGAGCGCTGCAGCCAATTCCTAGGCCAGTGATGTAACGTTCATCGGTCGCATGACCTAGGTGCATCTCAGTCCTATTCAAGTGAATGGGACTGACCTGCAATACCAAGCACTGCCACTATACAATGTACGGCGCTGTGCTTGGTGTGCAGCGAGGAGGCCACAGCACTCACTGAAGTCTCATGAAACAGCTGATCGGCAGGGGTGCCAGGAGTCGGATCCCTACGAATCAGATATTGATTACCTGTTCTGAGGATAGGCCACAAAAATGTAGGTCAACCCCTTTACTGCAAAACAATGAGAATCAGACATCATATAGAACATGATAACCTCTTTCTAACAAAGCTATTCTAGAACCAGCCCTGGACCTCACATGGGTCTCCCCATTCTTTTCACCAATTGCTCTGCTAAGTTTACTTAAAGCAGACAGCTTAGCGGTTGTGTCCTTTCTCAGGGGGCATGTCCTTTCTGCTTCAGCTCTCTCCCTATCAGTGCTCAAGGGGTATGTGACCTTGCTGCTTCATTTCTCTCCCTATCACAGCTCAGAGGTGTGTCCTTTCTGCTGCATCTCTTTCTATCTCAGCTCAGAGGCGTGTCCTTTCTGCTGCATCTCTTTCTATCTCAGCTCAGAGGCGTGTCCTTTCTGCTGCATCTCTTTCTATCTCAGCTCAGAGGCGTGTCCTTTCTGCTGCATCTCTTTCTATCTCAGCTCAGAGGCGTGTCCTTTCTGCTGCATCTCTTTCTATCTCAGCTCAGAGGCGTGTCCTTTCTGCTGCATCTCTTTCTATCTCGGCTCAGAGGTGTGTCCTTTCTGCTGCATCTCTTTCTATCTCAGCTCAGAGGCGTGTCCTTTCTGCTGCATCTCTTTCTATCTCAGCTCAGAGGCGTGTCCTTTCTGCTGCATCTCTTTCTATCTCAGCTCAGAGGCGTGTCCTTTCTGCTGCATCTCTTTCTATCTCAGCTCAGAGGTGTGTCCTTTCTGCTGCCGCTCTCCCCATCGCAGTTCAGGGGGAATGTCCTTTCTGCCACAGCTCTGTCCCTGTAAATGTCACAGTTGCTAACCATAGATATGGCTGATGGCAGTTGAAGAATGGAACCGAGCATGTGCATCCGCCTCAGCGGTGTTTCCAAGGTGGTAAAAAAAAAAAAAAACTTTAATGGGAACCACAGTTGGTTTTCTGATGGCACATCCCTTTAACCAAGCGGATGCTGCATATTTCGCGGAGGCTTACTGCTGGTACATCATGGGCGGCTCAGCTCTGTGGTATCAGTGTAGGCACCCTGACCGTGCCAGGTGATTGTCACTATAGTAGTCTCCCAGGGATTTGTTGAGGAGCGCACCAGCAAAGGAAACACTAATAGAAGGAAATGGTAAAGGCAGCCTGTGGCATCTGCAGGATAATTCTCCTCTGGAAAGGCACAGGATCTTCTTGGCTCTGACATTCCTAAGTCTCCGGCTTATCAGCTTTCAGCATTCCTGGAATTACTCTGTGATCCTTGACGTCTGGAGTCAATCAAACATCAGATTTCAAAGATCAAACCAGGTACAGCTGCCAAAGGGTCTGCGCATTTCTAGGCAAAATAAAGGAAAACCTACAGTACGGAGCACCTAACGTACGTGCTGTATTATTACAGGCATAGTAACAGAGCCTGGGACATCACAGATCCAAGCAGGACCTGACCAGCCTTATAGTATTCACTGCAGTGATTACTGATGAAGCTGTCTTAGTTATCGGTTTTGGAGGAGCCCTCTTTCAGCACATAAACTTTTAGGCCTCTTGCACACAAACTTTTTTTTTTTCCCCCGTTTATGTTCCATTTTGTGCGTTCCGTATACGGAACCATTCATTTCAATGGATCCGCAAAAAAAAAAACGGAAGGTACTCCGTATGCCTTCCGTTCAAAGAAAGAACATGTCCTATTATTGTCCGCATTACGGACAAGGATAGTACTGTTCTATCAGGGGCCAACTGTTCCGTTCCGCAAAAAAAACGGAATGCACACGGACGTCATCCGTATTTTTTGCGGATCCGTTTTTTGAGAACCGCAAAATACTGAAAAAGCCATACAGTCGTGTGCAAGAGGCCTTAGTAAAGAAGCTATTTAATAGGACTTTATCAGGATTTGAACTTTAGATCTTCTGCATGGCAGGCAGAAGACTTACCGTTACACTACAGACCTGCTCTGTTAGAAGGGCTGAGCTTTCTTTGGTCAAAAAAAGCTATTTTCTTCGTAGGCATAATAATAATAAATAAATAGTATATTACCAATCCCCATAAATAATCTTTTCATTATGTTGTACAGCTTATTATGATTACAGGGATACCAAATATGGTTTTGTGACATTTCATACTAAGGCCTTATGCACACGACCGTGCCGTTTTTTGTGTTCCGCAAACAGCGGATCCGCAAAAAAAGGAAGCCGCCCGTGTGCCATCCACAATTTGCGGAACGGAACGGGCGACCCATTGTAGACATGCCTATTCTTGTCCGCAAAACGGACAAGAATAGGACATGCTATATTTTTTTTTTGCGGGGCCACGGAACGGTGCAACGGATGCGGACAGCACGCGGAGTGCTGTCCGCATCTTTTGCGGCCCCATTGAAGTGAATGGGTCCGCACCCAAGCCGCAAAAAAATGCAGCTCGGATGCGGACCACAAAAACGGTCGTGTGCATGAGGCCCAAGTATGTTACAAAATTTTAATGTTTTTTTCTTTGTCACTTTTAGCAATGATTTTGCCGAAAATTTTAACTTTTACCATAAAAGAAAAAAAATTCTAGGTCACTGATGATGTCCTGTCCACAGGGCAGAGCCTTACAAGCCTTTCCACGTCTCAGATAGGGAACCAACACAATAGAAAATCTCCTGTGACCACAATGGAGTGCAGGAAAAGGGGGCATTACAGATAAACAATCACTATTAGTAAGTGATAACGTCTGTCGTTTACTTGTCAGCTGATGATGAAAATTGCAAAACCGAAATACCCCTTTAATCATTGAAACCTCTTTTATGGTTAAACAGTTTTTTATGAATTTTTTTACAAATTTTTGTGATGCTCTTCTGAATTTTCGATGTCACTATTAATATGAGAGATCCTGAAATATTTCAGTCTCTCTTCTCAGCTCTACTTTATAAAGTAAAAGGTGATGCATTCCTTTTAAAATTAAAATGTTTTGGGTCATTTTTGTTTTACTTTCCTAATTTTGTAGATTTCCTTGCCTGGTAGGGTCCACCATGGCCCCCGCTGTGGCAAACCTGCCCTGTCCATGTATTACATAGACACCAATTCATTTGAATACCATGTATTGAGCTGCAGTGCCACATGTGGCCCATGGACAAGAGTGGTGCTGTATCTAGTATCATGTTTCACCGTACAGCAGCTCAGAGAGAAGATTCCGCGCTTGTGATGAGATGCGCGGCGTACAGGCTGCAGGAAATGTCCCCTCTCTAGTATTACATCAGGAGGGCGTACATGCTGAGTGCAGTGCGCCGTATGTTCTGCTGAGTGCAGTGCGCCGTATGTTCTGCTGAGTGCAGTGCGCCGTATGTTCTGCTGAGTGCAGTGCGCCGTATGTTCTGCTGAGTGCAGTGCGCCGTATGTTCTGCTGAGGCAGTGCGCCGTATGTTCTGCTGAGTGCAGTGCGCCGTATGTTCTGCTGAGTGCAGTGCGCCGTATGTTCTGCTGAGTGCAGTGCGCCGTATGTTCTGCTGAGTGCAGTGCGCCGTATGTTGTACAGATTACAGCCCATGAGTCCTGTATGCATTTATGACTATAGCCTGTGGACAGGAGCCATAGGGCCCCAGTACCCCCCACCTCCAGATGGCTCCTGGACCTGCAGGCATGTGGATTAGCAGAATACATGACAGGTACTTGCGTCACTTCCCTCATGTATTGACCCGCACTACTGCGGACCACTTCACGTTGTGTCCGGGCCCCGCTAATGTCATTGCCTTTTATTGAGCTCCAGAAATGTAGATTTACTGCAACTCCTTCCAGGTTGTCAAGAAATAAGAGAAGGCTGGAGTCATTTGGAAGGAATGCAGCTCGGCTATTGTTTTGTCTCAAGAAATGTTACTGCCGTCCATGGAGGATGTCTGACTGCTTAACGCTTTAAAGGCCAGAACAGCACAGAGGAGCCATGACACTAAAACTACCCGTCTAATATCGCTGCCCCTGTGCCACCGAAACAGCTGTCACCTGTCGGAGGTGCCCCGTTGTATGTGGCACCAAGATGTCAGCAGCAGATCCATTAAAGGAGTTCTCCGGGCTTTTGTATTAATGGCTGATACTTAAAGGGATATTCCTATCTTGGACATTGGGGACATATTGCTACGATATGCCTCCAATATCCTATACTTAGACCGGAGCCCACAAAGTGCTGGAGGGTGCACTGCACATGCGCGCCCAGAGGTGGGACCTGCACCTATCAGACATAGCCTAGCGATAGACCGCCAATGTCCAACATGATAATACCCCTTTAAGATTGGCCGCCAGTATCAAATCAGCAGGCGAACCGTTTACTATGCAGGTGCAGAATCTGAGAGGCTGGGGACGTTCAAGAGCAGAGAGGCGAGATGATGGGGACAGAAAATGCCCGGAGGTACAGAGAGGCTACTTTTCGGCGTGTACACTCTTTCAGGGATTACTGCGGTACGTGACACCTGTTTGATGGTACTTAAAGGGGTTTGTCCCATGACAAATATTCTCCATTTTTCTAACCAGCCCCTGGATCTGAATACTTTTGTATTGCATGTAATTAAAAATTTAGTACAGCCAGTGAGAAGCTTAATCTGTATAGCGCCACCTGCTGATTGTTCTTTTCCTTATTTCTCTGTCCACCTCACTGGGGTGGTCGCACAGGCTCAGTTGGGTTCCCAGCAACGGGACCTGCACCTATAAGACAATCGGGGCATATCCTAGTGGGAAAACCCCTTTAAAGAGGCAACCGCAGAAGACGTCGCTGCAGTCCCAGGACTTGTGTCCTTCACCATCAAAAGATATATCAGCTGTAAGGGGTTAAAGGGTACTTGTTACTGAACCTGGTCTCCCTATCTGTGGGCAATATGTTATGGAGCAGGAGTAGCTGAGCAGATTTATAGGGTGAGCATGGAGGACATTGCTTCAGACCCTTTATCTTGTCTCCTAATGTATAGCAGAATTTCGGTCCCTGGATGGGACTTCTTTTACCTGCTGGAAATGGGTGCTGTCCTATGGCGTGCGCAGGTGTTTGCTATTGCGTACAGGCAGCCTGCGGTGTCCCCGTTATCTTACTGCCTTACTTGGTGAGTTAATTGCTTGTGATGCGCCGTGGTGTATGTTGGCGCTATATAGCTTCGAGCGAATATCCATCCTGCATGTCGCGCACCTTAGGTGTTGGATTTCCGGTTTCACAGACACCTCTGTCGATGGTTACCCGAGCCTCCGTCCGTTTGTAATTGCAGGGCTGATAATTACGCCCTTCTTTTGTCTGCCTCCATAAGTGAGCAGGAAGTCTGAAAAACATAAAATGTGGGTTTGCGTGTGGAGAGATGTGTTTCTTTCTAGGTTTTTGCCACAATCACAGGAGGACTCATCAGGAAGGAATGCCATGCACGTGGCCGGTCGGGCTGTGGCGGATAAACATACGATTCTGCTGTTTGTGCTCAATCTGCACTTTGAAGGCGAGTGTCGAGTGACTGCTTAACGTCCTCTGAAGATGGAGCCGAGGGGTGCGGGAGCGGTCTCCTCCTGCTTCTGCGATCGTGGGTATGCTCACGTACTTTAAAGCGGTTGTCCAAGTTAGTTTTTGCGGCTCGGATGCGAACTCATTCACTTCAATGGGGCCGCAAAAGATGCGGACAGCACACAATATAACCTGTCCTATTCTTGTCCGTTTTGCGGACAAAAATAGGCACTTATATCAATGGCTGTCCGTGCCGTTCCGCAAATGGCGGAAACGCACACGGACGCCATCCCTGTTTTGCGGATCGCAAAACACACAACGGTCGTGTACATGAGGCCTTATAAGGAGAAGACAGTCATGCAGAAATTGTCATAAAAATAATAAAAACATATAATTCGCCCACACCTTCATTTCCAGCGCCCCCCCCCCGCTGCAGCCATTGTGGCGTTTTGACTGCAGTGGTCACGTGCCCATACACCCTGGACACAGCTGCAGCCAATCACGGCACATGACTGCTGAGGTGGTCACGGGGAGTATACGGCATGCCATTGCTGCAGCCTAACCAACGAAGCCTGGCAGCGAGGATTGGAGCGGTGGCACTGGAAGCAGCAGCTCAGACAACAACCCCTTTAAATACGCACCTGAAAAATCTGTGTATTTGCAGTAATTCAGCTGCAGAAATCCAAGGTTCACCCTTGGATTTCTGCTGCAGACCTGCGTGGATCCGCAAGCAGATCGATCCCCTTCATTCAATGGGACTAATCCCAATATGGCTACCCAGCTTATCAAGAAATATTGTGTCACTTTTTTTTTTTTTTTGAGATATGGCTTTTCCCAAAAATCCCATTAACCCCCAGGATCCCCCTGGGAAATCCAGTCTTAAAGAATCTGCATAAAGTAAAGGCATCTGTGTTTTTCTAGGTGCACGTTATATAAATGTATAATATTTCTCACTTCTATACGTCTTCTGACGTGTATTTATTTGGGGTCTGGGGGGACTGGACTCTTTGCTCTTGTAGTTTGTATCTCAGAGATCCTTACATCATCAACCTTTGCTGCCCCCCCCCCCCCCCATCTTGTGTCAAAATATGTACCGAATTAGAAAAAATATGCCTTCTTTCCCCCCCAAATACAGCACCACTCTAGTTTACAGGTTGTAAGTGGTATTGCAACTCAGCCCCATTCGTTTCAATAAAACTGAGCAGCAATACCGGACCCAGCCCGTGGACAGATTCTTAGGCCCCTTTCACACGGGCGGCGAGATTTACGCACTGGTGCGATGCGTGAGGTGAACGCATTGCACCCGCACTGAATCCAGACCCATTCATTTCTATGGGGCTGTTCACATGAGCGGTGATTTTCACGCATCACTTGTGCGTTGCGTGAAAATCGCAGCATGCTCCTCTTTGTGCGTTTTCCACGCAACGCAGGCCCCATAGAAATGAATGGGGCTGCGTGAAAATCGCAAGCATCCGCAAGCAATTTCCACGCACGGTTGCTAGGAGACGATCGGGATGGGGACCCGATCATTATATTATTTTCCCTTATAACATGGCTATAAGGGAAAATAATAGCATTCTGAATACAGAATGCATAGTACAATAGCACTGGAGGGGTTAAAAAAAATAATTTAACTCACCTTAATCCACTTGCTCGCGCAGCCGGCATCTCCTTCTGTCTTCTTTTTTGCTGTGTGCAGGAAAAGGACCTGTGGTGACGTCACTGTGGTCATCACATGGTGATGGATCATGTGATGGACCATGTGATGAACCAAGTGATGAGTGCAGTGACGTCATCAAAGGTGCGAGCAAGTGGACTAAGGTGAGTTAAATTATTATTTTTTATTTTTTTTTACCCCCTCCAGCGCTAGTTTACTATGCATTCTGTATTCAGAATGCTATTATTTTCCCTTATAACCATGTTATAAGGGAAAATAATACAATCTACAAAACACCGATCCCAAGCCCGAACTTCTTTGAAGAAGTTCGGGTCTGGGTACCAAACATGCCGATTTTTCTCACGCTCGTGCAAAACGCATTACAATGTTTTGCACTCGTGCGGAAAAATCGCGCATTTTCCCGCAACGCCCCGTATCTTGTCCGGGCCAAAAACATGGCGCCCGTGTGAAAGAGGCCTTATTCTAGTGTATTTTACCCTGTAGTACAGTACACAAAATGTGACCGTACTGTGGCCCTGAGGTCGCAATTTCACGTATTTAGTTTCCCTCCATAAACCGAAAATTCCCGTGCTCCTAGTGGAGACCTCTCACTGCAGACCCTGCGTGCCTTTACTACTAATTGTTTATATGGCGGTATGCATGGCTCCGCTAAAATACGGAAACGAAATATCCTAAATCTGTGGGATAGATTCCATATTTGCTCGCGTGGCCGAGGCCTACAACTGTGTGAGTAATGTGACGCAGCTCTAAGGGCTCTTTCACACCAATGAGTTTTCCATCCAGATGCGAAGCATGTAATGAGCGCAGAGCGTCCGGACTGAATGCTGACCCATTCATTTCAATTCATTCGGTTTTTCACGCATCATCTCTGCGTTCAGGAAAAATCGCAGCATGTTCTATATCGTGCATTTTTCACCCAGCCCTGGCTCCATCGAAGTGAATGAGGCTTGCGTGAAAAACGGAAGGCGTCCGGATGCAATGTCTTCTAGATGGTTATTCCCACTACGTGAAAAACGCATGCAGTCCGGATACCAAAAACGCCCACACTGAACGCAATCGCAGAAAAAACTAATTGAACTTATGTGCAAAACCATCCGTTTTTTTCCTGAACAGATCCTGACACAATCCATATCATTCGTGTGAAAGAGGCCCGTGTACGTGAATTGCCGTGGACATATCCGCTATACCAGGGAGGCCCAACCTGTTGCCCCCCAGCTGTTGCAAAACTACAACTCCCAGCATGCCTGGAAAGCCTACACCTATCAGCCTACAGCCGAGCATGGTGGGAGTTGTAGTTTTACAACAGGTTGAGCATCCCTGCACTATGCAGTCTGCATCTTTGCCTCCGTCTCACAAATGCATTGCAATACCGGATCTGTCTCTCCGGTGTCGTCCAGAAAAACGGATCCGGTATAAAAAAAAATTGCATTTTTAAAGGTCTGCGCATGCCGTATCCAGCACTAATACACTTCAATGTAAATTAATGCCGGATCCGACATTCCGGCAAGTGATCAGTATTTCTGGCCGGAGAGAACACTGCAGCATGCTGCGGTATTTTCTCCGGACAAAAAACATAAGAGGAACTGAACTGATGCATCCTGAACGGATTGCTCTCCATTCAGAATGCATTAGGATAAAACGGATGAGTTTCTTTCCGGTATTGAGCTCCTAGGACGGAACTCAATACCGGAAAACAAAAGTGAAACTACCCTAATGTTGTACGCCCTGTGTGGTCGTACCCTGAGACCTCTACGGATCATTGATGTATCGGATTTGTGCTTACAGGCCGAGAACTGCATTTACCACAGACTGTTGGTTCCTTTGTTATACTTCTGGTTTGGTACAAGGTCACAATTAGGCATCCTGCACACGACCGTATTTTTTTGCGGTCCGCAAAAACGGGTCCCGTTTTTCCGTGATCCGTGACCGTTTTTTCATCCGTGGGTCTTCCTTGATTTTTGGAGGATCCACGGACATGAAAAAAAAGTCGTTTTGGTGTCCGCCTGGCCGTGCGGAGCCAAACGGATCCGTCCTGAATTACAATGCAAGTCAATGGGGACGGAT
Source organism: Bufo bufo (assembly GCF_905171765.1). Lineage (NCBI taxonomy): Eukaryota > Metazoa > Chordata > Amphibia > Anura > Bufonidae > Bufo > Bufo bufo. The sequence goes on along the minus strand of NC_053393.1, from coordinate 41,948,147 downwards.
CCGTTTGACGTTGACACAATATGGTGCAATTTCAAACGGATCCGTCCCCCATTGACTTTCAATGTAAAGTCAGGAGTTAATATACCATAGGATCGGAGTTTTCTCCAATCCGATGGTATATTTTAACTTGAAGCGTCCCCATCACCATGGGAACGCCTCTATGTTAGAATATACCGTCGGATTTGAGTTACATCGTGAAACTCATATCCGACAGTATATTCTAACACAGAGGCGTTCCCATGGTGATGGGGACGCTTCAGGTTAGAATATACTAAAATAACTGTGTACATGACTGCACCCCCTGTAGTTAACACATTGGTGGCCAGTGCGGCCGCCCCCCCCCCCCCCCTTGTAGTTAACTCGTTGGTGGCCAGTGGGCCCCCCTCCCTCCCCTGTAGTTAACTCGTTGGTGGCCAGTGGGCCCCCTCCCTCCCCTGTAGTTAACTCGTTGGTGGCCAGTGGGCCCCCCTCCCTCCCCTGTAGTTAACTCGTTGGTGGCCAGTGGGACCTCTCCCCTCCCTCCCCCTCCTAATTAAAATCTCCCCCCCCCCCCCCCCTATCATTGGTGGCAGCGGAGAGTACCGATCGGAGTCCCCGTTTAATTGCTGGGGCTCCGATCGGTAACCATGGCAACCAGGACGCTACTGCTGTCCCGGTTGCCATGGTTACTTAGCAATTTGTAGAACCATTATACTGAGCTGCGATCTCTGCGTCCGGCCGGGAGCTCCTCCTACTGGTAAGTGACAGGTCATGTCACTTACCAGTAGGAGGAGCTCCCGGCCGGACGCAGACATCACAGCTCGCAGGTAAGTATAATGGTTCTACAAATTGCTAAGTAACCATGGCAACCGGGACAGCAGTAGCGTCCTGGTTGCCATGGTTACCGATCGGAGCCCCAGCGATTAAACTGGGACTCCGATCGGTACTCTCCGCTGCCACCAATGATAGGGGGGGAGATTTTAATTAGGAGGGGAAGGGAGGGGAGAGGGCGCACTGGCCACCAACGAGTTAACTACAGGGGAGGGAGGGGGGCCCACTGGCCACCAACGAGTTAACTACAGGGGAGGGAGGGGGGGGCCGGCCGCACTGGCCACCAATGTGTTAACTACAGGGGGGGGGGGCTGCCCCCTGCTGCCTGGCAGCACCTGCCAGGCAGCAGGGGGCAGTCATGTACACAGTTCTTTTAGTATATTCTAACCTGAAGCGTCCCCATCACCATGGGAACGCCTCTGTGTTAGAATATACTGTCGGTTCTGAGTTTTCACGAAGTGAAAACTCAGCTATGAAAAAGCTTTTATGCAGACGGATCTTCGGATCCGTCTGTATAAAAAGTAACCTACGGCCACGGATGCCAATCTTGTGCGCATCCGTGTTCTTTCACGGACCCATTGACTTGAATGGGTCCGTGAACGGTTGGCCGTGAAAAAAATAGGACAGGTCATATTTTTTTCACGGCCAGGAAACACGGATCACGGATGCGGCTGCAAAACGGTGCATTTTCCGATTTTTCCACGGACCTATTGAAAGTCAATGGGTCCGCGAAAAAAAAACGGAAAACGGCACAACGGCCACGGGTGCACACAACGGTCGTGTGCAGGAGGCCTTAGGGAACTGCCTTCCCCCGTTGCAGGATCGCCCCCCGACAGTGAGCAGGACGGGATTTTCCTGCTTGTGCTCTGCCGCCCATCAGAAGGTGTGACATTTACTAGCCCACTCTCCATAGGTAAACTGGAACCATTTCTGGGATGTTTCCCTCCCAGTTCCCATGGACTATATGAGAGTTACACTGTCCATACACTAGAGCTTTGGCCGGCTGCACAGGCCGACGTAGACCATAAACGAGTGAGCGAGATGCCGATCGGAGTGGGTATATGTTGGATTTTCCAGTAATTGTCGGGCGATGGAGTTGAAGGGTCTGCAAGGAGGCTGCTCGGACCAGGTCACGGGGCGGAGATCGATTGGTCGCTTTGAATCCCCATTTTTTACTTATGACCTTGTCTTCAAAGACGACAACCTTCCCTGTTCCCAAAAACGGCCTTCTGAAACACCTGTATGGCCACCTTTACCTTTCTTTTTCAGTGTCTTCTTATTCCACTCATGCTTTTACTTTTACCTATACTTTATAATTTTATGCTTTCATGCTTTGTGCTTCCTGAAAGTCTAAACAGGCAGAGCTGCACTGTAAAGCATGGGGGAGCAGAGCAATCATAATGGCCTTTTCCAGGCTCCTGATATTGATTACCTATCCTCAGGATAGATCATTAATATCTGATCAGAGAGGGTCTGACACCCGCACCCCCACTGTTCAGCTGTGAATAAAACAGGAAGCGCAGCACCGTTCAAAGCTTAGTGGCCGTGCCGGGTTACTGCAGCTCTCCCATTCACTTCAGTGGTAGCTGGGCTGCAGTAACCCAGCACAGCCACTACACTTTGAACGGCGCTGTGCTTCCTGTTCCATCCACAGTGATAGTTCCAGCATCAGAGGCTGCAGGGAACAGCTGATCTGTGGGGGTGCGGGGTGTTGGACCTTCACCAACGGGATATTAATGACTTAGGGCTCATGCACACGACCGTTGCTTGTTTTTCAATCTGCAAAACACGGACACCAGCTGCGCGCGTTACACATTTAGCAGAACAGAGCGTCCAGCCCATAATAGAACAGTCCTATCCTTGTCCGCAATGCATTCTAGATTCAGGCGGATGCAACAGAACGGACAAACTGTGTGCTGTCCGCATCTTTTGTGGCCCTATTGACGTAAATGGGTCCGCATTCGACCCGCAAAAAAAGGCGGATCGGATGCGGACCAAAAATACTTTTACCTATGCGTTATCATTTGATGCTTTCATGCTTTGTGCTTCTAGAAAGTCTGAACAGGCAGAGCTGCACTGCAAAGCATGGGGGAGCAGAGCAATCATAACAGTATCTGAGCCCTTGTCCTGAGGATAGGTCCTCAGTATCAGGAGCCTGGAAAGCCCCTGATGTGATAGGAGGTGGAAGGAATGATGTAACCTAAGCTCTAAACCTTCTGAAATGGCACAACCACCTACCTTTTCTTCAAAAACACAGTGACTGCCACCGTTGAAAGGGTTGTCTGGTTCAGAAAAATATTTTTCATCGACACCTATTTGGGGATTTCTAAGTAACAGAGCGGGTGACCCCCCCCCCCCCTCATCAAGACCCTCACCTATTAACCAAGATGGACAGCAGCTAGCTAAAGCATTCCTTGCACTGACCTCCCATGGTGTAATTCTCGATATCTCCTGTGGAGGCACTGCAGGGAAATTGAATACCAGCTGCCAAGTACAGTAAAAAAAAAAAACAGAACCCCTCTAACAAATGGAAGTCTGTAGTAAAATGAGGCAAGCTGTGTGAACGATATGATATCGCTAAAGCAAAGATGAACTGTTAAGGTTATATGGCCATTATTTGCGCTGGCTGATCTTACACAGTCTTGCTGCCTTCCACCGTCCCGTCAGTGTTACACAGGAGGATTTGCCTGTGATTTGCACCCTTTCTTTCCCCTCTATTGTTCTTGTGTGTACTGAAGGTTTATCGACCCTCTTTAATTGACTTCCCTCGGCTCTTGTGTGACCGCCCCATGCTGCGTTTGATTGACAGTCGTTGCTGCCGTAACCGGCCAAACAGAAGCTCTCCGTGCCCTTGTTCGCTGTGTTTTCGGCAGACAAAAGTCAAGTGCTGGTTTTGCAAAGTATCCGGTGTTTGTAGACTTGGCGTTGTTCATCGCTTCAGTCTTCGGAGGAGGGCGGCCACGCTGTTGTGTTTGCTCAGGTAGAAGGAAAGAGGATTAGCGTCCTGAATCTCTGGGGAATTTAACCCCTGACAAGCAGAGCAGAGAGGAGGATGAGGCAGCTCTTTACCTCAGTGTTGTCCTGCTGTGTGATTAGGACAGGTTTTGTGTGAACTAATGGGACGGCGGCCATTTTGTTTCTCCTGATGATTGCTCCCCAGACAAAACGAGCCATTATAACTAATGAAAGGTATTTGTGAATATATTTACATTTTCTTAGTTCCCCTAGAACTCCTTTGATACTAGTTTATTGTCCTAGCTATGTGGACCCCACTGACCCTAATACCCACTACCTCAAGTCACAGGGGCCCGGAAAGCTGACGTTTGTAAGTAGAGTCTTTCCATCTCTTGGAGAACTCTGCATGTCCATATATTACTTGGAGAGCCCGTCAATTTATGTGGCCACCATGTAATACCCGATTTCCCCTGCGGAGGAGCTGCAGTAGAATTCTCCCACAGACGACAGCTGATTGCTGGAGGTTCCTGTGATCAGCCTGTCCTCAGGACACCTTTATGAGAAAAAAAAAAAAAGGCAGACAAATCATCTGCCATTATTTTGCAAAGTGCATCCATAAGAAGCTCATGGTAGCATGCTTCTATCTAGTCGTGAAAGAAGTTGCAGCCGCGAACAGAGTCATTCAGTCCGGGAGCTGTTGTAATTACCATACACCCCAAAATATTGTCACCATTCATCTCGTGGGCATTTTACAGGTGCTCTTCTTCATTAAATGGGCATGTTTGTGACATCCCCTTTAAGACCACTTTCACCTAGCGGAGGCTGAAGCGCCCCAGCGTTGGTTTCCGACTCCTTTGCTGCCCTGCAGGCGGTGTAGATTTGACTCTAGGTCACGTGACTGCTGCAGCCAATGACTGGCAAAAGGGACGATGTGTCACCCATGTGTCATGTGGCCCGGTGGCATGGCATTGACCAGATGTTGACGCGGGCCATGTGACCGATGAACGTGACATCACCGGCCTACGGTAAGGTGAGAGAAGTATGTGGCACTACTGCGAGCGCCGGTGCCTTCTCAAACGGCTGATCGGCAGGGGTCCCGGGTGTCGGACCCTCACCGATCAGATACTGATGATCTATCCAGAGGATAGGTCATCAGAAAAAAAAATCTTTGAAATCCCCTTTAACTGTAGACTGTCCATGGCCGTTCCACCACTTTACCCTTTGCTGCCATGTTTCTCTTCGGGTCTGTGACTGTTCCTGACCCAACAGTTGCGGCGTCCTAAAATGTCCCGTGTCCTCAGCCCACCCCCCTGGACGTCCCCGATGACTCATTGTATCATTTGCTCTCTGATGGGCAAATAAAATGTAAAGAGTTATTATCGGCGGCGGTGTCGTAACGACTCTCGCCTCATTGTTAGTTGTCGGCCACTGAAACGAAAAAGTAAATAAAAATAAATGAAGGAAGTGTCCGAGCGAGAGCGTCAATATTACACAAGAAATAAAAAAAGGCCGAGCATTGCAAAACTTGCATCTTTTTAGGGAACTTGGAAAACACCTACATTTTAGACTCTGGGAACGAGAGATCCGATTTCATTCACAAAAGCTGAAATCCGTTTACTGGAAATATGAATCTGAGCATCGCAGAGAATATGGTCCGTGTCAGGAGAAGCGCACGCAGATGAAACTTCCTGACTGCAGCTGTAGTTCCATCTCTTACAGGTAGAGGGGGCTATAGATGCTGAGATGGGATGTACAGGTGAGACGCAAAAGCCTGAAATACCTAGAAACACTGAACTGCAGGCGAGGTTCAATTCTTCAAGTGTGACCTTAGAGGAATGCGTAGGTAACCTGCATATTGTGGGGCAGTCAGCGCCAGTGCCAGACCTTTATTGTGTGCAAGCCCCACTTATCCTCTGACAGACCACTGACACTGACCATGAGATACCTGTTAGCCTGGCCGAGCATGCATGTCTTCTGAATGGGGGGAAGCTGTTTCTAGACACTTCTGGTGGTGGCTTATCTCCCAGAGAAGAAACAGGTCAGATTGAAATCCAGCACCCGATTCTTATTGGGAGACCCCCATACACATTAAATGGTCGACGCTACAAAACAAGCCCATTTAGGCTCCGTTCACACAAGTGTCATGATTTCCATTTTTACAGGAGCGATGACCGATTTGTCATGAATCAGCTTAAAGGGGTTATCCCCTAATTAATGTGAAAAATGAAAATCAGAGATCATATTGTACATGACCATCTCCAACAAAACTAGAACCAGCCCTGTACCTCACATGGATCCAGAGATCTCCTCATTCATTGCTCCAATTGCTCTTCTAGATTTTTGTCAGGCTGGCAGCTCAGTGCCGTGTCTTGGGGGAATCTACTTTCTGCAGCTCTCTCCCTATGATAGCTCTGGGGACATGTCCTTTCTGTTGCAGCTCTCTCGCTATCACAGCTCCGGGGGCCTGTCCTTTCAGTTTTAGCTCTCTCCCTATCACAGCTCCGGGGGCATGTCCTTTCTGTTGCAGCTCTCTCCCTATCACAGCTCTGGGGACCTGTGCTTTCTGTTGCAGCTCTCTCCCTATCACAGCTCCGGGGGCATGTCCTTTCAGTTTTAGCTTTCTCCCTATCACAGCTCCGGGGGCATGTCCTTTCTGTTGCAGCTCTCTCCCTATCACAGCTCTGGGGACCTGTCCTTTCTGTTGCAGCTCTCTCCCTATCACAGCGCTGGGGACCTGTGCTTTCGGTTGCAGCTCTCTCCCTATCACAGCTCTGGGGGCATGTCCTTTCTGTTGCAGCTCTCTCCCTATCACAGCTCTGGGGGCATGTCCTTTCTGTTGCAGCTCTCTCCCTATCACAGCTCCGGGGACCTGTCCTTTCTGTTGCAGCTCTCTCCCTATCACAGCTCCGGGGGCATGTCCTTTCTGTTGCAGCTCTCTCCCTATCACAGCTCCGGGGACCTGTCCTTTCTGTTGCAGCTCTGTCCCTATCACAGCTCCGGGGGCATGTCCTTTCTGTTGCAGCTCTCTCGCTATCACAGCTCCGGGGGCCTGTCCTTTCCACTGCAGCTCTCTCCCTATCACAGCTCCGGGGGCCTGTCCTTTCCACTGCAGCTCTCTCCCTATCACAGCTCCGGGGGCCTGTCCTTTCCACTGCAGCTCTCTCCCTATCACAGCTCCGGGGGCATGTCCTTTCAGTTGCAGCTCTCTCCCTATCACAGCTCCGGGGGCATGTCCTTTCAGTTGCAGCTCTCTCCCTATCACAGCTCCGGGGGCATGTCCTTTCTGTTGCAGCTCTCTCCCTATCACAGCTCTGGGGACCTGTGCTTTCTGTTGCAGCTCTCTCCCTATCACAGCTCCGGGGGCCTGTCCTTTCTGTTGCAGCTCTCTCCCTATCACAGCTCCGGGGGCCTGTCCTTTCTGTTGCAGCTCTCTCCCTATCACAGCTCCGGGGGCCTGTCCTTTCTGTTGCAGCTCTCTCCCTATCACAGCTCCGGGGGCCTGTCCTTTCTGTTGCAGCTCTCTCCCTGTCACAGATCGGGAGTTTGTCCTTTCTGCGGCAGCTCTGTCCCAGTAACTGTCATAGCTTCTAACAGTAGATAGGGGTGAAAGCAGATGAAGGATGGAACTGAGCATGTGTGACCACCTCAGCATTGTTACTAGGGTGGAAAGAGAAATAAATTAAAGTACAAACAGCAGGTGGCACCATACAGATACGTTTTTTGGATAACTCGGTGGCTATACTAAATTTTAAATTACATGCAATTACAAAAGTATTCAGATCCAGGGGCTGGTTTAAAAAAATGTTACATGATCTTCGTTACACAAACCCTTAAATGGATACATTTTTATTTTATTTTTTTTGCCATAGGCTTAGGCTATGTTCACATTTCTCTGGAGCATTCATGGCAGAGTTAATAGTTTTTCACCAGAAAATTAGCATAGCACGCAGCACAGTTTTCCCCCATCCTAACAAAACCGGACGGCCCTCAGTATAAAGCAGTGGAGTCGGCCAGGCGCTACAAGTGTTTGTCGTGTGACTGGTTTGCACCGCTTTACGGTTTCCATTTTGCTTATGCTCCTACTGTGTCGGTGTCTTTTATACCAGTTTGCACAAAGCTACTATGAAGAACACACCAGGACACTATTGTATGTTTATGAGAAATCTAAATAGTGAAAAACAGGCATTTATTTTTGCAAAATATGACATTCAGGAGGTGGGCAACAGAGGATAACTATGTACAGTGAAACCTCTTTGAGAAGAGCACCCCTTTATCCACACCAGATTTTTGGGGATAGATATTTCCTTCCACCATACAATATGCATACTGGCCATTGTCACTCACCTGTTCCGGATGCAGCGGCGTTCAGTCTAACCTGGCAGGTGTCTGTGACTTACTCCGCCACGTTATTTTATCTAATCAGGTTTAGTCACTCATGTAAGTGCTCATCCCCTCTTTAAGGCCTCCTGCACACGACCATGTGCCAGCCACGGCACGTACGAAGGCACGGATCAGAAGCACTACGGAGTGCTTCCAAGGGTTTTCTGCCCAGTCTCCACACCGCAAAAAAGTAGTGCATTCACTACTTTTTTGCGGTGCGGACCATCAGATGTAGATCGCAGACCTCATTCAAATGAATGGGTCCGCGTCCGCAGACGGCAGGAACGCGGACGGTGCCCATACATTGCGGACTGCATATTGCGGTCCGCCGCAAGGGCATGGGCGGCACACATTCATGTGCATGAGGCCTAACTTTCTGTTTCTCTGCATCAACTTTGCTACACTAACCTCCGGTCTTCTGCTACATCATTCCTCTACACTAGTCTCCAGTCTGCTGCTACAACCCTGCTACATTACTCTGCTATGTCCGTCTCCAGTAAGCAACCAAAACTCCATCACACTGGTCTCCAAGATAACTGCTTCACCGGTCTTCAATCATCTTTCCTACATCAACTCTGCTACACCAGCTATTTAGCTCTGCAACATTGGAATTCCTGCTATGCTGCATTAGATTTACAGCTCTGCTGCACCAGTCTTTCTGCTGTGCTGCGCTGGCACTGCCTGTGCATGTAGCTCATGACCTACTCTTCTGGACAAGCGGATACCACTTCTCCATATGAGAACAAAACATTCATCTTTCAGAAGACCACCTTCCCTTGGAAGACAATTTTCAATTTTGAGGTGTCTTCTTTAAGTGGTTTCACTGTGTAATATATTGGGCCGCATGCTACATTTCTAAAGCCTGCTAAAGTCTGCACCATTTTTGCTAGTTTGTATTGAGGAATCTCTCCACCGGTAAATCTGGAGCCTTTATACGAGTAACTCTGACCATCCTTGTGCATCTTTACAGGTGACGCCGCAGATGTGGACAGCATGGAGTCCGTCATGCTGGAATACGCCGTGCTGAACAGAGATCTGAACCACTATATCAGTGCCGTGGAGGAAACCGTGCGTAAGGTAATGAAAAGGACAAGGTGCAGCTTGTGTCCGTCACCTTTCTTGGTTTCTGCATAGTTAGGCCTTATTCACTTGTCCATGTCCGTTTTGCATCTGCAGAAGTCCAAGTTCAGGATGTGTCCCGGTGTATTTTCACCACAGTTGTTCCATTATTTTTTTTGCAGATTTTTAGCGGTTTTCTTTGCAATGGATCAGTGACCTCCATGTGCTGTCTGGTTTTCACAGACCCCCTGAATAGAAGGGGCGCGTTCCGTCTGCAAAGCAGTGCATGCTCTCGTGCTTTTCTTGAAAATGTGTCTTAATACACATGTAGAATTCAGTGGATCCGTGTGCTGTCCGTGGATAACACTGACAGGAAACAGACGTGAAGCACGGATGTGTGAATACCTGGTATAGCATGTCACTACTTGTCATGTGAATATTTAACTGGCAAGTACAGCACAAGGCAGACAGTAGGGCGACCACCGAGAAGCCGAATATGGAAAATTTACTTCTGAAATAAAAATAAATTCTGGGTAAATATGATTTCCGTTGTCTAGTTATTAAAGGATAACTGTCATATTTGCATAAAAAATTTTTTTTTAGCATATGTTACTGCTGCAGCAGCACTATGCATAAAGCAATCTTTAGTTTCTTCACATACCACTGTTTTCCTTGAGTTTTCCCCTTAGTTACGGCTGTTTTGAATCCTACATTATGAGGATCTTCTCAAGATGGGTCCTCTGCCAGTTCTCTGAGGCCAAAACTGCCTTCCCTCAGGTCACATACACACTTGCTGTAGCCAGCAGCTTCCTGTCAGCCAATCAGATTGGATTTCTGAGAGACACGCCTCCTCACTCTGAAGCCTAATGCAGGTATGCAGTGTGAAGGACCGCCCCTCTGTCTTCTGTTTATACTAAAAGGAAGACAGACAAGCTCTAGCAACGGTCTTGAAAGGGACAGAGGACATTAATGAAGGATGTTATTATAATGTAATTACAGATCTTTTGACAATTATTGACAGACTAACTCAGGACTCCGATGAGCCGAAGTAAGTTATTCACGAAGTCGCGCGTGACTTCGTTGAATAACTTTGGTAATTGATTTTTAAAGTGGAAAACCACTTTAAAACTTGAAACCAAACTCAGGTTCGGTTTAGAGGTACCAGTCAGATCCAAAGCCAAGTTTGGTTAAAGTTTTAAAGTGGTTTTCCACTTTAAAAATGAATTACCGAAGTTAATCAACGAAGTCACGCGCGACTTCGTGAATAACTTACTTCGGCTCATTGGAGCTCATACATTCTAATACTGTACGGAGACTGATCTCCGTACAATATTAATCCGAAGTTATGAACGAAGCAACTTAGAAATGAATGGAGGGCGGCCACAGATGTGCGGTCCTCTCTCCTTCACTTTGCGAACTCCGTTCTTGATATAGGGGAGGGTCTCAGTGGTGACAGAGATTGGTGGCATATCCTAGCGGTATGCCACCAATGTATGAGATGGGCCAACCCATTTCAGTTTCGCCTTTACACTTTCGTTCTGCTGTGTCTGTCCCCTGTCATTGATCAGCAGGGATCCGACCACTGGGATCCCCACCAATCGGCACAATTAAAGGTCCCTCATTACCTGTACAGCCGTGACAGCCTATCCTTAAGTACAGCACACTAAATGGGCCTCCAAGTGCAGCCAGGCTTATAGGGCGTTTTTGGTTTTCAAAGCGAATTCCCAGAAGACACCTTTCATTTCTCCTACTTTAGATTGTCAGCTCTTCTGTTTCAGATTGCATTCCATCTGCGCCTCATTATATCGGAGATGCGTGGCTTACAATACCTCATTGTTCGGCGTTGCGTAATATCTCAGCACAGTATACACACTGGATAATAGCACGCTCCACCTTCAGCTGTTGGCTTCTAAGAAATGTCCTGTGCATACGCAGGTAATGATGAGAACCAGAGCCGTCAGCAAACATCCAGATGTATGTTGCCAATTTCTGCGGTAATTGAAAGAATCTGGTCCGTCCTGATGCCTCTCGTGGTTAATGTCGCTGCGTGCGTTCACGAATACAGATCACAATAGCAGTCGGGAAATGACTTCACCCGCTTTTTTCGTAGACACTTTCTCCGTGTGTGAACCGACAACTGATGGACTGTACTAGAGAAGGACCGGTTGGGTGTCAGGGCAGAATGTCTCATTAGACACATTTTTTTTCTCTTTTTGCTATAGTTAATACACTTGTACATAAATAGGGTTAAAGGGCATCTGTCAGCAGTTTTGTACCTATGACACTGGCTGACCTGTTCCATGTGCGCTTGGCAGCTGAAGGCATCTGTGTTGGTCCCATGTTCATATGTGCCCGCATTACTGAGAAAAATGTTATTTTATTATATGCAAATGAGCCTCTAGGACAGGGGTCAGCAACCTCCGACACTCCAGCTGTGGTGAAACTACAACTCCCAGCATGCTCCATTCACTTCTATGAGAGTTCGGAGAACAGCAAGTCTGCATGCTGGGAGTCGTAGTTTCACCACACCTGGAGTGCAGAAGGTTGCTGATCCCTGCTCTAGGAGCAACGGGGGCGTTGCCGTTACACCTGAAGCCTCTGCTCTCTCCACAAATGGCTTCCCCTCTGCGCTTTGATTGACAGGGCCAGGCATGATAGTGTTTATACTGCCTGTCAGTCAATGTGCAGAGGGCATGACAGTTGCAGAGAGAGAGCAGAGCCTCTAGGTGTAATGGTAACGCCCCCGTTGCTCCTAGAGGCTCATTTGCATATATCAAAGCATCATTTTTCTCAGCAATGCGGACACATATGAACATGGGACCAACACAGATGCCTTCAGCTGCCAAGTGCACATGTAACAGGTCAGCCAGTGTCATAGGTACAAAACTGCTGACAGATGCCCTTTAAAATAGCAGAGGGTATTCATGATGGTAAAGGGAATCTCCCCCGAAAAATTATAATTTCTCTTGTGCTCACTTTTCCCATTAGGGCAACCCCTTTCCATATGACCTTATAGATTTGGAGGGCGGGCAGAATGTGACCCATCTGGGGTTTCAGCTGCCAAGGGACATCGGTGCTAAGGAGGGCACGAACAAGCCACAGGGCTATGTCAGCATAAGGAATGACTGGAGCGGCGGTGTAGATGTGTGACCGGCTGCTGCTTTTTTCTGGCACACGGGACCCCCGTTCTTGTGATTGGTGGGGGTCCCAGCACGGTTGGACCCCACCAATTAGATTCTTATCCCCTATCCTGCAAAGAGGGAATAGGTTAATATTGAACTACAACCCCTTTTAATAGTAAGCAGTGCAGACAATGATGAGAGTATTCATTAGGGACATGAAAGCTGTGCTGGATTAAGGACAGATAATGTGTCCCCTGTCCGGTTAGTTTGGAAGGTGAGACGAGGAGAATAAAAGTGCAGGGGCAGGGAGTGTATGATGACGGATCAGCTCTCTCCCTGCTGTCATGTCCTGAATTCCTATGTGTGACTTATCACATGTAAGTAGTAATCACTGTCAGCGGCCAGTGATATCTGTGTCACTTCTCACGTGTCTCCAGCGGTGCCCTGGTGTAGTCTGAGGGCTCAGCTATATGGAGATAAAGACCTTCTTCAAAGTGATGATGACCTGATGAAAATGCATTGAGATTTATCAAGACTAGTGCTTCCTACTTCAGTCTTGGTCTCCCGTGCGCTGGAGAGAGACCTAATTTACTAAGAGGCAGATGCCTTTGGCCCTCCGTGCACCAGAACCTCAACCTCCGCCAGCTAAGACAGGATCTCTACCAGGTTAATCCAGTGGGCCATGTCCCACCACCTTTCAAGCCTTTTTAGAAAAGTGGCTCTATTACAGGGTAGCTGTGTCTGGCTCTATTACAGGGTAGCTGTGTCTGGCTCTATTACATGGTTGCTGTGTCTGGCTCTATTACAGGGTAGCTGTGTCTGGCTCTATTACAGGGTAGCTGTGTCTGGCTCTATTACAGGGTAGCTGTGTCTGGCTCTATTACAGGGTTGCTGTGTCTGGCTCTATTACAGGGTCGCTGTGGTTGGCTCTATTACAGGGTTTCTGTGTCTGGCTCTATTACAGGGTAGCTGTGTCTGGCTCTATTACAGGGTAGCTGTGTCTGGCTCTATTACAGGGTTGCTGTGTCTAGCTCTATTACAGGGTAGCTGTGTCTGGCTCTATTACAGGGTAGCTGTGTCTGGCTCTATTACAGGGTAGCTGTGTCTGGCTCTATTACAGGGTTGCTGTGTCTGGCTCTATTACAGGGTAGCTGTGTCTGGCTCTATTACAGGGTAGCTGTGTCTGGCTCTATTACAGGGTAGCTGTGTCTGGCTCTATTACAGGGTTGCTGTGTCTAGCTCTATTACAGGGTTGCTGTGTCTGGCTCTGTTACAGGGTTGCTGTGCCTGGCTCTATTACAGGGTTGCTGTGTCTGGCTCTATTACAGGGTTTCTGTGTCTGGCTCTATTACAGGGTTTCTGTGTCTGGCTCTATTACAGGGTTTCTGTGTCTGGCTCTATTACAGGGTAGCTGTGCCTGGCTCTATTACAGGGTCGCTGTGTCTGGCTCTATTACAGGGTCGCTGTGTCTGGCTCTATTACAGGGTAGCTGTGTCTGGCTCTATTACAGGGTTGCTGTGTCTAGCTCTATTACAGGGTTGCTGTGTCTGGCTCTATTACAGGGTTGCTGTGTCTGGCTCTATTACAGGGTTGCTGTGTCTGGCTCTATTACAGGGTTGCTGTGTCTGGCTCTATTACAGGGTTGCTGTGTCTGGCTCTATTACAGGGTTGCTGTGTCTGGCTCTATTACAGGGTTGCTGTGTCTGGCTCTATTACAGGGTTGCTGTGTCTGGCTCTATTACAGGGTTGCTGTGTCTGGCTCTATTACAGGGTTGCTGTGTCTGGCTCTATTACAGGGTTGCTGTGTCTGGCTCTATTACAGGGTCGCTGTGTCTGGCTCTATTACAGGGTAGCTGTGTCCGGCTCTATTACAGGGTCGCTGTGTCTGGCTCTATTACAGGGTAGCTGTGTCCGGCTCTATTACAGGGTCGCTGTGTCTGGCTCTATTACAGGGTAGCTGTGTCCGGCTCTATTACAGGGTCGCTGTGTCTGGCTCTATTACAGGGTAGCTGTGTCTGGCTCTATTACAGGGTAGCTGTGTCTGGCTCTATTACAGGGTAGCTGTGTCTGGCTCTATTACAGGGTAGCTGTGTCTGGCTCTATTACAGGGTAGCTGTGTCTGGCTCTATTACAGGGTTGCTGTGTCTGGCTCTATTACAGGGTCGCTGTGGTTGACTCTATTACAGGGTTTCTGTGTCTGGCTCTATTACAGGGTAGCTCTGTCTGGCTCTATTACAGGGTAGCTGTGTCTGGCTCTATTACAGGGTTGCTGTGTCTAGCTCTATTACAGGGTTGCTGTGTCTGGCTCTATTACAGGGTAGCTGTGTCTGGCTCTATTACAGGGTCGCTGTGTCCGGCTCTATTACAGGGTAGCTGTGTCTGGCTCTATCACAGGGTAGCTGTGTCTGGCTCTATTACAGGGTAGCTGTGTCTGGCTCTATTACAGGGTAGCTGTGTCTGGCTCTATTACAGGGTAGCTGTGTCTGGCTCTATTACAGGGTAGCTGTGTCTGGCTCTATTACAGGGTAGCTGTGTCTGGCTCTATTACAGGGTCGCTGTGTCTGGCTCTATTACAGGGTAGCTGTGTCTGGCTCTATTACAGGGTAGCTGTGTCTGGCTCTATTACAGGGTTGCTGTGTCTGGCTCTATTACAGGGTTGCTGTGGTTGGCTCTATTACAGGGTTGCTGTGTCTGGCTCTATTACAGGGTTGCTGTGTCTGGCTCTATTACAGGGTTGCTGTGTCTGGCTCTATTACAGGGTCGCTGTGTCTGGCTCTATTACAGGGTCGCTGTGTCTGGCTCTATTACAGGGTTGCTGTGTCTGGCTCTATTACAGGGTTGCTGTGGTTGGCTCTATTTCAAGGTAGCTGTGTCTGGCTCTATTACAGGGTAGCTGTGTCTGGCTCTATTACAGGGTAGCTGTGTCTGGCTCTATTACAGGGTAGCTGTGTCTGGCTCTATTACAGCGTAGCTGTGTCTGGCTCTATTACAGGGTTGCTGTGGTTGGCTCTATTACAGGGTTGCTGTGTCTGGCTCTATTACAGGGTTGCTGTGTCTGGCTCTATTACAGGGTTGCTGTGTCTGGCTCTATTACAGGGTTGCTGTGGTTGGCTCTATTTCAAGGTAGCTGTGTCTGGCTCTATTACAGGGTAGCTGTGTCTGGCTCTATTACAGGGTAGCTGTGTCTGGCTCTATTACAGGGTCGCTGTGTCTGGCTCTATTACAGGCTTGCTGTGGTTGGCTCTATTTCAAGGTAGCTGTGTCTGGCTCTATTACAGGGTAGCTGTGTCTGGCTCTATTACAGGGTAGCTGTGTCTGGCTCTATTACAGGGTAGCTGTGTCTGGCTCTATTACAGCGTAGCTGTGTCTGGCTCTATTACAGGGTTGCTGTGGTTGGCTCTATTACAGGGTTGCTGTGTCTGGCTCTATTACAGGGTTGCTGTGTCTGGCTCTATTACAGGGTCGCTGTGTCCGGCTCTATTACAGGGTAGCTGTGTCTGGCTCTATTACAGCGTAGCTGTGTCTGGCTCTATTACAGGGTAGCTGTGTCTGGCTCTATTACAGGGTCGCTGTGGTTGGCTCTATTACAGGGTCGCTGTGGTTGGCTCTATTACAGGGTCGCTGTGGTTGGCTCTATTACAGGGTCGCTGTGGTTGGCTCTATTACAGGGTCGCTGTGTCTGGCTCTATTACAGGGTCGCTGTGTCTGGCTCTATTACAGGATAGCTGTGTCTGGCTCTATTACAGCGTAGCTGTGTCTGGCTCTATTACAGGGTTGCTGTGGTTGGCTCTATTACAGGGTTTCTGTGTCTGGCTCTATTACAGGGTTTCTGTGTCTGGCTCTATTACAGGGTCGCTGTGGTTGGCTCTATTACAGGGTCGCTGTGTCTGGCTCTATTACAGGGTCGCTGTGTCTGGCTCTATTACAGGGTCGCTGTGTCTGGCTCTATTACAGGGTCGCTGTGTCTGGCTCTATTACAGGGTCGCTGTGTCTGGCTCTATTACAGGGTCGCTGTGTCTGGCTCTATTACAGGGTCGCTGTGTCTGGCTCTATTACAGGGTCGCTGTGTCTGGCTCTATTACAGGGTCGCTGTGTCTGGCTCTATTACAGGGTCGCTGTGTCTGGCTCTATTACAGGGTCGCTGTGTCTGGCTCTATTACAGGGTCGCTGTGTCTGGCTCTATTACAGGGTCGCTGTGTCTGGCTCTATTACAGGGTCGCTGTGTCTGGCTCTATTACAGGGTCGCTGTGTCTGGCTCTATTACAGGGTCGCTGTGTCTGGCTCTATTACAGGGTTGCTGTGTCTGGCTCTATTACAGGGTTGCTGTGTCTGGCTCTATTACAGGGTTGCTGTGTCTGGCTCTATTACAGGGTTGCTGTGTCTGGCTCTATTACAGGGTTGCTGTGTCTGGCTCTATTACAGGGTTGCTGTGTCTGGCTCTATTACAGGGTTGCTGTGGTTGGCTCTATTTCAAGGTAGCTGTGTCTGGCTCTATTACAGGGTAGCTGTGTCTGGCTCTATTACAGGGTAGCTGTGTCTGGCTCTATTACAGGGTAGCTGTGTCTGGCTCTATTACAGGGTAGCTGTGTCTGGCTCTATTACAGTGTTGCTGTGGTTGGCTCTATTACAGGGTCGCTGTGTCTGGCTCTATTACAGGGTAGCTGTGTCTGGCTCTATTACAGGGTAGCTGTGTCTGGCTCTATTACAGGGTTGCTGTGTCTGGCTCTATTACAGGGTTGCTGTGTCTGGCTCTATTACAGGGTTGCTGTGTCTGGCTCTATTACAGGGTTCCTGTGTCTGGCTCTATTACAGGGTTGCTGTGTCTGGCTCTATTACAGGGTAGCTGTGTCTGGCTCTATTACAGGGTAGCTGTGCTTGGCTCTATTACAGGGTTGCTGTGGTTGGCTCTATTACAGGGTTGCTGTGGTTGGCTCCATTACAGTGTTGCTGTGGTTGGCTCTATTACAGGGTAGCTGTGTCTGGCTCTATTACAGGGTCGCTGTGTCTGGCTCTATTACAGGGTCGCTGTGTCTGGCTCTATTACAGGGTTGCTGTGTCTGGCTCTATTACAGGGTTGCTGTGGTTGGCTCTATTTCAAGTTAGCTGTGTCTGGCTCTATTACAGGGTAGCTGTGCCTGGCTCTATTACAGGGTAGCTGTGTCTGGCTCTATTACAGGGTAGCTGTGTCTGGCTCTATTACAGGGTAGCTGTGTCTGGCTCTATTACAGGGTAGCTGTGTCTGGCTCTATTACAGGGTAGCTGTGTCTGGCTCTATTACAGGGTCGCTGTGGTTGGCTCTATTACAGGGTCGCTGTGGTTGGCTCTATTACAGGGTCGCTGTGGTTGGCTCTATTACTTGGTCGCTGTGTCTGGCTCTATTACAGGGTCGCTGTGTCTGGCTCTATTACAGGATAGCTGTGTCTGGCTCTATTACAGGGTTGCTGTGTCTGGCTCTATTACAGGGTTTCTGTGTCTGGCTCTATTACAGGGTCTCTGTGTCTGGCTCTATTACAGGGTCGCTGTGTCTGGCTCTATTACAGGGTAGCTGTGTCTGGCTCTATTACAGGGTTTCTGTGTCTGGCTCTATTACAGGGTTGCTGTGTCTGGCTCTATTACAGGGTTGCTGTGTCTGGCTCTATTACAGGGTCGCTGTGTCTGGCTCTATTACAGGGTCGCTGTGTCTGGCTCTATTACAGGGTCGCTGTGTCTGGCTCTATTACAGGGTCGCTGTGTCTGGCTCTATTACAGGGTTGCTGTGTCTGGCTCTATTACAGGGTTGCTGTGTCTGGCTCTATTACAGGGTCGCTGTGGTTGGCTCTATTACAGGGTCGCTGTGGTTGGCTCTATTACAGGGTCGCTGTGGTTGGCTCTATTACAGGGTCGCTGTGGTTGGCTCTATTACAGGGTCGCTGTGTCTGGCTCTATTACAGGGTCGCTGTGTCTGGCTCTATTACAGGGTCTCTGTGTCTGGCTCTATTACAGGGTCGCTGTGTCTGGCTCTATTACAGGGTTGCTGTGTCTGGCTCTATTACAGGGTTGCTGTGGTTGGCTCTATTTCAAGGTAGCTGTGTCTGGCTCTATTACAGGGTAGCTGTGTCTGGCTCTATTACAGGGTAGCTGTGTCTGGCTCTATTACAGGGTAGCTGTGTCTGGCTCTATTACAGGGTAGCTGTGTCTGGCTCTATTACAGCGTAGCTGTGTCTGGCTCTATTACAGGGTTGCTGTGGTTGGCTCTATTACAGGGTTGCTGTGTCTGGCTCTATTACAGGGTTGCTGTGTCTGGCTCTATTACAGGGTTGCTGTGTCTGGCTCTATTACAGGGTCGCTGTGTCTGGCTCTATTACAGGGTCGCTGTGTCTGGCTCTATTACAGGGTTGCTGTGTCTGGCTCTATTACAGGGTTGCTGTGGTTGGCTCTATTTCAAGGTAGCTGTGTCTGGCTCTATTACAGGGTAGCTGTGTCTGGCTCTATTACAGGGTAGCTGTGTCTGGCTCTATTACAGGGTAGCTGTGTCTGGCTCTATTACAGCGTAGCTGTGTCTGGCTCTATTACAGGGTTGCTGTGGTTGGCTCTATTACAGGGTTGCTGTGTCTGGCTCTATTACAGGGTTGCTGTGTCTGGCTCTATTACAGGGTCGCTGTGTCCGGCTCTATTACAGGGTCGCTGTGTCCGGCTCTATTACAGGGTAGCTGTGTCTGGCTCTATTACAGGGTCGCTGTGTCTGGCTCTATTACAGGGTCGCTGTGTCTGGCTCTATTACAGGGTCGCTGTGTCTGGCTCTATTACAGGGTCGCTGTGTCTAGCTCTATTACAGGGTCGCTGTGTCTGGCTCTATTACAGGGTCGCTGTGTCTGGCTCTATTACAGGGTCGCTGTGTCTGGCTCTATTACAGGGTCGCTGTGTCTGGCTCTATTACAGGGTCGCTGTGTCTGGCTCTATTACAGGGTCGCTGTGTCTGGCTCTATTACAGGGTCGCTGTGTCTGGCTCTATTACAGGGTCGCTGTGTCTGGCTCTATTACAGGGTTGCTGTGTCTGGCTCTATTACAGGGTTGCTGTGTCTGGCTCTATTACAGGGTTGCTGTGTCTGGCTCTATTACAGGGTTGCTGTGTCTGGCTCTATTACAGGGTTGCTGTGTCTGGCTCTATTACAGGGTAGCTGTGTCTGGCTCTATTACAGGGTTGCTGTGTCTGGCTCTATTACAGGGTTGCTGTGTCTGGCTCTATTACAGGGTTGCTGTGTCTGGCTCTATTACAGGGTTGCTGTGTCTGGCTCTATTACAGGGTTGCTGTGTCTGGCTCTATTACAGGGTTGCTGTGGTTGGCTCTATTTCAAGGTAGCTGTGTCTGGCTCTATTACAGGGTAGCTGTGTCTGGCTCTATTACAGGGTAGCTGTGTCTCGCTCTATTACAGGGTAGCTGTGTCTGGCTCTATTACAGGGTAGCTGTGTCTGGCTCTATTACAGGGTCGCTGTGTCTGGCTCTATTACAGGGTAGCTGTGTCTGGCTCTATTACAGGGTAGCTGTGTCTGGCTCTATTACAGGGTTGCTGTGTCTGGCTCTATTACAGGGTTGCTGTGTCTGGCTCTATTACAGGGTTGCTGTGTCTGGCTCTATTACAGGGTTCCTGTGTCTGGCTCTATTACAGGGTTGCTGTGTCTGGCTCTATTACAGGGTAGCTGTGTCTGGCTCTATTACAGGGTAGCTGTGCTTGGCTCTATTACAGGGTTGCTGTGGTTGGCTCTATTACAGGGTTGCTGTGGTTGGCTCCATTACAGTGTTGCTGTGGTTGGCTCTATTACAGGGTAGCTGTGTCTGGCTCTATTACAGGGTCGCTGTGTCTGGCTCTATTACAGGGTCGCTGTGTCTGGCTCTATTACAGGGTTGCTGTGTCTGGCTCTATTACAGGGTTGCTGTGGTTGGCTCTATTTCAAGTTAGCTGTGTCTGGCTCTATTACAGGGTAGCTGTGTCTGGCTCTATTACAGGGTAGCTGTGTCTGGCTCTATTACAGGGTAGCTGTGTCTGGCTCTATTACAGGGTAGCTGTGTCTGGCTCTATTACAGGGTAGCTGTGTCTGGCTCTATTACAGGGTAGCTGTGTCTGGCTCTATTACAGGGTCGCTGTGGTTGGCTCTATTACAGGGTCGCTGTGGTTGGCTCTATTACAGGGTCGCTGTGGTTGGCTCTATTACTTGGTCGCTGTGTCTGGCTCTATTACAGGGTCGCTGTGTCTGGCTCTATTACAGGATAGCTGTGTCTGGCTCTATTACAGGGTTGCTGTGTCTGGCTCTATTACAGGGTTTCTGTGTCTGGCTCTATTACAGGGTCTCTGTGTCTGGCTCTATTACAGGGTCGCTGTGGTTGGCTCTATTACAGGGTCGCTGTGTCTGGCTCTATTACAGGGTCGCTGTGTCTGGCTCTATTACAGGGTCGCTGTGTCTGGCTCTATTACAGGGTAGCTGTGTCTGGCTCTATTACAGGGTCGCTGTGTCTGGCTCTATTACAGGGTAGCTGTGTCTGGCTCTATTACAGGGTCGCTGTGTCTGGCTCTATTATAGGGTCGCTGTGTCTGGCTCTATTACATGGTCGCTGTGTCCGGCTCTATTACAGGGTCGCTGTGTCCGGCTCTATTACAGGGTCGCTGTGTCCGGCTCTATTACAGGGTCGCTGTGGTTGGCTCTATTACAGGGTCGCTGTGGTTGGCTCTATTACAGGGTCGCTGTGGTTGGCTCTATTACAGGGTCGCTGTGGTTGGCTCTATTACAGGGTCGCTGTGGTTGGCTCTATTACAGGGTTGCTGTGCCTGGCTCTATTACAGGGTTCCTGTGTCTGGGTCTATTACAGGGTTGCTGTGTCTGGGTCTATTACAGGGTTTCTGTGTCTGGGTCTATTACAGGGTTGCTGTGTCTGGCTCTATTACAGGGTTGCTGTGTCTGGCTCTATTACAGGGTTGCTGTGGTTGGCTCTATTACAGGGTTTCTGTGTCTGGCTCTATTACAGGGTTGCTGTGTCTGGCTTTATTACAGGGTTGCTGTGGTTGGCTCTATTACAGGGTTGCTGTGTCTGGCTCTATTACAGGGTTGCTGTGTCCGGCTTTATTACCGGGTTGCTGTGTCTGGCTCTATTACTGGGTTGCTGTGTCTGGCTCTATTACAGGGTTCCTGTGTCTGGCTCTATTACAGGGTTGCTGTGTCTGGCTCTATTACAGGGTAGCTGTGTCTGGCTCTATTACAGGGTAGCTGTGCTTGGCTCTATTACAGGGTTGCTGTGGTTGGCTCTATTACAGGGTTGCTGTGGTTGGCTCCATTACAGTGTTGCTGTGGTTGGCTCTATTACAGGGTAGCTGTGTCTGGCTCTATTACAGGGTAGCTGTGTCTGGCTCTATTACAGGGTAGCTGTGTCTGGCTCTATTACAGGGTAGCTGTGTCTGGCTCTATTACAGGGTAGCTGTGTCTGGCTCTATTACAGGGTAGCTGTGTCTGGCTCTATTACAGGGTCGCTGTGGTTGGCTCTATTACAGGGTCGCTGTGGTTGGCTCTATTACAGGGTCGCTGTGGTTGGCTCTATTACTTGGTCGCTGTGTCTGGCTCTATTACAGGGTCGCTGTGTCTGGCTCTATTACAGGATAGCTGTGTCTGGCTCTATTACAGGGTTGCTGTGTCTGGCTCTATTACAGGGTTTCTGTGTCTGGCTCTATTACAGGGTCTCTGTGTCTGGCTCTATTACAGGGTCGCTGTGGTTGGCTCTATTACAGGGTCGCTGTGTCTGGCTCTATTACAGGGTCGCTGTGTCTGGCTCTATTACAGGGTCGCTGTGTCTGGCTCTATTACAGGGTCGCTGTGTCTGGCTCTATTACAGGGTCGCTGTGTCTGGCTCTATTACAGGGTCGCTGTGTCTGGCTCTATTACAGGGTCGCTGTGTCTGGCTCTATTACAGGGTCGCTGTGTCTGGCTCTATTACAGGGTTGCTGTGTCTGGCTCTATTACAGGGTAGCTGTGTCTGGCTCTATTACAGGGTCGCTGTGTCTGGCTCCATTACAGGGTTGCTGTGGTTGGCTCCATTACAGGGTTGCTGTGGTTGGCTCCATTACAGTGTTGCTGTGGTTGGCTCCATTACAGTGTAGCTGTGTCTGGCTCTATTACAGTGTAGCTGTGTCTGGCTCTATTACAGGGTAGCTGTGTCTGGCTCTATTACAGGGTAGCTGTGTCTGGCTCTATTACAGGGTTGCTGTGCTTGGCTCTATTACAGGGTTGCTGTGCTTGGCTCTATTACAGGGTTGCTGTGGTTGGCTCCATTACAGTGTTGCTGTGGTTGGCTCCATTACAGTGTAGCTGTGTCTGTCTCTATTACAGGGTAGCTGTGTCTGGCTCTATTACAGGGTAGCTGTGTCTGGCTCTATTACAGGGTAGCTGTGTCTGGCTCTATTACAGGGTAGCTGTGTCTGGCTCTATTACAGGGTTGCTGTGGTTGGCTCTATTACAGGTTTGCTGTGTCTGGCTCTATGACAGGGTAGCTGTGTCTGGCTCTATTACAGGGTAGCTGTGTCTGGCTCTATTACAGGGTAGCTGTGTCTGGCTCTATTTCAGGGTAGCTGTGTCTGGCTCTATTACAGGGTAGCTGTGTCTGGCTCTATTACAGGGTAGCTGTGTCTGGCTCTATTACAGGGTTTCTGTGTCTGGCTCTATTACAGGGTTGCTGTGTCTGGCTCTATTACAGGGTTGCTGTGGTTGGCTCTATTACAGGGTTTCTGTGTCTGGCTCTATTACAGGGTTGCTGTGGTTGGCTCTATTACAGGGTTGCTGTGTCTGGCTCTATTATAGGGTTGCTGTGTCTGGCTCTATTACAGGGTTGCTGTGTCTGGCTCTATTACAGGGTTGCTGTGTCTGGCTCTATTACAGGGTTGCTGTGTCTGGCTCTATTACAGGGTTGCTGTGTCTGGCTCTATTACAGGGTTGCTGTGTCTGGCTCTATTACAGGGTTGCTGTGTCTGGCTCTATTACAGGGTTGCTGTGGTTGGCTCTATTACAGGGTCGCTGTGTCCGGCTCTATTACAGGGTAGTTGTGCCTGGCTCTATTACAGGGTCGCTGTGTCCGGCTCTATTACAGGGTAGTTGTGCCTGGCTCTATTACAGGGTTGCTGTGTCTGGCTCTATTACAGGGTTTCTGTGTCTGGCTCTATTACAGGGTTGCTGTGTCTGGCTCTATTACAGGGTTGCTGTGGTTGGCTCTATTACAGGGTTTCTGTGTCTGGCTCTATTACAGGGTTGCTGTGGTTGGCTCTATTACAGGGTTGCTGTGTCTGGCTCTATTACAGGGTTGCTGTGTCTGGCTCTATTACAGGGTTGCTGTGTCTGGCTCTATTACAGGGTTGCTGTGTCTGGCTCTATTACAGGGTTGCTGTGTCTGGCTCTATTACAGGGTTGCTGTGTCTGGCTCTATTACAGGGTTGCTGTGTCTGGCTCTATTACAGGGTTGCTGTGTCTGGCTCTATTACAGGGTTGCTGTGGTTGGCTCTATTACAGGGTCGCTGTGTCCGGCTCTATTACAGGGTAGTTGTGCCTGGCTCTATTACAGGGTCGCTGTGTCCGGCTCTATTACAGGGTAGTTGTGCCTGGCTCTATTACAGGGTTGCTGTGTCTGGCTCTATTACAGGGTTGCTGTGCTTGGCTCTATTACAGGGTTGCTGTGTCTGGCTCCAGAGGTCTCACTACATTTTTTTTAGAAGGGTAAAAATACTCCTCTTAACAATTTTGAGGAGTATTTTAAGTCGAGGAGGAGTACGAATTTTGCAGTAATTCATATATAATGAATAGGCCCACATAACGTTATGAGGCTGATATTTCTGCAGGGAAACCATTGCTAGTCTCCCTGCAGAAATAAATGTAGACAATTTTACATTTATCAAAGATCATACACTAAACATAAAACCACTGCTGCCATACACAGCGCCCACCTGACACTGCCATACACAGCGCCCACCTGACGCTGCTATTCACAGCGCCCACCTGACACTGCCATACACAGCGCCCACCTGACGCTGCTATTCACAGCGCCCACCTGACACTGCCATACACAGCGCCCACCTGACGCTGCCATACACAGCGCCCACCTGACGCTGCCTTACACAGCGCCCAGCCGACACTGCCTTACACAGTGCCCACCCGACACTGCCATACACAGCGCCCACCTGACACTGCCATACACAGCACCCACCTGACACTGCCATACATAGCGCCCACCTGACACTGCCATACACAGCGCCCACCTGACACTGCCATACACAGCGCCCACCTGACGCTGCCATACACAGCGCCCATCTGACGCTGCCATACACAGCGCCCACCTGACACTGCAATACAAATATAAGTATTTGTAAGGTTATGCACCTGGGAAAGAATAATGCAAATTACCCATAGGCCGCTGCTGCCAAGGCCAATAAGATAATTGGTTGCATCAAAAGGGGCATAGATGCCCGTGATGAGAACATATTCCTACCACTTTACAAATCACTAGTCAGACCACACATGGAGGACTGTGTACAGTTCTGGGCTCCTGTGAACAAGGCAGACATAGCAGAGCTGGAGAGGGTCCAGAGGAGGGCAACTAAAGTAACTGGAA
Source organism: Bufo bufo (assembly GCF_905171765.1). NCBI lineage: Eukaryota > Metazoa > Chordata > Amphibia > Anura > Bufonidae > Bufo > Bufo bufo. Next base: position 41,923,205 of record NC_053393.1, on the reverse strand, counting down.
TGGGGCAACTACAGTACCCTGAAAGATTATCAAAATTAGGGTTATTCACTTTAGAAAAAAGACGACTGAGGGGAGATCTAATTCCTATGTATAAATATATCAGGGGTCAGTACAGAGATCTATCCCATCATCTATTTATCCCCAGGACTGTGACTGTGACGAGGGGACATCCTCTGCGTCTGGAGGAAAGAAGGTTTGTACACAAACATAGAAGAGGATTCTTTACAGTAAGAGCAGTGAGACTATGGAGCTCTCTGCCTGAGGAGGTGGTGATGGTGAGTACAATAAAGGAATTCAAGAGGGGCCTGGATGTATTTCTGGAGTGTAATAATATTACAGGCTATAGCTACTAGAGAGGGGTCGTTGATCCAGGGAGTTATTCTGATTGCCTGATTGGAGTCGGGAAGGAATTTTATTCCCCTAAAGTGGGGAAAATTGGTTTCTACACAATTTTTTTTTTGCCTTCCTCTGGATCAACTTGCAGGATAACAGGCCGAACTGGATGGACAAATGTCTTTTTTCAGCCTTATGTACTATGTTACTATGTAGTATGAGGATGCTCGGTCTGCTCACTTCAGTCTGGTTCTCAAGCAGCCTTTGACAGCGGTCATGTCAGGTTTCTCTAGAGGATAGCGAACTTCTCTTTAAGCCTGTCATTCAGACAGCATTATCAGCAATGGGGTTACATAACTGTCACAGTATCTGGCGGCATACGTCCCATATAGCGATGGTGATGAGTGATAACCACTTTGGCATGCTGATAAATGTAGGCAGCACTTGACCCCGCTTTCAGATTTCACATGTTGTTATCTTCTAGGAGCACTAAGCCACTGGAGTCAATCTGGAGGAGCTGTTATCTGCAGTCTGTGTGCGCGTGTCTATGGGGTGGGGGGATGTGTGGATTTTTTAAAGTTTTTAATAAGTTGTTATCTGTTGTTGAAAAATAAGGCGTCAATCCAGCCTTGATGGAATTGCATAAGTAACAATTCCCTTTAATGGAAATCTTCCACAAATGCAGCAGCGTTTTACATTTTCTACGATCCTTTTTTAATCAGGAATGTTACGGTATACGGTACGGTAATCTTGTGGACTGCAGCTGTCATTCAATAGTTAAAATCAATCAGTTGCACTACAAAAAGTCGCAGTATAGCCCTAGCCTAAGGCTGTCCCCTCAGACTTCTGTTGCAGACATAAACGGGCGAACAGCGTCGAGGCGGCAGTAAGTTTCACAGCATGGGAGTGGAATGATGTAATAAGGGAGCATGACAGTCATTGCCTGCAAGAGGGTTGGAAGATGGAGAGTACGGTGGAGCTGGGATACCTGGCGGTGCCGCACTGCCGAGAGCTTTGTGGACTTGTTGGAGAGTAACATAGTATATAAGGCTGAAAAAAGACATTTGTCCATCCAGTTCGGCCTGTTATCCTGCAAGTTGATCCAGAGGAAGGCAAAAAAAAAAAACCTGCGAGGTAGAAGCCAATTTTCCCCACTTAACCCCTTCCCGACCTTTGACGTACTGTTACGTCATGGGAACCACTGAGTTCCCGCAATTTGACGTAATAGTATGTCATAGTGATCGCGCGGGCACCGGAGCGGTGCGCGCGCGATCACTGCAGGGGCCCGGCAGTGCATGGTAGCCGAGCCCCTGCTGTATCTGCCGGCATCGCTGTAAAAGCAGATGCCGGCGGTTTAACCCCTTCTATGCCACGGTCCGCGCTGACCGCGACATAGAAGAGGTTTGTGTCAGGTGAACGATCGCATCGAGTCCCCGCGCTGCTGTGGCAGGGACCCGATGCGACACAAGGCAGCCCGATGCCTTGCACGGCATCGGGAACTGCCTTCTACGGGAGCCAAGGAGATCCAGCCTAGGCAACCTGTTAGTGTATGACTCAGTGTCATACACTGACAGGCAATGCATTACAATACAGATGTATTGTAGTGCATTGCAGAGGGGAACAGACCCCCAAAAGTGGATGTCATAAATAAAGTAAAGTAAAAAAAAATAGTGTTTTTAATAAAATTAATAAAGTAATAAAATTAATAAAGTAAAAAAGAAAAAAAAAGTCCCTTTCCCCTTATTTTATAATAAAAAACTGAAAAAACAAACAAAACCCACACATATTAGGTATCGCCGCGTCCGTAATGACCGGCTCTATAAATATATCACATGATCCACCCTTTCTGAATAACACCAGAAAAAATAAAGAATAAAAACAGTGTAAAAAAAAAAAAATGGCATTTTTATCACCTTACATCACAAAAAGTGCAACACCAAGCGATCAAAAAGGCGTATGCCCCCCAAAATGGTATGAATAAAACCGTCACCTCATCCCGCAAAAAATTTGCCCCTACCTAAGACAATCGCCCAAAAAATAAAAAAAAGTATAGCTCTCAGAACATGGAGACACTAAAACATAATTTTTTTTGTTTCAAAACTGCTATTATTGTGCTAAAGTGAAATACATAAAAAAAATACACATATTAGGTATCGCCACGTCCGTAACAACCAGCTCTATAAAAATATTACATGACCTAACCACTCACACCGGAAAAAAAAGCGCAATTTATGTCACATTACATCACAAAAATTGCAACAGTAAGTGATAAAAAAGGCGTATGCCCCCCCAAAATAGTACCAATCAGACAGTCACCTCATCCCGCAAAAAATGAGACCCTACCTAAGAGAATCGATCAAAAAATAAAAAAGCTATGGCTCTCAGACTATGGAGACACTAAAATATGATTATTTTTTGCTTCAAAACTGCTATTATTCTGCTAAAGTGAAAAAAATAAAAAAGTATACATATTAGTTATCGCCACGTCCGTAAAAAAAAGCTCTATAAAAATATCACATGACCTAACCACTCAGATGAACACCGTGTAAAAAAAAAGCTATTTTTGTCACATTACATCACAAAAATTGCAACAGCAAGCGATCAAAAAGGCGTATGCCCCCCAAAATAGTACCAATCAGACCATCACCTCATCCCGCAAAAAATTTGACCCTACCTGAGAGAATCTGTCAAAAAATAAAAAAACTATGGCTCTCAGACTATGAGAAACTAAAATATCATTATTTCGGTTTCAAAAATGCTATTATTGTGTAAAACTTAAATAAATAAGAAAAAGTAGACATATTAGGTATTGCCACGTGCGTAACGATCTGCTCTATAAAAAAAGTCACATAACCTAATCCCTCAGGTAAACGCTGTAAAAATAAAAACGGTGCCAAAACATCCATTTTTTTGTTACCTTGCCTCACAAAAAACGTATAGAGCAATAAGAAATCATATGTACCCCAAAATATTACCAATAAAACTGGCACCTTATCCCGTAGTTTCCAAAATGTGGTCACTTTTTTGAGTTTCTACTGTAGAGGTACATCAGGGGGGCTTCAAATGGGACATGGCATCTAAAAACCAGTTCAGCTAAATTTGCCTTCCAGAAACCATATGGCGTTTCTTTCCTTCTGCGCCCTGCCGTGTGCCTGTACAGCAGTTTACGATCACATGTGGAGTGTTTCTTTAAACCGCAGAATCAGGGTAATAAATATTGAGTTTTGTTTGGCTGTTAACCCTTGCTTTGTTACCGGAAAAATGGATTAAAATGTAAAATCTGCCAAAAAAGTGAAATTCTGAAATTTCATTTCCATTTTCCACCAATTCTTGTGGAACACCTAAAGGGTTAACAAAGTTTGTAAAATCAGTTTTGTATACCTTGAGGGTCTAGTTTCTAAAATGGGGTCAATTTTGGGTGGTTTCTATTATGTAAGCCCCACAAAGTGACTTCATACCTGAACTGGTCCTTAAAAAGCGGGTTTTGGAAATTTTCCGAAAAATTTCAAGATTTGCTTCCATACTTCTAATCCTTCTAACGTCTCCAAAAAATAAAATGTCATTTTCAAAATGATCCAAACATGAAGTAGACATATGGGGAATGTAAAGTAATAACTATTTTTGAAGGTATTATCGTACTATCTTTTATAAAAGTTGAGAAATTTAAATTTGCAAATTTGAATTTTTTTTAAAATTTTTGGTAAATTTGGTATTTTTTTATAAATAAAAATGTGTTTTTTTTTTAAACTTATTTTTACCACTGTCATGAAGTACAATATGTGACGAGAAAACAATCTCAGAATGGCCTGGGTAAGTGACAATATGTCAGATTTGCAAAAAATGGCCTGGGCAGGAAGGTGAAAACAGGCCCGGGGTTGAAGGGATAAGGGGAAAAAAATTCCTTCCCGACTCCAATCAGGCAATCAGAATAACTCCCTGGATCAACGACCCCTCTCTAGTAGCTATAGCCTATAATATTATTACACTCCAGAAATACATCCAGGCCCCTCTTGAATTCCTTTATTGTACTCACCATCACCACCTCCTCAGGCAGAGAGCTCCATAGTCTCACTGCTCTTACCGTAAAGAATCCTCTTCTATGTTTGTGAACAAACCTTCTTTCCTCCAGACGCAGAGGATGTCCCCTCGTCACAGTCACAGTCCTGGGGATAAATAGATGATGGGATAGATCTCTGTACTGACCCCTGATATATTTATACATAGTTATTAGATCTCCCCTCAGTCGTCTTTTTTCTAAAGTGAATAACCCTAATTTTGATAATCTTTCTGGAACCCTCTCCAGCATTGCTATATCTGCCTTGTTCACAGGAGCCCAGAACTGTACACAGTACTCCATGTGTGGTCTGACTAGTGATTTGTAAAGTGGTAGGACTATGTTCTCATCACGGGCATCTATGCCCCTTTTGATGCATCCCATTATCTTATTGGCCTTGGCAGCAGCTGCCTGACACTGATTTCTACAGTTTAGTTTGCTGTTCACTAAAATTCCCAGGTCCTTTTACATGTCAGTGTTACCCAGTGTTTTACCATTTAGTATGTACGGGTGACTTGCATTTTTCCTTCCCATGTGCATAACCTTACTTTTGTCATTGTTAAACCTCATCTGCCACTTATCTGCCCAAGCCTCCAATCTATCCAGATCCATCTGTATCAGTATACTGTCCTCTGTAGTATATATATACAGTATACTGTCCTCTGTAGTGTGTGTGTGTATATATATATATATATATATATATATATATATATACAGTATACTGTCCTCTGTAGTATATATACAGTATACTGTCCCCTGTAGTGTATACAGTATATGCAGTACACTGTCCTCTGTAGTGTGTGTATATATATATATATATATATATATATATATATATATACAGTTAACATAGAAACATATAATGTGTCGGCAGATAAGAACCATTTGGCCCATCTCGTCTGCCCAATATACTGAATACTATGAATAGCCCCCGGCCCTATCTTATATGAAGGATGGCCTTATGCCTATCCCATGCATGCTTAAACCCCTTCACTGTATTTGCAGCTACCACTTTTGCAGGAAGGCTATTCCATGCATCCACTACTCTCTCAGTAAAGTAATACTTCCTGATATTACTTTTAAACCTTTGCCCCTCTAATTTAAAACTATGTCCTCTTTTAGCAGTTTTTCTTCTTTTAAATATTCTCTCCTCTTTTACCTTGTTGTTTCCCTTTATGTATTTAAAAGTTTCTATCATATCCCCTCTGTCTCGTCTTTCTTCCAAGCTATACATGTTAAGGTCCTTTAATCTTTCCTGGTAAGTTTTATCCTGCAATCCATGTACCAGTTTAGTAGCTCTTCTCTGAACTCTCTCCAAAGTATCAATATCCTTCTGGAGATATGGTCTCCAGTACTGCACACAATACTAGTGCTCTGTAGAGCGGCATGAGCACCTCCCTCTTTCTACTGGTAATGCCTCTCCCTATACACCCCAGCATTCTGCTAGCATTTCCTGCTGCTCTATGACATTGTCTGCCTACCTTTAAGTCTTCTGAAATAATGACCCTTAAATCCCTTTCCTCAGATACTGAGGTTAGGACTGTATCACTGATTTAATATTCTGCTCTTGGGTTTTTACGCCCCAGGTGCATTATCTTGCACTTATCAACATTAAATTTTAGTTGCCAGATTTTTGACCATTCCTTTAGTTTTCCTAAATCCTTTTCCATTTGGTGTATCCCTCCAGGAACATCATCCCTGTTACAAATCTTTGTGTCACCAGCAAAAAGACACACCTTACCATCGAGTCCTTCTGCTATTTCGCTGATAAAGATCTTAAACAATATGGGTCCCAGAACAGATCCCTGAGGTACCCCACTGGTAACAAGACCTTGGTCTGAATATACTCCATTGACTACAACCCTCTGTTGCCTGTCCCTCAGCCACTGCCTAATCCATTTAACAATATGGGAGTCCAAGCCCAAAGACTGCAATTTATTGATAAGCCTTCTATGTGGGACAGTATCAAAAGCCTTACTAAAGTCTAGATAAGCGATGTCTACTGCACCTCCGCCATCTATTATTTTAGTCACCCAATCAAAAAAAATCAATAAGATTAGTTTGACATAATCTCCCTGAAGTAAACCCATGCTGTTTTTCATCTTTCAATCCATGGGATTTTAGATGTTCCACAATCCTCTCACTAAGTATGGTTTCCATTAATTTCCCCACTATTGATGTCAGGCTTACTGGCCTATAGTTGCCCAATTCCTCCCTACTACCTTTCTTGTGAATGGGCACAACATTTGCTAATTTCCAATCTTCTGGGACGACTCCTGTTACCAGTGATTGGTTAAATAAATCTGTTAATGGTCTTGCTAGTTCATCTGCTGAGCTCCTTTTAATAGCTTTGGGTGTATCTCATCAGGCCCCTGTGACTTATTTATATTAATTTTAGACAGCTGACTTAGAACCTCTTCCTCTAAAGACACATGCATCAAAATATTCATTAGTCTTCTTTCCTAACTGAGGTCCTTTTCCTTCATTTTCCTTTGTAAAAACTGAACAGAAGTATTCATTGAGGCAGTCAGCTAGTTCTTTATCTTCTTCCATATACCTTCCTTCTTTTGTTTTTAATTTGGTAATTCCTTGTTTTAGTTTCTTTTCATTTATGTATCTGAAGAATGCCTTATCGCCTTTTTTCCCTGACTGAGCTAATTTCTCTTCTGCCTGTGCTTTAGAAGCTCTTATAACTTGTTTGGCCTCTCTCTGCCTAATCTTATACATTTGCCTGTAATCCTCTTTTTCTTTTTATAATTCCTAAATGCTATCTTTTTGTTTTTAATGATTTTGGCCACTTCTGCTGAGTACCACAGTGGTCTCTTCCTTTTTTTTGCTTTTACTGACAAGCCTAATGCAGTTATCTGTTGCCTTCAATAGTGCCACTTTTAAGTAGTCCCATTTCTCCTGGACTCCAATGAAACTGTTCCAATCTGATAGGGACTCGTATACCACTAATCTAATTTTAGAAAAGTCAGTTTTTCTAAAATCTAAAACTTTAGTTTTTGTGTGGTGTGACTCAGTCACTGTACTTATAGTAAACCACACTGACTGGTGATCACTAGATCCCAAGCTTTCCCCTACAGTAATATCATATACCAAATTCCCATTTGTGAATACTAAATCTAAAATGGCCTCCTTCCGGGTTGGCTCCTCAACTACTTGCTGTAGAGATAATCCCAGTAGGGAATTTAGAATATCTGTACTCTAAATATACTGTCCTCTGTAGTGTACATATGCAGTACATTGTCCTTTGTAGTATATATATATATATATGTCCTTTGTAGTATATACGTAGTATATGTAGTGTGTGTGTGTGTGTGTGTATATATATATATATATATATATATATATATCCTTTGTAGTATATATGTAGTATATATACAGTATACTGTCCTCTGTAGTATATATATGCAGTACACTGTCCTCTGTAGTATATACAGTCAGGTCCATAAATATTGGGACATGGACACAATTCTAACATTTTTGGCTCTATACACCACCACAATGGATTTGAAATGAAACTAACAAGATGTGCTTTAACTGCAGACTGTCAGCTTTAATTTGAGGGCATTTCCATCCAAATCAGGTGAACGGTGTAGGAATTACGACAGTTTGCATATTTGCCTCCCACTAGTTAAGGAACCAAAAGTAATGGGACAGAATAATAATCATAAACCAAACTTTCACTTTTTATTTCTTGGTTGCAAATCCTTTGCAGTCAATTACAGCCTGAAGTCTGGAACGCATAGACATCACCAGACGCTGGGTTTCATCCCTGGTGATGCTCTGCCAGGCCTCTACTGCAACTGTCTTCAGTTCCTGCTTGTTCTTGGGGCATTTTCCCTTCAGTTTTGTCTTCAGCAAGTGAAATGCATGCTCAATCGGATTCAGGTCCGGTGATTGACTTGGCCATTGCATAACATTCCACTTCTTTCCCTTAAAAACCTCTTTGGTTGCTTTTGCAGTATGCTTTTGGTCATTGTCCATCTGCATTGGGAAGCGCCGTCCAATGAATTCTGAAGCATTTGGCTGAATATGAGCATATAATATTGCCCGAAACACTTCAGAATTCATCCTGCTGCTTCTGTCAGCAGTCACATCATCAATAAATGCAAGAGAACCAGTTCCATTGGCAGCCATACATGCCCACGCCATGACACTACCACCACCATGCTTCACTGATGAGGTGGTATGCTTAGGATCATGAGCAGTTCCTTTCCTTCTCCATACTCTTCTCTTCCCATCACTCTGGTACAAGTTGGTCTTGGTCTCATCTGTCCATAGGATGTTGTTCCAGAACTGTGAAGGCTTTTTTAGATGTCGTTTGGCAAACTCTAATCTGGCCTTCCTGTTTTTGAGGCTCACCAATGGTTTACATCTTGTGGTGAACCCTCTGTATTTACTGTGGTGAAGTCTTCTCTTGATTGTTGACTTTGACACACATACACCTACCTCCTGGAGAGTATTCTTGATGTGGCCAACTGTTGTGAAGGGTGTTTTCTTCACCAGGGAAAGAATTCTTCGGTCATCCACCACAGTTGTTTTCCGTGGTCTTCCGGGTCTTTTAGTGTTGCTGAGCTCCCCGGTGCGTTCCTTCTTTTTAAGAATGTTCCAAACAGTTGTTTTGGCCACGTCTAATGTTTTTGCTATCTCTCTGATGGGTTTGTTTTGTTTTTTCAGCCTAATGATGGCTTGCTTCACTGATAGTGACAGCTCTTTGGATCTCATCTTGAGAGTTGACAGAAACAGATTCCAAATGCAAATAGAAGACTGGAAATGACCTCTGGACCTTTTATCTGCTCATTGTAATTGGGATAATGAGGGAATAACACACACCTGGCCATGGAACAGCTGAGAAGCCAATTGTCCCATTACTTTTGGTCCCTTAACAAGTGGGAGGCACATATGCAAACTGTTGTAATTCCTGCACCGTTCACCTGATTTGGATGTAAATGCCCTCAAATTAAAGCTGACCGTCTACAGTTAAAGCACATCTAGTTCACATTTTGGTGGTGTATAGAGCCAAAAATGTTAGAATTGTGTTGATGTCCCAATATTTATTGACCTGACTGTATATGCAGTACACTGTCCTCTGTAGTATATATACAGTATACTGTCTGTCTGTCCCAATCGATACTTTTAGCCCGGTATTGATACGATACCGGGATTTGTCTTTTATTGATACTAGACTGTGCTACTGCACAGCCCAGTATCAGAGAATATGGATTGCGCTGCTCTCAGCATGCACTATGTTCCATTAGCAGCACAGGGAAGAAGCAGTCTATCCCTCCCCCCTGTGCTGCTGCTGCCTCCATTGAGAGCGCTGAGGAGGGGCTGTGGCCACTGTGCCACCAATGATAACTAACTTTTTTAATACATTACAAATGCAGACGGTGGCAGAAACACATTGCCAGCACCCTGCCTCTGACAGGGCGCTGCGATCTGCGGTAATTAACCCCTCAGGTGCCACACCTGAGGGGTTATCTGCCGCTGATCGCAGCGCCCTGTCAGAGGTTGGGTGCCGGCAGTGTTTTTTTATGCCGCCGGCTGTAATTGTATATTAAACGTTAATTATTGGTGGCGCAGTGCGCCCTCCCCCCCGTCCCAAGTATTCAAAACATTGGTGGCGCAGTGCTCCCCCACCCACCAGTATTAAAATCATTGGTGGCAGTAGCCACAGAGTCCCCTCACCTCCTCTCATTGGTGACAGTGGAAGCTTCTGATCGGAGCCCCAGCAGTGTAATCCTGGGGCTCCGATCCGTTACCATGGCCGCCAGGACTTTACTGAAGCCCTGGCGGCCGTGGTAAACTCCCTGCTGCTGTGTGTACTATGCACAGGGCAGCAGGGAGAGTGTGAGGTCCTATTTACCCTCATAGAGCTCTATTAAGGTGAATAGGACAAGGGATTAAAAGATCCCAGGTTCTAGCCCCTAAGGGGGGAAAATAGTTATTAAATAAGCTAAAAAACAAAAGCAAAAAAAAAAAATAATAAACACACCAAAGTATAAAGTATAAATCGCCCCCTTTCCCAATTTTACATATAAAATACATAATAAATATTTCATATCGCCACGTCCGAAAAGTCCAAACTATTAAAATATTTTAAACTATATCCTATGCGGTGAACGCTGTAAAAGAAAAAGAAAAAAAATTAAAACTGCGTGCGTCTCCATTTTTTTTCCACCTTGTTCCCCCAAAAAATAGGATAGGACTGTTCGGTTATGAGCTGGACGTTCCATAAAATGCGGAATGCACACAGCTTTTTTTTGCGTTTTTTTTTTTTGCATGGTATCGAATGCTATCGAGTATCGCAATACTTTTTTATGGTATCAAAATTTTGGTATCGAAACAACCCTACTCTAGTATTTATATGCTGTATACTGTCCTCTGTAGTATATATATATATATATAGTATATATGCAGTATACAGTCGTGGCCAAAAGTTTTGAGAATGACACATATATTAGTTTTCACAAAGTTTGCTGCTAAACTGCTTTTAGATCTTTGTTTCAGTTGTTTCTGTGATGTAGTGAAATATAATTACACGCACTTCATATGTTTCAAAGGCTTTTATCGACAATTACATGACATTTATGCAAAGAGTCAGTATTTGCAGTGTTGGCCCTTCTTTTTCAGGACCTCTGCAATCCGACTGGGCATGCTCTCAATCAACTTCTGGGCCAATTCCTGACTGATAGCAACCCATTCTTTCATAATCACTTCTTGGAGTTTGTCAGAATTAGTGGGTTTTTGTTTGTCCACCCGCCTCTTGAGGATTGTCCACAAGTACTCAATGGGATTAAGATCTGGGGAGTTTCCAGGCCATGGACCCAAAGTGTCAACGTTTTGGTCCCCGAGCCACTTAGTTATCACTTTTGCCTTATGGCACGGTGCTCTATCGTGCTGGAAAATGCATTGTTCTTCACCAAACTGTTGTTGGATTGTTGGAAGAAGTTGCTGTTGGAAGGTGTTTTGGTACCATTCTTTATTCATGGCTGTGTTATGGGGCAAAATTGTGAGTGAGCCCACTCCCTTGGATGAGAAGCAACCCCACACATGAATGGTCTCAGGATGCTTTACTGTTGGCATGACACAGGACTGATGGTAGCGCTCACCTTTTCTTCTCCGGACAAGCCTTTTTCCAGATGCCCCAAACAATCGGAAAGAGGCTTCATCGGAGAATATGACTTTGCCCCAGTCCTCAGCAGTCCATGCACCATACTTTCTGCAGAAGATCAATCTGTCCCTGATGTTTTTTTTGGAGAGAAGTGGCTTATTTGCTGCCCTTCTTGACACCAGGCCATCTTCCAAAAGTCTTCGCCTCACTGTGCGTGCAGATGCGCTCACACCTGCCTGCTGCCATTCCTGAGCAAGCTCTGCACTGGTGGCACTCCGATCCCGCAGCTGAATCCTCTTTAGGAGACGATCCTGGCGCTTACTGGACTTTCTTGGACGCCCTGAAGACTTCTTAACAAGAATTTAACCTCTTTCCTTGAAGTTCTTGATGATCCTATAAATTGTTGATTGAGGTGCAATCTTAGTAGCCACAATATCCTTGCCTGTGAAGCCATTTTTAAAACGTCATCTTTCTCGTCAATGGGGGCACATATGAACATGGGACCAACACAGATGCCTTCAGCTGCCAAGCGCACATGTAACAGGTCAGTCAGTTTCATAAGTACAAAACTTCTGACAGATGCCCTTTAAAATGAACCTGACAATAACCCCCCACACAAGCACACACAAAAAAAAAAAAAAAATTCTCACATTGCTACACACTGGAAATAAAAGTCCCATATAATGATGCCCCATATCTCTGCATTATAACACGCTCTCACCTTTTTTTAATGGCTCAAGATGTCTCCACTAGGGAGGAGCGAATCGACTTTGGAAGAAACAGCCGAAGACGATTTGCATAAAACTTTGTTTCAATACTGTACGGAGCGAGCTCTCCATACTGTGTTAGAATGTATTGGCTCCGATGAGCCGAAGTTATTACTTTTCGAAGTCTCGTGAGACTTCGCACAATAACTTCATAAATTGATTTATACTGTAAAAAAACTGTTCCCAAACTCGGGTTCGGTTCCAAGTGGTACCTTGGATTTAATAACTGGTTGAACCTCCTTTGGCAGCAATAACTTCAACCAAACGTTTCCTGTAGTTGCAGATCAGACGTGTACAATGGTCAGGAGTAATTCTTTGCCATTCCTCTTTACAGAACTGTTTCAGTTCAGCAATATTCTTGGGATGTCTGGTGTGAATCGCTTTCTTGAGGTCATGACACAGCATCTCAATCGGGTTGAGGTCAGGACTCTGACTGGGCCACTCCAGAAGGCGTATTTTCTTCTGTTTAAGCCATTCTGTTGTTGATTTACTTCTATGCTTTGGGTCGTTGTCCTGTTGCAACACCCATCTTCTGTTGAGCTTCAGCTGGTGGACAGATGGCCTTATGTTCTCCTGCAAATTGTCTTGATAAACTTGGGAATTCATTTTTCCTTCGATGATACCAATCCGTCCAGGCCCTGACGCAACAAAGCAGCCCCAAACCATGATGCCCCCACCACCATACTTCACAGTTGGGATGAGGTTGTGATGTTGGTGTGCTGTGCCTCTTTTTCTCCACACATAGTGTTGTGTGTTTCTTCCAAACAACTCAACTTTGGTTTCATCTGTCCACAGAATATTTTGCCAGTACTGCTGTGGAACATCCAGGTGCTCTTGTGCAAACTGTAAACGTGCAGCAATGTTTTTTTTGGACAGCAGTAGCTTCCTCTGTGGTATCCTCCCAAGAAATCCATTCTTGTTTAGTGCTTTACGTATTGTAGATTCGCTAACAGGGATGTTCACATATGCCAGAGACTTTTGTAAGTCTTTAGCTGACACTCTAGGATTCTTCTTCACCTCATTGAGCAGTCTGCGCTGTGCTCTTGCAGTCATATTTACAGGACGGCCACTCCTAGGGAGAGTAGCAGCAGTGCTGAACTTTCTCCATTTATAGACCATTTGTCTTACCGTGGACTGATGAACAGCAAGGCTTTTGGAGATTCTTTTATAACCCTTTCCAGCTTTATGCAAGTCAACAATTCTTAATCGTAGGTCTTCTGAGAGCTCTTTTGTGCGAGGCATCATTCACATCAGGCAATGCTTCTTGTGAAAAGCAAACCCAGAACTGGTGTGTGTTTTTTATAGGGCAGGGCAGCTGTAACCAACACCTCCAATCTCATCTCATTGACTGGACTCTAGTTGGCTGACACCTCACTAAAAATTAGCTCTTGGAGATGTCAGTAGTCCACCTGCACTGTGAATGTTTACATGGTGTGTTCAATAAAAACATGGTAACATTTAATTCTTTGTGTGTTATTAGTTTAAGTCGACTGTGATTGTCTATTGTTGTGACTTAGATGAAGATCAGATCACATTTTATGACCAATTTGTATAGAAATCCATATAATTCCAAAGTGTTCACATACTTTTTCTTGCAACTGTACGACTGTGTGCCTAGGTGTGCTACTTTGTGACTGCATATACCACTGTGTGCCTAGGTGTGCTACTTTATGCCTCTGTATACCACTGTGTGCCTAGATGTGCTACTTTATGACTCTATATACCACTGTGTGCCTAGATGTGCTACTTTATGACTGTATATACCACTGTGTGCCTAGATGTGCTACTTTATGACTCTATATACCACTGTGTGCTTAGGTGTGCTACTTTATGACTCTATATACCACTGTGTGCTTAGGTGTGCTACTTTATGACTCTATATACCACTGTGTGCCTAGGTGTGCTACTTTATGACTGTATATATCACTGTGTGCCTAGATGTGCTACTTTATGACTCTATATACCACTGTGTGCCTAGGTGTGCTACTTTATGACTGTATATACCACTGTGTGCCTAGCTGTGCTACTTTATGACTGTATATACCACTGTGTGCCTAGGTGTGCTACTTTATGACTGTATATACCACTGTGTGCCTACTGCCTAGATGTGCTACTTTATGACTATATACCACTGTGTGCCTAGCTGTGCTACTTTATGACTGTATATACCACTGTGTGCTACTTTATGACTCTATATACCACTGTGTGCTACTTTATGACTCTATATACCACTGTGTGCCTAGCTGTGCTACTTTATGACTGTATATACCACTGTGTGCCTAGGTGTGCTACTTTATAAATCTATATACCACTGTGTGCCTAGGTGTGCTACTTTATGACTCTATATACCACTGTGTGCTTAGGTATGCTACTTTATGACTCTATATACCACTGTGTGCCTAGGTGTGCTACTTTATGACTATATACCACTGTGTGCCTAGGTGTGCTACTTTATGACTCTATATACCACTGTGTGCCTAGGTGGGCTACTTTATGACTCTATATACCACTGTGTGCCTAGGTGTGCTACTTTATGACTCTATATACCACTGTGTGCCTAGATGTGCTACTTTATGACTCTATATACCACTGTGTGCCTAGATGTGCTACTTTATGACTCTATATACCACTGTGTGCCTAGGTGTGCTACTTTATGACTGTATATACCACTGTGTGCCTAGGTGTGGTACTTTATGACTGTATATACCACTGTGTGCCTAGGTGTGCTACTTTATGCCTCTATATACCACTGTGTGCCTAGATGTGCTACTTTATGACTCTATATACCACTGTGTGCCTAGATGTGCTACTTTATGACTCTATATACCACTGTGTGCCTAGGTGTGCTACTTTATGACTCTATATACCACTGTGTGCTTAGGTATGCTACTTTATGACTCTATATACCACTGTGTGCCTAGGTGTGCTACTTTATGACTATATACCACTGTGTGCCTAGGTGTGCTACTTTATGACTCTATATACCACTGTGTGCCTAGGTGGGCTACTTTATGACTCTATATACCACTGTGTGCCTAGGTGTGCTACTTTATGACTCTATATACCACTGTGTGCCTAGATGTGCTACTTTATGACTCTATATACCACTGTGTGCCTAGATGTGCTACTTTATGACTCTATATACCACTGTGTGCCTAGGTGTGCTACTTTATGACTGTATATACCACTGTGTGCCTAGGTGTGGTACTTTATGACTGTATATACCACTGTGTGCCTAGGTGTGCTACTTTATGCCTCTATATACCACTGTGTGCCTAGATGTGCTACTTTATGACTCTATATACCACTGTGTGCCTAGATGTGCTACTTTATGACTCTATATACCACTGTGTGCCTAGGTGTGCTACTTTATGACTCTATATACCACTGTGTGCCTAGATGTGCTACTTTATGACTGTATATACCACTGTGCGCCTAGGTGTGCTACTTTATGACTGTATATACCACTGTGTGCCTAGATGTGCTACTTTATGACTATATATACCACTGTGTGCCTAGATGTGCTACTTTATGACTCTATATACCACTGTGTGCTTAGGTGTGCTACTTTATGACTCTATATACCACAGTGTGCCTAGGTGTGCTACTTTATGACTGTATATACCACTGTGTGCCTAGGTGTCTACTTTATGACTCTATATACCACTGTGTGCCTACTGCCTAGATGTGCTACTTTATGACTATATACCACTGTGTGCCTAGCTGTGCTACTTTATGACTGTATATACCACTGTGTGCTACTTTATGACTGTATATACCACTGTGTGCTACTTTATGACTCTATATACCACTGTGTGCTACTTTATGACTCTATATACCACTGTGTGCCTAGCTGTGCTACTTTATGACTGTATATACCACTGTGTGCCTAGGTGTGCTACTTTATGAATCTATATACCACTGTGTGCCTAGGTGTGCTACTTTATGACTCTATATACCACTGTGTGCTTAGGTATGCTACTTTATGACTCTATATACCACTGTGTGCCTAGGTGTGCTACTTTATGACTCTATATACCACTGTGTGCCTAGGTGTGCTACTTTATGACTCTATATACCACTGTGTGCCTAGGTGTGCTACTTTATGACTCTATATACCACTGTGTGCCTAGGTGTGCTACTTTATGACTGTATATACCACTGTGTGCCTATGTGTGGTACTTTATGACTGTATATACCACTGTGTGCCTAGGTGTGCTACGTTATGACTGTATATACCACTGTGTGCCTAGCTGTGCTACTTTATGACTCTATATACCACTGTGTGCCTAGGTGTGCTACTTTATGACTCTATATACCACTGTGTGCCTAGGTGTGCTACTTTATGACTGTATATACCACTGTGTGCTACTTTATGACTCTATATACCACTGTGTGCCTAGCTGTGCTACTTTATGAATCTATATACCACTGTGTGCCTAGGTGTGCTACTTTATGACTATATATACCACTGTGTGCCTAGATGTGCTACTTTGTGACTGTATATACCACTGTGTGCCTAGCTGTGCTACTTTATGACTCTATATACCACTGTGTGCCTAGTTGTGCTACTTTATGACTATATACCACTGTGTGCTTAGGTGTGCTACTTTATGACTGTATATACCACTGTGTGCCTAGCTGTGCTACTTTGTGACTGTATATACCACTGTGTGCCTAGGTGTGCTACTTTGTGACTGTATATACCACTGTGTGCCTAGCTGTGCTACTTTATGACTCTATATACCACTGTGTGCCTAGCTGTGCTACTTTATGACTGTATATACCACTGTGTGCTTAGCTGTGCTACTTTATGACTCTATATACCACTGTGTGCTTAGGTGTGCTACTTTATGACTGTATATACCACTGTGTGCCTAGATGTGCTACTTTATGACTGTATATACCACTGTGTGCCTAGCTGTGCTACTTTGTGACTGTATATACCACTGTGTGCCTAGCTGTGCTACTTTATGACTGTATATACCACTGTGTGCCTAGATGTGCTACTTTATGACTGTATATACCACTGTGTGCCTAGGTGTGCTACTTTGTGACTGTATATACCACTGTGTGCCTAGGTGTGCTACTTTATGACTGTATATACCACTGTGTGCCTAGATGTGCTACTTTATGACTGTATATACCACTGTGTGCCTAGGTGTGCTACTTTGTGACTGTATATACCACTGTGTGCCTAGGTGTGCTACTTTATGACTGTATATACCACTGTGTGCCTAGCTGTGCTACTTTATGACTGTATATACCACTGTGTGCTTAGCTGTGCTACTTTATGACTCTATATACCACTGTGTGCTTAGGTGTGCTACTTTATGACTGTATATACCACTGTGTGCCTAGATGTGCTACTTTATGACTGTATATACCACTGTGTGCCTAGCTGTGCTACTTTGTGACTGTATATACCACTGTGTGCCTAGCTGTGCTACTTTATGACTGTATATACCACTGTGTGCCTAGATGTGCTACTTTATGACTGTATATACCACTGTGTGCCTAGGTGTGCTACTTTGTGACTGTATATACCACTGTGTGCCTAGGTGTGCTACTTTATGACTGTATATACCACTGTGTGCCTAGCTGTGCTACTTTATGACTCTATATACCACTGTGTGCCTAGGTGTGCTACTTTATGACTGTATATACCACTGTGTGCCTACTGCCTAGATGTGCTACTTTATGACTATATATGTGTGCCTAGCTGTGCTACTTTATGACTCTATATACCACTGTGTGCTACTTTATGACTCTATATACCACTGTGTGCTACTTTATGACTCTATATACCACTGTGTGCTACTTTATGACTCTATATACCACTGTGTGCTACTTTATGACTCTATATACCACTGTGTGCCTAGCTGTGCTACTTTGACTCGCCATGTCACTGTCTTATGTGATCTAAACTGAGACTAATAAACCACTCAATAGAATAATTGATAGAGTTATAGAAGGACAGCTCCGTGGTGTGACTGGTGTGTGCCACTGTCTGACTCGGTGTGACTGGTGTGTGCCACTGTCTGACTCGGTGTGACTGGTGTGTGCCATTGTCTGACTCGGTGTGACTGGTGTGTGCCACTGTCTGACTCGGTGTGACTGGTGTGTGCCACTGTCTGACTCGGTGTGACTGGTGTGTGCCACTGTCTGACTCGGTGTGACTGGTGTGTGCCACTGTCTGACTCTGTGTGACTGGTGTGTGCCATTGTCTGACTCGGTGTGACTGGTGTGTGCCACTGTCTGACTCGGTGTGACTGGTGTGTGCCACTGTCTGACTCTGTGTGACTGGTGTGTGCCACTGTCTGACTCGGTGTGACTGGTGTGTGCCACTGTCTGACTCGGTGTGACTGGTGTGTGCCACTGTGTGACTGGTGTGTGCCACTGTCTGACTCTGTGTGACTGGTGTGTGCCACTGTCTGACTCGGTGTGACTGGTGTGTGCCACTGTCTGACTCGGTGTGACTGGTGTGTGCCACTGTCTGACTCGGTGTGACTGGTGTGTGCCACTGTCTGACTCTGTGTGACTGGTGTGTGCCACTGTCTGACTCGGTGTGACTGGTGTGTGCCACTGTCTGACTCGGTGTGACTGGTGTGTGCCACTGTCTGACTCGGTGTGACTGGTGTGTGCCACTGTCTGACTCTGTGTGACTGATGTGTGCCACTGTCTGACTCGGTGTGACTGGTGTGTGCCACTGTCTGACTCGGTGTGACTGGTGTGTGCCACTGTCTGACTCTGTGTGACTGGTGTGTGCCACTGTCTGACTCGGTGTGACTGGTGTGTGCCACTGTCTGACTCGGTGTGACTGGTGTGTGCCACTGTCTGACTCTGTGTGACTGGTGTGTGCCACTGTCTGACTCGGTGTGACTGGTGTGTGCCACTGTCTGACTCTGTGTGACTGGTGTGTGCCACTGTCTGACTCTGTGTGACTGGTGTGTGCCACTGTCTGACTCTGTGTGACTGGTGTGTGCCACTGTCTGACTCTGTGTGACTGGTGTGTGCCACTGTCTGACTCGGTGTGATGTAAACAGAGACTAATTAACCACTCAATAGAATAATTAGCAGATTGACATAAGGGTGACTCCCTGGTTTATTCTCAGTGTAGATTTTCTATCACGTCTGCCCCGGACCTCCAGACTGACAGTTTGTCTGTTAGGTTTATCTCGGCCCCTGGGCGCTCAGTGAGGATGTGGTGTCGTATAGACATTATAGGAATGTGCGGACATGTATAATCTGACCACTTCATCTTTCACTGTGGGGAAGAATTAAGGATACGCTCTGAAAATGTTGCCCGTCCTGATAGGTTTTCTTGATCTGTTTGAAAGCTGATAAGAAAGATTCCTCTAAAGTCGCCCTCTAGGTCTGCGCCTCCTGCACCCTCAGGTGTCCGAGTGATGCAAGTCTTTCTGTTCATGTGAATGGTTCCGATAATAATATTCTGTAAAGCCGCCATACACTGTACATAGCTGTTGGCGAACAACAGCTGTCCCTCTTCATCCCTCTATAAACATGCAGGCTCAGCTTGGCTGAGAGTGCATGTGTGCTCCATAGGATGAGGGGCGTAATGATCAGATTTGTTGAAATACAACAGCCTAATCCCTATTTCCCCCATTAGTGGAGAGTCAGGAAGACCCCATAGACAGTGGTTCCGAGCAAAATATATCTAATGTGCACAACCAGCGTAAAGGGGTTTGCCCACAAAAAAAAAATATACTCTTAACCCCTAGCAATCATTCACTTATGCCTAATCCTGTGGGTAGGAGAAAATGTGTCTTAACGGGCCAACCTTCTTAATACTTGTATTTGCAATAGTATAACCACTCTGAAGCATTATTTCTTTAGCAATGCATTGTCTCTTTCCTGTATTAATCCTCCTGGAAATGTATGAATAAATGAACAATCCACTTGTCAATAGGATGTTTCCCTGCTGAGGCCTATTGCACACAACCGTATGGCTTTTTCAGTATTTTGCTGTCTGCAAAAAAACGGATCCGCAAAAAATACGGATGACGTCCGTGTGCATTTTGTTTTTTGCGGAACGGAAAAGCCGGCCCCTGATAGAACAGTCCTAACCTTGTCCGTTATGCGGACAATAATATGACATGTTTTATCTTTGAACGGAAATACAGAAACGGAATGCATACAGAGTACATTCCGTTTTTTTTGCGGACCCATTGAAATGAATAGTTCCGTATACGGAACGCAAAATACGGAACGTAAACGGGGGGGGGGGGGGGGAACCGTTTGCGTGCAAGAGGCCTTAGCCTGGCTCTGTTATGCGGAATAACAGAGTAACTGCACAACGTAGAGTCCTAAGAATAAAAGCTCCATGTCTCCGTCCATAGAGGAGATTTTTCCCCTCCTAGCAGCAGCCGAGTAACACTGCATCCCCTGATTCCGGCTGTGGGAGACCAGTCTGCAATATGGCGGGTGTGAAAACTGGGTTAAAATAATGAAATAAACTGTTTTAATTTGTGTTATTCAAACTTAAAGGGGTATTCCGCTCATAAGCAATAATCACCTATCCACTGAATTGGTGATAACTGCTGAATCGGTGGGACCTCACTGATAGCCAGTGTCCCTCTCCACCAGTGTGCATGCTCGACCACCGCTCCGTTCAGGACTGGACTCCGCTATACTGTCAATGGAACAGCAGCGAACTCATGACTTTCGCACCGTACATATTGTGATCGGAGAGCCCTCATTCTTATCAGTGATGGTCCAAGCAGTCAGACCCCCTCCTATTCAGCGGTTGTCTCCTCTCCAGTGGATAGGTAAGTGATTATTACTTGGATGTCTCTCAATTAAAAGGGGTTGTCCAGGTCAAGAAAAACATATCTGCTTTCTTCCATAAACAGCACAAAGCCTGCCCCATGGGTATTGCACCTGTGCTCCACTAAAGTGAATGTGTCTGAGCCGCGATACCACAAGCCACCTGCCGCTATGTGTGGCGCTGTTTTTTAATAAGCTGCCAATGTCTTTGTTATCTTGTACAACCCCTTAAAAGACTAGCGGTATGATTGTGGCCAGCCATGTTTCTATAATCCTGGTCAGCCCCTTTAATTGCCAGTTTTGATGGGGCACGGTGCCCTCACGGTGAACCAGGGCGTCATGTTTCATGCAAGTTCATGTCAGTTGTTGGGTATAAATGAGCCGGAGCTCCTGTGGATTGAGCGTCCATCACGGGGCCCGGTTGGTATGAGGACCCCCTGGGGCTTTCAGTGGCACATTTTCTGTCGCCTGCAATCAAGCCTGAATGTCAAGAACGCTGTGTATAAAGTCAAGACGGGAAAACTTTCTCATAACCGGACTGGCAGGGAAGCAGGAAACATTTGCTTCCTCTTTGGGGCGATCATCTAAGCGGACCTTTCTTGTGTTATTGTCACAGCTCAGTGGGGGCAAACACATGGGTCGCTCAGGACACGGACAGCCAGGGCCAGGGTTTATTTCTGGCTGCATGGGAAGACGCGTAATTCCATTGAAACATCTTATTTCCACACAAAAGGGCTCAGAAGCCTCCGTCTTTGAACTTCCAAGGAAAGCTTCCTCTCGACAAGACATAGATCTGTAGGGAAAGTCTTGCCATGTAAACACCAGGAAGGGTGGGAACGCGCTTGCAGGCGCACCATTCCAAGCATTTAAGTAAATTCTCTGCATAACTCCTCCGACTGCCCCTGTGTAAGTGAGCACACAGATCTCCTCCTACAAGATTCCTTCAGGCACCGCCATCTTGGTGTATTTTGGGGCCTATACAGTCATGTAGGGGAGAGCCTTCAACAATGAGCAGCTCTCACCCTTGCAGACCTCGCCTGCCCATGTAATGTATGTACAGGCATTCATATGAACAGGTAGCATTTAAAGGGGTTTTCTGACATTTTTATACTGATGTATCCTCTGAATACAGTAGGTCATCAGTATCTGATCGGTGGGGGTCTGACACCCGGGACCCCCACTGACTGAGCTGATCAGCTGTTTCTTGCAGCTTATCCTAGGCCAGTGACGCTGCGTTCATCAGTAACACGGCCTAGGCGCAGGTCAGCCCCCCAAGTGAATGGGGCTGAGCTGCGATACAAAGTACAGCCACTATACAATGTACGGCGCTGTGCTTGGTGAGCTGCAAGGAGGCAGACCGCTCAATCAGTTGATCGGCACGGGTCCCTAGTGTCAGAGCGTTGCCATTCATATACTGATGACCTATCCTGAGCACAGGTCATTAGTATAAAAAGTCAGAAATCCCCTTTAAAGGCTATGGACACTTTTGGGGCAGTTTTTTATCATTACATTTGACTCATTTTGGGCAAAAAAAATAATAATAATTTCTTCAATTGGAAATCAGCAGTTTTTGTTCTTCAGCCGTCACTTTCAGTGTATCTGCACACTGTTACTTTCTGCTTTACATTGTCAGGGAGCTGCTCTGACGGCTGGGTGTGCAGCCCTTAGCTCTGAACACCTGACAGCTAGCAAGCACTCATTAAAGCTAAATTCTTATCAAACTGATAAGAATTTAGCTTAAAGGTGCTCTCCAGGAACTTGATATTGATGGCCTATCCTCAGGATATGAAAACAGTGGAGGTCCCACTCCTGGCTCCCCCCCTCCATGCCGAAGAGGCCGCTGCGCTCACCGGAGCTCCAGTAGGTGCTGCGTCGTCCTCACAGTTTACCAGCGCTAATATATTGTATAGTGGCTGTGTTTGGTATTGCAGCTCATGCTCGTTCATTTAAATGGAACTGAGCTGCGCCTATGCCATGTGACCAATGAACGTGATGTCACATGTCCTAAAAAGAGGCCTAAGCGACTAAGTCCGGCCCACCACTGATCTGATAAAATTTCCTATAACCTGTCAGGAGTTGAGACATAAGGGCTACAAAACAAGCTGTCAGAGGAGCACATAGGTTTGCATAGGCGCTGCATACACAAATGGAAGAACATTTGTAATCGCGACTTTTCTTTATTTTTATTTATTTTTTTATCCATATTTTCTGCTTTTGTGACCTGCACCTTATTTCTTGCCATATGCTCCATTTACAGGGAGATGTAATTGCTTTAGTAGAATGTATGAATCAGCTCCTTGTGCACTTCGTATGTCTCCCGTTTCCCCAAGCGCTAAGGCTACTTTCACACTGGCTTTTCTGGGTCCGCCTGTGAGATCCGTTTTAGGGCTCTCACAAGCGGCCCAAAACAGATCAGTTAAGTCCTAATACATTCTGAATGGATAAGGATCCGCTCAGAATGCATCAGTTTGGTCTCCGTTTGGTCTCCGTTGCCTTTTTCAGACAATCACTAAAACGCAGCTTACAGCGTTTTGGTGTCCGCCTGACGATGCAGAGCCAAACGGATCCGTCCTGACTTACAATGTAAGTCAATGGGGACGGATCCGTTTTTTACTGACACAATACAGTGCAATTGAAAACTGATCCGTCCCCCATTGACTTTCAATGTAAGTCAAGACGGATCCATTATTTTTTATTTTTTTTGTTATAATATAATTTTTATTGAAATAGTATGAAATCATGTATAAAATGTATAATCATGTATAAAAGTTGTACACCGAAATCATGTATAAAAGTTGTACACCGAAATCGTGCACATATCAATGGCAATTGACATCCAACAGATAAGACCCAGGATTGTTGCACAAGTCATATACAAGAGTTATACATAGGTTCTGTATACATGACACTTAAAGGGAACCTGTCACCGGGATTTTGTGTATAGAGCTGAGGTCATGGGCTGCTAGATGGTCGCTAGCACATCCGCAATACCCAGTCCCCATAGCTCTCTGTGCTTTTACTGTGTAAAAAAACTGATTTGATACATATGCAAATTAACATAAAAGAGTCATATCTTACTTGTGTGACCAGAGAAGAGTCATATTTTCAAGCTCTGACTCATCTCAGGGTAATTTTTTTACACAATAAAAGCACACAGAGCTATGGGGACTGGATATTGCGGATGTGCTAGCGATCATCTAGCAGCCCATGTCCTCAGCTCTATACACAAAATCCCGGTGACAGGTTCCCTTTAATGAGTTTCTTCTAAAGAAGCCAGCACACGAATGTTGCACATATCTTGTTACCTCACAGATAATACAACTCTTTTTTTAGGGAATCTGACTGGGGCTTTTGTTTGATTTCTCTGAGCTCTCTATAAAAGTCTGAGAGCGACTTTATTACTGTGCCTTGGCCTAATAATCAGTCAAGGGCATTGGGGACCATTATTGCCGCAGGAAAGTGCATTCTATGACTGATAAAGCTTTTAAGTTGCATATATGCAAATAAATGATGGGAGAGCGCGAGTTGGTATTTTTCTTTGATTTCCAGAAAGGAATAGAAGCGGCCTTCTTGCCCGTTCCAAATATCCCGTACCTTATTAATACTTTTTCCCTTCCATTTTTTTAAATGGTGGGACTCCGTTCCAGCCAAGAACTCTGGATGTCGCCAAAGAGGCATGTGTTTGAAGAATAGGAAGGGTAGCTTGAGTGTGTTACATATCTCCTTCCAGGCCGCCAGAGTGTCTCGTATCATCAAGGAGGGGATATCCGCTAACTTAGTATGGAGTAATGCTCCTAGGGACCAGAGTCGGAGCAGTTGAGATTCCCATTTATTGTTGGTATAGAACAGTGTTGGCGAACCTATGGCACGAGTGCCAGAGGCGGCACTCGGAGCTCTCTCTGTGGGCACCCGCACCCTTGAAAAAGTCTTTGGCGTACTAATATGCTTATAGCTAAATGATGCATGGAAGATACAGTACAGACCAAAAGTTTGGACACACCTTCTCATTCAAAGAGTTTTCTTTATTTTCATGACTATGAAAATTGTAGATTCACACTGAAGGCATCAAAACTATGAATTAACACATGTGGAATTATATACATAACAAACAAGTGTGAAACAACTGAAAAAATGTCATATTCTAGGTTCTTCAAAGTAGCCACCTTTTGCTTTGATTACTGCTTTGCACACTCTTGGCATTCTCTTGATGAGCTTCAAGAGGTAGTCCCCTGAAATGGTTTTCACTTCACAGGTGTGCCCTGTCAGGTTTAATAAGTGGGATTTCTTGCCTTATAAATGGGGTTGGGACCATCAGTTGCGTTGAGGAGAAGTCAGGTGGATACACAGCTGATAGTCCTACTGAATAGACTGTTAGAATTTGTATTATGGCAAGAAAAAAGCAGCTAAGTAAAGAAAAACGAGTGGCCATCATTACTTTAAGAAATGAAGGTCAGTCAGTCAGCCGAAAAATTGGGAAAACTTTGAAAGTAAGGGCTATTTGACCATGAAGGAGAGTGATGGGGTGCTGCGCCAGATGACCTGGCCTCCACAATCACCGGACCTGAACCCAATCGAGATGGTTTGGGGTGAGCTGGACCGCAGAGTGAAGGCAAAAGGGCCAACAAGTGCTAAGCATCTCTGGGAACTCCTTCAAGACTGTTGGAAGACCATTTCAGGGGACTACCTCTTGAAGCTCATCAAGAGAATGCCAAGAGTGTGCAAAGCAGTAATCAAAGCAAAAGGTGGCTACTTTGAAGAACCTAGAATATGACATATTTTCAGTTGTTTCACACTTGTTTGTTATGTATATAATTCCACATGTGTTAATTCATAGTTTTGATGCCTTCATAGTCATGAAAATAAAGAAAACTCTTTGAATGAGAAGGTGTGTCCAAACTTTTGGTCTGTACTGTATACTATATTGCTATTCAGGTTAAATTGCCGTGTTGTTGGCAGTTGGCGATAAATAAGTGGGCTTTGGGTTTCAGTTTGGGCACTCGGTCTCTAAAAGGTTCGCCATCACTGGTATAGAAGCTGGTATCAAAAATCCAATCCACGCAATGCCTCAACAAGCCAGCCAGATTGTAGAGACGAAGGTGGGGGAACGACAGCCCACCATTTTGTTTGGGTAATTGAAGCTTGCGTAGAGCTATTCTGGGTTTTTTCCCGGCCCATAGAAAGGCGCGAAATGCTGATTCTAACTTGGCCATATCGGAGTGTTTAGGCAAGAGAGGGATACTTTGTATATAGTATAGTATTTTTGGGATGCTGATCATTTTTAGGAGCAGGCTTCTCCCCCCAAGGGATAGTGGAAAGTTCTTCCATCGGTCTAGATCTGCCATTATTGATTTTAAAGAGTGGGGGGGGGGGGGGGGGTAGTTTTAGAGATACAGTACAGGGATTCCGGTCGTCTGCCAACATGTACGCCCAGGTATTTTATTGATGTGGAGGCTACTTGTATGGGAGCGTCTAATTGGGGGGTTGTGAACCCTTTGGTTTGGTTATGTAAGAAGAGAAGTTCTGATTTAGCAGGGTTAGCTTTGTATCCCGAAACTTTTCCCAAATCTTCCAATAACTGAAAGACCTGTTTCAGATCTCTCTTTGGGTTCTCTAAAAGCAGTAGTAGATCATCTGCAAAAAGCGTATGTTTTATAGTGACGCTACCTATCTCAATACCCTCTATATTCTTGGCGTGAGCTATTTTACGGGAAAGGGGTTCTATAGCACGATGAAACAGTAGGGGGGATAATGGGCATCCCTGTCTAGTGCCTTTGTGCAGTGTAAAGGGAGTGGAGACACATCCAGGAGTGTGAATCCTAGCTTGTGGGTTAGTATAGAGGGCTGTCAAATATGGTCTAAAGGGGCCATTAATTCCTACATATTCCAGCACGTTTGCCCATCCATCCCCAGTCCACATTGTCAAACGCTTTTTCCGTATCTATAGCCACAATGGCTGGGGATGGATGAGCCTCCGGGTGCAAGACGGATCCATTTTGACTTAGACTTTTTGTTTAATGAATAATGCAAACGGATCCGCACCGAACGCAGGTGTGAAAGTCTCCTTAGTTAGTTGCTATTCCCTGTCACCTTTTGCGTTTGTGCTGCTTTTTTCTTAGAATTGAAGTGGTGGAATGGTTCCCTGTATTCTGAGCTCTGCCTGCCGGACTGTGGCTGCTCTCATTATATCACACGCTGCTATTATATTCACAGAAACACGGTACCTAATTCGCATTCAGTGCTACTTAACGTAGTTGTCTCACCACAATAACCCTTGTCTATATCCCCTGTTAGGGCCCACGGATGCCACCAATCAGCTCTGAACTGCGGGAGAACCACTTGGCAGCAAGTGTTCAGTTCCTCTGCAGCGCCTCCGCAGGATGAGTGAAGTATTACATGACACCCAGTGAAATGAATGGGCTGTTTGTGTAATGATTTGACTTTCTGGGTCTTACAGAGATGACATGTCTAGATATAGGGGTTGTCAGAGGAAGCAGGAGGAGCAAGAGTGCACAGAGTGGTTTGAACCCGCCTTCGGTGCACTTAAAGGCTCACTTACTTTTCAAATAACTTTTGATATGTCGTAGAGACACATCAAAAGTTGTGCTCTGTGGGGGTCTGAGTGCGGAGACCATCACCAATTAGTGGAACAAGGAGAGAGAAGCGGTCACATATCATACTATCCTAACCGCTGAGGACAGAAACAAGACGGGCTCATAGACTTCTTGTACAGCGAGGAGAGAGAGTGTGATGAGCACATGCTTCTCTCTCCTCATTTTAGGGATCATTCGTTTTGTTATATCAAAAGTTTTGTGAAAAGTGAACTGCCCAATAAGTGATGGAGGTCCCAAAGGACGGAATCCATTCGATTAAAGGGGTTGTCTGCTGTTTACTATTGATGATCTATCCTCAGGATAGCCAAATAGGCTAAATTCTCAAAATTGTAAATTGGATGTTTGCATGTTAGCCTTCTCAATTAGAGGACCCCTTTATTCAGATCTTTATAAAAATAAATATGATTGAAACCCCTCTTAATCCAGATTAAAGCTCTTGCAGTCTTGCAGGAGCAGGTCGGATCTCTGGCTGCCGGGGACCCCGAGGAGAAGATAGAAGCAGTTTATTACCACTTCTGCCTTCTTTTTCTTTGCTCAGTGCATAGAGTTCAATGAGCACTGTGCAGTGACTATTGGTGTCTCGGGGGCAGAGCAGAGCTACATGGTCTTAGCAGACTCTGATCAGCGCTGTCTGTGTGTAATGCCCCTACACGGAAAAGTTTTCCCCTGTAACTAGGGCTTCTTTGGATGACCCAGTTACAGTGCAAAGGGTCATCATTATCAGATTGGCATGGGTCTGAGTCCCGGCACCCCACCGATCAGCTGTTCCAAAGAGCCCCCTCGCTCACTGACACTCTGGTATAGTGGCTGTGCTTAGTATTGCAGCTCAACCTCAGTCACTTTTATGGGTCTGAGCTGCAACTAGGCCATGTTACCAATGTACGGTGATGTCACTTGGCCTAGAAAGAGGCCGCGGTGCTCACTGAGCGCCTGGGCTCTTCTAACAGCTGATCAGCGAGAGTCCCGGTTGTCAGACCCCCACCCATCTTATTTTGATTACATATCCTCTATGACCTATCCTGAGGATAGGTCATCAATATAATTTACCGGATAACCCCTTTAATGACCTCTTGGGAAGGAACATATTATGTAGCGAATGTATATTTAAAAAAAAAAAATTCAAATACAAACTA
The DNA here is from genome assembly GCF_905171765.1 of Bufo bufo. Classification (NCBI taxonomy): domain Eukaryota; kingdom Metazoa; phylum Chordata; class Amphibia; order Anura; family Bufonidae; genus Bufo; species Bufo bufo. Next base: position 41,894,400 of record NC_053393.1, on the reverse strand, counting down.
AATTAAAACAAAAATGTCCATAACAACCAAAACCATCGTCCCATAGATACCCCACGTGATGTCTTTTTTTTTTTTTTTTTTTTAACATCAGTCACGCATTAACCCCTTTAAAGGGGGGTCATGGCCCACCTAAGGCACGGACGACTGCTCATGTGTATAGTAGACGCTGCGGTAGGGCAGGGTTGCTTTCTTTTGCACAGTATCTAGGCGGTCATACCCTATGAAAAGCAACAAAAACATATAAAGTGTGATAAAATAAGAGGCGGAAAGAAAGACCCAGCGTGTGAAGGCTGGAGTGGCTGTGAGCGACGCCCGGCATGGCATGCTTCCCTCCCTAGGAATTTCATGTCTTTGATAGTAGCAGTGCACAAAGCACCGGCCAGAAATCCTCATTGTACAGGTTTCCACCGTTTATTTTCCCTGCATGCGATCGTATTCCTCTGCTTGTCATAAAATATACTTTCGTAGCCCGATAAATGAACGCAGTCAATGTTAGATTGTCATGAGCGCGCTAATTATCTTTCCTGACCGTGAACCAGTAATGAGATTGAATTCCTCCTTGTCGGGCACAAGTCCTTAGCGCTGCACTCCCGGCGCCTCCGCCTCTCTCCACGCAATCCCTGCGGCTTCTGGATGTTTATTAATCTGGCCGACCTTTTCTTCCTTCCCCTGTCAGATAAAAGGAAGCCCCTTCCACATGCCGGACCTGGTGTGCTGTTCTCAGCCTGCGGAGCTCTGCTATGTCGGAAACAGGATCGTCTTGTTCTTATGATCTCATACAGAGGAGCTGCTGTGAAAATAAAATTGTTGTTTTCTTTTGTCCCTCTTGCTGCTGGGGCCTCCGTTTTCTCAGCGATTTTATTGTATTGTATAGTAATGCCGCCTCCGTTGCCCACTGGTGTCATGGCAGCGCCAGACCGGTCGTAAGATGCATCTACAGAGCAACCTATGGGCCTTATTGACTTATAATGGTGCCAATCAGCGTTACGTCGAGATTTCCTTTGTTTAGGTGATTAGATTAGGAAACCGTATTTCATGGGCGGCTACTAGTGCCAATGTGAACAGAGCCTAATTGCGTGTATTAGGTTGTAGATCTGATATTATAGAGCTATTCCCGTCTCATATACCTTAGGATATGCTACCACTGTGTGACCTCTGGGACTCACATTGATCCTGAGAATTCAGAGCTTTGGCTCCTTCACCGTTTTTTCCCACCACCCTGACCACCCAACCGTGCAGGGAAGATCAGCCGGCTCCAATCATGCTGCATCCCCTTCATTCCCAGGATCAGTGACGGTCCCAGAGGTTGGGACAACAACAACAAAACATTTGTAAAGTGCTTTTCTCCCGTAGGACTCAAAGCGCATAAGCTTGTCTCAGATCGGTACATAGTGATATGTACAGGGGGGGAAAAGTTATGTGATCGTAAATGCCAGGCTAAACAGGTGGCTTTTCAGTTTTGACTTAAATTGTGTCCAGGGTTGGAGCTGTCTTGATTGCGTTTGGCAGGGCATTCCACAAGGTAGGGGCAGCGTGACAAGAAGCTCTGGCTCCAAAGGTTTTTAGTTGAATTCTGGGGGTGTTCAAGTTATTGGATCCTTTTGATCTGAGGTTGTGTGAGGTGGGACGCAGATGCAACAAAACTTTCAGGTATCCAGGGCCTAGGTCGTGTAGGGATTTGAATGTTAGCATGCCAATTTTGAAAAGGATTCTCCATTTTATGGGTAACCAGTGTAGTGAGCAGAGGATTGGTGTTATGTTACAGTGGCGGGGTTGGCTCGTTAATCTGTACTAGCTGCAGGCGGTGTAGGTCTTTATTAGGAAGGCCTACATAGAGCGCATTGCAATAGTCCAGCCGTGATGTGATGAAGGCGTGAACTAGGGTTGGAAGATCTTCTGAAGGAATGAGGTGCTTCATTTTTGCAATATTCCTTAGGCTGGGTTCACACTTGAGCGTTTTACAGCGCGTTCAAACGCGCTGTAAAACGCTCAACACATGAAAACCAATGCTTCCCTATGGCCCTGGTTCTCACTTGAGCGTTTTACAGCGCGTTTGAACGCGCTGAAAAACGCCCTACGCTCAAACAAGTTCTTGAGCTTCTTTGGGGCGTTTTGACGCGCGTTTGTGGCCATAGGACACTGCAGTCAATCACACAAACGCGCGTCAAACGCGCGTTTACTATTGCAAAAAACGCGCATAAAAACGCGCGTTAAACGCGCATATCAAATACGCTCAGGTCTGAACCCAGCCTTAGGAGTGTTTCACCACAGCTGAAATTTGGTTCCTGAGGTTTAACTCCTTATCCATCAGTAAACCCAAGCTGCGCACAGTGTTGGAGCTAGTAAGGTCTGGGTTCCCTACCCTCAGCGGTGTTGACTATGTCTGGAGCTGTTTTGCTGTTAGGCGCTGGCCTCCGATGACAAGAACCTCTGTTTTGTCAGCATTTAGTTTAAAGCAATCATGAATCTTAGGGATAAGCCTTCACTGTGTGATCTGGGAATATCCCTTTAAATCATACGTGTATTTCTTGCCAAAAATTGAGCTTCAGGAAATTGACCACAGCCCTAAATCTTAAAGGGAACCTGTCACCTGGATTTTGGGTATAGAGCTGAGGACATGGGTTGCTAGATGGCCGCTAGCACATCCGCGATATCCAGTCCCCATAGCTCTGTGTGCTTTTATTGTGTTAAATTTTTTTATTTTTTTTGAGATATATAAATTAACCTGTCTCCTCCATGCTTGAGAGAGGAGTCCAGCGTTCTCTGTCTCTGAGCCCAGCCATGCCCACTGTGAAGGAGCCCAGCACCGCCACGCATCCCCTGAATCCCCTCCTTGCTCCCAGACGTCACAAACCTAGAGCGCCTGCGCATGCTCAGTTCGTTCCCTGAGGCTGATGCCAGCACAGGGAAGGAACACTATGCCGACACTGCGCATTGACTAGCTCGCGCATCGCAAGATTACGGCGCTCTAGCTTTGTGACGTCGGGGAGCAAGGAGGAGATTCGGAGTATGCGGGGCGGCACTGGGCTCCTTCACAGTGGGCATGGCTGGGCTCCGGAAACGTTAGTAACAGCTGCTTTGGCTTCTTACTTGCCTCATTTACATATATATATATATATACATCGTTTTTTTGACACAATAAAAGCACACAGAGCTATGGGGACTGGATATTGCGGATGTGCTAGCGGCGATCTAGCAGCGCATGTCCTCAGCTCTATACCTAAAATCCAGATGACAGGTTCCCTTTAACCGCCTCCGGACCACCTAACGCAGATTCGCGTTCCGGAGGTGGCAGCGCTGCGCACAGTCACGCATATACGCGTCATCTCGCGAGACGCGAGATTTCGCTCAAAGCCGACCCGCGCATGCGCATCGCGGGCCGGCAAAAGTTAAAGAACAATTTCGTCACCAGCCTGCCAGCAACGATCATTGGCTGGCAGGCTGGCGATTTTCAAAAAAAACAATCACAAGTCATATAACAGATCATATTAGTAAATATGATCTGTTATATGGCTTGTCTGCTCCTCTGCTGGTCCTTTTCGTCGGTTGGATCCAGCAGAGGAGCAGACTTTGACAGTAAGTAGCACCAACACTACACCTTAGCCCCAGATCACCCCCTGCACCCCAATTAACCCTTTGATCGCCCCTGTCAATCACTTAGTGAAAGACAAAAAGTGATCAGTGTAAACTGACACTTTTTTTTCCCACTAGTATTGGCTGTTAGGTTTTAGGATAGTTTAGGCCCCTTGGTTAGGTAGTTAGCGATCGGTTAGCGCCCAGCCCACCGCACCACAGTCACTGATTCGCTGATTAGCGTATCGCTAATCAGCATTTGTACTTTTATAGTATCTGTAAGTGATCAAAACTGATCACGGTCAGATCTATAATTGTATTAGTGTCACCTTAGCTCACCCTCCACCCAAAACGCAGTGTTTGCCCGATCAGGCCTGATCGGTCGCCCACACGTGCGTTCACCCATGCCCGCCCCACCGCAGTGACAAAAAATATATTTTTTTTTGATCACTGCACATTGATTTTACACGCACTGCGGCGATAAAAAAATCATTTTTAAAAATTTTTCTCAACCGCAGCGGCCTCCGGTACTTCGCTAGCCTCCCCTTTGTAAGACAGGCTTGCTTTTTTTCTTGGGTAGTCTCAGGGAATACCCCTAAATTTAGTAGTCCAAAATGTCAAACAGGGGGTATTCTTCTGAAGAGGCCTACAGGATTGGGAACCCTCATCTGACGAATCTAGCGGGTCAGAATATGAACCTGTAGAAAGCAGTGGCTCTCTGACCCAAAGTTCGGACGAGGAGGCTGAGGTCCCTGATAGCACCAGGCGTACCAGGCCCCGTGTCGCTAGACCACAGGTTGTGCAGGATCCGCTTCAAGAGCAGCAGAGTGGGGCTGGCGCTGCCGGATCACGTGGTGAGGCATACACCAGCAGCGCAGCCCTCCCTGGACCTAGTACCAGCACTGCCGTACAACATGGTGACGTGGCGAGCACCAGAAGGGCAGTTGAAGCTGGTACGGTGGCACGTGCAGTAGTTACCCCGTCGCAGCCACCGCACAGACAGGCCCGTAGAGCCCCTAGAGTCCCTGAGGTGCTGGCAAATTCTGATTGGCAGTCACCAACTTCAGCCGCACCATTAGTTCCCCCTTTCACCGCCCAGTCTGGAGTTCGGGTTGAGACGGCTCAAATCGGTTCGGCCCTGGGATTTTTTGAGCTGTTCTTGACTGCGGAGCTCTTGGACTTAGTCGTGGCAGAGACAAACCGGTATGCCACACAATTTATATCCGCCAACCCGGGAAGCTTTTATGCCCAGCCTTTCCGGTGGAAACTAGTCCAAGTTTCCGAACTTAAAATTTTTTTGGGCCTTCTCCTCAACATGGGTCTAACTAAAAAGCATGAATTGCGGTCATATTGGTCCACGAACCCGATTCATCACATGCCCATGTTCTCTGCTGCTATGTCCAGGGCACGATTTGAGGCCATCCTCCGTTTCCTGCATTTTAGCGACAACACCACCTCCCGTCCCAGAGGCCACCCAGCTTTTGACCGGCTCCACAAAATTCGGCCCCTCATAGACCACTTCAACCAGAAATTTGCAGATTTGTATACCCCAGAGCAAAACATCTGCGTAGACGAGTCCCTAATACATTTTACCGGGCGCCTTGGCTTCAAACAATACATCCCAAGCAAGCGTGCCCGGTATGGGGTCAAATTGTATAAGCTCTGTGAAAGGGCCACAGGCTATACCCACAAATTTCGGATCTATGAGGGAAAAGATCAGACCCTGGAGCCGGTCGGTTGCCCTGACTACCTGGGGAGCAGTGGGAAGACAGTCTGGGACTTGGTGTCACCCTTATTCGGCAAGGGGTACCATCTTTATGTGGACAATTTCTACACAAGTGTGGCCCTCTTTAGGCATTTGTTTCTAGAACGGATTTGCGCCTGTGGCAACGCGCGAACTAGTCGCGTGGGCTTCCCCCAACGGCTCGTTACCACCCGTCTTGCAAGGGGGAGAGGGCTGCCTTGTGTAACGAAGAACTGCTCGCGGTGAAATGGAGAGACAAGCATGACGTTTACATGCTCTCCTCCATTCACGCAGACACGACAATACAAATTGAGCAAGCAACCCGTGTCATTGAAAAGCCCCTCTCAGTCCACGACTATAATTTGCTCATGGGAGGGTTTTACTTCAATGACCAGATGTTGTCTCCGTATTTAGTTTCCCGCAGAACCAGACGCTGGTATAAGAAGGTGTCTGTATATTTAATTCAATTGGCGCTGTATAATAGTTTTGTTCTCTACAGTAAGGCTGGGAGAACAGAATCCTTCCTCAAATTCCAGGGAGAGATCATTGAGAACCTCTTGTATCCAGGAGGTTCCGTGGCCCCATCCACCAGTGTAGTTAGCCGTCTATACGAGCGACATTTCCCCAGTGTCGTTCCTGGTACCTCAACCCAACCGTCACCCCGAAAAAGATGTCTTGTCTGTAGCAGGAGTGGAATAAGGCGTGACACCCGCTATTTCTGTCCTGACTGTCCTGACCACCCTGCCCTATGCTTAGGAGAGTGTTTCCGGAAGTACCACACACAGGTACACTTAGCATAGGGATTGCATCTCACAGGACAGGCACACAGGGCTATTAGGGCCCTTTTACTCACAGCTGCTGCAAACCTCTCCTTTCACCTGGGATAAAGTGCATAACGTACTTCGCCACATCTTTGGGCGATTTGCGCTTTGCACATTGTCCCATGGGGAAGGAGAGGTTTGTTCTATAAAGGTAAAAAAAAATACCGGTAAGTAAAAAAGTTAACGTTCAGTTAAAAAAGTTAAAAAAAGTTTATATGTTCTGTTCAAAAGTTAATAAATTTATTGCGTTGCGGCCTGGTTTTTTCTTTTTTGTTTTGTTTTTTTTACCTTCCAGGTGGACCAACCGATCGACTAGCTGCAGCACTGATGTGCATTCGGACAGAAGCATTGCGCTGCTGTCAGATTACACGCAAGTCGGTGTATGCGGCGCTGCAAGACGAGATTTCTCCTCTGCAGTAAAAGATACGTTTGCCGAGGCATATGAGCTGAGGAGGTGGCGGTGTTCATATACTTTGGCAAACACTTTGTATATATAAAAAAAAAAATCCCGGCAATGATTTATTCATCCACATCGATTGATGTGAATGGAGAAATCTGGTTTGCCAGGGCATACGAGCTAAGTGGGTATGGATGTTGGGCGGAGCTCCTATGTCCTGGCAGACGCCTTTCCCCTCCTTTTTCTTTTTTTGGCAGAGATTTTTTCATCCACATTGATCGATGCGAATGAAGAAATCTGTGCCATTCATTTTTTTCTTTCAGCCCAGAGGCTGAACGGAAAAAAAAAAATCTCATTACCCGTATGCTCAATATAAGGAGAATAGCAGAAACTCCTAATGCTGGGCATACATGTAATGATTGCGGAGACCCTCAAATGCCAGGGCAGTACAAACACCCCACAAATAACACCATTTTGGAAAGAAGACACCCCAAGGTATTTGCTCAGGGGCATATTGAGTCCATGAAAGATTGAAATTTTTGTCCCAAGTTAGCGGAAAGGGAGACTTTGTGAGAAAAAAAATCAAAAAAATCAATTTCCGCTAACTTGTGCCAAAATTATTTTTTTCTATGAACTCGCCATGCCCCTCATTGAATACCTTGGGGTGTCTTCTTTCCAAAATGGGGTCACATGTGGGGTATTTATACTGCCCTGGCATTTTAGGGGCCCCAAAGCGTGAGAAGAAGTCTGGGATCCAAATGTCTAAAAATGCCCTCCTAAAAGGAATTTGGGCACCTTTGCCCACCTAGGCTGCAAAAAAGTGTCACACATGTGGTATCTCCGTATTCAGGAGAAGTTGGGGAATGTGTTTTGGGGTGTCATTTTACATATACCCATGCTGGGTGAGAGAAATATCTTGGTCAAATGCCAACTTTGTATAAAAAATTGGGAAAAGTTGTCTTTTGCCAAGATATTTCTCTCACCCAGCATGGGTATATGTAAAATGACACCCCAAAACACATTCCCCAACTTCTCCTGAATACGGAGATACCACATGTGTGACACTTTTTTGCAGCCTAGGTGGGCAAAGGGGCCCACATTCCAAAGAGCACCTTTCGGATTTCATTGGTCATTTACCTACTTACCACACATTTGGGCCCCTAGAATGCCAGGGCAGTATAACTACCCCACAAGTGACCCCATTTTGGAAAGAAGACACCCCAAGGTATTCGCAGATGGGCATAGCGAGTTCATAGAATTTTTTATTTTTTGTCACAAGTTAGTGGAAAATGATGATTTATTTTTTTTTTTTTCTTACAAAGTCTCATATTCCACTAACTTGTGACAAATAATAAAAACTTCCATGAACTCACTATGCCCATCAGCGAATACCTTGGGGTGTCTTCTTTCCAAAATGGGGTCACTTGTGGGGTAGTTATACTGCCCTGGCATTCTAGGGGCCCAAATGTGTGGTAAGGAGTTTGAAATCAAATTCTGTAAAAAATGGCCAGTGAAATCCAAAAGGTGCTCTTTGGAATGTGGGCCCCTTTGCCCACCTAGGCTGCAAAAAAGTGTCACACATGTGGTATCTCCGTATTCAGGAGAAGTTGGGGAATGTGTTTTGGGGTGTCATTTTACATATACCCATGCGGGGTGAGAGAAATATCTTGGCAAAAGACAACTTTTCCCATTTTTTTATACAAAGTTGGCATTTGACCAAGATATTTATCTCACCCAGCATGGGTATATGGAAAAATTACACCCCAAAACACATTCCCCAACTTCTCCTGAATACGGAGATACCACATGTGTGACACTTTTTTGCAGCCTAGGTGGGCAAAGGGGCCCACATTCCAAAGAGCACCTTTCGGATTTCACTGGTCATTTTTTACAGAATTTGATTTCAAACTCCTTACCACACATTTGGGCCCCTAGAATGCCAGGGCAGTATAACTACCCCACAAGTGACCCCATTTTGGAAAGAAGACACCCCAAGGTATTCACTGATGGGCATAGTGAGTTCATAGAACTTTTTATTTTTTGTCACAAGTTAGTGGAATATGAGACTTTGTAAGAAAAAAATAAATAAAAAAAATCATCATTTTCCGCTAACTTGTGACAAAAAATAAAAAGTTCTATGAACTCACTATGCCCATCAGCGAATACCTTAGGGTGTCTACTTTCCCGAAATGGGGTCATTTGTGGGGTGTTTGTACTGTCTGGCCATTGTAGAACCTCAGGAAACATGACAGGTGCTCAGAAAGTCAGAGCTGCTTCAAAAAGCGGAAATTCACATTTTTGTACCATAGTTTGTAAACGCTATAACTTTTACCCAAACCATTTTTTTTTTACCCAAACATTTTTTTTTATCAAAGACATGTATAACAATAAATTTAGAGCAAAATTTATATATGGATGTCGTTTTTTTTTGCAAAATTTTACAACTGAAAGTGAAAAATGTCATTTTTTTGCAAAAAAATCGTTAAATTTCGATTAATAACAAAAAAAGTAAAAATGTCAGCAGCAATGAAATACCACCAAATGAAAGCTCTATTAGTGAGAAGAAAAGGAGGTAAAATTCATTTGGGTGGTAAGTTGCATGACCGAGCAATAAACGGTGAAAGTAGTGTAGGTCAGAAGTGTAAAAAGTGGCCTGGTCTTTCAGGGTGTTTAAGCACTGGGGGCTGAGGTTAAAGACTGGATGAGTAAGTTCAATGGTGACATCGGTGAGACAGGAAGTAGCTAGCTTCTCTTCAGACTTGGGTGACCAAGGAAATAACAACGACTGATAGCCTGGGAAATAGGTGCTTTAGAAGAAAGGTAAAACATAGCATTTAGTAGGTGGTAGGTCATTTGCTCTTGTTATCTGTTTGTAATTATCCCAACATTGGTGCCTAAAGGGGTTATGCCGGGATTAATGTAAAAAATAAAAACCAGACATCATATAGAACATAACAATCTCTTTCTAACAAAGCTACAACCAGCCCTGTACCTCACATGGATCCAGAGATCTCCACATTTACTGCTCCAATTAATGTGGTAGATTTATTTCAAGCTGGTGGCTCGGGGGAGTGTCCTTTCTGCTGCAATTATGTCCCTGTGAGAGTTGAGAGCAGGTATCCTTTCTCAGGGCTTGTGTCCTTTCTACTGCAGCTTTCTCCCTGTCATTGCCATAACGTCTAATAGTAACTCCAGCTGGTGGCAGGTGAAGGATGGAACCAAAGATAGGCATCCACCTGAGCAACGTGGACAGAGAAAAAAGGAAAAATACAAACAGCAGGTGGCGCTGTACAGAAACATACAAAAAGTGTGAAGAGAAACAAAATGACTGTGGTCTAAAGGCTCATAAAACCGGTAACGGCACACTAGGCAGTGTCCTAATATCTGGACAGTTACTGTATTGTCTTGGTTCACATGGTAATTTTCCTAACTTGGATCGTGGCACATACAGTACCTGTCAGTCTTCTATAAAAGCACCTGAAGAAATCGTTGTGGAAATGCTGCAGCCGTCATCAAGGCATACAAAAGCAAACAGTTCACCTTTCTGCACCGCTGCAAATGTGCAGCCTCCTGGTCTTGTAGATGGACTCATGCCAGTCTCCTGTCCTACGTGTACATATACATCATCTCAATGGAGGTGTTAAAGAAGCACTCTAGTTTTTTTTGTTTTGCCTATATAACACCATATAGGCTATAAGAATAATACAGAGCCTCTTGTGTATACTTGTTTTTGATACACCATTTGTTGGTTGCCTGTCATCTTGGTTTCTTCTTTTTCCTCCGATATGCAACCTACATCTCCCACTTACTGTGCATGCGTTGACCTGAGTGTACATCTGGAAGTGGAAGTGGCGGCTTTGGACGGATACGTAGGATTAAAACGCCAGTCAAGGAGGAAGGAGGAAAGTATATAGTCCAGTCTAAGGGCAGCAAGTAACAGATGAGTGACATAGAACTTCAATGTATTCTTATGTGATGTAGCTTCAGCCTGTCTCTCCTGTAAGCTCTTACATGTAGGAGGCAGGGAGAGCAGTGTGAAGCTGCATCTCATAGAACTAACATAGCAAAAACAAAGACAGGTGCACTCTGCGGTCTTACTAACCCTCGTACTGGTGTAAAATTGAGAATTAGCCAACATATCCTGCTTGGAGGACATGTCTGCGCCTGAGCACCGTGCCAAGGTTTCTCAAGTAGCTCGGGACCTAACGCTAAACCTACCTGGGCCGTATGGGCAATACCAGGAGCCAGTGGGCGAATTACAGGCGCGCAAGGTCCGACTCAAAGCAATCTCCCAGTAACCTCCAGCATGTGACCATGCATACAATGGGAGGAGGCAGAGAGCTCTGAGCCCCACCCAAGACTGGCTGATATAGCCCATTCAGACTAGGAGTTTCTACACCTGAGGCCCGGGCTATATCAGCCAGTCTTGGGTGGGGCTCAGAGCTCTCTGCCTCCTCCCATTGTATGCATGGTCACATGCTGGAGGTTACTGGGAGATTGCTTTTAGTCGGACCTTGCGTGCCTGTAATTCGCCCACTGGCTCCTGGTATTGCCCATACGGCCCAGGTAGGTTTAGCGTTAGGTCCCGAGCTACTTGAGAAACCTTGGCGCGATGCTCAGGCTCAGACATGTCCTCCAAGCAGGATATGTTGGCTAATTCTCAATTTTACACCAGTACGAGGGTTAGTAAGACCGCAGAGTACACCTGTCTTTGTTTTTGTTATGTTATTTTGACTGCTTTTCACATCCACACAATTGCTATCCTGTGTAGGATGTCCATTGTGGTACTTGTGGTCCGCTGCAGGCATCCTCCATTGTATGCATTTTTGCTGGGGATTGCCATTAGCAACGGGCCACAAGTGCAGGATCTGCCCCCCCGGTATAGATGCACCACTGCATATGGGGTTGAGCACTTCCTGCTTTTTAATACCACGCCAATTTATAGTTTGTATCTCATAGAACTACACTGGAGAGTCAGCACACACAGATAGAATAGACTGGTAGTATGAGTCAAGAGCTTATGTCTGCAGCTAGCCATTACAGGCACTAACCTATAGTTATCTGTCAGCAGGGTTAACTCTGGTAAACCAACCATACTGGTGTAAAGTTCCCGAGTACCGTTCCCAAGAAAATTCACTTTCTCTTGATATGCAAATTAGGTTGTTGAAGCACCGAGGGGCTGGCCCAAGCACTCAGAGCACCTTTTCGTCACCATCTCACAGCTCCAGACACTCACCTGGCCCTGTGTTCCTGCATTTGCTCCTTTGACTGAGTATTGACTCGTGCGCAGCGGATCTGCCACTGTTTCCTAAGCAGTGCAGATACCTACTGCACATGCACTGATGATTGCAGTGCAGTAGGAAGCCGTTCTAATACTTTTTCATGCCAGTTTACAAATCTTTAAAGAATAAAGAATACAGAACTATATGCTGAAAATTTTTTTTTTTTTTTTTACTCTGTCATATAAAACTGAAAAGACAAAAATCTCTAAAAAAAAGTTAATGCCTAACAACTCTATGTGTCACAGAAAGAAACGGCACAAATCATTTTAAGGGCCCATGAAAAAATAAAAAAGTTAGAACCATCTTGTGTGCAAAATCGCTAAGAACTTTCTGGTCATAGAGGTCCAAACAGGCCTGGACGTGAAGGGGTTATTCTTTGGATTCACGTGCAGTATTTTTGATCTGCGTGAGGTCCTTATGTTTCTTGTTAAAAAAAATAATAAGGGAGTGCTTCACATCAGAGGAAAGCAGGGAAGCCAAAGTGTTCCTCCCAGGGGATCCACTCCCATTTTTAACAACCAATGTTCTGTATGAACTGGAAATGCAGACCTCTCCTGGTTCCAGCGACTGGTCATCTTTGCCAGCCCCAGCTTCAACCACCGACCACATCACACTGCTGGACATCTGGATTGTCCTGTGACCACTCCTGCTGTCATCTGCAGATCTTCTCTCCCAGGGCAACCCATGTTCCTTGCTGATGATGGAGACCCTTTTTGTGGCTTTGACAGACTACACTCTACTGGGCAGTCTCCAAGATTTTGGAGTGTGCGAGGTTAGACAATGATGTTGGACAAGTCTGGCTGACAGATGGTCGTACCAATTCCACTTGTGTTTTACCACTCACCACTTATGACCCCATTTCTTCATAGACCTTTCTTTTGGACTGGAGGCGCAGCCATTCTGGAACAGGAAAGACCTTTCCAAAACTGGTAGCACAAAGTTTGGAAGGCCATGCATTATATGTACTACTTGTCTTAAAAAAGTGGTTACTCCATAATTGATATAAAAAATGAAATCACACATCATATAGTATATGACAGTCTCTTTCTAACAAAGCTAGAACCAGCCCTGGACCTCACATGGATCCAGAGATCTGCCCATTCATTGGTCTGGTAGGTTTTCTTCAGGGTGCATGTTCCTTCCGCTGCAGCTCTCTCCCTATTACAGCTCAGGTGTATATCTTTTTGGCTGCAGCTCTCCTGCTCCTGCCACAGCATCTAACAGAAGATATGGCTGGTGGCAGTTGAAGATTTGAACTGAGCACGTGCGGCCACCTTAGCAAGGTGGACAGAGAAATAAGGAAAAGAACCAACAGCAGGTGGCGCCCTACAGATGCCTTTTATTGAATAGCTCATTGGCTAAACTAAAATTTTTATTACAAACAATTACAAAAGTATTCAGATCCAGGCGCTGGTTTGAAAAAGTGGACTGCTGAAAGCTCGTTTTGTATCTGTCGGCCTGTAAGTGCTCCGTGTAGAATAACATACGTGTACCTGGAGGCGAGCCAGACCCTTATTTAATGTGAAAACATGTTGCGTTACTCCTTGTTATAATCTGTGGTCTACGGGTTTATTATGATATAAAACTAACGTGCCATAATCAGATGATTTCATCTGATGGTAAGCTTTGAGGTAGAAGCTATGCTGGGACAGGACACATCTGTATGTGCCAAAGCATATAGACAATTGTAGAGGCCGCGCCATGACCACGATAGAGGAATTACGTAAGAAAATAATCCCAGATGCTGAGCGCTACTCGATGTCACCACTTCTGCAGTGTCCTGCGGTGAGGAGCAAGGCCCATAAAACAAATAGACGTAGAGTGTGGAGTTCGGTCCCACAGGGAAGCATGGTATGGATGATGTATGGACTATACACAACCCCTGCAGTAATAGACATGGTTACCTCCCCACATGTAATCTCCGATCCTCCCAGAACCTTCTTCTCTGATCCTCCCTTGTCTATTCCATGCATCATCGTCTCCAGGATTTCTCCCCCATACTCTACTCTGAAACTCGCCACCCCAACACATCCGACTCGTCCCCAACATCCAAATCTTCTAAAGCAACCTAAAAAACTGTTCTCTTCAGGAAGACCTGCTATCACTGAGCAACTTCTACCCTCACCCACTGTCTCCTTCCCTTGCGGATCGTAAGCCCTCTCGGGCCTCTTGCCCCCTGTACCAGCCTGTCACTGGGTAACTTCCTGCTGCTTGTGTTTGTTTTTTGGCCTATGGGGGAAGATGTATCATCTCTCTGTGGGTAAAAAAGTCACAAACAAGTTTTTACTCCACGCTCGCCAATTTTGGGGAGGGGCGTGGGAAGCGGCCACGACAAAGTTATCTTTATTTTGGCCAGTTTTCTGGCACAAATGAAGACAGAACTGTACAGCAACTCGGAGCCGCCGTAGATTTCTGTTAAGGCACATGGACTGCTAGAGGATGCGCCTAATATATGACGAAGCATGCGCCTGGGAATGTCAAGAAAAGTGCCGGTCTTCATAAACTGATGATCTATCCTCTGTATAGATCATCAGCATCTGATCGGCGGGGGTCCGACACCCGGGACCCCCGCCGATCAGCTATTTGAGAAGGCAGCGGCGCTGGCAGTAGCGCCGCAGCCTTCTCGATGTTTCCCTCAGGCCCAGTGACGTCAGGACTAGTATCAATGGCCTGTGTAATGCAGGGAGCGGAGGCACATCGGAAACAGAACAAGAGTGCCGGCACACGGTAGAAAATACACAATATGATACACAGAAGAGAAAAGAATACCGAGATAGTAGCCGCACATCTATAGAAATATCAAATTTATTTAAAGCAACAGACACAACAGAGAATGGGTTAAAAACATTGTATACAATGAATCTGGGCCATGTGAACTGAATATAGACACATGTCCCCCTGACTCACCACAAAAACATGAACATTCCCCCACATGTGCAAATAAGCAGCAGCTGAAAGTACATGTAATCCATCAACTATGAAAAAATCGGAAAGCTATAATACTTATCATTTATAATAGCATGGTGGGGGTATGCGTGGTGGTCAGAAAACAAGCCCAACGCGTATCGCCAGGCTCTGCTGGCTTCCTCAGGGGTGCCTGTCCCTGAATGGCACATAGGTTCATATATACACATGATAATCATTAATGACAATCGATTTCACCTGTGTCGAGGCGGCAGAGTGGGGCGTGGGGGCGGCAACCTTCCACTCAGCTGGTCAGTGGGAGGGATGAGGAGAGGAGAACGGGGCTAAGTATATCAAATGTGCGCTTTAGATGTGCGCTTATTGCTGCTCATGTAAGTTCCGGCATGAGCGGCGGCCGGGAATGACGTGCACCAGTGTGCGCCGCCGAGCCAGCGCGTCCTGCGTTCCAATTACCGGAAATGGCAGGGCACGCATGCTCACAAGACACACACTGCGTGCCAAACACCGGAAGTCCTACAGTATGGAGCGCCGTGGACGCACCCGGAAAGGAGGGTCCCGCGGACAAAGAGACTAAGCGGAGCATGGCCACAAAGGAAGGAGGGAGAGGAAAAGAAAGCGGTATCAAAAAAACAATATCAAAAAACCTAACTGACCTAAATTGAACACACCACAGTCAACCATCATCTAAGTGAGCATAAATCAGCATAATCCACAAAACAAAGAAACAAACAAGAAGACACAAAATAAAATATATGTAAAAATGTGTATCCAAAAACAACTGCATAATTAGTGAAAAGTCAAATCCAATGGATATTATGCAGCAATGCACTATCCCAAGTTTGAGGACCATAATAAATTAATATATGTAGAGCACCATGCTCATTAAAATGGCCATATATTATAATAACATCATCAGATAACGTGAACAATTCAATGCTGCATAGATACCCATATACATGATGATCAGACTATATACACTGCGTGCAGAATTATTAGGCAAATGAGTATTTTGACCACATCATCCTCTTTATGCATGTTGTCTTACTCCAAGCTGTATAGGCTCGAAAGCCTACTACCAATTAAGCATATTAGGTGATGTGCATCTCTGTAATGAGAAGGGGTGTGGTCTAATGACATCAACACCCTATATTAGGTGTGCATAATTATTAGGCAACTTCCTTCCTTTGGCAAAATGGGTCAAAAGAAGGACTTGACAGGCTCAGAAAAGTCAAAAATAGTGAGATATCTTGCAGAGGGATTCAGCACTCTTAAAATTGCAAAGCTTCTGAAGCGTGATCATCGAACAATCAAGCGTTTCATTCAAAATAGTCAACAGGGTCGCAAGAAGCGTGTGGAAAAACCAAGGCGCAAAATAACTGCCCATGAACTGAGAAAAGTCAAGCGTGCAGCTGCCAAGATGCCACTTGCCACCAGTTTGGCCATATTTCAGAGCTGCAACATCACTGGAGTGCCCAAAAGCACAAGGTGTGCAATACTCAGAGACATGGCCAAGGTAAGAAAGGCTGAAAGACGACCACCACTGAACAAGACACACAAGCTGAAACGTCAAGACTGGGCCAAGAAATATCTCAAGACTGATTTTTCTAAGGTTTTATGGACTGATGAAATGAGAGTGAGTCTTGATGGGCCAGATGGATGGGCCCGTGGCTGGATTGGTAAAGGGCAGAGAGCTCCAGTCCGACTCAGACGCCAGCAAGGTGGAGGTGGAGTACTGGTTTGGGCTGGTATCATCAAAGATGAGCTTGTGGGGCCTTTTCGGGTTGAGGATGGAGTCAAGCTCAACTCCCAGTCCTACTGCCAGTTTCTGGAAGACACCTTCTTCAAGCAGTGGTACAGGAAGAAGTCTGCATCCTTCAAGAAAAACATGATTTTCATGAAGGACAATGCTCCATCACACGCGTCCAAGTACTCCACAGCGTGGCTGGCAAGAGGGTATAAAAGAAGAAAATCTAATGACATGGCCTCCTTGTTCACCTGATCTGAACCCCATTGAGAACCTGTGGTCCATCATCAAATGTGAGATTTACAAGGAGGGAAAACAGTACACCTCTCTGAACAGTGTCTGGGAGGCTGTGGTTGCTGCTGCACGCAATGTTGATGGTGAACAGATCAAAACACTGACAGACTCCATGGATGGCAGGCTTTTGAGTGTCCTTGCAAAGAAAGGTGGCTATATTGGTCACTGATTTGGTTTTGTTTTGTTTTTGAATGTCAGAAATGTATATTTGTGAATGTTGAGATGTTATATTGGTTTCACTGGTAAAAATAAATAATTGAAATGGGTATATATTTGTTTTTTGTTAAGTTGCCTAATAATTATGCACAGTAATAGTCACCTGCACACACAGATATCCCCCTAAATAGCTAAAACTAAAAACTACTTCCAAAAATATTCAGCTTTGATATTAATGAGTTTTTTGGGTTCATTGAGAACATGGTTGTTGTTCAATAATAAAATTAATCCTCAAAAATACAACTTGCCTAATAATTCTGCACTCCCTGTAGTCGTTGTCCCTTACTTAATAAAAAATCCCTAATTACGTGAATTATTTGTACTTGTGTGTCTCGTTTCTTACTGTAATTTATTTATATTTCTTTTTATTTTTTTTACATTATTTTTTATTTTTTACTTTTTGTTATTTTTTATATTTTATTTTGTATTTTTTTATTTTTTATAATGTTTTTTAATTTTTGTACATTTATTATTTTATATTTATTTTCTGTTATTATTTTTTATTGTATTTATATAGTTTTTATAATCGTTTGTTTATTATTTATTTTGTTATTTTTTATATTATTATGTATATTATTATTTTATATACTATTTATATTTTCTATATTATTTTCCATATATCTATTTTGTGTTTAAGTATTTACTGTGCAATTTACTTATTGTGCCCTGTATTATAATCATCATAAAATTCTATATACAGTACAGACCAAAAGTTTGGACACACCTTCTCATTCAAAGAGTTTTCTTTATTTTCATGACTATGAAAATTGTAGATTCACACTGAAGGCATCAAAACTATGAATTAACACATGTGGAATTATACACATAACAAACAAGTGTGAAACAACTGAAAATATGTCATATTCTAGGTTCTTCAAAGTAGCCACCTTTTGCTTTGATTACTGCTTTGCACACTCTTGGCATTCTCTTGATGAGCTTCAAGAGGTAGTCCCCTGAAATGGTTTTCACTTCACAGGTGTGCCCTGTCAGGTTTAATAAGTGGGATTTCTTGCCTTATAAATGGGGTTGGGACCATCAGTTGCGTTGAGGAGAAGTCAGGTGGATACACAGCTGATAGTCCTACTGAATAGACTGTTAGAATTTGTATTATGGCAAGAAAAAGAAGTAAAGAAAAACGAGTGGCCATCATTACTTTAAGAAATGAAGGTTAGTCAGTCAGCCGAAAAATTGGGAAAACTTTGAAAGTAAGGGCTATTTGACCATGAAGGAGAGTGATGGGGTGCTGCGCCAGATGACCTGGCCTCCACAGTCACCGGACCTGAACCCAATCGAGATGGTTTGGGGTGAGCTGGACCGCAGAGTGAAGGCAAAAGGGCCGACAAGTGCTAAGCATCTTGAAGCTCATCAAGAGTGTGCAAAGCAGTAATCAAAGCAAAAGGTGGCTACTTTGAAGAACCTAGAATATGACATATTTTCAGTTGTTTCACACTTGTTTGTTATGTATATAATTCCACATGTGTTAATTCATAGTTTTGATGCCTTCATAGTCATGAAAATAAAGAAAACTCTTTGAATGAGAAGGTGTGTCCAAACTTTTGGTCTGTACTGTATAAAAGGAATGGATGGGAAAAGGGAGGGAAGAAAGAACGCTTTGTCACATAGTCCACAACCCATCCAACCGGGGCCCACGAGGAGAGGGGGGGGGGAGGGAGAAACGAGCAGATTCCATGCATACCAGGAATGACTATCATATATACTGTATATAACAATACAATTCTGGACATTGCTGTATATACGTAATGAGAGCAATAAGTCCATCAATATACATCCGTGTGGAGGGACCTCGGGCGACGATCCAGAGAGTTCTTTATGTTTCATACTGGGCTGTTCCAGGTAGGAGGAGGAGAGACAATATAGGTTCCGGCAACAACCGAAGTGAAGAAACAATAATCTTGTGGAAAAGAGGAGCACAGAAAGTGTGCAAATCTATAAGCAATGAAAAAGACAAATACGTGTAAATACAGTGTTACCCTGAGTAGAAACCTGTGAATAAAAGTTCCTCATTAAGACCCTGAGGGGACAAGCTATCCAAATGAAAGATTCAGCTTTAAGCAAACATTGTGTCATATGTACACCCCTAATATTGTGCTGGATCCTTTCTAGACCCACCACCTCCAAACCATTATACTTACCGGCATGGTGATCCAGAAAGTGAGTAGCCACAGAAGTGAGAGGTCTCTCCTTTTCAGCCCTATCCCGGGCAGCCAAGGTGATATTGGACATATGCTGCTGGAGTCTTTTCCGCAGTTCCTGCGAAGTCTGCCCCACATAAATTTTCTTGCATGGACAGATGATGCCATATACGATGTTTCTGGTACGGCAATTGACATAGTGATTGAGGCGTATGCATTGCTCATCCTTTATAAAGTTATCTTTGCCCAACATGAACGGGCAAATATTACATTGGCCACACGGATATGTGCCCTTCAATCTGACCCCTCTCCCCAATCCTCGTGTGGGACGCTGGAAATGACTTCGTACAAGTCGGTCCTTGAAAGATGGTGCCTTGCGTGCAATAATTTTTGGTTTACTGTCTACATACGGTAACAACCTTTGGTCAGACATAAGCAAGAACCAATGGTTCTCCAAGATCTTATAGAGTGCTGTCCAATGATTGTTATAGCGGGTGATAAGATGTATTTTACCGTCCCTGATTTTGGGTTTCGGGGTGAACAACTTGGTTCGATCAGAGCCCTTAGCTTCTTCATAGGCACGGGATATAATTTTCTTAGGGTAACCCCTATCCTTAAAGCGTGAAGATAAATCCTCTGAGGCTGTCCTGAAATCGGTCAAATGCATACAGTTACGGCGTAGTCTGAGGAATTGGCCTTTCGGTATTCCATTTTTCATATGCGCCGGGTGGAAGACTGTTGGTAGTGGTGCTCTTTCGTCCTTCTTCCCTGCGTATTTTTAGGTCCAAAAAGTCAACCGCAACCTCCGAGATAGTATACGTCAGATGGATATTCAAGTTGTTCACGTTTAGTGTATCGATAAATTGGATACACGTCTCCTTGGAGCCCTGCCAATAAAACTGAATATCATCGATATAGCGGAACCAGCCCACCACGCAGTCATGAAAAAACGGCGACGGGTACACGTACACCCCCTCCCACCAGCCCAAAAAAAGGTTGGCGTAAGAGGGCGCACAGCGCGTACCCATCGCCGTTCCGGACTCCTGTCTATAAAAATTCCGATCAAAAACAAAATAATTATGATGTAAAACAAATTGCAGGAGACTCACCAAGAATGCGCGGTGGGCTGGCTCCGCAGAGGCCGACCTCTCCAAAAAATTGGAAACAGCCCCAATCCCGTCCTTATGCGCTATATTAGTATATAAAGACTCTCAAAGCATCTCAATCAAATGAAGGGAATCGCGTATATAGGAAGATAGCTCCAGGACTAGAGGTTGAAGAAAAAAATCTATGTAGGTGCAGGCCTGTTCACACAGACCCCCAATGCCGGCCACAATTGGTCGCCCTGGGGGGTCTTGAAGATCTTTATGGACCTTAGGGAGCATGTAAAATGTTGGAATGATAGGTTGACTCACCTCCAAAAAATTATGCTCCTTCTTTGTGATGACAAACATGTCCCGGGCTGCCCTTAATAACTGATCCAGTTTCTTCTTGAAGACCATGGTTGGATCAGAAGGCAAGGGTGTATAAAAGATGCGATTCTTAAGCTGTCGATTTGCTTCCCGTGTATATAGATCAATATCCCATAAAACCACGTTACCGCCCTTATCCGCCTCTTTGATAACAAAGGTGGTATTTGCTTGCAGTTTCCGTATGGTGTCAGATTCCAATTTATTCAGATTTCTACCATGTATGGAGTCAGGTTTGAGCTTGCGTATTTCATGAACTACCGCTTGAAAGAAAAGCTGAATGTTGGGAAATAGGTTCAAGGAGGGAGTGAGAGAGGAGGGTTTATTCAAAGTGAAACACCTCCTACCTGTATCAGATTCACTCTCCCGCAAAAGGTCCATGAGATCCATAAATACACCGCGTTCGTCGTCAGCCAAGTTTTGTAATATTGATGGTTGGTTGTACAGGAGCTTGAAACAGTTCAATCTGTTCACTTGAATGGAGCTTAGCCCCGCCCAGGCCATTGATACTAGTCGTGACGTCACTGGGCCCGGCGGGAAAACAGCGAGAAGGCCGCGTCGCTACTGCTAGTGCCACTGCCTTCTCAAATAGCTGATCCGCAGGGATCCCAGGTGTCAGACCCCCGCCGATCAGATGCTGATGATCTATCCAGAGGATAGATCATCAGTTTAAGGAAACTGCAGAACCCCTTTAAACTCATTTGCATATGTACGGAGGCCTTACATAATAATGATAGCTGGTAGTGGTTGATCTTCTGGAAGTTTCTCCCATCTGCTCACAGGATCTCTGTGACCATTGGGATCTTGGTAACCTGTCTTACCAAGCCCCTTCTCCCCCGATTACTTAGTTTGGTGGGCGGCCAGCTCTAGTTGTTCCAAACTTATTCAGTTTAAGAATTATGGAGGCCACTGTGCTCTCTGGAACTTTCGGTGCAGCAGCAGCAATGTTTTTGTCCGCTTCTCCAGATCTGAGCCTCCGCACAATCCTGTCTCTAAGCTCTACAGGCAGATCTTTCCTCCTTATGTCTTGGCTTTTGATCTGATATGCATTGTCAGCTCTGAGATCTTATATAGACAGGTCTGTGTCTTTCCAAGTCATGTCCAATCAACTGAATTTACCACAGATGGACTCCCATCAAGGTGTAGAAACATCTCAGAAATGATCAAGAGAAATGGGAGGATTATGTTTTCACTTTGTCAACATAACAAAATGTAAAAGGGTCTGAAGACTTTCCGAATGCACTATAGATAGATAGATAGATATGAGATAAATAGATATTAAATAGAATAGCTAGCTAACCCTTTTGCATGGAAATCAACTCTACCTTGAAGAAAGACTTGGGCGGCATTTACCAATCTATTTATACTACTTTTGTGGTGTAAATAGGTGGCAAATTTTGCCTCATGCCATTTGTGTGGTAAAATTTGTGACTTTTCCTCGCTCACGCCACTTTTCCAAAGTGGCAAGAAAAGGTGGTAGAGAAGTGGGCGGGCCGGCTCATTAATAATTTTCCATGAACGTTTTTAGTGTTGAAAATGGCTTAAATCTACGCCAGCAGGAGGGCTGGCATAGAGTTAAGCCTGTCACACGTCCCACCGGACGAAGCGCCAAACTTATCTAGATGCCGGCATCTCTACATAACTTTGGCTCCTCCCACAGAAGCGCAGAGGGACTTGAGATCAGTGTAGGAAGTGCTGGTCTTAATAAATGTCCCCCGTGGTGTACATATAGAGACTGTACGCAGTCTTAATCCTTTCAATATTTTTGTTCCTTAGGTCAAAAGAGACCAACCTGAGGATGTGCCAGATTTGAGGCAGCTCGTACAACAGACCTACGATTCCCATCGGATACACCATACAGATGAAGCACTGAAGAAAAGCAATAAATTCGTCAATTTTAAAGAACAGATCAGAGACCTAAGAAAACAAAGTAAGAGCCTAGTTATTTTCATTCCTTCATGCTTGCCATGGATTTATATGTCTTTTTGTTGTCTATAACTCCTATTCAGTCCTGGGTGTCTCCATGGTTACAGACTACAAACAGACCATGTAGTCAGGTCACACAATCATGTGTTACTCCACTCCTTGCTCTTAGCCTGCAGACAGTAAGAAAGGGGACCTGCGTCCAATCCTGCAATAGTGATTGACAGTTGTGTCCCCCGGATCATTATTTCTTTGTCATGTACAAGGCTTTGGCCGTGACTCTTCCTCCTATAAACCCTTTAATGAGTTGGGTATCTGCTTTCGTGTGAAAATGTAATGGCTTTGTGCATGGCATGGAGTTTACAGGGTGTTGCAATACTTTAGAGACCTTTGATTTGCCTGGAGACGTGACATATCTTTTGGAAAACGTGTGTTTTCTGGTTGAGTTTATTACATCTGAACGCGGTTATTTGTTAACATGTTTAATGATATAGCGAGGGGTGTGTCAGCATGACAAAGGCGAATGGTGTGCATGTATACAACACACAAACATGATAGGTGTATGATGGCTGGAGACCACCACTGATCACTGGATTGGAGATCCACAGCCCACCATTCCTCCTAACTGCAGAGAAGTCTGACTGGTCACCCATGCACCCTTCCACTGCGCTCAACATCTGTGAGGTCAATGGTGTCAGCAGAGTACCGGCCACTTGATAGATTTCTAATGTGTCTCTCTCGTGACAGAAGTCCATGAAAAGGTATTTGTTACTGGGCTACATGCATCAGCGTATGACTAATTAGCATGTAACACACAGCTTCACTTATTCCGCCATTCCGAGAAATGGATAAAACTCTGATCCCAGCACTTAACCCCTTTCATTGTTGTGATCAGACCAGGTCACGGTGCTGACATCACCATTAAGACATCTCTGGACCTAATGGGGCTGTCTCCAGTGTATGTCTGTTGGGGCATTGTTGTAGTATGCCCTAATAGGTGCCCACACCCTCCTCAGTGCACTGCCACAGTATGCTGGCATCCATATTTCAGCTTATTGTTAGTTAATTGGGGTTGGGCAAAATTTTTACAGATATCCTCTATCTACAGGATAGTGGATAGTTAACTGATCAGTAGGGGATCCGATTGCTGGAACGCCTACTCCTACCGGACTCATGGGGGTCCATTCCCCCTTCCTAATGGAGCGACAGGCTTAGCATGCCCGCTGCTGCTCCATTCTTTTTCTGTTTTACTGCTGGAGGTAGCCGAGTACAGCGCTCACCTATCTACAGCAGTCCCATAGAGCAGGGATGCTCAACCTGCGGCCCTCCAGCTGTTGCAAAACTACAACTTCCATCATGCCTGAACAGCCTACAGCTATCAAGGCATGCTGGGAGTTGTAGTTTTGCAACAGCTGGAGGGCTGCAGGTTGAGCATCCCTGCCATAGAGAATGAACACTGCATCAGGGCGCATGTTCGACCTGTCACTTCATTAGGACAGAGGAACGGCGAGGCCCTAGCGATCAGACACCATTGATTAGTTAGTTTTCCCTTTTAGGTGTTAGCTCACTACCGTACAGTAAGTAGGACAAAAATGTATGTACAAAAATATATAAAAGTATAATTTGCATTAAAAAAAATATCAAATGTATAAAAAAAATTATAAATGAAAAATACACACAAATCACACGAATTACAAATATGTTTTATTTAATAAAATACATATAAGATGAAATAACCCCCATACACTGTATTTGGTTTCTCAATGGGCGTAATAATCTATAGTTTATAGTGGCACTGTACATTTGATATGTCATAGCGATGTATGGCGGGGGTTCCAACCCTGAGAACTCCATTAGTTGCTAGAACCAGGAGGAAACAGAAGCGAGACAGACCTAAAGCCTATGGGTCTCTATTCAGTCTCCTGCAGCGAGGAGATAGAGTGAGGCGTGAGGGCGCTTCTTTCTGCTCGTTTTAGCAGTCGTCGGCGCTCAAACAGCCACCAAAACCTTTGATATGTCGCTATGACATGGAGAAGAAAGAAATATTTCTCATCAGACCTCAGATCAGACCTCCAAATCTTCACCAGACCTCAGATCCCCAATCATCATCAGACCTCAGATCAGATCCCCCCCAATCCTCATCAGACCTTAGATTGGACCCCAATTTCTCGTCAGACCTCATATGGGACCCTCAATCCTCATCAGACCTCAGATCAGACATAAAATAAATAAGGGAACTTACCTCTCCTGCTCCAGACAGCACCACCACTCTGGAGATCCAGCGCCGCGCTCTTCCTGCTGTGCTGCACTGTGACCTGACGTTGCACAGCATGAGGTCATAATGCATGCTTACGCGGTTCGCAGTCAGGACACAACGCAACACCGGCAGAAGTCCAGGGAGTGGTGAGTAAAGCCAGCGCTGTATTCACCGCTCCCTAGTCCTACTGAGTACTAATGAGCACTTCCATAATGGAAGCATTTATTAGTGTTCACTTCATAAGACTCACTTTTGCCCCACTTTTGATGAAAAAAAGTGTGTCTTATGGAGCGGAAAATATGGTATATACGCATATAAATATATGTACTTGACGCAACACTTTTACTGGAATATCGGGGCCAAAAATGTATCTGTTCCTTTCCGGGGTTAATATTATCCATTCCAAAACAACAGCACCCGTGTCGTGCTCGTCTCTTCTCTGTTGTTCCACGGCTCAGGGACGAAGTTTTATCTACTTCCTGAGATGTTTATTTTCTGAAACCCACGGAAATGTAAAAGGAACAAATGATATAAAGAAGGAAGTGAACAACGTTCAGCAGTTAGGAGAAAAATGCATGTTAAAAATAGAAAGCGCAGCGTTTTCAAAGAGATGCTGGTTGTCGTGACTGCCGCGTACCTGCCATTATCATGCCACTTCCATCAACAAAGGAGAGATCTGTGGAAGGTTACTGTGCAGACAGGAGTGCGGGGGCCAGTCACTACACCACCCAACGTGCTCAGCTGCACCCACCCTCCACTTTCTAATTTTATGTATGAAGCGAGAACAGAATAATGGATGCTACAAAAATAATAATACGCTGATTATGAAGTGTTTGCCGTGCTGCGTGCCCCATAATTAACGCTCACTTGTCATCTGCTTATTGTGAAGTAGATGAATTAATATTTACTAGTTAAAGGGGAACTTCTACCTTAGTTTCTGCTACACAAAGAGGCTGCGCTCACAGCCCCCATCTGCGGTGTATCGCCACCTTACAGGCATCCTCCAGCTTTGTGCACTTTTAAAAAATTTTATGCCGAGCCTGCCGTAGCTATTGAAAAAACCCAAGCTCACCTGCTGCTCCCTTATGGCTATCATCTGATTTCTTCCAGACCCCGTCCTCTAAACTAGATGAAGATCATGTGCAGGTGACTTGCCTTAGTGGTGATGTGTCCCTATGTGGCGTGAGATCCAGATAGATAGACAGACTGACAGACAGACCGATATGAGAGAGATAGATAAACAGGAAAAACAGCAGTACAATCACTAAACTAAACAGGGTGTGATCCCTCAAAGGCCACAGGCACAGGGTCCACTATGAGATCCAAAAACAGAAAAACGAGCCGGCACTCCAATAAACGGAGAGGAGTACCAATACTCTATGGTGTCTTTGGGGTAACAGCATAATAGGGAGTTTATGTGCAGAGACAAGTAGTGGATGGAAGAAGTCATCATGGTGGTGTGGACCTGGGTGGAGAATAAAAGGACACATACAACTTCAATATGAGAAGATGCCTCCTATGAGTCACTCGGTGTGTTTTTCTCTTGCCGTTCTGGACGCACGACTCCCAGCAGCTCAGAACATTAGAAGAACACAACTCCATGAACGTGCAGCGAGGAGTTCTCGGGTCTTTCATGTGCTCTGACTGAGGCTACTAATTTACCGGAGATGGATCCCATTAGACATGTGGGACAACAGGAAACGTCTTTTCTGGATATCAATTTAGCATGTTGTCATGACGAGACTGTTTTTACGTTTTCATGAATGGGGGGTTTGTCCATTTGATTGATTGGGGTTGTAGATTAGTTTAGGTGAGCTCTTTGAGATCGCGGATGTCTGAGATGATCCAAGTGGGCCCTCACTCCTGTGGTCTCCCAATATCGGAAAGTACGAACGCGAGTTTCAATCCAGCGACAAGAAAGCCTTACATGGTAGACATTAAAATCAACGGAAACCTAATAATTGAGATCAAAGCCAGAAGCATTTCAACCCAAAAGAATAACTATATCTTACTTATAATGATAAATACTATATAACACTATAGTGCGGGGAAGGGGTACTACACAGCCCATCAGTGCATGCGCTTTTGTAAAACAGTGATTGGATCTCCTTTCCCTAAATGTGATGTGCCGATTGGTTACCGATTGGTCTACTTGCCCGCAATGCGAGCTACTGATTGGCTGTTGATTGTAACCCATCGTAGGCAGTGATTGACTGTGTCTTCTACCTTACCTTCCATATTGTAAGTTACTTGGGGTTTGTAGTTATACTTTTGCACCATCGGATGTAGATTTAGCCCATGTTCAGACTTGTCGTTTATGCTGCGGATTTAGGCCTCGTGCGCACGACCGTATACATTTAGCAGTCCTCAGATTGCGCAAAATATAGATACAGTCCATGTTGCATCTGTATTTTCTGCAAAGCCATTGACTTCAACATATCCGTGGTCTGCATTTTGCGGACAAGTATAGGGCATGTCCTATCTTTTTGCGGAACGGTTGTGGAAAGCACACGGATCATCCCTTTGCTTTTTGCATTGCGTCCGTATGTCCGTTCCTCGAAAAGATATAATATGTCTGCAAAACGCGGACCACGGACCCATCGGGTCGGCAAAACAATTCCCTCCGTATTTTGCGGATCCGGGATTTGCAGACCGCAAAACGGAAGTGGTCGTGTGCATGAAGCCTTACAGTGCAGATTATGTACTTAATGCAGATGTGTTGCAAATTATAGTGTCATAGATGCGGTCTTTGCTGCAGAATTGCCGCCAGTGTTATCTTACGTAGTATCTTACATACTGTAGTTGTTAAGGTTGGAAAAAGACAAAAGTCCGTCAAGTCCAACCTGTATGTCAAAAACTAATTCCACCGCGTCTGGTCTCTGTCCTTACGGAGGTTTTCTCTCTTAGACGTTTTGTCCTATAAGTAGATTGTGTATATAACTTGAGCAGAGTGTTTTTTAGATATTTTCTATGGCTGTACTGGTTCCTGGGACTTGTAATGCCTGGTATGGGGCAGATCGGGGTAGGCGTTCCGGTTGACCGCCGCACAGGTAGACAAGACAATGAGTCATCTAAACACAGACGTGTATGTGATTTTGAATGCCGGAGCGTATAAACACAGTTTCCGTCCCAGATCTGTTTTCAAGCGATGTACACACGAGGAGGGGCCCCCAAGCACGCCATCACTAGAGCGCTCACAGGTGTGTACAAAAGGAGCTAAGAAAGCCCTACAGCATCCCAACAAAAGCGCCATTCATCAGCTCGACAATGCAGCAACGTAGGCTGAAAGTTACACCGCCGTACAACACATCCATAACCGTGACTTTGTGTTTTCGTCATGTGTCGGACCCAGACCTGAAAATGAATAGTAACCATAGCAGAAGGGGTGGAAGGAGCTCCACCAGTTCTCAGCCCGTAGCTCCTATTATGTAGACATGTAATGGCAGAGGAAGTCGGGCAGCTCGGCCTTTTCATCACCGACATGGGAAATTACACGGCTCTTTTGACAAGAAAATTAGCAAATACTCAGACTCAGAGATTCCTCCCGAAAAGGCCTAAAAGGATTACCTGAGGAACTCAAAGCAGAGAAGACCAAAGAAAATATTAGTCTTCATGCTTCTGTACATGCACCAGATTGCCGAGGCTCAGCAAAGAGACCGAGACCTCCGCTGATAGGAAGCTGCCTCCTTCAGACAGCTGTAATTATAGTAGTAATAAACTGGTGTCATTATCAACACGTAAAAACCCTTCAATTACAAAAGAAAGGCAGGTGATAAAAAAGTATAAAAACCTACGTGCGCATTAATAATAGTAAGGTCAACACAGGGTAATCTGGCTTCAGTGGAAAGTACAATAAAAAGACTGAAGGTAAACGTAATGTTATAAATATCTAGTTCTGGCATCCAGCTCTAGACGGAGGATAGATAGATAGATAGATAGATAGATAGATAGATATGAGATAGATAATAGATAGATAGATAGATAGATAGATAGATAGATATGAGATAGATAGATATGAGATAGATAGATATGAGATAGATAGATATGAGATAGATAGATATGAGATAGATAGATATGAGATAGATAGATATGAGATAGATAGATATGAGATAGATAGATAAATAGAGATATAGATAGATAGATAATAGATAGATAGATATGAGATAAATAGATAGATATAGATATGAGAGAGATAGATAGATACCAAAAAGCCTCATTCACACGTCAGTGTTTGGTCAGTGATTTCCATCAGTGATTGTGAGCCAAAACCAGGACTGGAGCCTCCACAGACATAAGGTATAAGGGAAAGATCTGCACCTGTTCTGTGTTTAGAGCCGCACCTGGTTTTGGCTCACAATCACTGATGGAAATCGCTGACCAAACACTGACGTGTGAATGAGGAATAAGGGCTCGTTCACACGACCGTATAAATTTTTCAGTGTTTTGCAGGCCGTTTTTAACTGATCCGTTTTTTGTTTCAGTAGTATTTCCGGTTCCGTTCCATTTTTCCGTATGGCATATACAGTATACAGTAATTACTTAAAAAAAATTGGGTGGGCTTAAAATTTTCAATAGATGGATCCGCAAAAACGGAAAGGATACAGAAGACATACGGAGTACATTCCGTATGTGTTTTTTTTTTTTTTTTTTTTTTTTCAGACCCATTGACTTGAATGGAGCCACGGAACAAGATTTGCGGCCAATAAGGGTCCATTCACACATCCGTGTGTAATTTGCAGATCCGCAAAACACAGACACTGGCAATGTGCGTTCCGCATTTTGCGGACCGCACATCGCCGGAACTTAATAGAAAATGCCTAATCTTGTCTGCAATTGCGTGTTCTATTTTTTTCGGGAACGGAATTGCGGACCCGGAAGTGCGGGTCCGTGTTTCCGGATCCGGGCAGCACATCTTGCGGCCCCATAGAAATGAAGGGGTCCGCAATTCCATTCCTCAAAATGCAGAACAGAATTGCAGACATGTGATTGGAGCGTAATAGGACATGTTCTATCTTTGCATGGAAATACTGAAAGGGAATGCATACATTTTGCGGAACCATTGAAATGAATCGTTCCGTATACGGAACGCCGAAAAATGGACCGTATACGGAACGCAAAAAACGTTCGTGTGATCGAGCCCTAAGTCCTCTTGCACACTAACTTTTTTTTCTGTTTACATTCCTTTTTTTGCGTTCCGTATACGGACTGTATTCGGAACTATTCATTTCAATGTGCAAAGAAAAAGGGGGTCAGTCAGCACATCCCAAAGCGTTAGGGGCACGTTGCTATGGCTGAGATCAAGACTGTTAAACAAAACATGCAATGCAACAGCTCACTGCAAACCAAATAAAGTACAAAATTGCATCATAATTGCAAATGCTATACTAATAAGTTAGAGATACTTGGCAAATCGTTTTGTACAAAATTATTTGAGCCCGTCTGCCGCACGTCAAGGCGATCTCTAGTTAGACGGTTTCCTAACACTAAATTTTACCTGTTATGTGCCATGACGGCTATCATATAATTCAGAAAGTGCAGGTTCCACATGCATGCTGGATCCGCCTGAATTTCTGTCATTTTTGGTGCCAAAATGGCCTCCATTATGTGCTGACTGACCCCCTTTTTCTTTGCAGCTTGTGCTGGAGGTGTGGCTGCCTCCTTAGTCGTGCACTCCTGACCAGCTCGTCTGCCCCATTGGCTGATTTTAATTAGTGTTAGTATATAGCTTGGCCCGCTCCCCCTCACTCACTGTAGCCATCTGGCACCAGGAGAGAGATAGTGTGTGGACTCTCATTGCAGTCCTTGGTGACCTTTTGGCGCCAGGGGTGGTGTGGAGTGGGCCCGGCATGCATGCTGGTAACTGCTTTCCGTGGATATAATGGAGGCCATTTTGGCACCAAAAATGACAGAAATTCAGGCGGATCCAGCATGCATGTGGAACCTGCACTTTCTGAATTATATGATAGCCGTCATGGCACATAACAGGTAAAATTTAGTGTTAGGAACCCGTCTAACTAGAGATCGCCTTGACGTGCGGCAGACGGGCTGAAATAATTTTGTACAAAACGATTTGCCAAGCATCTCTAACTTATTAGTATAGCATTTGCAATTATGATGCAATTTTGTACTTTATTTGGTTTGCAGTGAGCTGTTGCATTGCTTGTTTTGTTTAACAGTCTAATTCATTTCAATGGGTCCGTAAAAAAAAAAATGGAAGGTACCCAGTATGCATTCGTTTTCCGTATTTCTGTTTTTCTGTTCCGTTCAAAGATAGAACATGTCCTATTATTGTCCGCATAACGGACAAGGTTAGTACTGTTCTATCAGGGGCCAGCTTTTCCGTTCCTTTTTGAGGATCGCAAAATACTGAAAAAGCCATACAGTCGTGTGCAAGAGGCCTAAGGTCTCCTGCACACGAACGTGTGCGCCCCGTGGTTGTGCTAATGCACGAACACCGTCCGTGGGGCAGCCGCAGCGGATCGCTGACCCATTCACTTTTATGGGTCCGCGATCCGGCTTTTCCGCAAAAAGATAGGACATGTTCTATCTTTTTGCGGAACGGAAGTACAGGACGAAACCCCACGGAAGCACTCCGTAGTGCTCCCGTAGGGTTCCGTTCCGCATCTCCGGATTTGTGGACCCATTGAAGTGAATGGGTCCGCATCTGTGATGCGGAATGCACACGGTCCGTAAATGCGGTCCGCAATACGACAACGGGAAGCCTCAGGGTGAGCGTCTGTGATGAAGCATCAGACAGATCGGGCGGCTGTGAATAGGATTTATCTCCTGTGAGATCTCGCTCTTGTGAAGCTGCCGTCATTGTATTTCTAGAACTGATGATATCTGCCCATCTTTCTCAAGGTCTGCGCTGCGTGCAGGCTCTGCTACATGTACAAGACGCTGCCGCAAACATGGACTCCGGACGGATATTCTGCAGCTCTTCCGTATACACAGGACAAGAATAGAAGTAAAATAATCAATGTCAGGATCTTTAGTGGAGAACGTCATGGAAATCTATTAATACAGCTGCTGAGAAAGCAAACGGCCTCCTGCCCCTAGGCCTCTCTATGGTGGGTTGATTATTAAGAGGGTCATGCAGTTTGCTTCCCCTCCATGGCTTGGGTTTTATCGTCTGTAATGTTAAATGTGAATGGAGGCAGTAAAAGAACTTAAAGGGGTTCTCCACTTTGGACAGCTCCTTTCTTGGTAGAAGGGTCCATTTACAATAACCCGATCACAGTGGCTTTCTGGTAGGACCTCCGGAGATCAGCTGTAATCTGCGTGGAAACCCAGTTGTAAAGTGTTCAGTTTCCCTGCAGCGCCACCATGGGGGGAAATGAAGGATTACACAGTGTCCATTCATATCAATGGATGGCCTGTGTAATACAGGACAGGTCCTCCAGAGCGAGAGCTGCAGTTTGTAGAGACTCTCCACTCTGGCCAAGATGTGATAATCCCGAACGGCGGTCCTCTTTCTAGTAGGGTAATATACCTTGTAAACCTGGCAACCCCTTTATTTGGGATGAGGCAGCCGCTCCGTAGTCCATGTGAGTGACAACTCTGGTTGTTTGCAAGACATCACCTAACGCAGTCACCTTGGTAGTCAGATACTCTCAGGACTTACATAACAATTGTAGGGTCGCCAGGAAAGATATACAAAGCACGTAAAAGATTGAGAGGCAACATGTACAGAATAATAAAGGGAATCTGTCAGCAGTTTTGTACCTATGACACTGGCTGACATGTTACATGTGCGCTCGGCAGCTGAAGACATCTGTGTTGGTCCCATGTTCATTATGTGTCCGCATTGCTGAGAAAACAATGTTTTAATATATGCAAATGAGCCTCTAGGAGCAATGGGGGCGTTGCCGTTACTCCTAGACACTCTTCTTCCTCTGCAACTGCCATTAGGGCCCATTCACATGACTGTATCTGTTTTTTACAGACCGCAAAACACAAATACCGGCTATGTGCGTTCCGCATTTTGCGGATCGGAAAATTATTCCCCATGATAGAAATGCCTATTCTTGTTTTTTTTTGCGAGCCGCAGAATGGAAGTGGAACGGAAGTGCGGATGCGGACAGCACACACAAATGAATGGGTGTGCAGAACCGATGCAGACAGAAAAATACGGTTGTTTGAACGGGCCCTTAGTGAGATACAGGCGAGAGGCCCCTGTCGGTCAAAACAATGGGACTACCTAAGGTAGTGATAAGCAACGTCCAGCCGTCTGATAGACAGTGATCAACCACTGCTCCGGGAACCCTCTGCCTCCTAATGTGGTGTCGGGGTTCCCAGCACAAGGACATCCACCGATCAGACCTATCCACACTGTCCGGCCGCTCATTTATAGCCGCCCCTCCTTTTACTCAGGTTATGTGAGAATGTTTTTCCTAAATCGGACACTCCCGTAACTTTGTATTGAACTTTTTTGGTCTTTAGGGACCAACCTTCATGGGAGGGTTATGTTTTCCACAAGATTATGACTTTTGCATATGTTTTTGTGCTATGGGTGTGCACTGGGTGAGCCTCATGGGTACATCAGAGCCGGTGCACATGCCTGCGTGGACTGCTCAGCGTTTTCTTATGGAGCTGGCACGTTGTGTGAACAGCATTGGCATTTCCAGATCCGCCTTCCTGGCTGGTGCCGCTGTTATGTCAGACGTAACGGCCTGGAGATGACATAACGTGCAGGATTTAGCTTCGCTCATACCACATCTGTTTCCCCTTCTCCCACTACATAAAGGGCGGACTGTTCTGCATTACTGCTCCACACCTTTTGTCTTTGGCAGCTCTTTCTGTGACTGGAGCAGATGAGACTGGCCCTGCTGCCATAATAGAGTCCTATGTTTATTCCATGTGGCAGGTGGAAATGTACGTCAACTTCAGTTGTGTGTATACTGTAGACGAGGGTCATTGTGCCGCATGTGCACTCACGTAATTGTCGCAACGTACAGTGAATATACAGAAAAAACATTGTCTTTGTAAGGGTACATTCACACTAGCGTTTTTGTTTTCCGGTATTGAGTTCCGACCTAGGAGCTCAATACCGGAAAATAACTGATCAGTTTTATCCTAATGTGTTCTGAATGAAGAGCAATCCGTTCAGGATGCATCAGTTCAGTCCCTCTTACGTTTTTTGGCCAGAGAAAATACCGTAGCATGCTGCAGTGTTCTCTCCAGCCAAAAATCCTGAAGACTTGCCGGAATGCCGGACCTGGTATTAATTTCCATTGAAGTGTATTGGTGCCGGATCCATTCTACCAGTCCGCGCATGAGCAGACCTTTAAATCTGTGGGAAAAAAATGAATACCGGATCCGTTTTTCCGGATGACACTGGAGAGACGGATCCGGTATTTCAATGCATTTGTCAGGCGGAGCCGCATCCGGATCCGTCTGACAAATGCCATCAGTTTGCGTCTGGATTGCCGGCAGGCAGTTTTGGTCGACGTAACTGCCTGCCGGAATCCTCTGACGCAAGTGTGAAAGTACCCTTAGATGTGTTTGGCATTTTCATGCTTGCGTGCACGACATGGGCGAGTTCAGACATGGAAATCCACACCGCAAATCCGCAGCCAAATACCACAAAATATATGTGAATGAGGTTTTATCAACACCCCCACGTGTAGCAGACCATGGATTTACAAATCCTCCAATTTTCACAAAGGATTCCACCCCTTCAATGTATAGGACTGAAATCCACGTTGAGTCCACAAATGACCCATTTGGATTTTGCATCTGAAGGAAGAAGAAGCGCTACATGCTGGAGTGCCAGTTCCCTCACCGCAGTGCCAACTCAGTAATGTGTATGTAATAGAGGTGGCTGCAAACCCACGTGGGCCGTGGCACTCTAGCTGCCTATTCATCCTGCTGATCTATGGGTGTCTTGTGAACAGTTGGATTCCCACCAGTCACACATTGATGGTCTATCCAAGGAGTCCTAAACTTGGCCAGCTATACGGAAGGCACATAGAAGAAATTTCCAGTTGACGGGCCACGTCCATTTCAAATACGATACAATACACGCGTGTCACACTCACCGCTTCATAGCTTCACCTCCACCGGCCACCCCTGGGAATGGCGCCAAGAGCACCCCTAGTGGTGAGAACTGCTTTGTTGTGGCCTTCCCAAAAAGTTTTCAAAAATAAACTTCACATGGTTAGACAACCTCCAGACCTCCAGACCAGATGCTAAAATGAATTAATACAGACCCCAGATCAGCCCCCAAATTCATACAGACTCCAGATTAAACCTCAACTCAGCCCCCAAATTCCTACAGACCCCAGATCAGCCCACAAATTAAACCCCATATTTATTCAGACCCCAGATTTATACATATCCCAGATTACACCCCAAATTCATACAGACCCAGATTACATCCCAAATCAGCCACCAAATTTATACAAACCCCAGATCAGCCCACAAACTTATACAGACCCCAGATCAGACCACAAATTTATACAGACCCCAGATTACACCCCAAATTCATAC
Organism: Bufo bufo; assembly: GCF_905171765.1. NCBI lineage: Eukaryota > Metazoa > Chordata > Amphibia > Anura > Bufonidae > Bufo > Bufo bufo. Next base: position 41,859,111 of record NC_053393.1, on the reverse strand, counting down.
AGACTCCAGATTGCACCCCAGATCAGCCGCCAAATTTATATAGACATCAGATCAGACCCAAAATTTATACAGACTCCAAAATAGACCGCTGCCGCCCCTGTAACCCCCACCCACCCAACCCATCCATCCCCTGAATGCAGACAAAGAAAAAAGTTAATAGTGCGCCTGCCTACGCCGATCCAGTATTTAGCAGGGGGGGGGCTATCACTAAATAATGAGACTTTCAGTAGTCAGGTTGTAATCATTATTGTATTGGAGGTCATAATGCTTGATGATTTAGGAAATGATTTGAATATCATTTCTAAGAACTGAACTAACAAAAAAAGGCAAAGACGACCCCAGGCTCTCAACACAGGACAGAGGGGGCGTGTTTTTTTTTTTTTTTTTTATAAATTTTTGTAGTTTCCTAAAGAGTCCATAGAGGGCAGCGACCTCCAGGAGACACTAGCTCACTGCTGCCTCCCAAAGAGCATTTGGCAAGTGCAGCCACTTCTGCTAATCGTTTGGGGTCCTAAGGGTCTGTGTGACCGTCACAGATCAAATATTAGTAGCCAGTAATCACCAACACTGAGCGGAGGTCAGGAACTTACATCCCAATCAAGTAAAACACCTAACTGCACACATAGAATTACAGCAGGGCTTATGTACTTAAAGGGGTTTTCCACAATTTTCATATGGATGGCTTATCCACAGGATAGGTCATCAGTATCCGATTTTTGGGGGTGCGACTCCCGCGCTTAAGCTTCTTTATGAAGCGGTGACATCCCGTTCATCGGTCACATGGCCCAGGCGCAGCTCTGTTCCATTCAGTGGCATTTGTTTCTTCAGCAAATGAAAAATATTCTACAGTTTTCAAACCAGCACCTGGATCTGAATACTTTTGTAATTGCATGTACTTAAAAAATTTGTATAGCTTCTGAGTTATTCAATAAAACATATCTGTATAGCGCCACCTACTGTTTGTTCTTTTCTTATTTCTTTGTCCTGCTCACTGAGATGGCCGCACATGCTCAGTTTCATCCTTCAACTGCCTCCTGAGCTGTGATAGGGAGAGCTGAGACACGCCCCCTGAGCTGTGATAGGGAGAGCTGAGACACGCCCCCTGAGCTGCAGCAGAAAAGACACGCCCCCTAAGCTGTCAGCTTGATATAAATCTAGCAGAGCAATGAATGTGGAGATCTCTGGATCCATGTGAGGTACAGGGCTGGTTCTAGCGTTGTTAGAAAGAGGTGGTTGTGTACTATATGATGTCTGATTCACATACACTAGTCACGGGATGACCCCTTTAAGCTGTCCATCTGACGCGCCCCACTCTGCACTCCGTGAATAGTGCTATGTGTTCCATTATATAATGCCTCCCACAGGCCGCCCGTCACAGCGAGTATTCATCCGATCACATAACTCTTGCCTCCCAGCCAAACATACCTCATAAAATCAGAGACGAGATAATATGACTATGGCTCTGTCCTGATACCAGAACATGTGTATACTCCATGAATATCTCCATTCATCCAATATAAATCGCCCATGGCAGAAAAGGAAACTGAAGAAGGTTTTATATAATGTACAGCAAGTCACATAATAAGAAGAGTATACATTGGACGGCGGCTTAAAGGGATTCTTCTCAAGAAAGGCACATAAGAAATAAGCCATAAATGCCTAATAAGTGGGGTCACACCTCTGGAACCCCTACATATTGGGAGAATCGTGGTCCTTAAAAGGTTTGTCTCACTTCAGCAAATGCCATTTATCATGTAGAGAAAGTGAATACAAGGCACTCACTAATGTATTGTGATTGTCCATATTGCCTCCTTTGCTGGCTGGATTTATTTTTACATCACAATATACACTGCTCGTATTGATGGTTATGACCACCCTACAGTCCGGCAGTGTTGGTCGTGCTTGCCCACTATAGGAAAAAGCTCCGGCCTATGCACATTCCCGTGCTCGCAGAGGCCGGCGCCTTTTCCTATACTTTGCAAGCGCGACCACCACTGCTGGACTATAGGGTGGTCGTAACCATGGATACAAGCAGTGTATAATGTGATGGAAAAATGAATCCAGCCAGCAAAGGAGGCAATATGGACAATCACAATACATTAGTAAGTGCCTTGTATTAACTTTCTCTACATGATAGATGCCATTTGCTGAAGTGAGACAACCCCTTTAAATTCCAACTCCAACCTGCAATGCCAAGAGACAGAGGTTGGAGAGGTGGTCGGGTATCTTGGCATCTCTCTCCATTCTAATTTATAGGAGTTTATTTGAATCTGACTGGGAAATGCCCTTTATGGGTCACTGCAGGAGAAATGTTGTATTCCATGGTGGCCATTCAGATGAATGGGTGTCCTTGTACTGTAACTGGCTCATAGATGGAGGAATGACCGCTACGATGTCTGTATGCCCCAATAGAGCATGTGGGCATCGGAGAACCCCTGTAAGTCACAATTGGGGACCTGAACATTTTCCCACCATTTATCAAAATAACTTCTACTGGACTTGCCTCGCCTCGACAATTGAGCTAACCCACCTGGCATGAGGCTGGCCAGCGTGCCACATAACGCAAGTAGTAGGGATCCAAACTAACACTTTCACCTTTCCGACTGTCGGACCCCACCAATCTGATATTGATGACTTATCTGGAGGATGGGTCATCAACGAATGTAGACGGACAACCCCTTTAAGCGATGAGGGCATTGAATACAGCCCCTGTCTATATGACCCGGGTAGATGCCAGGTAGTTGCTTGCAGCCAAGACGTGCAGCATGTAGCGCAGTCGTACGACCAGGGATTAGGTTTTCTTGGCCACACCGATTGTATGACTTAATGAGGGAAATAGCAAGTCAATCAGTTTCCATCTCTAATCTCCTAAGCTTTATGCAAAACTGAAATCTTAAAGCTGTACGGTTTCTATGATCAGCGGCGCCACTTTCGCATTATTTTTCATGACGTTCCTCCGACGCATTTCAATTTGTAGAACGGAATGGGCGGCCCATTGTAGACATGCCTATTCTTGTCCGCAAAACGGACAACAATAGGACATGCTATATTTTTTTTGTGGGGCCTCAGAACAGAGCAACGGATGCGGACAGCACACGGAGTGCTGTCCGCATCTTTTGCGGCCCCATTGAAGTGAATAGGTCCGCATCCGAGCCGCAAAAACTGCGGCTGGGATGCGGACCATAAGTACGGTCGTGTGCATGAGGCCTTAGACTTTTCAAAAAAAACGAAAAACTCAAACATTCACTATATAAACTGAAAAATGTTTGAGGATTTTGCTTTCTTTTTGAATCACTTCACTAATATTCAGCTGTATAACCAGTGTTTCTGAGAACTGCTGGACATCAATCAATCAAAAAAGCTTTATTGGCAGGTCTAAGTTATACATTAGTATTGCCAAAGCATATGGGAAATAGAGGGTTGAGAAATGGGGACACACCCGGGGCCGGTGTATAGGAGTCTGTGGCGTATCATGACGGGGGAAGGGGGGTGCGGACACACTCCGGGTCAGGGTATATGGCATATCACGCTCCTCTCAGTCTGCGGCAGGCTCTGGTATATTGTGCTGCTATGTCCACAGTGTTCTCTTCCTCTCCCAGCAGGATGGGCAGTTTCTCTTCCTCCTCCATGGAGCTGAAGTCTGGGCAGAGATCAGACAGTCTCCTAAAGTGGATGTCCCTCACTGCTGAGTATTTGGGACAGTATATCAGGAAGTGGCCCTTATCCTCCACCGCTTTCAGGTGGCACTGCTGGCACAGTCTGCTTTCTCTACATCTGTGTTGCTCGGAGTCACCACCTTCTGGCCCCTGTTATCAGGTATTCCAGCCCAGGATGATTGGACTACATTCCACAGTTCTTCTCGATTTCTTGCTTTTGCCTCAGAAACGGCATTTTTGATGTCACCCCACAAGTTTTCTATTGGATTAAGATCCAAGGATTGGGCTGACCGCTCCATAACGTCAATCTTGTTGGTCTGGAACCAAGATGTTGCCCGTTTACTGGTGTGTTTGGGGTCGTTGTCTTGTTGGAACACCCATTTCAAGGGCATTTCCTCTTCAGCATAAGGCAGCATGACCTCTCCAAGTATTCTGATGTATTCAATCTGATCCATGATCCCTGGTATGTGATAACTAGGCCCAACACCGTAGTATGAGAAACATCCCCATATCATGATGCTTGTCCACCATGCTTCACTGTCTTCAGTGTACTGGGGCTTGTATTCAGTATTTGGGGGTCGTCTGACAAACTGTCTCCGGCCACTAGACCCAAAAAGAACAATCTTACTTCCATCAGTCCACAGAATGTCTCTTTAGGCCGTCAATGTGCTCTTTGGCAAATTGTAACCTCTTCAGCACATGTCTCTTTTTCAGCAGTGGGATTTTGCGGGGGCTTCTTGCAGATAGCTTGGCTTCACATAGGCGTCTTCTAATAGTAACAGTACTCACAGGTAACTTTACACCTTCTGTGATCTTCCTGGAGCTGATTGTCGGCTGAGTCCTTGCCTTTTCGGCTATTCTTCTATCCATTCGAATGGTAGTTTTTTGCTTTCTTCCATATCTTTCAGGTTTTGGTTTAAAGCATTTGCGATCATTTTAGCTGAGCAGCCTATCATTTTCTGCACTTCTTCACATGTTTTCCCCTCTCCAATCAACTTTTTAATCGAGGTACGCTGTTCTTCTGAACAATATCTGGAACGACCCATTTTCCTCAGAATTTCAGAGAGAAATGCACTGTAACCAGCATATACAACATGTGCTGCCTTCGTTCCTTAAATAAGGGCAATAATTGCCAATGGTTTTTCGAAGAATGAATGACCTCCCTCATTAAACTCCACACTGCTATTATTTTGAACATGCCTCTTTCAATTAGTGATTCAATTACACAGAATCAGCAGCATGCATGTCATGACTGTTGGATTTCTATTACTCTACTTCACCTGCTAGTAAATTATTTGCCATGTAGAAATATAATTTCTACCAAAAACAGTGATTGATCAGGTTAGTGATGTCTGACTGCTATTATTTTGAACACAACTGTATAAAGGTCAATCTCAGTGAAAGTGTAGCTGCGCTGTAAAACGCGTTGGTAGCCATTGCACTTTTTGATGTAGTAATACATTTAAACTGGCAGCAGCACCCCGACCCCCCGATGAGCGCGCACATGTTTCTTTATTGGTTTCATATGACTGTGGCGATGAGTAATTGCATTTGATGCTCATTATTATAGAAAGCAGATCCCGCAGTTCATACGTCTCCTTCCATCGCCATTAATAAGGGCACATGCCCAGGTACTAGCACAACAGTAGAGTAATGTGATTAGACCGTGCGGTGACCTGATCTCTCAGGCATGCAATTACTTCTAGTAACCTGCAGGAAACAGGACGTCCAGATGTCACGGACACGGACACGGCTCGGTTAATCCTGTTACACATGTGTTTTCACTCACTTTTGGCATGTGCGGAGTCTTTACACAATCTAGCACATATATCGCAGTCTGTACTCGGATAGCAGCAGTCCCTAATCTTTAGATCTGTGTTTTCCTAAAGGGGTTTTCTAGCTGCAGGCTGAAAATCTAATACTTGTCACAGCTGAAGGTTTGTTACAGTCCCATCCAGTTTGAGTGAAATACTGCACACCCGCAGCACAAATCCCTTTCCTGCTGCAATGTTTTGGCACCGCTACAGTCCTATGACCCATAGAATAAGTTTAGCTCATTAGGTGTAATGCAAAAATTAAAATTGGCAGTATTTTTTCTCCACCAAAAAAATTATAAAAATATAGGCAATAACTGATGGTTACAAATGACAGTAAATAGTACTGCCCTAAAATGGTACTACAACCCATTCATCAAAAACAAGCCTTATGGCGATGTTAACAGAAAAAAAGTTATGCGTCTCAGAATTCAGCAACCCAAAAATTCTTCTTTTTCCCCATAACATTTTTTTTTTATTGTGCAAAAGCACTAAAATGTAAAAACAAAAAATAATACCCTACCTATAAATATTTGATACGGTATTCATTCCAGCCCCACAAAATAAAGTTAGCTGTTATTTTCAAATACACAAAGTGACTATTCTTCAGCCTACCCATAAGACACATCTAGGAAAATAAGAAAGAAATATTTATCAGACCTCCAATGTTAATCAGACCTCAGATCAGACCCCCAATCGGACTTCAGATCAGACCTCCAGTGTTAAGAAGACCCCCAATCAGACTTCAGATCATTTGATGATTGTCTTGGTGGGCCCATTCAATGATTGTCTTGGTGGGCCATTTGATGATTTTTAATGGAGGGCCCATTTGATGATTATCTTGGTGGACCCATTAGAAGATTGCCGTGGCGGGCCCATTCGATGATTGTGGTGGCGGGCCCATTCGATAATTGTCACGGTGGGCACATTTGACGATTGTCTGGGTGGGCCCATTCGATGATGGTCTGGGCGGGCCCATTCTATTGTCTTGGTGGGCCCATTCGATAATTGTCGTGGCTGGCCCTTTCGATGATTTTCGTGGCTGGCCCTTTCGATGATTTTCGGGGCTGGCCCTTTCGATGATTGATTGTTGTGGTGGGCCCCTTCAATGATTGTGGTGGTGGGCCCATTCGATCATTGTTGTGGCTGGCCCATTTGATGATTATAGTGGCAGACCCATCGTTTATTGCCTTGGCATTCCTGCCAGTGATCACCAAACACTAGAATTTGGCATTATGTATGACTACTTCTTGTTTTCCTCCATGACCTCAGTTATCCTGGATAATGATGTATTCTGACATGGCCAGGCTTGGTCACATTTTGTGCTCCTGACTCATTGCAAGTTTGTCAACAATGTTCTGCGTGGTAATATTTGTCCTCGGCTCCAAATTTTTGGCTAAGTGCTCAGGCATGTCCTAACAGGTACAATGAAAGTAGGAAAATTATTACCATCAGATCTGCTACAAATATGCCTCCATACTGATAGGTGAAGGTACATCTATCCATGTTCTCCCCTGTTCCTCCTGCCGTAAGTTTAAAAATGATAGCAAAAGAGTGGTCCGGTCTGTGTCAAGGTAGAAGAAGCTCCCACTGGGGTATGGTTGCCAAGAAAATTGGAACGCCTAATCTCCCAGCCTCGTCTTTGCAGGAAAAAAAATCAGCAGCGTATAACAGTAACAGCAAAGTGGATGAGATTTTACCAAATGTCATCCACACGCTGCAGAAAAAAAGTAAAAAAATGTAACAGTGGTGCCGATTTTACATCTGCTGCATGTCGGTCTATACTGTGATTTTTGCTGCAGGTTTTACCATTGGCAATGCGTAGGATGAAATCTCCAAATCCACAGCAAAATCTACAACATTTCAGTGTGTAACGAAGACATTAATCACACTTCATGGTCTAGGATAGTGTTAGGGATTCATTTGGGCTTCCTTGGTGGTTTGGGCTAGTGAAAGGGGAACTGCCTGGTGTCCATTGATTTTTTTTGACTTTTTGCAGTGTCCTGTTTGAGACCTATTTAGGAATCCACTGTGACACAAAGAAAAATCCTCTCCGCCTCGATCGGCAAGGAGGTGTGGCTTTGCAAGAAAGGGGAGTGGTTTAGAGGAAAATGAGCATGGCTGAAGATGCGACAGTGTGTTGACACAAAGTAAGACGATCAGTAGACAAACGTGTCCAACTATGCACCAGATTATCATCTGATATGATCCTTTGTGTTCAGCTTCTTCCTGCTCTAGTCATGCAGATCAGTGCTTGAAGGAACCAAGGAAACTGTGCAGCCATGACTGCCCTGCTGCACAGTTCTCTTTATGGGCAGACAAAAACTTGGCACCACCAGGCCCTCAAGACTTTGCGCAGACTTTCTTTTATACCAAGATTTTTTTTTTAATATACTTAGTCTTATAGTCTGAAAAATACAATACTTTTGTGTTTGTCCTGATTTTTCGACCTGTGCTTGGTAGTCTGTCTGGCCCGTCTAACTGGGGATTAAAGTTCTGACCAAGATTCTTCTTGGCCGGAATTACCTTCCAAAACATTGGAAGTCACACAGGTTTCCTCCATCAGACCACATTTGCCGATGGGCGGCACATCCAGATCTCTAACCAACAATGGTCATTGCACACTCGGTAACCTGTATAGGAGATAACTCACTGCATGCTGTGAGCTGCCCCCTATGTCCTATACAGATTCCTGGCTGGGTCATGGCGACTGATACCCAGAGCATGAAACTACAGATGAAGCGGTCTACAAGAAGACACCTGTGAATCTTCTGATTAGTGGAGGCCATTTCTGGAAGACAGAAACCAGTTACAACCTCTTTAAAATCTTACGTCAGCCTTCCAGTAGCAGAAGTCTCTGAAAAGTGCTCAAAGAGCCCGTCTATTCTGGAAGTCTTCGGTGGATCCGAGAGAACAGACTTCACCAGTGTTACCTTCTCATCTGCACCGATGACATCCTCCGATAATTATAACTGTAATTCCCCCCCTTTAAATCACATACAGTTCTTAGAAGGAACCTTTAAGGGAAATGCAAGCGATGGATAATAAGCCTCGAGAAATAAAATCCTAAGCGGCCACCACTCAGAAATGTAGAAAGCGCTTCCCGCTGTGGAGAACATAAAGCACAATTGGTACTCCTTTTTTGCCAGTAGATGCTGCACATTGCGCTGTCGTCTCCGTCCTCCCTCCATTCTGTCCAGGAATCCCGCTCCCGTAAACAAGCATGTCTGATGATGAAACCCGGCTCCTTCTTGCTGCAAGTTGCCTATATTTGGTGGCAAACTTTAACAGAGCCAGTTTGCTTAAGGGAGGCTAAAAATAAGTGATCACATCGTGGCGGTGGTGTTTATATTCATCCGTAGTGCTGTTTTTCATTAAGATCCCACACACAGTCATTATGGCGACCACCGGGAGACGTAGCTAGGGTGCCCTTCGCCCGGGACAAAGCTTTAGTTCACTGCCCTCACCCTGTATCTAAATACTTTTGCCCAGACAGAGCGTCTTGTTGGCGCCTTCCCCGGGAACATCACCCTAGCCTCATGCCCCAGTTGTCCGACCCCACCCCCACTTCAGCTTTGCCTCTGTTATTATGGTTTCATATTGATGGTCACCATCCTTGTAGGGATTTTCAAGGAAAATCTTTATAAAAAGGGGCAGAATGGCTTCAAAAACTGATACCTTACTAATTCCCTTCCGCTTTCTCATTCAGCCCAGTATGCAGCGAAGATAGATGCAGGTCTGACTTTCCAGAAAAGCAGGAGGATGACATGTTGGAAAAATCGCATTCCTTCCTATCTGATCCTATGGGGGTTATAGATTTTTAAACAGGTTGTCTTACTACTGCAGGTGGCATTTATCATATAGAGAAAGCTAATACAAGGCACTCACTAATGTATTGTTATTATCCATATTGCCCCCTTTGCTGGCTGGATTCATTTTTCTATCACATTATACACTGCTCGTATCCAGGGGTTACGACCACCCTGCAATCCATCAGCGGTGGTCGTGCTTGCACACTATTGGAAAAAGCGCTGTCCTTTCTAGTGGCCTGGACCTTGATAGCGCACATAGGCCAGTGCTTTTCACTGTATTGTGCAAGCACGACCACCACTGATGGTTTGCAGGGTGGTCGCAAACCATGGATAAATGAATCCAAAATTAATCGTTCTCCACATGATAGATGCCATTTGCTAAAGTGAGACAACCCCTTTAAGATTATCATGAGTTATAAGAATGTGTGGATGGTCCCTCTGTTGAATAATCATTCGACCTGCCTTTACATCCGAGCTTTTCTTCAGCAGCTCTTCAGAAAATTAAGCGATCAAAGGTTATTTAACATTCAGGTGTTATCTCAGGGTAAATCTGTAGGTACATTCATGTGGTTTTCCCCTTTAAGATCAAGCAGCTCAGGGGGTGTGTCCTTCCTGCTATGGTTTTCCCTATCACAGCTCAGGGGGTGTGTCCTTCCTGCTATGGTTTTCCCTATCACAGCTCAGGGGGTGTGTCCTTCCTGCTATGTTTTTCCCTATCTCAGCTCAGGTAGGGGGGGGGGGGGTGTCTGTGCTGCTACAGCTCTCTCCCTACTACAGCTCAGAGAAGGTGTCCTTTCTCAGGGAGCATGCCCTTTCTGCTGCAGCCCTCTCCCCATGACAGCTCAGGGGTTGTGCGCTTTTCGCTGCAGCTCTCTCCATTTAACAATAGATAAAGCTGCTGGCAATTATAGAATGGAACTGGGCATGTGCACCCAAGAAATATGGAAAGGAAATAACAGCCGGTGGAGCTATACAGACATTTTATTGAATAATTCATTAGCTGTACTATATGTCTAATTACAAAGTGAAACTCGAAAAATTTGAATATTGTGCAAAAGTTCATTTATTTCAGTAATGCAACTTAAAAGGTGAAACTAATATATGAGAGACTCATTACATGCAAAGCGCGATATTTCAAGCCTTTATTTTTTATAGTTTGGATGATTATGGCTTACAGCTTATGAAAACCCCAAAATCACAATCTCAGAAAATTAGAACATTGTGAAAAGGTTCAATATTCTAGGCTCAAAATGTCACACTCTAGTCGGCTAATTAATCCATACCCCCTGCAGAGGGTTCCAGAGCCTATACATTGTCTCTGTCTGGTTCAGTAGGAATCACAACCATGGGAGAGACTGCTGACCTGACAGTTGTGCAGAAAACCATCACCGACACCCTCCATAAGGAGGGAAAGCCTCAAAAGGTAATTGAAAAAGAAGTTGGGTGTTCCCAAAGTGCTGTATCAAAGCACATTAATAAAAAGTTATGTGGAAGGGACAAGTGTGGAAGACAAAGGTGCCCAAGCAGCAGGGATGACCGCAGCCTGGAGAGGATGGTCAGCAAAAGGCCATTCAAAAGTGTTGGGGATCTTCACAAGGAGTGGACTGAGGCTGGAGTTAGTGCATCAAGAGCCACCACACACAGACGGATCCTGGACATGGGCTTCAAATGTCATATTCCTCTTGTCAAGCCTCTCCTGAACAACAAACAACGTAAGAAGCGTCTTACCTGGGCTAAAGAATAAAAGAACTGGTCTGTTGCTCCGTGGTCCAAAGTCCTCTTTTCTGATGAAAGCAACTTTTGCATCTGATTTGGAAACCAAGGACCCAGATTCTGGAGGAAGAATGGAGAGGCGCACAATGCAAGATGCTTGAAGTCCAGTATGAAGTTTCCAGAGTCTGTGTTGATTTGGGGTACCACGTCATCTGCTGGTGTTGGTCCACTGTGCTTCATTAAGTCCAGAGTCAACGCAGCCGTCTACCAGGAGATTTTGGAGCACTTCATGTTTCCTTCCGCAGACAAGCTTTGTGGAGATGGCGACTTCATTTGCCAGCAGGACTTGGCACCTGCCCACACTGCCAAAAGTACATAAACTTGGTTCAATGACCATAGGATTACTGTGCTTGATTGGCCAGCAAACTCGCCTGACCTGAACCCCATAGGGAATCTATGGAGCATTACCAAGAGAAAGATGAGAGACATGAGACCGAACAATGCAGAAGAGCTGAAGGCTGAAGCATCCTGGACTTCCATAACTCCTCAGCAGTGCCATAGGTTAATTATCATTGGTGGCGCATGGTATCGATTATCGCAATACTTTTTTATGGTATCGAAATCGAATCAAAATGTTGGTATCGCAACAACCCTAACCTGTACATGCAATTACAAAAGTAATCAGTTCCTCTGCCTGAAGAGGTGGTGATGGTGCGTTCACTAAAAGAGTCCAAGAGGGGCCTGGATGTATTTCTGGAGTGTAATAATATTACAGGCTATAGCTACTAGAGAGGGGTCGTTGATCCAGGGAGATATTCTGATGCCTGATTGGAGTCGGGAAGGAATTTTTTATTCCCCTAAAGTGGGGAAAATTGGCTTCTACCTCACAGGTTTTGTTTTTTTTTGCCTTCCTCTGGATCAACTTGCAGGATGACAGGCCGAACTGGATGGACAAATGTCTTTTTTCGGCCTTATGTACTATGTTACTATGTATAGATCCAGGAACTGCTTTGAAAAATGTGGAATATTTTTTGTTGGACAACCCCTTAAACAGGGCCTGTTACCTCTTCTGGCATATTTTATTGTAAATAGTTGTATTCCTCATGAAATAATACTTCTTGCCGAAGAATGCCAGTGTGGAATAAAAGTATTTACTAAAACAGATGTCAGGAGAGAAACCCATTTTCATATACTCTTTGGCGAGGAGGAGGAGTAGTGTAATCGATTCAGATCCTCATTTCTTGACCCGAATGTAGAGAGGTTACACAGCACGCCTCTCACTCAGGAGGGCCAAGGGGTTGTCCAACCCCAAAAGTAAATTTAATAAAAAAAAAGGCGCTTCCCTTTTCGTTGCTGGGTCAGGGGACTTCTGTCCCCACTCCGCTGTGTGACGTTTTCTCAGTGGTCATGTACACTGCTGCAGTTATTCCCTGGCTTCAGCGGTGACGTGTCCTCCAGTGTCATATTAACTCTGACCCACTGCGGCCATGCCGCTTGGCATCACGTCGCCAATGGTGAATGTCTGCAGTGGTCTACGTGACTAGAGATGGGACATCACACTTGGGGTCCACAGAGTCAGGACCCTGGGTGCTGAAATGGAGCAGTGGTGACAAGGGCAATGCCTGTCTTTGAGCTGAGGCCCCCAATGATTGCTAGAACGAGGAGGGAGAAGTGCTCGTATGTCACGCTCTCTCTCCTCGCTGCAGGAGACAGAATCCAGGAGCGCCCATAGACTTTCTATTGAGCTCATCTCCTGCATTGAGGAAAGATAGAGAGAGCGCGCGATATGTGAGCGCTTCTCTCTCCTCGTTCTAGTGATCGGCGAGGTCTCAGCCCTTGGTTCTCCACCAGTAAAAATCTTTGTGACGTATCAAAAGTTTGATGAAACCTCAGTGTCCCACCCTTTCTCGGCCCTGATTTAAATTTTCTTTTGGGGTCAGACGCCCCTTCTGTTTGCCCTGTGGTGGCGCTGTAGGGAAATTTAACACCTTCAGCCGGCTGATTGCTGCGGGTCCTGACGAGGGAACACTTTAGCCAAGATTTACCGATGTGTCTGCGCCAAGAACCTGCCTAAAAAGTAACACAATTAGCGCACTTAGGGTTTCTGCATTTTCCTCAGACGCCCTCGACAAAGGGATGGAGCGAAGCGGAAATGGGGGACGGCCTAGGATGTGCCATATTGCACGCAAAAATCTGTCCCACTGGGACCCCCACTGATTGCAAAACTAGGGGGTCTAATTTCCTTGAATGGAGCGATGGTCGAGCATGCGCCAATCCTGCCACTCGATTAATTAAGGGACCACGGGACTCCTCTTCTTGTGTTCAGTGGGGGGTCCTGGTGCTCGGACCTCCACCGATCTGACCAGAATACCCTTTTAGGTACTGTACATTATTCACTTTCCAGAATCCTGATATATCTGAATACTTCTGGTAGGGTATAGAGGGATCTTCACGTCTATAGCGAGCTGTAGGGCTCTCCCTGGTTTAATACCGTAACGGCTATTAGTGGAAAGGGCTGACCTTAGGGCCACATCTGTCTCAGCTCGGGGCCATGGATCCTGTAGAGGCTCTCTACATGTTTGTACATAGCATTCATTATACGAGCAAGGGCCGTGAGATCACTTCCTGCATGTAATACTGTACTGCGCCCCGTGTCTCACCCGTTACAGTGCAATGATTACGTATTGTTCCGCTCAGCACTGTAATTAGCCGGTGACAGGTGGATTGCACATACGGTTACAGAGAAACAGTTCATCTGCCTTTTGTGAAATCTATAGGTCTATGAGGCTTACCAAAATGTCCCCACTGAGGGACAATAAAGGGATTTTCTTCTTCTTCTTCTTCTAATGTGATGTTGGGACTACACAACATATTGCGAGAAGTAGTATTGATACCTGCATTGTTGCACTGAAAATGGTCAGAACTCCGCTTGCTCACTCGCCTAGCCCACTAGGCTATCCAAGGAGCCAAGCGACTCTGAAACACATCCACACACAACGCTACCAGCATCCGTCAGGAACGTCCCAGTTAGGCTTCGTTCACATCACCGTTCAGCCTTTCCGTTCTCCTGCTCCGTTCAGGAGTCATTTTTGGAGCGAAGACAAAAGTAGTACATGCAGGACTTTTGTCTCCGCTTCAAAAATATTCCTCTGAGCGGAGACCTAACGGACCCCATTATAGTCTGTGGGGTCCTTAGGTTCCGTTGGGCTTTGTTATGTGCCGAATCCGTTCTCCTGTTCCTAAACGGAGCAGGAGAACGGAAAGGCTGAACGGTGATGTGAACGAAGCCTTACAGACACCACAGTGCACTCACAGGAGCGAACTGCGTTCTAGCGTACGACAGCACACTGGCCTTCAATGGTAATACAGCAAAGCGCTACCGAGAGGTATTTAGAGCAGCAAGGAACAACTTATTAAATTTAAGATTCAATATACAAAAAGGTACAATGATAAAAGGCTACAAAAAGGAACATGCACATATGCAAACAGTAAAGAAGTAAAAAGGGATAGAATAATAAATCGCATACCAGTTATATCGGTGAGGGATCCACGCTTGGAGAACAGCTGAAAGTTGTATCTCCAGGATCTGACCATGTGTGGTTTACAGTATGAAATTTTTAAGTGGTCCTATCTGGCTCCCCTTCCCCCACCTCTTAGCCATGTGACAAGGCGCTGGCTAATCGCGTGCAAAATGTGGGAGGTTGTATGGTATACGGTAATTCTTCTTATCTCTGAGAAAGATTATCAGACTGGCAAGTTTTACAGGATATTTTTACTGACCGAGGCATACCAAACACTAATATAAAATACAAATCCTTTTAACCGATATGTAATTCAGTAGGTTTCCTAAGGCCGAAAATCTTGGTGCTTGAGACCAAAGACGTTTCCCAGTCACCCATAAGTTATTTATGACAAAACATGAATTATGATTTGGGGGGGTACTATCTCTCCTTGGGGTGAGAGCGCCTTTAAAATCCTGAATTATGACATGGTTGCCAAAATATTACAAAGTAGCATTGCCCGTTTAGACAAGGACAGTTCCTTTAAATCAGTGCTTTCAACTTTTCCCACCTAATGTAGGCACTTCCTACTTTTCATAAAATATGAAGAAATTGCTTCCAGGGGTTATGCAACTGCTGCCAATCGTCCTTGTTCTGCCTGGGGTCATGGACATGTTAGCTGCTGCAGCCAGTGACTGGTCTCAGTGGGGATGTGTCCTTAAGTGACATGAACTACTCCTCTTGGGGACACTTCACAGCAGAGGTTAGTCATTGGCTGCAGCAGTGCATGTGACCCTGTCCACCCGGAAATTTAGAGACCATGGAGTAGAGGTCTGCTGAAAGGAGTCAGGGCGCCGGAACGGAGCGGTGGGGAGCCAGTGAGTATAATCATGTCATTAGGTACCACACGCTATGGACTCCATCCATGTGGCTTACGCATCTTTTTTGGGCTGATAGCACACGGACACATTCATTTCTCTGGGGCTATGCACAGATCTGTATTTTTTGCGGATGCAAATTATAGAACATGTCCTATTCTGTGCGACGAGTATAGAGATGCTGTGTTTTGTAGATCCGTTTTTTTTTGCAGACCGAGATATGAGCACGATTAATTAATAAGGGCCATAATCTTGGAAAAGTCCTTTCATGGTATCCGGATTTTTCCCAGTCTAGGTAGATTATGTAATTACTATTTGAGCAATATGCTGGCATGTTACAATAAGTGCCTGTAGTACATAATGTTAGGAGAGGTAGGTATACACCACAAATAGCCCTCCCCTGGCCTGCGGTGCAGAGGTCGAGGATTGTGGTTTTTTGCAGCGGTGGGTAATGTTCACATTATGTAAGAGAAGAGCATTCCAGTATTAGTACAGCAAACCAATGGACACGTTCCAAAAACAGCGCAGTGTCCTGACCCTGCGCCGGTGTCACCTGGGTATAACGCAGGAACATGCTGGTAGTTCACACTTCGGACCGTCCAGAACCCAACAGAATCCTTCAAAACACAAGGCCAAAAAGACAGCAGCAGCAGCGATGAGTAAGTTGTCAGGCCGCCTTGTGTGGAATCTGCATTCCAGATCTTGACATTGTGAAAGAGCCGTCACCTTCCGACAGGAGAGCCACGAGGAATGTGACACGGCAGAGATGAAGGAATTGCCCTGTGTGTAATTGACCAGTACAGTAAAAGCTAACCCCTTGAGGACTAGAAAGTTTTCTTTGAAATGTTTCCTCTTTCTGTTCGGTCGGTTTTAACTTTTTTTTTTTTATAGAAGTTTTTAAAGCAGTTTTCCGTCTTCAGCGTTCGCCTTAAACAGCCGATCGGCGGGACTCCTAGGTGTCGGGCCCCCTCCGATCATGTACCGATGATCTATCCTGAAGATAGGTCATCGATATAAAAAATAAATTAAAAAAAGCCAGAAAACCCCTTTAATTTTTGGGCTTCACATAGGGGTGGTATTTTCGCATATATGCCTTTATCGTTTAAAGGGGTTTTCCGAGATTAAATACTAATGATCTATCCTCGGGATAGGTCATCAGTATCTGATTAGTGGGGGTCCGACACCCCGGACCCCCGCCGATCAGCTATTTGATTAGGCACAGCACCGTACATTGTATAGCGGCTGTGCGTGGTATCGCGGCTCAGCCCAATTCACTTCTATGGAGCTGAGTTGTGACCAATGAATGTGACGTCGTGGGAATGCAGAGAACGCCGCTGCCTTGTGGGACAGCTGATCGGTGGGGGTCCCGGGTGTCGGGCCCCCACCGATCAGACACTGATCACCTATACAGAGCTAAAACTTTTTGAATTTATATACATTTTTATTTAGGCAAAAATGCTGAAATACCACGCTCCCCATTAATCACAGCATTCAGAGCGTTTACAGTGAAGATCAGAGGTTCTCCTGCTGCAGTCTGTAGCAGTGGTCACCCCACTCCTGAGTGCATGGGCCCACGTGATGAGTAGGCAGCTGCCCGCCGCTCAAGGCGAGTGTTGCCAACAGGTTGGAGTATGTGAGCTCTTGTAGTTTTCCTTTGACTGCTTCTGTCCGAATGAAGCAACTTTAAAATAGTCTTGATCAGACAGCTTTTGTTTTTGTGTATGCAGCTCCTATGCAGATCTATGTGTCTTCGTGGTTGCAGACTACAAATGAGCTGTGTAGTCTGATCCTGCAGTCAAGCGCTACGCCCTCTGGCCCTCTGCTACTGTGGGGGCCATAGTTTCTTCCCAAGATGCACACTTGCTTGGCTGGTCTCAGAACTCCATAGAAATAAATGGAGCATGCTGGGAGTCGTAGTTTCACCACAGGTGGAGTGTCGGAGGTTAGACATCAGTGGACTTGGGCTATAAGGCGACATGTGTCGCGTAACTGCTTGTCGCAGAAAATGGCGCCGACATATGACGCCGTGTAGCCCTAGCCTTATGTGATATTCAGCTTGCAGAAAAAAATAACAGTGCCAAATAAGGGCTCATGCACACGACCGTATTTATTTTGCGGTCTGCAAAAACTACGGATGACGTCCGTGTGCATTTTGTATTTTGCGGAACAGAACAGCTGGCCCCTAATAGAACAGTCCTATCCATGTCTGTAATGCAGACAATAATAGGACATTTTCTATTTTTTTGTGGAACATAAATACGGACATACGGAAACGGAATGCACACGGAGTACCTTCCGTTTTTTTTGCGGACCCATTGAAAATGGTTCCGCATACGATCCGCAGAAAAAAAAACAGAACGGACACAGAAATAAAATACGTTCGTGTGCATGAGGCCCTACATCTGTAATGTAGTTTCCAGCTGCAGGACGTAGAAATCCTGTGCATATGGAACAGATAGTCTCCTCCACGTTATAGGCGAGTTCTTTACTGCAGCCATCCTTCTCCTGTGAAACAGTTTTGCGCAGCAGATAACCCTGTACCTGCGTTAGATGTCCGGATGGCGGCTGCGCAGCAGGTAACGGGCTTCTCTTCCCTCTCCCTCCTCTCATCTGATTATTAATACCGCGTTACATAACTTGGGTCGACGCCTGCAGACAGCTGTATTTGTGATTGTGGTTTTGTGCAGACCTGAGGGCAGGAGAGCGTTCACGTCACAGCTCCACCGGCGGCTCGCTCGCTGCACAGACTGGAAAACTGCAATCTCATAGAGATGCTGGCAGAGCTGAAGTTGTCATTGAACTCAATCCCTCGCAGAACAAAAGGGGTAGTCCATAGAGAGATATTTAAAGGGATCTTCCCAGGATTTAAAAGAATTTCCCGAGACTTTTCTACTAATGGCCTATCCTCTGGATTGATCATCGGTATCTCATCAGTGGGGGTCTGACACCCGGGACCCCCGACGATCTGCTGTGAGTGCTGCAGCCTTCTCTCAGCTCATCGAGCACAGGCCGCACCTTGTTCAGTGGCTGTGCTTGGTATCGCAGCTGAGCCCTATTCACCTCTATGAGGCTGAGCTGCGCCTAGGCTTGAGACCAATTAACGTGATGCGATACGGCCAAGGCAAAGCTGGGAGAAGGCCGTGGCGCTACTGCAAGTGCCGCTGCCTTCTTAAACAGCTGATCAGTCGGGGTCTCGAATGTTGGACCCCCACTGATCAGATACTGATAACCTATCCAAAAGAAAAATCTCGGAAAACCCCTTTAAACATTCCCGCCACGGCGCTCGCTCTTTCTCAGCCTGTGACGTCACGTCCGCGGGTCACATGACCTTCAGGCAGCTCAGTCCCATTCTGTCAAGCACATCAACTATTCATCGTATGGAGCTGTGCTTGGCATACCATGAAGGGGCCACAGTGCTAATCCGAGGGTGGTGACCCCTTCATATAGCTGACTGGAAGGAGTCCTGGGAGGCTGACCCTTCACCGATCTGGTATTGATGACATATGCTGAGGACTGGCCATGAATATTTAACTCCTGAAATACCCCTGCATAAGCGATATCATAAAAGTCGAATGCATGGCAAACCTCTGTCTAGGGGTCACAGAACACCCCTCACAGGACCCTTCCCTGCAGATAGCCTTACTTCAAGATTAGAAAAACATGACCGCTTTCTTCCACAAAGAGCTCCACACCTGTCCGCGAGTCATGCTTCAGTGTAGCTAACCTGCAATTCCAGATACAACCCATGGACAGCCGTGGCTCTGCTGGCGGAAGAAAGCAGCCATGTTTTTTTCCTAATCTTGGACCGCCCCTGTAATGCAACAGGGTCAATGCAAACTTATTGAAAAGCACGGCCAGCACCTAGAGGTATCAACATGCAGCTCTGCTACATCGGAGACCATCTGCTCCGATCTCTCTTTGTTCGCTAAAATATGAAATATTAATAAATCTCATGCTCTCCCTTTTAAACTTTGAGATATTTTAATTGGACTGACAGTAAGCAGAGATCTTGAAAATTGTAAGGAATCGAAAAACAAAAGTGTGTTAGAAAGTTGGCTAACTTTTCCCGCACTCAGAACTCCCATAGAAGTGAATGGAGCATGCTGGGAGTTGTAGTTTCACAACAGCTGGGATGCCTGAGCATTGATCTGACAGTAAGCATCACTGGCCTCTCCTTACGACCCCCCACAGTCTGTAAGAGCAGGGGCCCATATAACACGACTGAGAAGGGGAGCAGGAGCTTACTCTCCATTGCATCCCGTACCGGGGACGGAAGAAGCTCGTTAGTTATGGCGAGTCATTAATGTTGTCAGTGTGGAGCCGTCCTGGCTGGCTTCTGGTGCAGTAGATTACGGTATTTCCTGTATGTCATGGCAGTGATCTCAAGGTGCCTGATAGGCGCTGGGCTGATTCACTTCTCAGGAAGGGCAAGCCTTGGCATGAGAAATGCTGGAGCCGTCAGAGGAGAAGGTGACATAACGGCACCTACAAAAGGCAGAACGCGGAGATCCATGATTCACGGGTTGAGCTAACACAGGATGACTTTCATCACTTTGCCAGTATTTGTGCGGTATGACGTGTCCACCTGAGGACTGAACGTCACGGGAGGAGTGTGCTCTGTCCTAAAGGGCATCTGTCAGCAGTTTTGTCCCTATGACGCTGGCTGACCTGGTACATGTGCGCTTGGCAGCTGAAGACATCTGTGTCGGTCCCATGTTCATATGTGCCCGCACTGCTGAGAAAAATGATGTTTTAATAAATGCAAATGATCCTTTGGGAGCAATGGGGGCGTTGCCATTACTCCTAGAGGCTCTGCTCTCTCTACAACTGACACGCCCTCTGCACTTTGATTGACAGGACCAGGTGTGATGACGTATTCACTGTCAGGTTGTCTCAGTCTGTCCAGTAGACTTTGACTGGAGCAGCAACGCACATGCCTCAAGCAGTGAGGATAAAAAGGGGACTTGGGAGCCACATTCTTGGATCGCCTCCATGCGCCTCAGATGGCAGCCATTGAGTATTGGACCATGCACCGTGGATGTCCAGTTTATAATGGAAGAGCATATGATAATACAAGCCAGTGGGTGTTTACAGGTGAAAGAGGAGCTCATACAAAGTTCCTGCAGGGGGCGACAGTGAGCAAAGCTCCATCAGAGAACATAGAAGCTACCCTAGGCATGATGGGAGTGACGGTATAACACTAGGCA
Source organism: Bufo bufo (assembly GCF_905171765.1). Taxonomy (NCBI): domain Eukaryota; kingdom Metazoa; phylum Chordata; class Amphibia; order Anura; family Bufonidae; genus Bufo; species Bufo bufo. Next base: position 41,838,531 of record NC_053393.1, on the reverse strand, counting down.
TGATGGGAGTGACGGTATAACACTAGGCATGATGGGAGTGACGGTATAACACTAGGCATGATGGGAGTGACGGTATAACACTAGGCATGATGGGAGTGACAGTATAACACTAGACATGATGGGAGTGACGGTATAACACTAGGCATGATGGGAGTGACGGTATAACACTAGGCATGATGGGAGTGATGGTATAACACTAGGCATGATGAGAGTGACAGTATAACACTAGACATGATGGGAGTGACGGTATAACACTAGGCATGATGGGAGTGACGGTATAACACTAGGCATGATGGGAGTGACGGTATAACACTAGGCATGATGAGAGTGACGGTATAACACTAGGCATGATGGGAGTGACGGTATAACACTAGGCATGATGGGAGTGACGGTATAACACTAGGCATGATGGGAGTGACGGTATAACACTAGACATGATGGGAGTGACGGTATAACACTAGACATGATGGGAGTGACGGTATAACACTAGGCATGATGGGAGTGACGGTATAACACTAGGCATGATGGGAGTGACGGTATAACACTAGGCATGATGGGAGTGACGGTATAACACTAGGCATGATGGGAGTGACGGTATAACACTAGGCATGATGGGAGTGACGGTATAACACTAGGCATGATGGGAGTGACGGTATAACACTAGGCATGATGGGAGTGACGGTATAACACTAGGCATGATGGGAGTGACGGTATAACACTAGGCATGATGGGAGTGACGGTATAACACTAGGCATGATGGGAGTGACTGTATAACACTAGGCATGATGGGAGTGACGGTATAACACTAGGCATGATGGGAGTGACGGTATAACACTAGACATGATGGGAGTGACGGTATAACACTAGGCATGATGGGAGTGACGGTATAACACTAGGCATGATGGGAGTGACGGTATAACACTAGGCATGATGGGAGTGACGGTATAACACTAGGCATGATGGGAGTGACGGTATAACACTAGACATGATGGGAGTGACGGTATAACACTAGGCATGATGGGAGTGACGGTATAACACTAGGCATGATGGGAGTGACGGTATAACACTAGACATGATGGGAGTGACAGTATAACACTGGGCATGATGGGAGTGATGGTATAACACTAGGCATGATGGGAGTGACGGTATAACACTAGGCATGATGGGAGTGACGGTATAACACTAGACATGATGGGAGTGACGGTATAACACTAGGCATGATGGGAGTGACGGTATAACACTAGGCATGATGGGAGTGACGGTATAACACTAGGCATGATGGGAGTGACGGTATAACACTAGGCATGATGGGAGTGACGGTATAACACTAGGCATGATGGGAGTGACGGTATAACACTAGACATGATGGGAGTGATGGTATAACACTAGGCATGATGGGAGTGACGGTATAACACTAGGCATGATGGGAGTGACGGTATAACACTAGGCATGATGGGAGTGACGGTATAACACTAGACATGATGGGAGTGACGGTATAACACTAGACATGATGGGAGTGACGGTATAACACTAGGCATGATGGGAGTGACGGTATAACACTAGGCATGATGAGAGTGACGGTATAACACTAGGCATGATGGGAGTGACGGTATAACACTAGGCATGATGGGAGTGACGGTATAACACTAGGCATGATGGGAGTGACGGTATAACACTAGACATGATGGGAGTGACGGTATAACACTAGACATGATGGGAGTGACGGTATAACACTAGACATGATGGGAGTGACGGTATAACACTAGGCATGATGGGAGTGACGGTATAACACTAGACATGATGGGAGTGACGGTATAACACTAGACATGATGGGAGTGACGGTATAACACTAGACATGATGGGAGTGACGGTATAACACTAGGCATGATGGGTGTGACGGTATAACACTAGGCATGATGGGAGTGACGGTATAACACTAGGCATGATGGGAGTGACGGTATAACACTAGGCATGATGGGAGTGACGGTATAACACTAGACATGATGGGAGTGACGGTATAACACTAGACATGATGGGAGTGACGGTATAACACTAGACATGATGGGAGTGACGGTATAACACTAGACATGATGGGAGTGACGGTATAACACTAGACATGATGGGAGTGACGGTATAACACTAGACATGATGGGAGTGACGGTATAACACTAGACATGATGGGAGTGACGGTATAACACTAGCTTTCGGATGAGTTTATCTTTGTCACCTCCTTACCCTGTGACGCTCCCAGTTACAGCACCAGTCAGGTTCATATAAATTGTAATTTGGATCATTGCAGTCAGAGCCGGTTCGCCCTGATGTGCTCATGTGAAAAAAAAAAAAAAAAAAGGGTAACGTTAATGGGTTCCCTGTACGTGTATATATAAAAACATAGAGAGAACATTGATAATAAGTTGCCCGCCCCCGATGTCGAAGAAGGCCTCCAGTAACACCTTGCGCCCTCCACCAAGGTGTCTTTTAGTAGGTCTTCCAGGCACGTGATGTTTACAGTCTAAACCGGCAAGGTGATGAGTTTTTATATTGACTGAGAGCCGGGATTTCTCAACACATCATTTAGTTTTCAGCGCCAATGATTTGTGGTTGTGGACGTGACTGGATGGCGGTTAATTATTCATCAGATGATACAGCACCGCACAAGGTGATTTTTGTTTTTTGCAGTCACATACCATAGGATTCGTTGGATTCATTAAAGGAGCACTCAGAAATGAGTGATTACAGTGAACCGGGGTTAAAGGGGTTATCTGACTCTGCAGCTTTCCAGGGCAATAACAGCTGATCTCCGGTGGGAAGTTTCTGAAGTCTGACCAATGTCCAACCCCTTCAAAGGAACACAAAGCATAGAAAATGCTAAAAAAAAAAAAAAATACTAGCAATGCTGTTTTTGTCACTCTGCAGAAAAATTTAGAAATATACTCAAATAAATAGAAAATACCGCACCCAGCTACAAATATCAGATTGCTGCAAATCTTGGCATGCAGTTATATCTCAGGCAGATATATACATGATTCCAGGTGTGGTCTGATTAAAAGTGTTTCCCCCACTGCCCTATAAAAAGGCTCTCAGAGGCTACTTTTGGGTATTGTACCTCTTGGTGATCGTTGGCTGCTAGATGTTGACTTTGAGAGGGGTGACATCACTGGAGTGAAAGAAGCATTATGTTCCCCGCTCTCTAGGCTGTTCTGACCTCGCTGTTAGGCGGTATTGGGAACGGAGATTACAAGAGGGCACACACATGATAAGCGGGCTCCAGATGGCCCAGACAGGGCCTATTGAGGATCCTTTGTTCCACCGACAAGCATGGGCAGCTCCCACAATTTTGTTGTCCACCATGCAGGCACAGGTGGGCCTGTTCATTACACACCCCCATCTCTGTCTGGACCATCTCCAGGCACTTAGCAGAAGGAAATTTGGTGTCATGACTCATATTACATGTCCGACCATTAAAAGCCAGTCACTTTCGTTTGCAGTGGTGTCGTGATTGAGAAACCTTGACAGAGAAACCTACTACAGAAGGGAACCGTCTTATCTTTAGCTAGGAATCCAGGTTCTGGGATCTGATGACGGTCAGGTTCAAGTATGGAGGCCTCGTGGTGAGCGCTTCAGTCCTGCCTTTGCTGTGGAGCAGAACAGTGCCCAACTGCTGGTGTGATTATCTGGGGAGCCGTTGTATACGACAGTCGGTCACCCATAGTAGTAATACGAGGGACACGAACAGCTCAGACATCCTGCCACCACATGTGTTTCTCTCATGGCAGGGCTTCCAACTGGCATTGTTCAGCAGGATACTACTCACCCACACACAGTAAGGGTTTCCCAGGAATGTCTCCTCCAGATTACATCAGCTGCACAGTCACTATATTTATTGACAACCCAGCATTTATGGGACCAGCAGGGACACCAGCTTCAGGAGCCTAAGAGTGGGCAGGATCTGCAAGCCCAGCTGCAACATCTGTGGGCAAATGTGCTGCATGATACTAGAAACCTGTATGCCTTCATGGCCAACCGTATCTCATCTTGTATCCAGAGTAGAGGCCGTATCTCGTCTTGTATCCAGGCTAGAGGCCGTATATCACCTTGTATCCAGGCTAGAGGCTGTATATATCACCTTGTATCCAGGCTAGAGGCCGTATCTCATCTTGTATCCAGACTAGAGGCCGTATATCACCTTGTATCCAGGCTGGAGGCCGTATATCACCTTGTATCCAGGCTAGAGGCCGTATCTCACCTTGTATCCAGGCTAGAGGCCGTATCTCATCTTGTATCCAGACTAGAGGCCGTATCTCATCTTGTATCCAGACTAGAGGCTGTCCTAGAGCTTCCTTTCAGTTGTACTGTTTTCCTTAATAGATTTCTCCTTTCGCTCTAATATAGAAACATAGAAACATAGAATGTGTCGGCAGATAAGAACCATTTGGCCCATCCAGTCTGCCCAATATACTGAATACTATGGATAGCCCCCGGCCCTTATCTTATATGAAGGATGGCCTTATGCCTATCCCATGCATGCTTAAACTCCTCCACTGTATTTGCAGCTACCACTTCTGCAGGAAGGCTATTCCATGCATCCACTACTCTCTCAGTAAAGTAATACTTCCTTATATTACTTTTAAACCTTTGCCCCTCTAATTTAAAACTGTGTCCTATTGTGGTAGTTTTTCTTCTTTTAAATATGCTCTCCTCCTTTACCGAGTTGATTCCCTTTATGTATTTAAAAGTTTCTATCATATCCCCTCTGTCTCTTCTTTCTTCCAAGCTATACATATTAAGGTCCTTTAACCTTTCCTGGTAAGTTTTATCCTGCAATCCATGTACTAGTTTAGTAGCTCTTCTCTGAACTCTCTCTAGAGTATCTATATCCTTCTGGAGATATGGCCTCCAGTACTGCGCACAATACTCCAAGTGAGGTCTCACCAGTGTTCTGTACAGCGGCATAAGCACTTCACTCTTTCTACTGCTTATACCTCTCCCTATACATCCAAGCATTCTGCTGGCATTTCGTGCTGCTCTATTACATTGTCTTCCCACCTTTAAGTCTTCTGAAATAATTACTCCTAAATCCCTTTCCTCAGATACTGAGGTCAGGACTGTGTCAAATATTCTATATTCTGCCCTTGGGTTTTTACGCCCCAGGTGCATTATCTTGCACTTATCCACATTAAATTTCAGTTTCCAGAGTTCTGACCATTCTTCTAGTTTTCCTAAATCCTTTTCCATTTGGCGTTTCCCTCCAGGAACATCAACCCTGTTACATATCTTTGTGTCATCAGCAAAAAGACAAACCTTACCATCGAGGCCTTTTGCAATATCACTTATGAAGATATTAAACAAAATCGGTCCCAGTACAGATCCCTGTGGAACCCCACTGGTAACATGACCTTGTTTTGAATGTTCTCCATTGACTACAACCCTCTGTTGTCTGTCACTCAGCCACTGCCTTATCCACTCAACAATATGGGAGTCCATGCTCAATGACTTCAGTTTATTGATAAGTCTTCTATGTGGGACAGTGTCAAAAGCCTTACTAAAATCTAGATATGCGATGTCTACTGCACCTCCACCGTCTATTATTTTATTCACCCAGTCAAAAAAGTCTATAAGATTTGTTTGACATGATCTCCCTGAAGTAAACCCATGTTGTTTTTCATCTTGCAATCCATGGGATTTTAGATGTTCCACAATCCTATCCTTTAATAGGGTTTCCATTAATTTGCCTACTATTGAGGTCAGACTCACTGGTCTATAGTTGCTCGATTCCTCCCTACTACCTTTCTTGTGAATGGGCACGACATTTGCCAATTTCCAATCTTCCGGGACGACTCCTGTTACTAATGATTGGTTAAATAAATCTGTTAACGGTTTTGCCAGCTCACCACTAAGCTCTTATAATAATTTTGGGTGTATCTCATCAGGCCCCTGTGACTTATTTGTCTTCACCTTAGACAGCAAACTTAGAACATCTTCCTCTGTAAAGATACATGCATCCAACGATTTATTAGTCATCCTTTCTAGTGGAGGTCCTTCTCCTTTTTCTTTTGTAAAAACTGAACAGAAGTATTCATTAAGGCAGTCGGCTAGCCCTTTATTCTCTTCTACATACCTTCCGTCCTTTGTTTTTAATTTAGTTATTCCTTGTTTTAATTTCCTTTTTTCATTTATATATCTGAAGAATGTCTTATCCCCTTTTTTCATAGACTGAGCTAGTTTTTCTTCTGCCTGCACTTTAGAAGTTCTTATAACTTGCTTGGCCTCTCTCTGCCTAATCTTGTAGATTTCCTTATCTTCATTGCTGTGGGTTTTTTTTATAATTACAAAATGCTAGCTTTTTATTTTTAATGATTTGGGCCACTTCTGCTGAGTACCACAGTGGTCTCCTCCTTTTTTTGCTTTTACTGACAAGTCTAATGCAATTTTCTGTTGCCTTCAATAATGCACCTTTTAAGTAGTCCCATTTCTCCTGGACTCCATGTAATCCGTTCCAGTCTGATAAGGACTCATTTATGACTAATTTCATTTTTGAAAAGTCTGTTTTTCTAAAAATCTAAAACTTTTGTTTTTGTGTGGTGGGACTCTTTCACAGTTCTTATATTAAACCACACTGACTGGTGATCACTAGATCCCAAGGTTTCGCCTACAATGACATCATATACCGAATCCCCATTTGTGAATACCAAATCCAAAATGGCCTCCCTCCGGGTTGGCTCCTCAACCACTTGTTGTAGAGATAACCCCAGTAGGGAATTTAGAATATCTGTACTCCTGGTAGAACTTGCTATTTTGGTTTTCCAGTTTATATCTGGAAGATTGAAATCTCCCATAATGATAACTTCTCCTTTTATTGTCATTTTAGCTATTTCTTCAACTAGTAGATCATCTAGTTCTTTAACTTGACCAGGTGGTCTATATATCACACCTACACGAGTTACTGCATGGTTAGCAAACTGCAACGTAACCCAAACTGACTCTATGTTGGCCTCACCAACTTGTATTAGGTTAGATTTAATGCTATCTTTCACATACAGGGCCACTCCTCCTCCTTTCTTGCCTTCTCTGTCTCTTCTGTATAAAGAGTACCCTGGTATGGTTATGTCCCAGTCATTTCTTTCATTAAACCATGTCTCCGTAACAGCCACTAAATCTACATTCTCAGATGCCATTTTTGACCCAAGTTCATTGATTTTTTTACCTAAACTGCGAGCATTTGTAGACAGGACTCTGAGCTTATCATTTCTTAACCTCTGTGCTTCTGACCTGTTCTGGCATTTTTTCGGGGGGCAATTGGACTCTTTTATTTTCACTCTTTTGTAATCACTTACATTTATCATCAATACAGTCACACAGAGAAAGTTTCATTCCAAGAAGTCCTCCTTGGTGCGTTAGAAATAATCTTCCAGGAGATCAGCCATGTCCTTCCTCCCTCCTCCTCACACTACTGTAAGCTGTAAGACAACTGTCTGCAGCAGGAGCAACAATACCAGAAAGACATAAATCTGTTCAGTACAGGGGAAGATATCAATGATAGAAATCGGGATGCTGTGAATGAAGCTGAAAGTAAAAGCAGATTTTACCCGCGATTATTCCCGACTATTTCTAACAGTGATTTATCTTCTGTTGCTTGGACCAGAGCTGTCATTCTGGTTTTGTATGAAAGCCTGGACTGTCAGCTTTCAAACAAGACCAGTGGCTACCATTGAGAAGATATCACTATCTAAAGCAGCCCTCCCCCCTCCACTCTCTGCCTCAGCCCAGCTCCAGGCGGTCAGGACTGAGTCCTCCTCCCAGAGCTCATCCGTCTCTTGTTATAATACTGAGAAGACGGACTGCACATGGCAACGCTGTGAGGTGACAGCTGCTGAATAGGAAAGTAGCATGCATTTGTGGGAGCCATTAGCAGGTTAAAACTGAAAATGATCAAATTTTCAAGCACGAAAGCACTTATACAGCAGGGTGTACTATGCCATTAGGGAAAAAAAAATAAAACGGCAGTTACACTTTAAATATCTCCCCAGAACCCCTAAATGTAATACAACCAAGGAAACAAAAGTTCCTGTTCTCCACACTTTATCTCCCACTGTTTCCAGCACCACCGCTTTAGTCCTGATAGGTGTGGGTCCCACCTCTGGGACCGGCACCTACAACGAGAAAGGAGCGGGGAGAGCTGTGGCTGGAGGACCCCGTCCACCACCAAGCGCTGCTCCTAGAGAAGTGAATGGGAGCTCCAGCGCTCGGCTATTTTCGGCGGCCCCATAGAAATGAATGGGGGGCGGCTGCGCATGTGCAGTGCGCCCTCCGTTCATTTCCCCGCTCCGTTCTCGCTGTAGGTGCGGGTCCCAGAGGTGGGAGCCGCACCCATCAGACAATGGGGGCATATCCTAGCTATATGGCCCCATTGTCTGTGATGGGAATACCTCTTTAAGTGGTGAGCATAGGTACATTTTTATTTTATCACATGCGAGAAGATCTTTAAGTCGGACAACCCCCGTCAATTGCCTTACTTATTTCAGCAGAGGAATGACTGAATTGGTGAGGCTTAGTCAAGGAGCAGAACTTGGCAATCTTGTGGAAGGGGGAGGCTTCTGCTGCAGTCAGTTGTCTTACAGCCAGACATGAGACTGTGAGGAGAAGGAGGGAGGACGTGACGGATCTCCTGGGCCCCGAGAGATGATTTCTTTATAGATTTCTAAGTTTTAATTACAAATGGGACAAAATAGAATCACAAAAATGGAGGAGTTGCATGTTTTGTTTTGTTTTACTTAGTTTTTTCTATATTTAGTGTTCGTTTAGGGGTTGGTCAAACTTCAGAAACCCCTCAGCGATCACTCCTTTGCCTGGTAAAGCTGCAGAAGGTCACACAGAAATGAAGTTACTTGCAAGACATTGAATGGCAGACAACATAATACATACACGAGAGAGAGAGACATTCTTTGTTAGCGAGGGTCTGAACAGTGGACCCCCCAAACAGTATGGTCTGATAGAGCTTGTGGGAAGGTGTCTTTAATCCTGGGAAACTTAGAAAAGAATACATTACATGATGAATATTTCCTGGTTGGATTATTTTTCTTGAGTTTTATTTTCATCCATGAACATGCTGTAGCGATCATATTCTTCTCCAGGGGCGTAGCTACCATAGCGGCAGACCAGGCGACTGCTACGGGGCCCAGGTCAAGAGGGGCCTAATCTTACTTGGGATTATCTCCTCTTCTACTGGAGGTGAAAACTTGGTCAGGACTCTACCCTCTAAAGGAACAACTTTTAGCAAATGAGGCAGAAGAATAAATTGCCCAAGGGTCACTGAATAGTCTTTAGGCGGAAACCCTTCTGTCCTGTGTGGGGGGCCTGGTGTGATCCTTGCTATGGGGCCCCTCTCTATGTTCACCACTGGTCTTCTCACTAGTGATTTAGTTGCTTGAATGTCAATCATTCTATACCTGCTTCTATACACACATCTTGCTGAGCTAGTGGTGGGCCTTTGGACAATCCTGGTGGCAGTGTAAATGGTGATGGATGAACCAGTGTTCAGACGAGAGGTGGATTTCAGACTACCTCAGACTCCAATAGACGGTGTAGCTCGGATGGAATCAGATATCTAAAAGTGCCAGAAGTGGGACTCTGGGAAATCAGCTGAAAATCCTAGGTCCTAATTTTTAAAAGGGGGTCTCTATGATGAGACTAGGGTTGCACCGGGTATCGAATTATCGATACCCGATTGGTACTTTTGTACCAGTATCGATTTGATAATGGGATACTACTGCACAGCTTAGTATCAGAGAACATGTAGCGCGCTGCTCTCAATTTTGCAACGGACATTCCACTGTACTTCATGTCTCCTAATGAACTCCATTCCCACAGAGATTCATCTGAAGATCACATTAACCCTTCAGTGACCACCCATGTGCCTTTTTACGGCGGTCACTAAGGGGTCTTAGGCTGGGCCGCCGGGGGCCCGGCTCTTGCATGAGAGCCGCGGCCCTGCTCTAACAGCCTGGACCAGCAGGAGTGCCGATCCAAGCTGTTTAACATTTGGCGCCAAATGCGATCGTGGGTTGCGGATATGTGTGAAGGCTGCCTAGGGTCTGATGTAGGCCCCAAATCAGCCTTGAGTAATTTCCAGCAGGCTGCGTCTCTTTGGCGCAGCCTGCTGGTCACTGTCAGAATAGCATTGCCATTAAAATGCAATGCACTATAGGGATAGTGCATTGCATTTTAAAAGCAATTTGTTATAGTCCCCTTGTGGGACTATCAAGTGGTAAAAGAAGTAAAAAAAATAAATAAAAAAAAACGTATTTATTCAATAAAAAAAAAATCCCTTTTCAATGAAAAATACGCTTTTCAATGAAAAAAATTTTAAAAAAAAAATCGTCCCCATATGTTTGATATTGCCGTGTCCGTAACAACCCGGACTACATAAATATCACGTAAAATATCTCCTACGATGAACACCGTAAAAAAATTAAAAATAAAAAAATTGACAGAGTTGCTAATTTATTCTTAGTTGCCACCGAAAAAAATTAATAACATGCGATCAAAAAGCGCCATTTACTCCAAAATGATACCAATGAAAAATGCAAGTCGTCCCCCAAAAATCTAGCCCACACACAACTCCATATAAAGAAAAATAAAAAAGTTATGGGTCTTGGGAAGTGGCAATTCAAAAAGTTTTTTTCTTTAAAAGAAAAAGGGGGTTTATTGCAAAAAAGTTGTAAAACGTAAAAAAAATGATATGTATTCGGTATCACTGTAATTGTACTGACACAGAGAATAAAGATATTATGTTATTTATACAGAAAAATGAACGCCGTAAAATTTATAACGTAAAAACGCAGTGGCAGTATTGCTGTTTTTCCCATCTCCCTCCCAGAAAGAGTTAATAAAAGTTCATCAGAAAGTTATGTTTACCCCAAAAGGCGCCATTAAAAACTACAACTTGTCCCGCAAAAAACAAGCCCTCATAAAGCTATATAGACGGAAAAATAAAAAAGTTATAGCTCTTGGAACGCTACGATGAAAAAAAGGAAGAAAAACGCTTGGTCTGTAAGGCCCAAAACAGGCTGGTCACTAAGGGGTTAAACTGTATTCAGGACCATAATCCCTGACAAGTAAGAGAGGAAGATGGCGCAGCTCTTTAACTTGTCCTCCTGTGTGATTAGGACAGGTTTTGTGTGGACTAGTAGGATGGCGGCCATTTTATTTTTCCTGATGATTGCTCCCCGGACCAAACGAGCCATTGTAACTAATGAAAGGTATTTGGGAATATATTTATAATGAAGTAATATTTAAGTATTTTCATTTTCTTAATTCCCGGAGAACCCCCTTTAATATTCAACTCCCAGAAAAACTAATACTGAAAGTCATCCACACTTTTAAAGATTTTACGGCCTGACAAAATTACGGTAACCCTCTCCATGATCAAAAATAGTAATTAAAGGGGTTGTGCTGTGGGAGTCTGACCGCTGGGACCCCACCCGTCCCCCTGTTCTGATGGAGCAGCAGGTCATGCATGCCCATTACCGCTCCATTCATTCTCTATGGGATCGCCGGAGTGAGCCACGTAAAATGGCAGCAGTATCTAAGGGTGCTTCAGGTAAGTGACATTTATAGTGCAGCCGTAGGTTATGTAATACATTCCTGATAGGTGGGGGAACCACGTCTGGAAGAGTAGGAGTACCGTTTCCAAAGTGACCCCCGTGACCAGGAGGAGAGGCTGAGCACCCGCACTAATCTCTCCATTGCAGTCTGTGGGGGTCAGTGCACTGACAGAAAGTAGTGAGCGTGCGCTGCCGAGTTCATCATTTTCTCTATAGATTGAACGCTTCCCTTATCTCCACTGAGCAAACACTGATACTCCCATCAGATTGCTCTATATGTCAAATGCTGAGCCTTGTTACTCTCAGCGGAGCGGGCTGCGTCTTATGATTGATCACTCCTAGTATTTGGCTATGGAGGTGATTTATAAGACAAATCACTCAATGTTGGCTACAAAAATGTATATTTTCCGCTTTCTGATACTGTGGATAGGAGTGCAAGATATTGCGTGTCCTCCAGGACGTCCTGCTTGTGCGGCTGCTGTCAGTGTCTGTGCACTGATGTTTCATGGACAGTAAGGCCGTGTCCACATGGAATGGATTTTGCTGCAGATCTGCATGGATTTTGCTGTGGATTTCACCCCCTGCATTGCGATCAGTGAAATCTGTGGTGGAAACCTGCAGCATAGATTGACATTCTGCAGATGGTTGCAGATCCACGTGGCAGATATCGTGCACATTCCACGTTGATTTTTTTCATCTCATTCAGTTTGCTTTATTGTAAAGCAGTGAGGTTTTTATATCAGCAATTCCAAGGTGCAAAATCTGCAGCGTATAAACCACAGGATAAGTCGTAATGTATTTACACTGTGATTCTACCAGCAGAATAGTGAGTGCAGCTCTGGAGTATAATACAGGATGTAACTCAGGATCAGTACAGGATAAGTAATGTATGTACACAGTGACTGCACCAGCAGAATAGTGAGTGCAGCTCTGGAGTATAATACAGGATGTAACTCAGGATCAGTACAGGATAAGTAATGTAATGTAATGTACACAGTGACTGCACTAGCAGAATAGTGAGTGCAGCTCTGGAGTATAATACAGGATGTAACTCAGGATCAGTACAGGATAAGTAATGTATGTACACAGTGACTGCACCAGCAGAATAGTGAGTGCAGCTCTGGAGTATAATACAGGATGTAACTCAGGATCAGTACAGGATAAGTAATGTATGTACACAGTGACTCCACCAGCAGAATAGTGAGTGCAGCTCTGGAGTATAATAAGGGATGTAACTCAGGATCAGTACAGGATAAGTAATGTATGTACACAGTGACTGCACCAGCAGAATAGTGAGTGCAGCTCTGGAGTATAATACAGGATGTAACTCAGGATCAGTACAGGATAAGTAATGTATGTACACAGTGACTGCACCAGCAGAATAGTGAGTGCAGCTCTGGAGTATAATACAGGATGTAACTCAGGATCAGTACAGGATAAGTAATGTAATATATGTACACAGTGACTCCACCAGCAGAATAGTGAGTGCAGCTCTGGAGTATAATACAGGATGTAACTCAGGATCAGTACAGGATAAGTAATGTAATGTACACAGTGACTGCACCAGCAGAATAGTGAGTGCAGCTCTGGAGTATAATACAGGATGTAACTCAGGATCAGTACAGGATAAGTAATGTAATGTATGTACACAGTGACTCCACCAGCAGAATAGTGAGTGCAGCTCTGGAGTATAATACAGGATGTAACTCAGGATCAGTACAGGATAAGTAATGTAATGTATGTACACAGTGACTCCACCAGCAGAATAGTGAGTGCAGCTCTGGAGTATAATACAGGATGTAACTTGGGATCCGTGCAAAACATTTATGTACACAGTGACTCAGCTGCTCTTAGTTTGTAGACTATATGTACTCTGTTCACAGGAGGACACTACTATACAGTAATATGTACATGTGTGTATGCACCTTTATGTTAGATGCATGCTTGGCCATGTTTGCTTGGAGCTACCATATAACTGAGGAACAGAATCATAACTTTTATAAATACACCAAATACTGTATTATAATCTGAGCACAAAGTGGCAGAAAGATAAGATGGGACCGTATCATGAACCCTTGGAGCTTGCGTATCATTTGATATATTTATGACAGTTTACATTGTTAAAAGGGGGTTCTTCCCCTCCCCCAGAAGCAGCATCACCCTTGTCCATGGGCATAGTCTGGTTTTAGCGATGCTACCTTAGGTGCTCCAGTGATTTCTGCAGGTCCCTTTTTCTGCCCCAGGGGTTGGAGCCCCGCCAATCCCACATGGTAAGAGTAGACTGTCCCCTTCAAGGTCTGCAGGCCCGGCCTCCTCTCTGCCCCTCCTTGAGCATTGCTCTTGACGTGCTGTCGTGAACCGAAACCAAACTTTTATGGACCTTGAGTAATAAATGTGATGAGCCGAACATTTTCCCACCGTTTAGTGCAGCAAATTCCTTCCGCCGATTACTGTCTATAGCATAAATATTATTCACCGGCTGCCATGGAAACAGTTGTTTTCCCGCTTTGCTAAATTTACTCTCGAGTTGAATATTAACGTAGTGACTGGCAGTACATGAAAAGTGAAAAATGACTGGAGCGTGACTCACAATGACTCATCCCCTGAGAGCTGGCAGCTCGGCTGTAGACACTGACATCTGACCAGCTGGCAGGCAATCTTGCTGCATTTCATTTTCTAGGAAAACACACACATTTCATTCTTGCAAAGCCTCTTGTGCAATAGTTGGACCCCCTTCAATGCCAAAGGCTAAATAATAGAGAAGAAATGCAAAACTTCTGTGCGCACCTATATAAAGGCAGGCAGTGGGCGAAGAGAACACCCTGCCTCCTGCACTGGTTGCATTGGGTTCCTTCTCTAGGTCTTCTGCGGTTGTATGTTCTCCTAGAAGCAGGTCGCAGTGGTCTGCCGTCACAGATGGCTCTTTGGGGGTGGGAGGCTATAGAGATTATGTTCAGGGGTGTAGCTCCAGGTCCCTGGTGCGTTATGGACCTCACTGCCGGGTGGGGATCCCTATTTTTTGGCCGCCATTTTTCTGAAACCCATGGCAAAACACTACAGCACCGCAAAAATAAAATCCCCAAAAATGTGATGCGTGGATAAACCTGTTCAGATTTTGCAGAAGCTTCAAGTTATACTCTTGCCTATGGAAAACAGGTGAAGCCATGGTGCCTAGCATCATCCATGGACATCCATGCCATGCAATGGAGGTAACGCAAAAGACTCCCAGAACCAAAAATAAGCTTTACAGAAGTCATGACTGAGCTTAATGGTATTTTGTAGCTAAACAGGTTCTGTCAGAGCAAATTTTGAAGACGTGGTAATAGAATATGGCATCAGTGTCCGGATCGTAGGTGCCCAACCTTTGTGTGCATGCCAGTTGCGAAGTGGCGGTGGCAGTATAAAAGCTCCTTGATTTCTTCTAGAGGCCTTGTGGTCAGCCCGTTATAGTCAGAGGCACAGTGGCAGCTTTCCAGCTTATTGGCCAGGGTTGCAGAGGTACCGATTGGACATCGATGGTCTATTCTGGTGATGTGCCCTCAATGCCTGTACTGAGATAACCTTCTTTGTATTCCCTATTACAAGATATGGATGTACTAGAGGTGGTCTTCCATCCATAACCCAATTGCTTCTAGGAGAGCATATCATACAGCGGCACACAGAGTCTCTGTGGCTCCATAGTGTGCAGCAGGGGACCCCATGTTCCTTCTCCTGCATATGGCTCTGCCATTGGACCTTCCTTTGACATCTCTTGTTCTAGAAAATGATCAGGCGTTTCCATTTACTATAGGGTAGGATGGATGTTGGAGGGATGGATCACTGTGCTCTTACTAAATCTGTCTTCCTTCGTGGGCACTACACCTACAGCCCCCTGGAGCACCACCTGTAATCGCCCAGTTGGTAACGTGCGGTGTGTCTATAGATTATTTTTATGGTCACTTGCCCTGTGCTGTAGTCACTACTACAAACACTGTCCACGTAATCTGAGTCCCGTGACACGCCAGATTGCAGGGGCTTGGCATGTGCAAAGTTTGCATAGAGCCGGTCACGTACATCATCTCCGTCCTGCTCCATGATCTTAGATCCAGACAGCGGCGTTCCTCAGGAAGATACTGATATGCTTCCACTGAATTGCTGATAATTGGCACAGCATCTGCCCTTCTAGGAACGTCATGGACCGAGCTCACTTCCACCTCCTGTTTTTATATATTTTTTTTTTTTTTTGTTGGAACTTATTACATTTCTAGTAAATCTGTGGGTTGCATTCTCTCAAATTTTAGTTCATCTTCATCCATAGGTCGGTCATCAAAATCAGGGCAGGGTTTTGTAGGAATTTTTATTTTATTGCTTCCATGCATCTAACATAGAAAAAATGCAACTTTGCCGTAATGTATATATTTAAAAATCGCCTACCGTTCTGTGTCTACAGCTCAGATGCAGACTGTGCCCCATAAATATGTGGCCAGGTACGTAACTCTGATCCCAATGTTTAACTCCTTAGCCCCTTACAGGGGACTCTCGCTCAATTTGATTGCGGAGTGGGGGGATTGCCATGTCAATCTGGGACCTAACAGTGGCCCCAGGCCTGCCATGTACAGACACAGGGCTGCATAGGCATGATGTCAGAATTACTGTACCTGACCTTATGCACTGTGATGAAGAAGTACTGAAGTGTATTATATGGGCGATCAGAGCCTTGCAGGTGCAAGTCCTCCAAAGTGTTTAAAAGCTACTCTTAGGCCGTGTCCAGACGGATGATTAGCCACGGATTTGCCGTCGCAAATTTCTGAATTCTTATCCTAACAATGTGTACAGAAACCTGCGGCATGTCAGTTTATGCTGCGGATCTCGCCCTGTACAGTGGAGAGGGTGAAGTCCACTGGCTTTTTGACAGCAAAATCCGCTTGTAATACATGCAGGTTTTTTTTTGCAGTTTTTGCTGTGGAACTGCAGCATAAACCCCAGTGTATTTTTCTGCAGGATTTTCAGTCCACCTTAAAGGGCATCTGTCAGCAGTTTTGTACCTATGACACTGCCTGACCTGTTACATGTGCGCTCGGCAGCTGAAGGCACATGTTCATATGTGCCCGCATTGCTGAGAAGAATCAAGTTTTTATATACGCAAATGAGCCTCTAGGAGCAACGGGGGCGTTGCCATTGCACCTAGAGGCTTGCTGCGCCCTCTCCACAGGTAGAAGGATGTGTACGCTGCCTGGCCCTGTCCATCAAAGTGCAGAGAGTGCTGCAGTTGCAGAGAGAGCAGAGCCTCTGTGTGTAACGACTACTCCCCCGTTGCTCCTAGAGGCTCATTTGCATATATTAAAACTTGATTTTTCACAGCAATGCGGGCACATATGAACATGGGACCAACACAGATGTCTTCAGCTGCCAAGTGCACATGTAACAGGTCAGCCAGTGTCATAGGTACAAAACTGCTGACAGATGCAATTTAAGATGGCCATAAACATAAGGCCGAACCAACCCACTGGACGACTGTCCAATTAGTATTGGAGTGTCCTAACTCTCTCCCCGTGAAGACGTATATCTGGGTGAAGAAGGATCAGGCAGCTGGATTTCAACATGTCCGATTCTTGGGGAGGTAAGCCCCCACTAGAAGGTGGGGTGGAGGAACATGTTGTAGACTGACAGCTGTCAGCTTTAGGCCTCTTTCACACATCAGTGAATCAAGGACCTGTGTTGTCCGTGGTCTCCAAAGAACGGTCATTTATCCATTGACTTCAATGTTTGCATTCATACGTCAGTGACCTTGGTGACACCACGGAAGCACGCCCTATTTTTTTTTATGATTACGGATCCCTCGCACATATTATACTCTATGGGTCAGTGAAACCCACAGACACAACATGGATGCCGTCTGTGTTTGGTCTGGGGTTTTCATGGACCATTCGTGGGAGATGCTCAGTCTGGACACTACTTTTCAGCCTAGCAGTGTCAGCAGAATACGGATGACACTGGGAGGGCGAAAAATGGACATGCGATCCAAAGATGAATCCTTCTTCACAGATAAACGCTGACCATCTTGTCACGGATGTGTGAATGAAGCCTTACTCCGCGGGCTGTGTAAGTCATTGAGCAGAGCCACACATCCATCGTCTGGATGCATCTGAAGAATTGGGGTCGACATCCCTTCCCACCTTCAGGTCTCCATAGGTCAAATGGATATGTCGTAAGGAAATTTCTAAGGTGGGAACATATCTAATATTTGGGATGGTGTCCGGATAATGGTAATTCTGCATAATAACTTGCATATTTTTCCTGGTCCTCAGCTGTGGTCACAGATAACATCAGACTCCAGCGACTGCAGAAAGCATTCAGCAAGGCATTGCAAAATAATTCCCACATTTGTTACTTCGATCAGTCAGAAATGAGCTATCCTTATTGTCGAAATAGGGAAGCTCAGATCATCCGCCCCAGAGACTGATGTGTGTGAACATGTGCCTTATACTGCGCTGCGGAATATGTTGGTGCTATGAGGAAAGGAACCTTCAATGCCAGTGACTGATTCTATCACATCAACTTAAAGGGGTTCTCCAGGCTTTTAATATTGATGACCTATCTGATATTGATGACCTATCCTTAGGGTAGGTCATCAATATTTAAAGCCCCGAGAACCCCTTTAAAGAAGAAGCAACTTATCGTTATAAAAATTTAAAAAAAAACTATAAAAAACATAACTACTGTAGTAATCAAGCATGCTTTTCTATAAACCGGCATCTTGCAAAAAAAATAAAATAATGTATACAGTGTGGTGGCAATCCATTTGCACCCCGCAGTTGTGTTGGGATGGGGGCAATGAATGGGGACTAAGGGAGCCCCCTTCCTTCTGTCTGCCTAGATTCTGTGGTTACTATTGACTGCAGCATCCAGGGGGTTAAATGGCCAGGATAGGGGTTATCTCCGATCCTGGCTGTCAGTGCTGGATCACGTGATACAGCTCCTGTACAGCCACCGAGGCTTCATGCAAACCTCTTCATGATATAAGGACTTTGATCTTTTGATATGTCAAGAAAAGATCACAAACCGGTTAAAGGGCTTGTGCAACCTATTTATAGTGATGATCTATCCTCAGAATAGATCCAAGAGAAGATACAAGCGGCACTTCTGCTTTCAGCGGTGCGGTGCGCGCGTCCCGGGAGGAAGATCCACAGATAGTGGTATAGTAAGGACCAGCACTCGCTTCAGTAATAATTTCAAATAGATTTAATGGTCACATACAAATGATAAGTGACGCGTGCGTTTCGGCTACTGTGAGCCTTTGTCAAAACAAACGCTCACAGTAGCCGAAACGCACGCGTCACTTATCATTTGTATGTGACCATTAAATCTATTTGAAATTATTACTGAAGCGAGTGCTGGTCCTTACTATACCACTATCCTCAGAATAGGTCAGCAATATCTGATCGGCGGGGGTCCCACACCCGGCACCACCGCCGATCAGCTCTTTGAAGGGGAGGCATCTCTCCATGCGAGCGCTGCTTCCTCTTTATTACACTGCCCGTCGTCTCCCCTGTATTGGTGGCGTAGTGTAATTACAAATACTCGCTCCATTCAAGTCAGTGGAGCAAGTACTTGTCATTACGCTGCACTTCCGAGATGACGGGTAGTGTAATGAAGAGGAAGCAGCGCTCGCACGGAGTGCCGCCTCCTCTTCATACAGCTGACACCCGGCACCCCTGCCGGTCAGATATTGATGACCTATCCTGAGGATAGGTCATCAATATAGGAGAGCCCGGAGAACCCCTTTAAGTCTGTGATCTGAGACCACCACTGGTCAGAGTAAAATGGCTGGAAATCACTGGCAGTTTTTGCTCTTTAAGGGCAACTGTTTTGCGGTCCGCAAATTGCGGAACCCGACCATGTGCGTTGCGCATTTTGCGGACCGCACATGGTCGGCACTGTAACAGAAATGCCTTTTCTTGTCCGTGGATGCGGACAAGAATAGGACATGTTCTATTTTTTTGCGGGGCCACGAAACGGTGTGCTGTCCGCAGCTTTTGCGGCCCCATTGAAAATAAATGGGTCCACATAAAATTGCGGAACGGATGCTGACCCATTTTGCGGATGTGTGAATGGACCCTAACACTGCTCATGCACATGACCATATCCGATTTGCAATCTGCGCACGTGTATATTCTTGTCCGCAATAAGATACTTTCTATTTTTTTGGCGGGGCTGCAAATGGACATGTGGATGCGGACAGCATCATGGTGTGCTGTCCGCATCCTTTGCCTCCCCATTAAAATGAATGCGTCCGCATCCGATCCACAACAAATGCTGATCAGATGTGGACCAAAAATACGGTCATGTGCATGGGGCCTTACTCAAAATGTAAGCCTGTGGTCTCCACTGTGTGGCCTTTTTGCTGTTTTGAACCACGGCCTGTGACTATTAGGGCTCATGCACACGGCCGTGCCCGTATTGCGGCCCACAAACAGCGGGTCCACAATATACAGTCACCGGCCGTGTGCACACCTTATAACGGATGTGCACCCATTCACTTGAATGGTTCCACAGTCCGGAAGGAGTGGTGCAAAACGGAGGCACGTTCTGCACCAAAAAGACAGAACATGTTCTGTCTTTTTGCGGTACGGACGGATCACGGCAACCGCATGGATGGTGCCCATGCACTGGGGGACCACAGATTGCGGTCCCCAATGCACGGAACGGCCGGCACACGTTCGTGTGCATGTGCCCTTAGAGCAGGCTGTCAAGGATGCTAGGAGTTGTAGTTCTGTAGAGAGCATGCTTTAATGAAACTGTCCTAGATGTGAATGGCTCTCTGCGTAGAATGTGGCGCTTATCACCGTAATATCGTCTTTTTTATGGAGCACTGTAAAATATTGTAGTTAAACTGTGCCAGAATGATTGACAAGTGACAGCGCGCGCTGCATTATGGGGTGACTGTAGGTTATAGCTCAGAAGAGATTTTACTGCTTTTATCTGCAGTGCGGTATGAGGTTTATCTTCTTATTACGTCATTGATGCCGTTGTGTAATCAGCTAGAGAACACGAGGGTCAAACTGACAAGATTTACTGAGTTTGCTATAATGTAAGAAATGATATATATATATATATATATATATATATATATATATATATATATATATATATATATACATATACACTGCTCAAAAAAATAAAGGGAACACTTAAACAACACAATGTAACTCCAAGTCAATCACACTTCTGTGAAATCAAACTGTCCACTTAGGAAGCAAAACTGAGTGACAATCAATTTCACATGCTGTTGTGCAAATGGGATAGACAACAGGTGGAAATTGTAGGCAATTAGCAAGACACCCCCAATAAAGGAGTGGTTCTGCAGGTGGTGACAACAGACCACTTCTCAGTTCCTATGCTTCCTGGCTGATGTTTTGGTCACTTTTGAATGCTGGCGGTGCTTTCACTCTAGTGATAGCATGAGACGGAGTCTACAACCCACACAAGTGGCTCAGGTAGTGCAGCTTATCCAGGATGGCACATCATGCGAGCTGTGGCAAGAAGGTTTGCTGTGTCTGTCAGCGTAGTGTCCAGAGCATGGAGGTGCTACTAGGAGACAGGCCAGTACATCAGGAGACGTGGAGGACGCCGTAGGAGGGCAACAACCCAGCAGCAGGACCGCTACCTCCGCCTTTGTGCAAGGAGGAACAGGAGGAGCACTGCCAGAGCCCTGCAAAATGACCTCCAGCAGGCCACAAATGTGCATGTGTCTGCTCAAATGGTCAGAAACAGACTCCATGAGGGTGATATGAGGGCCCGACGTCCACAGGTGAGGGTTGTGCTTACAGCCCAACACCGTGCAGGACGTTTGGCATTTGCCAGAGAACACCAAGATTGGCAAATTCGCCACTGGCGCCCTGTGCTCTTCACAGATGAAAGCAGGTTCACACTGAGCACATGTGACAGACGTGATAGAGTCTTGAGACGCCGTGGAGAACGTTCTGCTGCCTGCAACATCCTCCAGCATGACCGGTTTGGCATTGGGTCAGTAATGGTGTGGGGTGGCATTTCTTTGGAGGGCCGCACAGCCCTCCATGTGCTCGCCAGAGGTAGCCTGACTGCCATTAGGTACCGAGATGAGATCTTCAGACCCCTTGTGAGACCATATGCTGGTGTGGTTGGCCCTGGGTTCCTCCTAATGCAAGACAATGCTAGACCTCATGTGGCTGGAGTGTGTCAGCAGTTCCTGCAAGACGAAGGCATTGATGCTATGGACTGGCCCGCCCGTTCCCCAGACCTGAATCCAATTGAGCACATCTGGGACATCATGTCTCGCTCTATCCACCAACGTCACGTTGCACCACAGACTGTCCAGGAGTTGGCAGATGCTTTAGTCCAGGTCTGGGAGGAGATCCCTCAGGAGACCGTCCGCCACATCATCAGGAGCATGCACAGGCGTTGTAGGGAGGTCATACAGGCACGTGGAGGCCACACACACTACTGAGCCTCATTTTGACTTGTTTTAAGGACATTACATCAAAGTTGGATCAGCCTGTAGTGTGTTTTTCCACTTTAGTGTGTTTTTCCAAATCCAGACCTCCATGGGTTGAAAAATTTGATTTCCATTTTTAAATTTTTGTGTGATTTTGTTGTCAGCACATTCAACTATGTAAAGAACAAAGTATTTCAGAAGAATATTTAATTAATTCAGATCTAGGATGTGTTATTTTTGTGTTCCCTTTATTTTTTTGAGCAGTGTATATATATATATATCCACTGATTGATATACACCTTACTTGATATCTGCACTTGCATCCTCTTTTTTTATTTTCCTGCTGTGTTGATGTAAAACAATCCTCTGTTTTGTGTATACAGCTCTCATGCACAGCTATGTATTTCCATACAGTTCAGGACTACAAACAAATCCTGTGCAGTCTGATCCCGCAGTCATAGGCGGAGATGTTGCTCCAATTATAAAATAGTTCATCGATACGGTCTATTGGATGATAGGTCCATTAAAGGGGTTATCTAATGACGTCACCCGTGATGCAAGGGGGCTGGTCACCGTCGTGGCCTGCTATTGGATGCAGCGGCGGCCGTGCAGGGATCCTGAGTAACACGGGTGCGGGGGTAAGTATGATCCGTAGGAGGGACCCGTGCATTGTGGGGGGGCATTTTTAGAATTGGATAACCCCTTAGTGAGCCGCCTGTTTTGGACCTTAGTGACCAAGCATTTTTTTATTTTTCCGTCAATACAGCCGTATGAGGGCTTTTTTTTTTTACAGGACAGTTTGTAGTTTTTAATGGCACCATTTTTAAGGTACAAATAACTTACTAATTTTTATTAATTCTTTCTGTAAGGGCATGGGAGAAAACAGCAATACTACCACTTACCTTTTGCGGCATTCATTTTTCACCATAAATAACACAATATCTTTGTTCTCTGGGTTAGTACAATTACAGCGATACCAAATATGTATAGTTTTTTTGCATTTTGCTACTTTTGCACAATTAAACCCCTTTAAAAAAAATAAAAATAATGTTTTTGCATCGCCGCATCCCAAGACCCATAACATTTTTCTTTCTACACAGCTGCGTAAGTAGTAGATTTTGACGACGTCGTTTTTATTGGTACCATTTAGGGGTACATAACATTTTTTGATGGCCTTTTATTTTTTTCAGTGGAAAAAAGGTGATTTTTTTTTTTTTAAAGGGGTTCTCCAGGTTATACATCAATGCAAGATGAGAGGGGGGCCCCACTCCCAGCACCCCACCAATCACCTGTTTACGTAAGCAATGGCGCTCACCGGATCTCCAGTGAGCACTGTTGCCTCCTTGCAGCTCACCAAGCACAGTGTCGTCCATTTGAGCACCTGTGCTTAGTATCACTTGAGTGGAACTGAGCTGCGTCTAGGCCATGTGATCGATGAATGTAACGTCGCATGATCTAGGAAGAGGTCTAGTGGCTCGCGGCCTGATGCGCATGCACTGCAGTCGCGCCTGGGGACTTCATTAGGCCTCTAGCTGCCATGCTAAGACATCAGCATCCTGCTATCTTATTTGCAGGGGTGCCAGTGCCTGACAGAGGGAGCTCCTTTCTTCTAAACTGCCTAGATCCAGAAGTCATTATTACCCTTGACATGTTAGTGGCTAAATTGCTCGGATTGGCATTTTTGCCGGTCTGGACCATTAGAGTAGGATCTCATATACTCTGTGCTGCATAGGAGACCTGTAGGGGAATGTAATCAAAAGGATCCAGTGTGCTTCTTTAAATCAGTACTTTGAGTATATTCTTAAAATAAGACATCTTCTCATAAGTAAAAGCTGACGTGTTTCAACCAATATAATGGTCTTGTAGGGTTGTAGCTTCTGCAGGAAGTACAGAGATTGGACAGGAGAGGACTGAGGTAGTTATTTTCTCTGATGACTGTTTGGGACATCTGTAAATACCATTGGAGAAGAAAATGGGAGTACTACCATGAGTACTGTGTCATTCAAACAGTTAAGCATCCTAAGACCATTCATGTGTGGAGTTGCTTTTCATCCATAGGAGTGGGCTGACTCACAAATGTCCCATGAATAAAGAATGGGATCAAAACCTCCTCCAGGAGCAACTTGTCCCCCAAACCATCCAGGAGTAACTTGTCCCAACCATCCAGGAGCAGCTTGTCCCAAACATCCAGGAGCAACTTGTCCCAAACATCCAGGAGCAACTTGTCCCAACCATCCAGGAGCAACTTGTCCCAACCATCCAGGAGCAACTTGTCCCACCCATCCAAGAGCAACCTGTCCCAACCATCCAGGAGCAACCTGTCCTAACCATCCAGGAGCAACCTGTCCCAACCATCCAGGAGCAACCTGTCCCAACCATCCAGGAGCAACCTGTCCCAACCATCCAGGAGCAACCTGTCCCAACCATCCAGAAGCAACCTGTCCCAACCATCCAGAAGCAACCTGTCCCAACCATCCAGGAGCAACCTGTCCCAACCATCCAGGAGCAACCTGTCCCAACCTTCCTGGAGCAACCTGTCCCTACGATCCAGGAGCAACCTGTCCCTACGATCCAGGAGCAACCTGTCCTAAAGATCCTGGAGCAACCTGTCCTAAAGATCCTGGAGCAACTTGTCCCAACCATCCAGGAGCATCTTGTCCCAACCATCCAGGAGCAACCTGTCCCAACCATCCAGGAGCAACCTGTCCCAACCATCCAGGAGCAACCTGTCCCAACCATCCAGGAGCAACCTGTCCCAACCATCCAGAAGCAACCTGTCCCAACAGTCCAGGAGCAACCTGTCCCAACAGTCCAGGAGCAACCTGTCCCAACAGTCCAGGAGCAACCTGTCCCAACAGTCCAGGATCAACCTGTCCCAACAGTCCAGGAGCAACCTGTCCCAACAGTCCAGGAGCAACCTGTCCCAACAGTCCAGGAGCAACCTGTCCCAACAGTCCAGGAGCAACCTGTCCCAACAGTCCAGGAGCAACCTGTCCCAACAGTCCAGGAGCAACCTGTCCCAACAGTCCAGGAGCAACCTGTCCCAACCGTCTAGGAGCAACCTGTCCCCACCGTCCAGGAACAATTTGGTGATAAACCTTGTTTTTCCAGCATGATGGGGACCATGTCACAAGCCAAAAGTGATAACTAAGTGTTTTGCGGATCTAAGAGAATATGCCTATTCTTGTCCGCTATTGCAGACAAGAATAGGACATGTTCTATTTTTTTCAGGATCGGAATTTCGGGTCCGCAATTCCGGATCGGGGCCGCAAGTCGTGCGGCCCCATAGAAATGTATGGGTCCGCAATTCCATTCCGCAAAATGCGGAATGGAATTGCAGATGTGTGAATGGAGCCAAATTGTGATAAACTCCAAGCACTCATTAGGTAAGAATGGGTTGTCATCAGTCAGGATTTGGTCCAGAAGCTGATATCCAGTATGCCAGGGAGAATTGCAGACGTATGGAAAAATAAGGGTTAACAAATATTGAGTCTTAAACTTGATAGGCTTTTCAGTAAATGTGAAAAAACGTCTAAAATGCTTATAATTGTATTTCAGTATACCATAGAAACATCTGACAAAAAGATCTAAAAAACACTGAAGCAATAAACTATTGAGAAAACCAATACTCAAAGCCTTTGGCCACAACCGTAGTCTGTTCTTACATCTTCTAATAGAAGATGACAGTACCGTCTACACTAACTGCAGGATCAGACTACACAGGTTTTGTTTGTAGTCTGTAACCATGGAGACACTTAGCTCTACTTAGGAACTGTATACATAACACAAGAAGATATTTTTAATCATATTGTGCAAATGTGTTTAATTTTTTGTTCACAGTTTATACAAAGGAAACTACTTTTTTTTTTTAGAGGGTGTGACCTCAAACTTTTCTGCTACAGCCTGATGGTGCGACTGGTCAGGCCCACCCTCAGCAGCCAGTGTGCGCATTTACTGCAAATTTGTGAGGTATTGCCACTCTTAAAGGGGTTATCCAAGACTATAAAAATGGCCCCCATATGCTGGGCCCCTCACAATAAATATACTTACCTGGCTCCCCGCTCCCTGCACCGCTCCTGGTCCCTGAACCGCCGCTGTAGATTCTCCCCGTGCGCTGATGATAACATCCGGTGACGGGGGGAGCAGCCAATGGCAGACGGGGACGAGCCTCCCTAGCATCGCGGGTGACACTAGGGAGGCTTGTCCCCACCTGCCATTGGCTGCTCCTCCAACACAGGATGTGATCATACGCGCACGGGGAGAAGCTACAGCGGCGGTGCGGGGAGCCAGGTAAGTATATTCATTGTGAGGGGCCCGGCATATGGGGGACATTTTTATAGTGTTGGATAACCCCTTTACTAAATGTGGTGCCTTATGTTTGTGTCGGATAGATCATATGGATGAACTAATATTGTATTATAGTTTATAACAGAATCAACATTTCAACCAAATGAAGGATTAAAGCCAATAAAACATTTCTAAAATCCTATTTAATTGAGAAAAAGAAAAAAAGCACCCTTAGGTTTCGACTTCCTATAAGTGACCCGAGACCAGATTTCTGTGTCAGCGTCTTGCATAACTCCTCAGCTGTATTTATATTAAGAAGTTTGGGAGATCGGCTACGCTCCGAACTGCCAATAATCGCTAACCATGCTTCCTGTTCTTTATCCGAGCTCGTGCACCCGTTTCGTCATACACAATTTCCGTTATTAAATTATGTTGTAAGAGCTAAGAATGTCATTAACAAGGTCAGTGCTAGTTTCCTGCGGGGCAAGACAAATTCACTTGGAAAACTGCTAAATATAGTAAATGAATGCTGGAACTTGGGAGGATCTGTACGTTCTTCTAATATGTCTTTTAGTTACACAGTAATTTATAAGTGCCCCCAAATAGTGTGGAAAAAAAAGGTGCAGCATAATAAATCCAGGTCTTAAACATACATATCAATAGAAAAAATAAAAACATTACGGCTAGGGAAAACAAAAAATGTACAGTGTCCTTAAAGGGGTTGCCCATATGTTTTCTAGATTTTTCGAACCAGCACCTGGATCTGAACACTTTTGTGATCACCTGCAGTTAAGAATGTAGTATAGCCAGTGAGTTATTCAATAAAATATATCTGGATAGCATGATGTTTGTTCTTTTCATCAAATCTGCCAAGACGTTGACTCTTGACGGCCCATCGATCCACCAGGCCGAGGTTGTTTTACTTTGTCCAGTCTCCTTTAATAAGACATCTTGTTCAGCTCTTGCCTCAGAGTTGTGTCAGCAGCCGCTGAGCTGCCAAGATGTAATTGTGTTTATACCTGTAATCTTGGAGTCTTTTTGCTCTTCCGCCGCTTCCTTCCAGGCTCGTTGGCTTATTCCTGTACCAGATCTTCACTCCCTTATATTTTTAATTGACTGGAAAGGACAAACATTGAATAGAACGGAAATGGACCGGAGAAGGACGCGTCTCTGTGTGTTTAGAAGACGTTTTGTTTCTCCAACCCAATTAACAAGAAGGTTTATGTCGTAATCTGGCAGGATTAACGTAACGGCGAGCGGTGTAAGTCTGCGGCGACCTGCTTTTTATAAGGATATCCAATACCACAGTGTTACCAAGGTGATTATGCCACTTACCAAGAGATCCTTCACCCAACCTTTCTGGGTCAATCTCTCTTTTTATATAATGAAGGCAAATGACTTCATAATACTTCTGAGGAGCTCTGGTAATATGTAGGAGGCTCCATATTTCATCATTTTACTGCATCTTGAAAAAAAATTAACATTTGCACCTTGGATAAATCAACTGGAGTCCTTCTCACTGTTTACCTCGCCCTACTAAAAGTGAGCTTTCACAAGTAGACTTCCTGCTGGTCACCTGGTTAGCAGGATTTAAGGGACCCCAAATTTTCACCCAGTAACCCCTGTACAGGGATGTAGGTTGTTGCTGCCTCGAGTCCCCTGGTTAACGTCTGGTAGATCATAGCCAAGCGTCAATACCGGGAATCAGCAGAGACAACCTCTACGCCGGGCATGGTCCAAATGCAGAGTCAGAGGCCAAGCAGGGTCAAAACCCAGAAGTGACAGAACGGCAGGTAAAAAAAGAAAATCAGACAATCCAAAATCAAAACCAATAGATATCAGGAGGGGTTGATCCAAGAGAGCAGTCCAATGAGACCTGGGTCAGAAAACGGGAACACAATAATACAGTCAAAACAGGATGCAAGAACCGGTACAGGAGAGGAGCACCAGCAAAGCTCAAATACACCAGGCGCTTGGTCTGGTCACCCTAAAAAGCCCCTTGATTGGTCAAGCCTCCTGATTCCTTCAAAAATTGGGGAGCCTTGTTGTTGGTTGGATGGCCATGCACTTTGGATTGTACCAGGATCCACTGACTCTGGCACCAATGGGTTTTTCATTTTTCTTCTTTCCCCTCTTTCTTGTATGGCAACTATTTATCATTCCATAGTCTGATAATCCTTGGTGAGAACCCAACGTAGAAGCTGAGATGGCCCCCATTAGTGGTTGTCACACACACCCAAAAAAAAAGAGAAATACAGTGTGCAACTAAGAAATTACTTGATAGAATTTTGAAAACTTGACGGAGGACATGTTAAATGTTTCTTTAGGATAGACAGAACTCGGCTGAGCACTTCTGCTCCTTCGTTTTAGTAATGTGGCATTTTTATGAAAGTAACGTTACACTTTAAAGAGGTTGTCTCACTTCAGCAAATGGCATTTAATATGTAGAGAAAGTTAATACAAGGCACTTACTAATGTATTGTAATTATCCATATTGCCTTCTTTGTGGGCTGGATTTATTTTTATATACTGTTTGTTTCCAGAGGTTACGACCACCCTGCAATCCTGCAGCGGCGGTTGCGCTTGCACACTATAGGAAAAAGCACTGGCTGAGACCGTGGGAGTGCACATAGGCTGGTGTTTTTTTTTAAATGTCTGGTGGCTGTTATGTAAAAGAGCTCTGGGGCGGAATAGACTAGGAGTCCCTGAACCTGCTCCAGCCGATCAATGGAAGTAACCCAAGTCTGTACGCTTGGGAGGAGCCAAATAATCTTCTCATTGACTGAGAGGACATTTTTAGGAACACAAATTTCAGAGCACTTCTTAGAGGGTGTCTTGAGCACTCTTTCCACGCTCATCTATGATCACTGGACATTTTGTGAGTGTGACAAAAAAAAAAATTATTCTAAGATATTTACCACTTTCATACGACAAAAGTTTCTGCAATTTTTGGATGGATCTTGTAAAACAATTGGTAATATCTTCAGGGTATGTCCCAAAGGCATACATTTCAGGTGAGAGGTGTGAGAACTGTGGTGGAAATCACCAACAATCCCGTTCTCATCCTGTTAGACCATAGACACACAAATAAAAATTAAATTTAACCCCTTAAGGAGAAGCAAAAATATTTTTGTTTTTCCTTTCCTGACTTCAAAAAGTCATAACTTGACTTTTCGTGGAACTATTTAGTGGTTTATATAACCTATTGATCTGATCTGTTCTCACAGCCTGCTCACCCTGACGTCCCATCCATCATCTAGGAGGTCACATAACAAGTTTTATGTCATCATACTGAATAAATTATTATTAACCTATTTCTGAAACAATGTGCTCATGACTGTGTCCTCCAAGCCTGTGATTTCGAGATAAGTCACATACATATACATATATGTATATACCATATTTTCCGCACCATAAAATGTACTTTTTCCCCCCAAAAGTGGGGGGAAATTACAGTACGGCATATGAAGACAATACTAGTGAGCGCATTATGGAAGCACTGGCTAGTACACAGTAGGACCGGGGAGTGGTGGATACAGCGCTCCTTGTGCTGGTTGTACTCACCGCTCCCTTGTCTTCTTCTGAGGGCATTATACGCTAGGCTGTGACCTGATGTCACACAGTAGGAGTGCACTCTTGATGCTGTGCAATGTCAGATTACAGCGTAGTGATGAACCGACAGATGACCAGGGAGCGGTGAGTGCAGGAAGAGAACACTGGATCTGTGAGTGGTAGTGACGTACAGTGCAGGAGATGTAAGTTCCTTTGTTTATTTTATATCTTAACTGAGCTTCTGATCTGAGGTCTGACCGGCAATGGGGGTCTGTTAAGGAATGGAGGTCTGATCTGAGGTCTGATGAGGAATGGGGGTCTGATCGGAGGTCTGATGAACAATACGTGTCTGATCTGAGGTCTGATGAGGAATGGAGGTCTGATCTGAGGTCTGATGAACAATAGGGGTCTGATCTGAGGTCTGATGAGGAATGGAGGTCCGATCTGAAGTCTAAAGAACCATGGGGTTCTGATCTGAGGTCTAATGAACAATAGGGGTCTGATCTGAGGTCTGATGAGGAATGGGGGGCTGATCGGAGGTCTGATGAGGAATGGAGGTCTGATCTGAAGTCTAAAAAACCATGGGGGTCTGATTTGAGGTCTGATGAACAATAGGAGGGTCTGATCTGAGGTCTGATGAGGAATGGGGGTCTGATGAAGATTTTTTTTCTGTTTTCCTAATCTAAAACCTAGGTATGTCTTATGGTGCGGGAAATTCTATAACTATATATATATATATATATATATATATATATATATATACACACACACACACACACTGTATTTTCACACATAGACACACCCACACATTATAAATATATATATTACAGACACAACACATACATAAACAGTATAAATCTGCTATATATATATATAGATAGATAGATAGTAAATGCCCCTCTATGTCCAGGAAGTGGAACAAAGGTGGATCCAGCAGTAATCCGCCCGTACAGATTAAGGGCTCGTTCACACAACCGTTGGTGTCCGCAATGCACAGGCACCTTCCGTGGGGCAGGCGCATGGGGATCTCATGCGGTCTGCAATACGGGAACGGGACACCACCGGTCGTGTGAACGAGCCCTAATGGGTTCATGCGTCAAAAAGTTGTGTGTCTGCTATCCTAGGAGCTGTCCAGGGGGAAAAAAAACTTGCCACTCTTGTCCACAGGCTGTGCCACGATTCATGTCAAAGGGGATGATCTGCAAAACCAGAAACAGTCCACCATAGAGCAGAGTGACACTGTTTTTGGAAGCAATAAGTAGACCCTATTTTTCTCTTCTGAGACAATCACTTTAATTATATAAAGTGATTATTAAAGGAAAAACACCCTGAGATGTAATTGTGGAATGCAGATTGGTTGCTATGGCAGCCTGGGGACTTCTGAAAGCCACCAGGCCTACCATATTATGACTCCTATTACATCCTAACTATGGCAGGGTGTAATAGCATGTTGGTAAAACTTCTATTCACAGCAATACAGAAGTCCCTAAGCGGACTAAAAAAGTCTTCTTTTTTTAAAAAATATTTGTCCATACCCAGGGCACAGGTCTGGAGAAGCGGGCACCTGGTGAGTATGACTTAAGTGATCCATGATGGGGGCCATAAGTAATACCCAGAAAACAACTTTAAGGTGGAGGAAAGGATTTAGGGACTGAACCCATCCAGAAATAACATGTATTACCCATCTATAGTATAACTGATAAATGTTACATCACTGAGGATCTGAGAATCTTACTGATTGATATGGTACGGGTGCGGCTGAAGCCCTGGCAACATGTGGCAAATGGGCGCACGTTTTTGCGAGTTATCACCTTTAAAATCATTCGGGCATTGGCCACTGCATCTTTTTGTCCACACGGCGATGCCGCAATGTCTGCCCTGTACCCATAGCCCTGAGACACCCATCCCTTGTCCTCTCTAATATGATCACCCGCTAATGGGATGAAATGTATGGAGCAAAGTCTATGGGAGATACAGAAACAACCAAGTGCATTAGAATAAAAACTAAAATATTGTCCTTGTCTACACAGCCAAAAAAGACAGGTTTAAGCAGCTGGATCCAATTTAGGGATTAAGGCCAGAGTTTCCGGTGGCGTATGGTTCTAAGGAGAGGAGTAAGACGGACGGTGTGAACAAGCACAAGGCACACCAGAAGAAAAAAGGTGGAGAGAAAAAACAATCCTAAACTAATCGGGTGGTTCTAAGGACATACCGCTGAGCCGGTATTGTTTTTATGCAAGTGCATTAGACTATTACTAATTTAACATTCTTCATCTATTATGTCGTGTCGTAATGTTCTTGTTGGGAAACAGCACTCGTCAGGTGGACGTGCTGCATCTGGTGGACATGCCACGTCAAGTGGTCACAGCGTTGGTTTTTACACCATTTGGAGTGTCTGTGCTTTCCTTTGGAGACAACATTTAAGTCAATTACATCAAGCATTTCCAATTCACCTCCTGGAAAATGTATAGTAGAGTAAATCGGTTCAGAATGGCTAAAAAATTGGACAATAAGTACATAGAGTGGGATCCTTCAGATGTCCTCATCCACTCCTGGGAAGAACTGTCGACCAGTATTTCTCGTGCTTTGCAAACAACTTTTATGGTGAATAAGCTAAAGGTCTGCAGTAAAGTGGCTCGCTGATGCTTCCCGTTACCATAATGTGAATAGTGTAGAAGGTCAGTGGCTTAAAAGTCTGCCGAAAGCAAAACATGGCGGCAGCTGGTAGAGAAAAGCTTGCAAATGGCTTTCCTGTTGCCAGAAAGACTTAGACAGGCCATACACCTCCGATTTTTTCAGGTAGACAGCTATTCCTCCCTCCCAGGCTGAGCCTTTTGTGTTCTCAATAGAGAATAAGCCTTTTGTCCGACTCATCTGGCACGTTCATATCAAATACGTCTGATCCTTTTTTTCTCCCAATACCTGCAAGGAACACAAAATATGAAGTCGTAGTCAATCGGTGTGCTGCCATACACTGCATCGTATCAAAGGGGTTGTCCCATCTGAACATCGTACTACACGCCTCAACATTGCAACACCAAGAAGGAAGCGTTGTGGAATTTTTTAAATCACAGGATTAATAGACATAATAATCATATACAAATGATAAAAATGGAGACAAAATATTCTGCCACGCGCAGAAATACCCGCTCTTGCACGCCTTGGCATTCTCTTGGTGAGGTTACTAATGGTGTCCTGAAGAATGGTCTGCCAAGTTTAATGCACTTGTGCACGAAAATCAACAATATCAGCTCCTTTTGCAATGGCCGACGACCAATGATGTCCCGGATGTGTTCGATGGGAGACAAGTCTGTAGACACTTCAGGCCAGGGTAGCACATTTAGGCTCACAGTAGGACAAGCAACATGCTAACTGGCATTGTCCTGGAACACTTGAGAAATGGCTGTGCCATTGGTTCCATGACCAAATAACGCAGATCTGTTAGTGTATCTGCAATGAAGACATACATTATGCCACTCCATATTCCTGAGAGTAGGAACAATGTGACATTCCATTTTGAAGTCCTCTACATTGCCCACATGGTCTCCAGACCAATCTCCGACTATCAATGCTTCTGAGACAAAAGCAGAACTCATCGATGAAGAGCATAGACCTCCATTCCAGCTTCCATTGCCCTCTTGCTGTGCACCATGATATCATTTCACAGCGTTGACATGTGGTCAGTAGAACACCTGTATCAGACGTCTGACTCGTAGCCTAGTGTTGTACAGATGGTTTGTGTAGATACTGTTTGCCGCCCTAGTCTTGGATTGTGACGTCCAATATCACTTGCAGTACAGAATGGATCACTACACCCCAGTCTTGTAATCAGAAAGTCTGTCCGTGCAGAGGTTCACCTCTGTCCAACTCTTGATGTCATGCCACTTCGTCATCGTTCTACCAACCACCGGGACACATAAAGTTGAACTAGTGCTGACATCTCTGCATAGGTATGTAGAGATCTGCTAGAGTGATAAACCAAGGCCTCTCAGTTCAAGAATTCTGCCCCTCTCAAGATTTTGACAAGTGGCAATAACTGGCACGTAGATGAACAGTAGACATCTCGCAATCATCCCACACGACACAATCTGATTTTTGAAGTTTTCTGGCTTTTATATCCCTCCAACATATCACAGGTTGGAGCTAGGTGCTTGAAAATTTGACCATCTGCAACCCTTAGTGACACCTGCTCTTCCTCGATTTGCGTATCCTTATTGCTTGTCCATTCTTCGTCTTGAAATTTCAGTGTTGAGTATACGGTAAATTTCCAGTGAATGGAGAGAGCCGCACACGCGCAGTCTCCGCTCCATTCCTCGTGACGTGCAATGCAAACCCCTGTTCTTGAGGTAGGAGCGAGTCCCAGGGGTAGGGCCCCTATTGGAAATGTATATGCCATAAATGTCCAGACAGGATAACCCTTTTACACTGGGAGAGAATGCCTCTGTAATATGGCTTTTTATGGTTTATTCCTTGCATAAGTCGGAGTCCTACGCGGGTAGACTGTCGCCCAGTAGTCTGTATTACGTATAGGCATGCGCATGAGGGGTAGATGGGATGTATCTTCTGGCCGTATGGAAGACGTCTGATCCGTATTCTGATAGACTTTGTGGTATTGGCAGCAGATTTGTTTTTCTTATTTATTCCTGGCAAACGTAATACAAGTGTCAATCAAGAAGCTGGTGAACATGTGCTAGACCGGAGACGTGAGAGCAGATGGACTGTTCTGCATCCTGATTCATATACTGTGTAATTTGCCTTAAATTAACAGTTTTGGTTTTTGAGAATCTATTACACAAGACTCAAGTTATTAAAGTGGTTTTCTGGGCCATTGGATGGGTCATTTATATCTGATCCTGGGGTGTCTGACTCTGGGGAACATTAGCAGGTGCCACATACACGTCATTGTTTACTTGCCACAGTGCCATGCCTTGGTTGTGGCTGCTCCTGGTACTGCAACTCAGCCCTATTGCCTTGAATGGGATTAAGCTGCAGTAATGCAGTGAAGCCTAATGTAATGCAGTATATGCTGGATGCATGGGGACCCATGGATAGGTTTAATGAATACATTCGATGTAAAGAAAACAGTGACGCCTGAACCAGAGCCTTACCTGTGGCCTACAGTGTTGTCGTTGTCAGGGTCGGTTAGCTCCTGAAGGTACAATATTTGCTTTTGCGGCAGTGACAACTCATTTAATACAGTTCATACAGGCCGAGCAGGCATGGAGAAACTCTTAGTAAGGGTGCATTCACAAGACCGTATGTTTTTTTGCGGATCCTTTGCAACAATGCCTATCCTTGTTTGCAAAACGGACAAGAATAGGACATGTTCTATCTTTTTTGCAGGGCTACGGTTGGACATACAGATACGGACAGTGCACAGTGTGCTGTCCGCATTTTTTGCAAACCCATCACTCGCAGGCCATTCCTGCAGTGTACGTGATGTGCCAGAAACAGTTTAATAAATCTGCCCTACAGTCTTCCATGACCTGTATTAAATAGCACCTGTCAGCAATGTTAACCCCATTGAACCAGACATAATAGTAGGGTCGATCCTACTGATTAAAGTGATTCTTGTCTTGTGAAAATCAGTTGTGGCGTTGCTGAGAATAAAAAAGACTCTTATTCTTTATGCAAACGAGAACTTCAGTGCCACGATCGGCAAGGCCTGCGTGCACTATAGCTCCTCAGCTTTCCAGTTCTGGCCACACCCCTTGGTGCACTAAAGCCCTAATTTGCATACTCTGGAATACTGCAAGACATGTATCATTTATAATAATGATCAGCAGCATCACCCCTACCAGGCAGTATGTGTGGTTTAATAGGGATGATCCTGCTAGCGGGTGCTCTTCAAACAAGCTGCCTACTCATCGTACTAGTGATTCATAACTTTTCTACTCGCAATCACTCTCAGTGCTGTATCTTGCATGGTAGCATACAGCCTAATGTTTTGAATGGAGCCTATAGAAATGCCCACCACTAGTATGCCGTAAGCTCCTTACTTCCCCCTAGTGGTGGCTGCAGGCAGCTAGAATTGTTTTGTTTAACTCTGTGGCTACAGGGGAAATAAAGTATTACACAGTTTACATTGGAATTGCTTTCTGCTCTGGTCAATAACTGAGAGGCGTGAACGGGACTTTCCTCTTCTTACTCTCCATTTCCTAATAAATTAAGCAACAACTTTTCTAAGCCAGACATCTTCTATAAGGGTATGTTCACACAACGAATTTTAAAAATCCACCTACAGAATTGAGCTCCAAAAACTGCTTTCCATTCATTTCGATGCGAGATTCAGTGCAGGATCCGCTCCATGATAGGGCTGGCTGCTTCTTTTTTCCACACAAAAGTTTGAGGGTTTTTTTGGAGCTGATTTGGAGGCAGAAATGAACCAAGGAACTGGAGCTTAGGGTCCTTTATACACAGGCTGATATTCTGCCAAGTATTGGACTCTGATAGTATCATTATGACCGTCTCCGTACAGCATTAAAATGTATGGACTTCGCGGAGGCAAACTTCATTAAAGGGGTTCTCCGGAAATTAAGAAAATGAAAATACTTAAATTTTACTTCATTATAAATATATTCCCAAATACCTTACATTAGTTATAATGGCTCGTTTTGTCTGGGGAGCAATCATTAATAAAAACAAAATGGCCGCTGTCCTATCAGTACACACAAAACCTGTCCTAATCCACATGAGGACAAGTTACTTCACAACGGTGAGCTAAAGAGCTGCCTCCTCCTCCTCTCTGCTCTGCTTGTCAAGGATTATGATCCTGAATACAGTTTAATATGGTAATCAGCTGAATCTCTGTAGGAATAGAGTTCATGAGCAGATGAGGCTAATGACCAGCAGCACTTGTATGCAGTCTCCATTACCACAGTCTGTCCTGTACATCCTCTCTGTACTTCATGTCTCCTCATGAACTCCATTCCTACAGAGATTCATCTGAAGATCTTCTCATCTGTATTTAGGATTATAATCTTTGACAAGTAGGAGAGGAGGATGAGGCAGCTCTTTATCTCAGTGTTGTGAAGTAACTCGTCCTTCTGTGTGATTAGGACAGGTTTTGTGTGTACTAATAGGACGGCGGACATTTTATTTCTCCAAATCATTGCTCCCTAGAAAAAACGAGCCATTATAACTGATGAAAGGTATTTGAGAATATATTTATAACAAAGTAATATTTACATATTTTCATTTTCTTAATTCCCAGAGAACCCTTTTAAGTCCGAAGTCGCTCCAGTCTTCGATTCTACAATCCGAAGTCTGCTTCGGTCCCGGGGTAGCAGTGAATGCCGAAGCTGACTTCGGATTCCTGTTTTAAAATGTTTTTAAAGTTGTAGAAGTTCTTCACCGAAGTCTCGCTCTACTTGGGAGTTAACAAAGTTTGCCTCTGCGAAGCCCATACATTTTAATGCTGCATGGAGTCAGGTCTCCGTACAGCATTAAAATAAAGTTGGGGAACGAATTGACTTAAGACCTTGGATCCGAAGCGCAATTTTCTAACCTCTAGTAATGTGGGTCTGTGACCAGGCCAACGATCATTCGTTCCCAATTATCTGCCTATGTAGATGGGCTGCAAGGAGCTAGGTAAGATAACCATAGACCTCGTTCACACGGTAGTGTTATGGTCAGCATTTGTAAGCCAAAACCAGGAGTGGGTCCAAAATAGAAAGCAAATCTGTCCTTTATACTGTCTATCTCTCTGTAGGTTCAATTCCAGGTTTTGGCTTAAAAATATTAACGCAAAGTACCGACCAGAATGCTACCATGTGAATGGGGCCTTATATTTCTTCTCTATCAGTCTTGTTTTCTTCATCAGTCACCAACATCTTCTCATTGAAGAGACCCAGAAGGTGTATGGAGACTTATTTTCATACAATGCTCCATGGGAAAACATGCAAATTAGCTCATATTGGCCAAAGTCAAAACCCCTCTAAAAGGAAGAGCAACCTATCGCCCCTCCTCAGTACAGAACAGGGTACTGCTTCGGCAGCTCTGAGGGGTACTGGTTCTCATTGGAGAGTCTCAGCCGATGTATGGAGACTTATTTTTAGGCAATGCACTATTGGAAAAATAATATAAAAATGAGTTCCTGTCATCCAAACCAGAGACTCCTCCAAAAAGAAGAGCAACCTATCTGTAGACTACTGGGTCAGGGTTCTTGCCCCTCCTCAGTATAGAGCAGGGTACTGGATGTCAGAATAAGATGTCTTAGACTTGGGGGGGGGTACCAAAAAAACCGAGAGCAAAGCTCCACGGGATATATGTGTTACAATGTAACATGAACATTTGACTTTCTGAATCCTTCATGTAGTACCACGGAATACAATGCAAAGTGATGACCATGCCAGGGTAAAAGCGTCCTCCTTGCTCCTCGACTTGGAAGTGAAAAAGTCCCCGTGAAACCGGTCGCCGTAAACTTTCGTCCCTGTTTGTCACCCAGATTTATGTAATAGATAAATATTGTTATGGGGAAACATTGAGCAGTAACCATGGAAACAGTTATTTGATCTTGCAATAATTAGCTAAGTATTCGGTTGCACAACTCTTTTGCAATCGCCCCATTGCATAGAAGTAGCTTTGTTTGCAGAGTGATGTCACGCCGAGCTTACTCAGTGTCACCGTGTGGAAATCTTCTGTTTTGTAACGCTGCTCCCAGGACAAGTATCATCCAGTCCGTATATTAATCACAATGGAAAGGGCTCACCAGGAACACCACAGCAGCTTTAAAGGAACACTCCAGGAAATAACGGAGGGTGCGTGACTTCTGACTTTGATGTTCGGTGTCATGCTCTGCCCCCTCATGTTCTTCCCTGGATATAACACATTGCCTCCGTTTTGGAGTGCTGCTTTAACATTGCCACACGACAACGCAAACCTTCTCAGCCAGTGGATTGTCTCTACATATGAGGCATTGATGGCATGTCCTTTAAAGGGGTTGTCCTAGCCACAAGATAGGTGATGTGTGTGAACGCTGGGACCCCCATGGGGGTACCCATTGCAGTGGATGGACAGTCAGACATGCACATGGA
Organism: Bufo bufo; assembly: GCF_905171765.1. Taxonomy (NCBI): domain Eukaryota; kingdom Metazoa; phylum Chordata; class Amphibia; order Anura; family Bufonidae; genus Bufo; species Bufo bufo. Next base: position 41,799,601 of record NC_053393.1, on the reverse strand, counting down.
GCGGCCTATTTCCAGAAGTCCTATAAAGAAAGTGGGCATCACTCCATTTAAATGGGAGTCCTGTGCATCGATGGGAATTTCACATAAAAAACAGAATTTTACTTAATATTGACTCTGAGCCAAACACACATGTTAAGGAGGTTGGGCATTAATTTAGGGTTTGGTAAAATGGATAATTGCCCACGGCCTGCTCTGAAAGGTACTGTGTCATCACCAAATATTATTTATTAGTGTATTGTGGTATTATTTGGAAATTTAGCGGTAGTATTATGTGGGAAGTATATGGCAGTAGTATAGTAAATCTTTAAAGGAATATTATTTGGAAACATTATTAACAGATATACACCACAATAGTGGCATATTAAAAGTTGCAGATTTTGTGGCTTGCCATTTTGCGACTTTTCCCTGCTCACGCCACTTCTCCAAAGTGGCATGAAAGGTGAGTGGGTCAGCAGGCCCGGCTCATTTATCATTTCCCACGGCCGGTTTAAACGGCTTAAAGTTGTTGTTTTTTTTTTCACTTCAGCAAGTGCCATTTATCATGTAGAGAGAGTTACTACAAGGCACATACTAATGTAATGTGATTGTCCATATTGCTTCATTTGCTGGTTGAATACATTTTTCCATCTCATTATACAATGATTATTTGCATGGTTATGACCACCCTGTAATCCAGCAGTGGTGGTCGTGCTTGTACACTATAGGAAAAAGTGCCAGCTTTTCTGGTGGCCGGAACTGTGGGAGCGCACATAGGCTGATGCTTTTTCCTATAGTGTGCAAGCACGACCACCTCAGCAAGTTTGCAGGGTGGTCGTAACCCCTGGAAAGGAGCAAGTGTGTAAGGTGATGGGAAAATGAATCCAGCCAGCAGAGGAAGCAATATGGACAATAACAATACATTAGTAAGTGCCTTGTATTAACTTTCTCTACATAATAAATGCTATTTGCTGAAGTGACACAACCCCTTTAAATCTACGCCAGCAAGGGAGCTGGTGAGAATATTAATTGAACTAAATTAAAAGGGTTTTCCCATAATTTTTTTTACTGATGACCTCAGGATAGGTCAACATTATCTGATCGGTGTTGGTCCTACTTCCGGCACCCCCGCCTCCTCATAGCATTTCCAACACAGCGCCGTACATTGTATAGTGGCTGTGCTTGGTATTGCAGTCCAAGTCCATTCATTTGAATAAAACTGAGCTTCACATAGGCCATGTGACCGATAAACGTGATGTCACTGACCTTGGAAGAGGCCACAACGCTGATCAGAGCCAGGAATTGGACCTCCACTGCTCAGATATTGATGACCTACCTTATGGACAGGATCAAGATTTTACTCCCGGAAAACCCCTTTAACATGCCAGACTCCTACTAATAACATCAAGCTTGTGTACGATCTCGCAAAGTATTTGTCACCAGGACTATTTCCGAATTATTATTATTTATTATTAAAGCGCCATTCATTCCATAGCGCTGTACATATGATAAGCGGTGCACATACATAATACAGACAATTTCACTAAGCATGAACAAGACAAGCTACACACTGGTGCAGAAGGAGAGAGGGCCCTGCCCATGAGGGCTTACAATCTACATGGTATGGGAGGACACAGTAGGTGCGGGTGAAGTTGGTCATGGCGGTATGGAGGCAGCAGGGTCACTGGTTGTAGGCTTGTCTGAAGAGGTGGGTTTTCAGGTTTCTTTTGAAGGATTCCGCTGTTGGTGAGAGTCTGATATGTTGGGGTAGAGAGTTCCAGAGTGTGGGGGATGCACGGGAGAAATCTTGGAGGCGATTGTGGGAAGAGGGGATAAGAGGAGAGGAGAGAAAGAGGTCTTGTGAGGATCGGAGATTGTGTGTGGGGATGTATCGGGAAAGTAGCTCGGAGATGTAGGGAGGGGACAGGTTGTGGACGGCCTTGTATGTATTTGTTAGTATTTTGAACTGAATTTGCTGGGCAATGGGAAGGCAGTAAAGGGATTGGCAGAGGGGAGAGGCAGAGGAGTAATAGGGTGAGAGGTGGATTAGTCGGGCAGCAGAGTTGAGGATAGATTGGAGGGGTGTGAGAGTGCTATATGGAAAGCCACAGAGGAGAGTTTTGCAGTAGTCTAGGTGGGAGATGATGAGGGCATGTAGAAGCATTTTCTCAGACTCAAAGCTGAGGAAGGCGGGAGATGTTTTTGAGGCGGTCAGAAGGAGAGGGCAGAATCCAAGGTCACTCCAAGGCAGCGGACTTGGTTGACCGGGGAGAATGTGCAGCCATTGATCGTGATAGGTCTGGGGGGGGAGGTTGAGCAAGATGGGGGAAAGATGAAGAGATCTGTTTTATCAGTGTTAAGTTTTAGAAAGTGAGATGAGAAGGAGGATGATATAGAAGATAGACATTGTGGGATTCTGGATAGTAAGGTAATGATGTCTGGACCAGAGAGGTAGATTTGTGTGTCGTCAGCATAAAAGTGATACTGAAAGCCATGGGAGTCTATGAGCTGTCCCAGGCCGAAAGTGTAGATAGAGAAGAGCAGGGGTCCTAGGACAGAGCCTTGCGAGACACCAACAGAGGGAATGAAACGAGGAGGTGGTGTGAGAGTGGGAGACACTAAACGTCCGTTCTATGAGGTATGATGTGATCCAGGAGAGAGCCAGGTCAGTGAGGCCAAGAGATGAGAGAGTTTGTAACAGAAGGGAGTGGTCGACAGTGTTAAAGGCAGAGGACAAGTCAAGGAGAAGCAGGACAGAGTAATGTTTTTTGGTTTTGGCTGTTAGTAGGTCATTGGTGACTTTGGTAAGGGCAGTCTCAGTCGAGTGGTGGGGTCGGAAGCCAGATTGTAGCCGGACAAAGAGGGAGCAGGAGGAGAGGAGAGAGGACAGTTCTGAATGGACATGTTGTTCAAGTAGCTTTGAGGCAAATGGAAGAAGTGATATGGAGCGATCACTGGACAAAGAAGATGGGTCAAGTGAAGGCTTTTTGAGGATGGGTGTAATGATAGCATGTTTAAAACCAGAATCATAAGTTTTGTACTTTTCTGTTCAAATGGGTTCAATGGCTCCTGGTGTAATTTTGTGCTGTCACTTCTGTTTCCTCACTCTGTAAAAATGTAAAGAAGAGGGATCTAAGTCCAAATTTTGGCCCCGGATGTAGAGAACATTTTTGTCTTCCCCTAAGGCCCCATGATCACCACCGTATGTGTTTTGTGGTCTGCAAAACATGGATACGGGCCGTGTGCATGCCGCCATATTTTTGTCATCCTATCCTTGTTGGGAAAACGGACAACAATAGGACATGTTCTATCTTTTTTGCTGGCCAGTGGAAGGGACAACACACTGTGCTATCTACATTTTTTGCGGCCACATTGTATTGAATGGTTTGTATCTGATCCGCAAAAAGTGTGGATCTCATGTGGAACAACAATCCGGTTGATTGCATGGGGCCTAATCCTGATCTAGGAGACAAGCTCTTACATCCAGGCTTGATTGACTTCTCTGACCTCCTGTCATCCTTCAGGCCTAGGCGGGAGATCACTGGTCCTTCAGGCCTAGATGGGAGATCACCTCCTGAAGAAACGTCCAGTGGATACAACTCAGAAATTATTAAAACCTTTTTGTCTAGACTAAAGAAAGGCCTGTTGCTCACGAGCAAGTTCAATTTGGGAAATGAACCCCGTGTGATGGCCCCACTTCCTGACCAAACACTGCTCCTCTAACCGGAACTCACAGCACCATAATGATTTATGATGCTGCCAGTTCCTGCCTGACCGCAGGTCTTCTGTGCTGTACTCACGGCATCTTGTGGTACAGTACAGTAGACCCATGGTCAGGCGGGATCTGACAGCATCATAAGTCATATGGGTGCGATGGGAAGAGAAAGCGGCGCACCTCAATAATAAGAAATCACTTCTACCCCAGTGCTCAATCCTGAAGATTCCTGATCAATGGTCCTTGAAGACAGAGTTGGACAAATGTTGGGGATACAACATGGGTAACACTTCCCTTTTAGAGGGAGCATTCTCTCGGGAGTCCAAATCCACTCATGCATCTTTAGGGGCAATTAAAAATAAAAGTGTTCCCTACATCTAGGCCTAAGAAATGTCCTTCTTACCCCTATATACCGGTTCCGGATGGTCAAAACTGATGACGGTTTCCCTTTGAAGGGCTAGTCCATAAAAAGAAATGGTTGCTTTCTTACAAAACAGTCTCATGCCTGTGCACAGGTTGTGCATGGTATTGCAACTCTGTCTCATTAACTTGCACCGAGATGCAATAATGGACACAACCTGTGGTGCTGCTTTTGGAGGAAAGCAGCCATGTTTTTCTAATTCTGTAAGGCAGTGTTTAGTGAAATCCAGCAGACCGTTTCGGCAGAGGACATCTCTGGTTCTGACATAGCCGTAAAGTGCTGCCGGACCCCATTGACTATAATGGGAACCCGCGGAGATCCGTCCGCCCCCTGCAGATATGCTGGAATTCGGACAGACAGAAGTGGCTGCACGCCACCCACAACTGTGCCCAATGACTTTATTCAGTGCATGCTTCTAAGAAGTCGCAGCGAACTTGCAACAATCCCAAGATTTATTTATTTTTACCATGACTGACTTTTTGCAATTATTGTACCAGTTTTACCCTCCTAAAGGGGTTGTGCGCTTTATTTATATTGATGACTTATCTTCAGGATAGGTCATCAGTATCAGATAGGCGGGGGTCCGACTCCTGACACCCCCACCGATCAGCTGTTTGAAGAGAAGGCCGAGCTTGTGTGAGCCGTCGCACCCACAGTGGTGAGCAGTTTATTTACACCTAAGCTGTCCCATTTACTTCTATGGGATGGCTCTGTATAGGAAGGAGCCGTCCCATAGAAGTGAATGCGGACGGTGCACCTGATCACCGCTGTGGTTGTGACAGCGAGCAGGTAAATAATAAAGAGAAGACAGTGCTTGCACAAGCATCGAGGGTGCCGGGTATTGATGACCTATCCTGAGCATATTTCGTCAATATAAATAGAGCAAGCAACCCCTTTAAGGAAACATCAAACTGGCGTGTTGATCATGTGAGGCCCTACAATTAAAGATACCTCGCTCTAAGGCCTTATGCTTACGACCTGACGTGATTTGCAGATCTGCAGTTTCAGGACCATGGTTTGCATGCCACCGTTTTCTCTGTCCACAAAATGGACAAGTATAGGACATGTTTTTTTTTTTTTGTTTTTTTGTGTTTTGTTTTTAAGGGCCTGCAGCATGGACATACGGATGCAGACATATTTTGAATTGGTCCGCTTCCGATCTGCAACAAAAATCCAGTCGTGTGCATGAGGCCTAAGTAGAAACAGTGTGACTTCCAAGACCCTCTCAGCTTTCTCAAGGGTTATTAAGACCGTTGTAAGTCTGTCCCTCCCATTACTCACCATATAAACAAATGGCGAGGCCTGAAATTAAGTGGAAATTAATCCTACTATTTCATAGTCATGCTGAATCAGGTGACATAGTTCATCTACTCTCCATCCGTATTAGCAATTAGTTCATGATTCAAGGTGATGGAATCTGCTCTATCACTCTTCTCTTCTGACCGGCAATCTTGTGTTTTCTTACTTTACCCATAAATGTGATAAAATCAAGGCTTAGGGATTGTAAAAACAATCTATGCCTGAACAGAACGTTAAAAAATAAAACAATAAATCTTTATTTCGTATGTTTATTAAAGCAAAGGAGCAAGGAGCTCACGTGTAACACCTAATCAGGCTGACAAGTGTCACCCCATAGGGGGGTGGGAGGCCATATAGATATCTGCCTACACCTGCCGTCCTTCAAGATTGATGGAAGAGAAGAAGGCTCTATACACACACCCCTATTTCAAAGGCTTTACAGTTGAGATGTGGCACTATCAGAAATATATTATCAACACTAGTGCCACTCTTCCCAAAAAACTCAGCACTTTGTCATTGGCACAACTGAGGGATATCCTCAGGACACCTCCCTAAGGCAGAATCAAACAGTAGGCTCTGTGTGGCGGCCTCGTTTCATATGGTCGCCCACGGGGACAGCGCTTTGGTTTTACGCCTACTCCTTTCACCGATTGAGGTGTTATTTAGTTATATGAGGGATGTATACGACAAAGAACACATTTAGGAGATTCAGTTAGGGATTGTAAAAATCTGTATGTCCCTGGTCATAGGGGACGGACAAATCAAAAGCCATGGGATGTTATTGACCTTATCCACCCCTTATTGCTTGGCATATCTAAAATCTCCGTTGAGGTTTTCTATATTTAAAGGAATTTGCCAGTCATTTAAGGGGCTATCCAAGACCTATAATTACCCTCAAATGCCTGGGCCCCTCACACAGATTATACTTACCTCGCTCCCCAGCACCCGCGTCGCTTCTGATGCCGGCCCAGGCTCCGCTGCATCTCCTCGTTGCACGGATAAAAACATCCAGCGACGGGAATGAACCTCCCTAGCATCGCGGGTGATGCTAGGCTCATTTCTGTTGCAGCCTGCTAATCCCCCCCTGATGTTTTCATCCATGAGACGGGGAAATGCAAGGTGGCTGTGCGGGCATCAGAAATAATGTGGAGCGAGGTAAATACAACCTCTGTGAGGGGCCAGGGCATATGGGGGGCATTATAAGTAAGGATCTAACTCCCAGTATCCCCAACAATCAGGAGTTGGGCGAGCGATGCGGCCTCTTCGAAGTATATTAAACACAGCGCCATACATTGTATAGTGGCTGTACTTGGTATTGCAGTTGAATCCCATTCAATGCACAGAGGCAATTTGACCGATGGAGGTTACATCACAGGCAAAGGAAGAGGCTGCAGCATTCACCCGAGCACCGCAGCCCCTTCCAACTGCTGATCAGCTTGAGTGCCGGGAGTCAGACCCCCACTATAAGATAGGTCATCAGTATTTATTTCTCTGAAACCTCCTTTAAGATGTATGACGTTTTAACAGCAGATCAGTGGGGAGTCCTCTCCTGCATTACGGAAACGGGACGGATCCGTTTTGCAGCCCATAGACTTCTATTATGACAGAATGACTAACGAAATGCCTCTAAAGGCATTCCGTCATAGAATTGCGTTATGGTCCGTGGTAACAGAATCCATAACGCAATTCTGTTTTTACCACCAAACGAAGCGTGAAAGAATTTCATAACATGAAATTCGCTCATCTCTAACCTGGAACATTGCAGACAACATGGTTAGATCTTTTGTTTAGGGATCATACAAAAATGTTGCCATTATGTCCTTATTTAATAAGTTGTCGTATTATTATAAGACTTCAGGCTTCGAAGACTTCTCTTTCTGTCTACTTTTGTCGACATTTGCTCCTCCATGCTAATGTGTAACATAAAGCCCATTCCGGTCACCTAAGGTTATGAAGCTTTCAGGTCAGGATCATGGAGAGATGGAACCATCATCAATTAACCAAGACTGTACTACGGAGAATCTGCCTTCATTAGCACAAACACGACTATTTATACCTCAGCCAGGTCCTTGGGTGCTCCAGCAGTTAATAATTGCGCCTGGCACATGTGACGGGACGCGGGCATTCATTCGTTAATGTTTCATCATGTTCTGACCTAGATGATCTCGTCCTCAGCAATTTTTGCCGCTCCATCCTGCCTGTTCTTAATTAGTGGCTCTGGAAACTTTTCCGTCTTCTCATGCGACCTACCTTCCATTTAACTCTATACGTGTGACCTACCTTCCATTCATCTCTATATGTATTGTTTATATATGGATTACTAGGGCTTGTGTACCGACAGAATGCAGATGGTTTATTGGAAGATGCAGCACCTGAAGTGTGAGCCTTACTTATCACCAAGGTCATCTACTGTACCTACCTTATTTCTAGAAATAGGGGATATGGCAAAGAATTAGCAATATGAGGACAGTTACTTGCATCAGACAAATGGAATATATGTACGAGAGGCTCAATAATTGTTACAGGATGACCCCGGAATTGGGAGAAGTTACTACGTTCTTGCACAAGAAATGGTCAGACATATAAGCATGTCTTCACATGGCGTCTTGCAGTGTCTGTCAGAAGTACAGATTACGACTAGCGGTGTCCTTTGGAGGTACAGTATATGTTGGGAGGATTTTCTGATATATTCCTCCAATGGATGCCACTGTACAAGTATACTAATTGTTTTTTGCTGGATTCCTCTGTATGGAACACCACAGCAGATTGTACTGTTCTATAGAGCAGAGAAACGGACCATTTCTGACCTCATCAGGTGAATACTCTGATTTATGCACTGGTTGCTTTCCCGGTGCAAATGAACTTTGCAAAATACAGTGCAAAAGCAACCTAGTGTCCTCTCGTGATGGAGCCATGACAGCTATAACCCGCTTTCAAATGGATCCCAATGAATAAAGACAGATCCTTTTGGGTCCATAAGGTTTCCACCAGGGTTCCGGTAGTTTGGATGGAAATAATGAAACCACAGTTCTGGAAGCAACAAATGCAAATATGATAATTGCCTAAGAGTGGTCATAAACCTTAGATGAATGTTGGTCCAGTCTGTAAATTCTGGAGGGACTCGATGACCATCTAATGGGTATGGGGGTATCTCAACTCCTCTCTGACATCAGGATAGAGTAAGGGCACCTCATACACATTAGATGGATGGCTGGTCCATGGATCTTCAACATGCTCGCTCCTTTAGTTCTCAAGGCTCTCCTCATTGAGAACGTGTTCAGCCGACCACGCATGCATGTGGACTGGTGTGGTTGGAAGGAATAGCTATCGACCGAATGACAGACATCGATCTAAGGTGTACAGTCACCTTAACACTATTAATACGACCACCAACCGCTTCCCCCTCTGACACTGGGGATATAACCCATTTACATGTCTTCTAAATGAGACACTGAAATATAAGGCTCTTCATATCTTATCTGACTGGTGACGAGTCCAATAAAAAAACTTTCTATCCATTGCATCATTTTTTTTCTCTCCCAGGATGTAATCTCTTTTACTCCATTTTCCTCATTGATTGGATCCACTAGGGAAGGGATCAGCAACCTCCGGCATTTCAGATGTTCTAAAACTACAACTCCCAGAATGCTTGTGAGAACAACCAAGGCATGTTTGTATGCTGGGATTTGTAGTTTCACAGCAGCTGGAGTGCCGAAGGTTGCTGATCCCTGCACTAGGGTATATCTTTGGATATTCAAGTGTATCCACTCGGCTTAAATCTCCGCCGACAACTAAAACGTGTTTTGAACCGCCATGATGCATCTCCAGTGACATATATATATATAGAAGGGGTTTTCTGGGACTTAGATGTCGACAAGCCACCCTCACGATAGGTCATCAATGTGAGATCAGCGGAGGTCCGCCAACCGGCACCCCGAGCGATCTCACTGTTTCATACAGCTGCAGGTGGCGGAACCTATACAGTGAATGGAGCTGGAAGCAATAAGGTTCCATCAACCGTGTGATGGCCGTGCCTGGAAGCTGAGCTGCAGTACGCTGATGCCAGGGGCTGTCATAAACACCTGATTTTGGGGGATGCCAGGTATCATATCTCCACCAATCTGGTATTGATGACCTATCCTGAGGATAGCCCATTAATATCTAAGCACCGGAAAACCCTTTAAATCCTTTCTGTATGAGTAGTACATACTTGGTCTGGGTTCCTATCCATTAGTTGTGACTGCCCAGTTGTTTTATGCCTGAGGCGGCGAACATAGTTTGCAGGTGTCCATGTTGTCCGTGTCCATGTCAGTCGGCTGCATGCAACTTTTTTCTTTCTGGCTCGGAAAAGGGGCTGTCCAACATCAGGTTCCATCTATCAGGATCCATCACTGTTTTGTTCCTTATCATTAAGGAGCAGAAAAATGGTCTTATCGTTAATGGAAGTCCTCTGGCATTAGTTGTACCCCCTTTTCAAACTAAAATGCCTTATCTTTTTCTGTTGTTTAAAAAAAATAAGTAAATGAATACCTCTAATGTCAGAGGATTCCTGTAGCTGGGTGGGGTGGATGATGCAACTCTTCGAGCATTCCTCTATACACAACTCACCGCTCATAGGGATTTATTAGACAGGGTCCATTTTTAGATCACCGCTACCTGTGATCTGTGTTTAGGGAATGCAGTAAAAGTTGAGACGGATCCATACCCAGTCCCAGGGAAGAGAAAAATAAAATATATACATCTACAGTCAGGTCCATAAATATTGAGACATCGACACAATTCTAACATTTTTGGCTCTATACACCACCACAATGGATTGGAAATAAAACAAACAAGATGTGCTTTACCTGCAGACTGTCAGCTTTAATTTGAGGGCATTTGCATCCAAATCAGGTGAACGGTGTAGGAATTACCACAGTTTGCATATGTGCCTCCCACTTGTTATGGAACCAAAAGTAATGGGACAGAATAATAATCATAAATCAAACTTTCACTTTTTAATACATGGTTGCAAATTCTTTGCAGTCAATTACAGCCTGAAGTCTGGAACGCATAGACATCACCAGACGCTGGGTTTCATCCCTGGTGATGCTCTGCCAGGCCTCTACTGCAACTGTCTTCAGTTCCTGCTTGTTCTTGGGGCATTTTCCCTTCAGTTTTGTCTTCAGCAAGTGAAATGCATGCTCAATCGGATTCAGGTCCGGTGATTGACTCGGCCATTGCATAACATTCCACTTCTTTCCCTTAACCACCTCCGGACCGCTGTACGCACAGACGCGTCCTGGAGGTGGTTGTTTAATTCCTCCTGGACGCGCCGGCGCGTCCTCTCGCGAGATTTCGGTCACAGCCGGCCCGCGCATGCGCATCGCGGGCCGGCAAAAGTTCGAGGAGTATTTCATCAGCAACCTGCCGGCCAATGATCGTCGCTGGCAGGTTGCTGATTTTTAAAAAATCGAATCACAAGCCAGATAACAGATCATATTAGTAAATATGATCTGTTATATGGCTTCTCTGCTCCTCTGCTGGTCCTTTTCGTCGGTTGGATCCAGCAGAGAAGCAGACATCACTGTGAGTACACACCAAACACTGCCCTTAGCCCCTGATCACCATCCATCACCCCCATCATCCAAATTAACCCCTTGATCGCCCCCTGTCAATCACTTAGTGAAAGACAAAAAGTGATCAGTGTAAACTGACACTTTTTTTTTTCACTAGTATTGGCTGTTAGGTTTTAGGGATAGTTTAGGCCCCTTGGTTAGGTAGTTAGCGTCAGTTAGCGCCCACCCCACCGCACCGCAGTCACTTTTATTCGCTGTTTAGCGTATCGCTAATCAGCATTTGTACTTTTATAGTATCTGTAAGTGATCAAAACTGATCACGGTCAGATCTATAATAGTATTAGTGTCACTTTAGTTCGCCCTCCACCCAAAACGCAGTGTTTGCCCGATCAGGCCTGATCGGTCGCCCACACGTGCGTTCACCCACGCCCGCCCCACCGCAGTGACAAAAAATTATTTTTTTTTGATCACTGCACATTCACTTTACACGCTCTGCGGCGATAAAAAAATCAGTTTTGATATTTTTTATCAACCGCAGCGGCCTCCGGTACTTCGCTAGCCTCCCCTTTGTAAGACAGGCTTGCTTTTTTTCTTGGGTAGTCTCAGGGAATACCCCTAAATTTAGTAGTCCAAATGTCAAACAGGGGGTATTCTTCTGAAGAGGCCTACAGGATTCTGACCCAGTCGGATGAGGAGTGGGAACCCTCATCTGACGAATCTAGCGGGTCAGAATATGAACCTGTAGAAAGCAGTGGCTCTCTGACCCAAAGTTCGGACGAGGAGGTTGAGGTCCCTGGCAGCACCAGGCGTACCCGGCCCCGTGTCGCTAGACCACAGGTTATGCAGGATCCGCTTCAAGAGCAGCAGAGTGGGGCTGTCGCTGCCGGATCACGTGGTGAGGCATACACCAGCAGCGCAGCCCTTCCTGGACCTAGTACCAGCACTGCCGTACAACATGGTGAAGTAGCGAGCACCAGAAGGGCAGTTGAAGCTGGTACGGTGGCACGTGCACTAGTTACCCCGTCGCAGCCACCGCGCAGACAGGCCCGTAGAGCCCCTAGAATCCCTGAGGTGCTGGCAAACCCTGATTGGCAGTCACCAACTTCAGCCACACCATTAGTTCCCCCTTTCACCGCCCAGTCTGGAGTTCGGGTTGAGACGGCTCAGATCAGTACGGCCCTGGGATTTTTTGAGCTGTTCTTGACTGCGGAGCTCTTGGACTTAGTCGTGGCAGAGACCAACCAGTATGCCACACAATTTATAACCGCAAACCCGGGAAGCTTTTATGCCCAGCCTTTCCGGTGGAAACCAGTCCAAGTTTCCGAACTTAAAATTTTTCTGGGCCTTCTCCTCAACATGGGCCTGACAAAAAAGCATGAATTGCGGTCATATTGGTCAACGCACCCAATTCATCACATGCCCATGTTCTCTGCTGCTATGTCCAGGACACGATTTGAGGCCATCCTGCGTTTCCTGCACTTTAGCGACAACACCACCTCCCGTCCCAGAGGCCACCCAGCTTTTGACCGGCTCCACAAAATTCGGCCCCTCATAGACCATTTCAACCAGAAATTTGCAGATTTGTATACCCCTGAGCAAAACATCTGCGTAGACGAGTCCCTAATACATTTTACCGGGCGCCTTGGCTTCAAACAATACATCCCAAGCAAGCGTGCCCGGTATGGGGTCAAATTGTATAAGCTCTGTGAAAGGGCCACAGGCTATACCCACAAATTTCGGATCTATGAGGGAAAAGATCAGACCCTGGAGCCGGTCGGTTGCCCTGACTACCTGGGGAGCAGTGGGAAGACAGTCTGGGACTTGGTGTCACCCTTATTCGGCAAGGGGTACCATCTTTATGTGGACAATTTTTACACAAGTGTGGCCCTCTTTAGGCATTTGTTTCTAGAACGGATTTGCGCCTGCGGCACCGCGCGAACTAGTCGCGTGGGCTTCCCCCAACGGCTTGTAACCACCCGTCTTGCAAGGGGGGAGAGGGCTGCCTTGTGTAACGAAGAACTGCTCGCGGTGAAATGGAGAGACAAGCGTGACGTTTACATGCTCTCCTCCATTCACGCAGACACGACAATACAAATTCAAAGGGCAACCCGTGTCATTGAAAAGCCCCTCTCAGTCCACGACTATAATTTGCTCATGGGAGGGGTGGACTTCAATGACCAGATGTTGGCTCCCTATTTAGTTTCCCGCAGAACCAGACGCTGGTATAAGAAGGTGTCTGTATATTTAATTCAATTGGCGCTCTACAATAGTTTTGTTCTCTACAGTAAGGCTGGGAGAACACGATCCTTCCTCAAATTCCAGGAAGAGATCATCGAGAACCTCCTTTACCCAGGAGGTTCCGTGGCCCCATCCACCAGTGTAGTTAGCCGTCTACACGAGCGACATTTCCCCAGTGTCGTTGCTGGTACCTCAACCCAACCGCCACCCCGAAAAAAATGTCGTGTCTGTAGCAGGAGTGGAATAAGGCGTGACACCCGCTATTTCTGTCCTGACTGTCCGGACCACCCTGCCCTATGCTTAGGAGAGTGTTTCCGGAAGTACCACACACAGGTACACCTAGCATAGGGATCACATCTCACCAGGACAGGCACACAGGGCTATTAGGGCCCTTTCTCTCACAGCTGCTGCAAACCTCTCCTTTCACCTGGGATAAAGTGCATAACGTACTTCGCCACATCTTTGGGCGATTTGCGCTTTGCACATTGTCCCATGGGGAAGGAGAGGTTTGTTCTATAAAGGTAAAAAAAAAAAAAAAAAAAAAAAAATTACCGGTAAGTAAAAAAGTTAAAAAAGTTTAAAAAAGTTAATATGTTCTGTTCTAAAGTTAATAAAGTTATTGCTTTGCGGCCTGGTTTTTTCTTTTTTGTTTTGTTTTTTTTACCTTCCAGGTGGACCAACCGATCGACCAGCTGCAGCACTGATGTGCATTCGGACAGAAGCATTGCGCTGCTGTCAGATTACACGCAAGTCGGTGTATGCGGCGCTGCAAGACGAGATTTCTCCTCTGCAGTAAAAGATATGTTTGCCGAGGCATATGAGCTGAGGAGGTGGCGGTGTTCATATACTTTGGCAAACACTTTGTATATATAAAAAAAAAAATCCCGGCAATGATTTATTCATCCACATCGATTGATGTGAATGGAGAAATCTGGTTTGCCAGGGCATACGAGCTGAAGTGGGTATGGATGTTGGGCGGAGCTCCTATGTCCTGGCAGACGCCTTTCCCCTCCTTTTTCTTTTTTTGGCAGAGATTTTTTCATCCACATTGATCGATGCGAATGAAGAAATCTGTGCCGTTCATTTTTTTCTTTCAGCCCAGAGGCTGAACGGAAAAAAAAAATCTCATTACCCGTATGCTCAATATAAGGAGAATAGCAGAAACTCCTAATGCTGGCCATACATGTAATGATTGCGGAGACCCTCAAATGCCAGGGCAGTACAAACACCCCACAAATAACACCATTTTGGAAAGAAGACACCCCAAGGTATTCGCTGAGGGGCATATTGAGTACATGAAAGATTGAAATTTTTGTCCCAAGTTAGCGGAAAGGGAGACTTTGTGAGAACAAAATCAAAAAAATCAATTTCCACTAACTTGTGCCAAAAATTATTTTTTTCTATGAACTCGCCATGCCCCTCATTGAATACCTTGGGGTGTCTTCTTTCCAAAATGGGGTCACATGTGGGGTATTTATACTGCCCTGGCATTTTAGGGGCCCCAAAGCGTGAGAAGAAGTCTGGTATCCAAATGTCTAAAAATGCCCTCCTAAAAGGAATTTGGGCCCCTTTGCCCACCTAGGCTGCAAAAAAGTGTCACACATCTGGTATCTCCGTACTCAGGAGAAGTTGAGGAATGTGTTTTGGGGTGTCTTTTTACATATACCCATGCTGGGTGAGATAAATATCTTGGTCAAATGCCAACTTTGTATAAAAAAATGGGAAAAGTTGTCTTTTGCCAAGATATTTATCTCACCCAGCATGGGTATATGTAAAAAGACACCCCAAAACACATTCCTCAACTTCTCCTGAGTACGGAGATACCAGATGTGTGACACTTTTTTGCAGCCTAGGTGGGCAAAGGGGCCCACATTCCAAAGAGCACCTTTCGGATTTCACAGGTCATTTACCTACTTACCACACATTAGGGCCCCTGTAAAATGCCAGGGCAGTATAACTACCCCACAAGTGACCCCATTTTGGAAAGAAGACACCCCAAGGTATTCCGTGAGGGGCATGGTAAGTTCCTAGAATTTTTAATTTTTAGTCACAAGTTAGTGGAAAATGATGATTTTTTTTTTTTTTTTTTTCATACAAAGTCTCATATTCCACTAACTTGTGACAAAAAATAAAAACTTCCATGAACTCACTATGCCCATCAGCGAATACCTTGGGGTCTCTTCTTTCCAAAATGGGGTCACTTGTGGGTTAGTTATACTGCCCTGGCATTCTAGGGGCCCAAATGTGTGGTAAGGAGTTTGAAATCAAATTCTGTAAAAAATGACCTGTGAAATCCGAAAGGTGCTCTTTGGAATATGGGCCCCTTTGCCCACCTAGGCTGCAAAAAAGTGTCACACATCTGGTATCTCCGTACTCAGGAGAAGGTGGGGAATGTGTTTTGGGGTGTCATTTTACATATACCCATGCTGGGTGAGGGAAATATCTTGGCAAAAGACAACTTTTCCCATTTTTTTATACAAAGTTGGCATTTGACCAAGATATTTATCTCACCCAGCATGGGTATATGTAAAAAGACACCCCAAAACACATTCCTCAACTTCTCCTGAGTACGGAGATACCAGATGTGTGACACTTTTTTGCAGCCTAGGTGGGCAAAGGGGCCCACATTCCAAAGAGCACCTTTCGGATTTCACAGGTCATTTTTTACTGAATTTGATTTCAAACTCCTTACCACACATTTGGGCCCCTAGAATGCCAGGGCAGTATAACTACCCCACAAGTGACCCCATTTTGGAAAGAAGAGACCCCAAGGTATTCGCTGATGGGCATAGTGAGTTCATGGAAGTTTTTATTTTTTGTCACAAGTTAGTGGAATATGAGACTTTGTATGAAAAAAATAAAATAAAAAAAAAATCATCATTTTCCACTAACTTGTGACAAAAAATAAAAAATTCTAGGAACTCGCCATCCCCTCACGGAATACCTTGGGGTGTCTTCTTTCCAAAATGGGGTCACTTGTGGGGTAGTTATACTGCCCTGGCATTCTAGGGGCCCAAATGTGTGGTAAGGAGTTTGAAATCAAATTCAGTAAAAAATGACCTGTGAAATCCGAAAGGTGCTCTTTGGAATATGGGCCCCTTTGCCCACCTAGGCTGCAAAAAAGTGTCACACATCTGGTATCTCCGTACTCAGGAGAAGTTGAGGAATGTGTTTTGGGGTGTCTTTTTACATATACCCATGCTGGGTGAGATAAATATCTTGGTCAAATGCCAACTTTGTATAAAAAAAATGGGAAAAGTTGTCTTTTGCCAAGATATTTCTCTCACCCAGCATGGGTATATATAAAATGACACCCCAAAACACATTCCCCACCTTCTCCTGAGTACGGAGATACCAGATGTGTGACACTTTTTTGCAGCCTAGGTGGGCAAAGGGGCCCATATTCCAAAGAGCACCTTTCGGATTTCACAGGTCATTTTTTACTGAATTTGATTTCAAACTCCTTACCACACATTTGGGCCCCTAGAATGCCAGGGCAGTATAACTACCCCACAAGTGACCCCATTTTGGAAAGAAGAGACCCCAAGGTATTCTCTGATGGGCATAGTGAGTTCCTAGAACTTTTTATTTTTTGTCACAAGTTAGTGGAATATGAGACTTTGTAAGAAAAAAAAAAAAAAAATCATCATTTTCCGCTAACTTGTGACAAAAAATAAAAAGTTCTATGAACTCACTATGCCCATCAGCGAATACCTTAGGGTGTGTACTTTCCGAAATGGGGTCATTTGTGGGGTGTTTGTACTGTCTGGCCATTGTAGAACCTCAGGAAACATGACAGGTGCTCAGAAAGTCAGAGCTGCTTCAAAAAGCGGAAATTCACATTTTTGTACCATAGTTTGTAAACGCTATAACTTTTACCCAAACCATTTTTTTTTTACCCAAACATTTTTTTTTTATCAAAGACATGTAGAACAATAAATTTAGAGCAAAATTTATATATGGATCTCGTTTTTTTTTGCAAAATTTTACAACTGAAAGTGAAAAATGTCATTTTTTTGAAAAAAAATCGTTAAATTTCGATTAATAACAAAAAAAGTAAAAATGTCAGCAGCAAAGAAATACCACCAAATGAAAGCTCTATTAGTGAGAAGAAAAGGAGGTAAAATTCATTTGGGTGGTAAGTTGCATGACCGAGCAATAAACGGTGAAAGTAGTGTAGGTCAGAAGTGTAAAAAGTGGCCTGGTCTTTCAGGGTGTTTAAGCACTGGGGGCTGAGGTGGTTAAAAACCTCTTTGGTTGCTTTTGCAGTATGCTTTGGGTCATTGTCCATCTGCACTGTGAAGCGCCGTCCAATGAGTTCTGAAGCATTTGGCTGAATATGAGCAGATAATATTGCCCGAAACACTTCAGAATTCATCCTGCTGCTTTTGTCAGCAGTCACATCATCAATAAATACAAGAGAACCAGTTCCATTGGCAGCCATACATGCCCACACCATTAGACTACCACCACCATGCTTCACTGATGAGGTGGTATGCTTAGGATCATGAGCAGTTCCTTTCCTGCTCCATACTCTTCTCTTAACATCACTCTGGTACAAGTTAATCTTGGTCTCATCTGTCCATAGGATGTTGTTCCAGAACTGTGAAGGCTTTTTTAGATGTCGTTTGGCAAACTCTGGCCTTCCTGTTTTTGAGGCTCACCAATGGTTTCCATCTTGTGGTGAATCCTCTGTATTCACTCTGGTGAAGTCTTCTCTTGATTGTTGACTTTGACACACCTACCTCCTGGAGAGTGTTCTTGATCTGCCAACTGTTGTGAAGGGTGTTTTCTTCACCAGGGAAATAATTCTTCGGTCATCCACCACAATTGTTTTCTGTGTTTTTCCGGGTCTTTTGGTGTTGCTGAGCTCACCGGTGCGTTCCTTCTTTTTAAGAATGTTCCAAACAGTTGTTTTGGCCACGCCTAATGTTTTTGCTATCTCTCTGATGGGTTTGTTTTGTTTTTTTAGCTTAATGATGGCTTGCTTCACTGATAGTGACAGCTCTTTGGATCTCATCTTAAGAGTTGACAGCAACAGATTCCAAATGTAAATAGCAGACTTGAAATAAACCCTGGACCTTTTATCTGCTCATTGTAATTGGGATAATGAGGGAATAACACACATCTGGCCATGGAACAGCTGAGAAGCCAATTGTCCCATTACTTTTGGGACCTTAACAAGTGGGAGGCACATATGCAAACTGTTGAAATTCCTGCACCGTTCACCTGATTTGGATGTAAATACCCTCAAATTAAAGCTGACAGTCTGCAGGTAAAGCACCTCTTGTTCGTTTCATTTCAAATCCATTGTGGTGGTGTATAGAGCCAAAAATGTTAGAATTGTGTCGACGTCCCAATATTTATGGACCTTACCGTATATCGACACATCGCGGATCGGGTTGACAGATTACTGGGAGGGGCTGGAGAAGATCCAGCGGTCATGGTCCATATTAAGACCAATGACAATGTTAGAAGCAGGTGGAGCGTCCTTAAAAATGATTTTAGGGATTTAGGTCACAGGCTTAGGGCAAGGGCCTCAAAGGTAGTATTTTCCGAAATACTACTGGTACCAAGAGCCACACAAGAAAGGCAGCGGGAGATTAGGAAGATTAACAAGTGGCTCAAGAACTGGTGTAGGAAGGAGGGGTTTTGGTTCCTGGAGAACTTGGCCGACTTCTCTATCGGCTACAGGCTCTATCGTATGGACGGGCTGCACCTCAATGGGGAAGGGGCAGCTGTGTTGGGGAAGAAGATGGCTAGAGGAGTGTTTAAACTAGGGCCTGGGGGGAGGGTAACTACGTTAAAGGAGGGGAAGATAGAGTGCAGATAGAGACCGGGGGCAATGTAGTGGGACTGGGGGAGGAATGGAAGGAGGGACTAGAACAGTTCAGAAGGAAAGGTGTAGGGTAAAAAATATACATAAACCTCTCAATGTATGTATACTAATGCCAGAAGCCTGACTAATAAAACTGTGGAACTGGAATTAGTGATGTGTGAGGAGGACTATGACATAGTGGGAATAACTGAGACATGGCTGGATGATGGCTATGACAGTGGGAATAACTGAGACATGGCTGGATGATAGCTATGACAGTGGGAATAACTGAGACATGGCTGGATGATAGCTATGACCGTGGGAATAACTGAGGCATGGCTGAATGATAGCTATGACAGTGGGAATAACTGAGACATGGCTGGATGATAGCTATGACAGTGGGAATAATTGAGACATGGCTGGATGATAGCTATGACAGTGGGAATAACTGAGACATGGCTGAATGATAGCTATGACAGTGGGAATAACTGAGACATGGCTGGATGATAGCTATGACAGTGGGAATAATTGAGACATGGCTGGATGATAGCTATGACAGTGGGAATAACTGATACATGGTTGGATGATAGCTATGATAGTGGGAATAACTGAGACATGGCTGGATGATAGCTATGACAGTGGGAATAACTGAGTCATGGCTGGATGATAGCTATGACTGGGCAGTTAATGTACAAGGTTACAGTCTGTTTAGAAAGGATCGCCAAAACCGGAGAGGGGGGGTCTGCCTTTATGCAAAGTCCTGTCTAAAGCCCACAGTCCGGGAAGATATAAGTGAGGGACAAGAACATGTGGAGTCACTGTGGGTAGAGATACATGGAGCTAAAAACAATAATAAATTGCTAATAAGAGTTTATTATAAACCACCTAATATACCAGAGTCCACAGAAAATCTACTACTAAACGAGATAGACGAGGCGGCAAATCATAATGAGGTGGTTATTATGGGGGACTTCAACTACCCAGATATAGACTGGGAAACTGAAACTTGTACATCTCATAAAGGAAACAGGTTCTTGGCAATAACCAAAGACAATTACCTCTCCCAACTGGTTCAGGACCCGACTAGAGGGACGGCCATACTGGACTTAGTATTAACCAATAGACCTGACAGAACAACAGACGTGCAGGTCGGGGGACACATGGTGTGGAACAAGAAACCAATGTGGATAAACAGAACTGTAAAGAAAGCAATAAATGGCAAAAAGAAAGCATTTAAATCACTAACACAGGAGGATAGCGAGGAAAACTGAAAAACTATAAGGAAAAAAATAGAACATGTAAAAAACATGTAAAAAACAAATAAAAGCGGCCAAACTAGAGACCGAGAGATTAATTGCCAAAGAGAGTAAAACTAACCCTAAAATGTTGTTCAATTATATAAATGGTAAAAAGTATAAATCTGAAGGTGTCGGCCCTTTAAAGAGTAATGAGGGGGGAGTCGCAGAGAGCGACGAGGAGAAAGCAAAGCTGTTAAAAAAAAAAAATAATAATTCTCCAGTGTATTCACTGAGGAAAATAAACTGTCAGATGACATGCAGAATATAAAAGTAAATTCCCCATTAAAAGTGTCCTGTCTGACCCAGGAAGAAATACGGCGGCGTCTTAAAAAGATTAAAATAGACAAATCGCCAGGACCAGATGGCATACACCCCCGTATCCTAAGGGAATTAAGTAATGTCATAGCCAGACCCTTATTTCTGATATTTGCGGACTCTATACTGACAGGGAGTGTTCCACAGGATTGGCGCATGGCAAATGTTGTGTCAATATTCAAAAAGAGTACAAAAACAGAGCCTGGAAACTATAGGCCGGTAAGTTTAACATCTGTTGTGGGTAAACAGTTTGAAGGTTTTCTGAGAGATGCTATGTTAGAGCATCTTAACGGAAATAAGCAAATAACGCCATATCAGCATGGCTTCGTGAGGGATCGGTCATGCCAAACTAATTTAATCAGTTTCTATGAGGAGGTAAGTTCTAGACTTGACAGCGGCGAATCAATGGATGTCGTATATCTGGACTTCTCCAAAGCATTTGACACTGTACCACATAAAAGGTTAGTATATAAAATGAGAATGCTCGGACTGGGAGAAAATGTCTGTAAGTGGGTAAGTAACTGGCTGAGTGATAGAAAACAGAGGGTGGTTATTAGTGGTACACACTCAGATTGGGTCACTGTCACTAGTGGAGTACCTCAGGGGTCAGTATTGGGCCCTATTCTCTTCAATATATTTATTAAAGGGAATCTGTCACCTATTTTGACCATATAAAACCGTTAACATAGCAATGTGCAATAAAGTACCTTCTTACCTTCATGGGTCTTCTTTTTTTTATTCCACTTTTCATTCAGATGAAAAAACGATTTTTCTGATATGCAAATGAAGTCTCAAGGTGCCCAGAGGGGCGTTATTACTCTGCTCTAGTGCCCAGTAACGCCCCCCTGCAGTGCCCAGCCCGACTTTCTTCCAAGCCCAGCACACCTCCTAAGAAATAAATGTACTCCCACATACTTGCCGAACGGCGCCGCCCCCTCCCCACTACGTCATTTAATTTATTCACTGCACCTTCCTTGCTTCCTCCTCTCTTGGCCTCCGAAATCCCGCGCAGGCGCAGTATCGCTGAGTGCCTGCGCCTGTACGATACTCCTGTTCCAGAGGGCCTCAATAGTGTCAGATTCCCTTTAACCACTTCCCATCTGGGCCATTTGCCCCCTTCCTGACCAGGCCAAATTTTGCAAAACTGACATATCTCACTTTATGTGGTAATAACTTTGGAACGCCTTTATTTATCCAAGCCATTCAGAGATTGTTTTCTCGTGACACATTGTACTTCATGATAATCATAAATTTGAGTCAAAATATTTCACCTTTATTTATGAAAAAATCCCAAATTTACCCAAAAATTTTAAAAATTTGCAATTTTCTAAATTTCAATTTCTCTGCTTTTAAAACAGAAAGTGATACCTCATAAAATATTTATTATTTAACATTCCCCATATGTCTACTTTATGTTGGCATAATTTTGGAAATGTCATTTTATTTTTTTAGGACGTTAGAAGGCTTAGAAGTTTAGAAGCAATTCTTCAAATTTATAAGAAAATTGCCAAAACCCACTTTATAAGGACCAGTTCAGTTCTGAAGTCACTTTGTGGGGCCTACATAGTGGATACCCCCATAAATGACCCCATTGTAGAAACTACACCCCTCAAGGTATTCAAAACCGATTTTACAAACTTTGTTAACCCTTTAGGCGTTCCACAAGAATTAAAGGAAAATGGAGATCAAATTTTTAAATTTCACTTTTTTGGCAGATTTTCCATTTTAATAAAAAATTTTCTTTAACACATCGATGGTTAACAGCCAAACAAAACTCAATATTTATTACCCAGATTCTGCGGTTTACAGAAAAACCCCACATGTGGTCATAAACTGCTGTATGGGCACACGGCAGGGCGCAGAAGAAAAGGAACTCCACATGGTTTTTAGATGCCATGTCCCATTTGAAGCCCCCTGATGCACCCTTACAGTAGAAACTCCCAAGAAGTGACCCCATTTTGGAAACTAGGGGATAAGGTGCCAGTTTTATTAGTACTATTTTTGGGTACATATGATTTTTTGATCATTCATTATAACACTTTATGGGGCAAGGTGACCAAAAAATTGGTTGTTTTAGCACAGTTTCTATTTATTTATTTTTTTACAGCATTCACCTGAGGGGTTCAGTCAAGTGACATTTTTATAGAGCAGATCGTTACGGACGTGGTGATACCTAATATGTATACTTTTTCTCATTTATTAAAGTTTTACACAATAATAGCATTTTTGAAACAAAAAAATTATGTTTTAATGTGTCCATGTTCTGAGAGCTATAGTTTTTTTATTTTTTGAGAGATTTTCTTATGTAGGGGCTCATTTTTTGCGGGATGAGGTGACTGTTTTATTGGTACTATTTTGTGGGACATACGCGTTTTTGATCACTTGGTGTTGCACCTTTTGTGATGCAAGGTGACAAAAATTGCTTGTTTTGACACAGTTTTTTTTATTTATTTTTTTACGGTGTTCACCCGAGGGGTTAGGTCATGTGATATTTTTATAGAGCTGGTTTTTACGGACGCGGCAATACCTAATATGTATAATTTTTTTTATTTGCTTCACTTTAACACAATAATAGCATTTTTGAAACCAAAAAAATGATGTTTTAGTGTCTCCATGTTCTAAGAGCTATAGTTTTTTTATTTTTTGAGAGATTTTCTCATGTAGGGGCTCATTTTTTGCGGGATGAGGTGACTGTTTTATTGGTACTATTTTGTGGGACATACGCGTTTTTGATCACTTGGTGTTGCACCTTTTGTGATGCAAGGTGACAAAAATTGCTTGTTTTGACACAGTTTTTTTTTTTTTTTTTTTTACGGTGTTCACCCGAGGGGTTAGGTCATGGGATATTTTTATAGAGCTGGTTTTTACGGACGCGGCAATACCTAATATGTATACTTTTTTTTATTTTTTCTATTTTTAACTTTTTTTTTTCATTTCTTACTTGGGGACTTTTTTTTTTTTACATGTGAAACTTTTTTTTATTTTTTTATTTTCAACCTTTTATTTTAATTTTTTTTATTTTACACTTTTCGTCCCCCATAAGGTCATACAAGACCTCTGGGGGACATTTACTTCACTTTTTTTTTTTTCACTGTTGATTTCTCCTGTAACTGGGGCTGACATAGCCCGGAACAGGAAGCGCACAGCTGTGTCTGCAGCGATCGTGAAGGCAGGGACACCTGGGCACTGTCCCTGCCTTGTCTTAGGGTTGCCCTGCTGTCACTGACAGCGGGCAACCCGATCAGCAGCTGCACGATTAGCGTGCAGCTGCTATTTCTGAAAGGACGTTTTAGAACGTGCTTTCAGAAATAGACGTCCACCCATAGGACGTTTATATCCTATGGGCGGACGTGAAGCGGTTAATGATCTTGTAGAAGGCTTGCACAGTAAAATATAAATTTTTGCAGATGACACTAAACTGTGTAGCGTAATTGACACGGAAGAGGACAGTATACTGTATATATACTGCAGGAGACAATATACTGTATACATAATACAGAGAACAGTATACTGCTACAGAGGGATCTGGATAGATTGGAGGCAAGTCACCCGTACATACTAAAACACTCGGTAACACTGACATTAAAAGGGCCTAGAAATTTTTGTGAACAGCAAACTAAGCTGTAGAAACCAGTGTCAGGCAGCTGCTGACAAGGCCAATAAAATAATGGGTTGCATCAAAAGGGGCATAGATGCCCATGATGAGAACATAGTCCTACCACTTTACACATCACTAGTCAGACCACACATGGAGTACTGTGTACAGTTCTGGGCTCCAGTGAACAAGGCAGACATAGCAGAGCTGGAGAGGGTCCAGAGGAGGGCAACTAAAGTAATTACTGAAATGGGGCAACTACAGTACCCTGAAAGATTATCAGCATTAGTGTTATTCACTTTAGGCCTCTTTCACGCGACCGATTGTTTTTTTTTTACGTTTGCGGGCCGTTTTTTTGCGTTCCGTTTACAGAACCATTCATTTCAATGGTTTCGCAAAAAAAAAAAGCAATGTACTCCGTATGCATTTCGTTTCCGTATTTCTGTTTTTTCCGTTCCGTTGAAAGATAGAACTTGTCCTATTATTCCCTGCAAATCATGTTCCGTGGCTCCATTAAAGTCAATGGGTCCGCAAAAAAAAAAACAGAACACATACAGAATGTACTTCGTATTTCTTCCGTATCCGTTCCGTTTATGCGGAACCATCCATTGAAAATGTTATGCCCAGCCCAATTTTTTCTATGTAATTACTGTATACTGTATATGCCATACGGAAAAACGGAATTGAAACGGAAACAAAAAACGGAACAATGGATCCGTGAAAAACAACTGGCCGCAAAATACTGAAAAAGCCATACGGTCGTGTGAAAGAGACCTTAGAAAAACACAGTTGCAAGAAAAAGTATGTTAACCCTTTGGAATGATATGGATTTCTGCACAAATTGGTCATAAAATGTGATCTGATCTTGATCTAAGTCACAACAATAGACAATCACAGTCTGCTTAAACTAATAACACACAAAGAATTAAATGTTACCATGTTTTTATGGAAGACACCATGTAAACATTCACAGTGCAGGTGGAAAAAGTATGTGAACCCCTAGACTAATGACATCTCCAAGAGCTAATTGGAGTGAGGGGTCAGCCAACTGGAGTCCAATCAATGAGATGAGATTGGAGGTGTTGGTTACAGCTGCCCTGCCCTATAAAAAACACACACCAGTTCTGGGTTTGCTTTTCACAAGAAGCATTGCCTGATGTGAATGATGCCTCGCACAAAAGAGCTCTCAGAAGACCTACGATTAAGAATTGTTGACTTGCATAAAGCTATAAAGGTTTATAAAAGTATCTCCAAAAGCCTTGCTGTTCATCAGTCCACGGTAAGACAATTTGTCTATAATGGAGAAAGTTCAGCACTGCTGCTACTCTCCCTAGGAGTGGCCGTCCTGTAAAGATGACTGCAAGAGCACAGCGCAGACTGCTCAATGAGGTGAAGAAGAATCCTAGAGTGTCAGCTAAAGACTTACAAAAGTCTCTGGCATATGCTAACATCCCTGTGAATCTACGATGCGTATAACACTAAACAAGAATGGATTTCATGGGAGGATACCACAGAGGAAGCCACTGCTGTCCAAAAAAAACATTGCTGCACGTTTACAGTTTGCACAAGAGCACCTGGATGTTCCACAGCAGTACTGGCAAAATATTCTGTGGACAGATGAAACCAAAGTGGAGTTGTTTGGAAGAAACACACAACACTATGTGTGGAGAAAAAGAGGCACAGCACACCAACATCAAAACCTCATCCCAACTGTGAAGTATGGTGGTGGGGGCATCATGGTTTGGGGCTGCTTTGCTGCGTCAGCGCCTGGACGGATTGCTACCTTCGAAGGAAAAATGAATTCCCAAGTTTATCAAGACATTTTGCAGGAGAAGTTAAGGCCATCTGTCCACCAGCTGAAGCTCAATAGAAGATGGGTGTTGCAACAGGACAACGACCCAAAGCATAGAAGTAAATCAACAACAGAATGGCTTAAACAGAAGAAAATACGCCTTCTGGAGTGGCCCAGTCAGAGTCCTGACCTCAACCCGATTGAGATGCTGTGGCATGACCTCAAGAAAGCGATTCACACCAGACATCCCAAGAATATTGCTGAACTGAAACAGTACTGTAAAGAGGAATGGTCAAGAATTACTCCTGACCGTTGGGCACATCTGATCTGCAACTACAGGAAACGTTTGGTTGAAGTTATTGCTGCCAAAGGAGGTTCAACCAGTTATTAAATCCAAGGGTTCACATACTTTTTCCACCTGCACTGTGAATGTTTACATGGTGTGCTCAATAAAAACATGGTAACATTTAACTCTTTGTGTGTTAGTTTAAGCAGATTGTGATTGTCTATTGTTGTGACTTAGATGAAGATCAGATCACATTTTATGACCAATTTGTGCAGAAATCCATATCATTCCAAAGGGTTCACATACTTTTTCTTGCAACTGTATTAATATATCAGGGGTCAGTACAGAGATCTCTCCCATCATCTATTTATCCCCAGGACTGTGACTGTGACGAGGGGACATCCTCTGCGCCTGGAGGAAAGAAGGTTTGTACACAAACATAGAAGAGGATTCTTTACGGTAAGAGCAGTGAGACTATGGAGCTCTCTGCCTGAGGAGGTGCTGATGGTGAAGTCACTAAAAGAGTTCAAGAGGGGCCTGGATGTATTTCTGGAGTGTAATAATA
Organism: Bufo bufo; assembly: GCF_905171765.1. Classification (NCBI taxonomy): domain Eukaryota; kingdom Metazoa; phylum Chordata; class Amphibia; order Anura; family Bufonidae; genus Bufo; species Bufo bufo. The sequence continues at coordinate 41,772,725 of NC_053393.1, read as the reverse complement.
TTATAGGCTATAGCTACTAGTAATGGGTCGTTGATCCAGGGAGTTATCTGATTGCCTGATTGGAGTCGGGAAGGAATTTTTTCCCCCTTAAGGCTCCATTCACACCTCCGCAATTTCGTTCCGCATTTTGCAGAACGGAATTGCGGACCCATTCATTCCTATGGGGCAGCATGATGTGCTGCCCGGACACGGAATTGTGGATCCGCACTTCCGGGTCCACACTTCCGTTCCGCAAAAAAATAGAACATGTCCTATACTTGTCCGCAATTGCGGACAAGAACAGGAATATTCTATTAGCGCCGGCAATGTGCGGTCCGCAAAATGCGGAACACACATTGCCGCTTTCCGTGTTTTGCGGATCCGTGGTTCCGCAAACCACGTTGCGGACGTTTGAATGGAGCCTAAGTGGGGAAAATTGGCTTCTACCTCACAGTTTTTTTTTTTTTTCATATTTACATCAGCTCATGGAACAAGGGTGACCTAACACGCTGAGTGCTTGGTCCACAAACTCAAGAAGTGGTAACCAATATCGTTACTAGCTATAGGGGGCCCAGAATTCCAAATACCCCCTCCCCCCCACTGTTCTGCCACTTAAAAATGTGCAACTCCCTATGTACTACAGAGTCATATTACGATCCAGACTATAGAAAACTTGTGCGTTTTCTTGATGTGGAACTCAAGAAACTGGAGGAAGTACTAGCTGTACCTACATCATTTACAGGAAGAGACATGGAGGCAGTACTATCTGTACCTACATCATTTGCAGAAGAGACAGGGAGGCAGTACTATCTGTACCTACTTTATTTACAGGGAGAGACGGGTAGGCAGTACTACCTTTAACTACATCATTTACAGAAGAGACAGGGAGGCAGTACTATCTCTACCTACATCATTTGCAGAAGAGACAGGGAGGCAGTACTATCTGTACCTACTTTATTTACAGGGAGAGACGGGTAGGCAGTACTACCTTTAACTACATCATTTACAGAAGAGACAGGGAGGCAGTACTATCTCTACCTACATCATTTACAGCAAGAGACAGGGAGGCAGTACTATTTGTACCTACATAATTTACAGGGAGAGACGGAGGCAGTACTATCTGTATCTACATCATTTACAGGAAGAGACATGGAGGCAGTACTATCTGTACATACACCATTTACAGAAAGAGACAGGGAGGCAGTAAAATCTGTACCTACGCGATTTACAGGGAGGCAGTACTATCTGTACCTTCATCATTTACAGGAAGAGATGGGGAGGCAGTACTATCTGTACCTACATCATTTACAGGGAGAAAGCGATGGAGGCAGTACTATCTGTACCTAAATCATTTACAGGAAGAGACAGGGAGGCAGTACTATCTGTACCTACATAATTTACAGAAGAGACAGGGAGGCAGTACTATCTGTACCTACATCATTTACAGGGATAAAGTGATGGAGGCAGTACTATCTGTACCTAAATCATTTACAGGAAGAGACAGGGAGGCAGTACTATCTGTACCTACATCATTTACAGAAGAGACAGAGAGGCAGTACTATCTGTACCTACATCATTTGCAGAAAAGACAGGGAGGCAGTACTACAGTATCTGTACCTTCATCGTTTCAAGGGGAGACAGTGGCAGTACTATCTGTGCCATCATCATTCGCAGGTGAGGCAGAGGTCGTACTATCTGTTCTTACATTTACAGTGGAGACAGGGAGGTAGTATTGTTTGTGCCTGTACCTATGGGTGTAGCTAAAGGCTAATGGATCAGGTGCTAAAGGCTCATGGGCTGTGCCTTTGTATCTCTGGTGGATAGGAAGAATTTGAGTGTACTGTATTGCTCATGAGTTGCATTGCGTAATTTTGTCAGAAATATCCACACCATGTCAGTGAATAGAAGCACACTAAAGTGTGAGATTTCTGACATTACATGGATTGTCAAGTTGAGCAAGTCGACTGATTCGTGGCTGCAGGAGCCAAATTCTTCTGGAATCTCTGCTGCGTATTAACGCATTCAGATGATGACTACAAGAGGCATTCGATACCTGGCACAGCATAGTACCGTACATCTACCAGTATGAAGATAATGATCAGCTTGATTGGCATCTAGTGGTTGTTTTACATTTTCTTTCGCCCACCTTTCTCTCCTTACATCTGCGGAGCGTTGTTCATTATGGTTTTTTGTGAGTTTGAAACATTGCGGCTGCCATAGTGTGACTCAAGCATAAATAACTGATGATAAATCTTCCTCAGTGTGTGTACATTTGGATGACTAGGGTGCGCCATGGGTATAGGTTGGGTTAGCGCTGGTAGTATTTGTGTGCGAACATGACTTGGATGGGCATAAGCTGCTCTGAGCTGGAATACTGTACCAGACAGCCATTAAGTACAGAGCTATGCTGGTATTATACCCCGGAGCTGCACTCACTATTCCGTTGGTTAAGTCACTGTGTACATACATTACATTATCCTGTATTGATCCTAAATTACATCCTGTATTATACTCCAGAGCTGCACTCCCTATTCTGCTGGTGCAGTCACTGTGTACATACATTACTTATCCTGTACTGATCCTGAGTTACATCCTGTATTATACTCCAGAGCTGCACTCACTATTCTGCTGGTGGAGTCACTGTGTACATACATTACATTACTTATCCTGTACTGATCCTGAGTTACATCCTGTATTATACTCCAGAGCTGCACTCACTATTCTGCTGGTGGAGTCACTGTGTACATACATTACATTACTTATCCTGTACTGATCCTGAGTTACATCCTGTATTATACTCCAGAGCTGCACTCACTATTCTGCTGGTGGAGTCACTGTGTACATACATTACATTACTTATCCTGTAATGATCCTGAGTCACATCCTGTATTATGCTCCAGAGCTGCACTCACTATTCTGCTGGTGCAGTCACTGTGTGCATACATTACATTACTTATCCTGTACTGATCCTGAGTTACATCCTGTATTATAGTCCAGAGCTGCACTCACTATTCTGCTGGTGCAGTCACTGTGTACATACATTGCATTACTTATCCTGTACTGATCCTGAGTTACATCCTGTATTATATCCAGAGCTGCACTCACTATTCTGCTGGTGGAGTCAATGTGTACCACCTTAAAACTCATTTATATGTATTGATTCTCTGTAGAAATAAATTAAAGAAAATGTTCAATCTTCAGCAGATCTTTGAGGAATTACTAGAGATCTGTCTCCATCTCGTTATTCATCCCTTCCTGCTGTTACCAAATGCCGGCTGTCTTAGTCATATACACCGTGCCAAGAGCTGACATTTGGGCAGGAGAAGCAAGAAACTGGATATGTCTGTACCCAGGAGGACATGACATTACTGACTCCTGATTATTTTATTGTAATGAATATTTATTGCTACTTTTTATTCTCTGTATAGACGGGCATTGGCTCTTTTATATTTAGGTACTGTTGTCCCATTAAAGATTAGTGTATATTTGGGAAAAATCCTTCAAGGATGGTAGAATTGCTTCTGTTGCGGATGCTTGATGGTAGGAACATTGTTTGAAAACAGTTTTTTAGATAAACTTTCTATAATTGCCCTAGTCTGTACCATCAAAGATGAATGGATGTGGAAGCTAGACTATGTGCCAAACCCAGGCCATGTCAACATCATAGCGTACAAATTATGCTGGGACCCTCTGGTATTAGACTCGAGGATAGAGACTCGAATGTGACCGATACATATTGTCCTCATTACTTGCAATGAAGGAGGATCACAGTCTCTATTGAGGCTGACCTTGTCCCATATGGCACCATCTTCCAGATCAAGCTACAAGAGTAGGATCATCACTTCTCTGCCATATTGAAAGTAAAGGAACGGCTGACCAATGGATATGTGAGAAAAAAAATGACCACTTTAAAAGTGTATTCCCATCTCATAATTTTATGGCATTTCACTAGGTTATGTCATCACTTTATGATCGGTGACCTATGAGACCTCCACGTATCCTGAGAAATCCTGCTGATCCACAGTCAGATTCAATGCAGTGGTCCTTTCGCTGCTGTTATCTACAGAGCAGAGCTCTAGGCCACCCGGCTGTGCAGACAATTGGCCTGATACCTTTGAGTGGAGCTGTGATGCCGTTCTCTAAAGAGCAGGTGACCAAGTTGCTGTTGTGCAGGAAACAGCAGTACACCTTCATTCAAGGGATTAGAGACCGTTCTCTGCATAGCTTGATGGCCAGGAGCGCAGCTGTGCAGATAAAAAAAACTGTAAAGGGCACAGTACCGAATCTGCACTGTAGCATTTTTGTTCTCAGGATCCTGCTGCAGACTTCTGCACCCTTCAGCAGACATCTGCAGACCTCAGCACCCTTCAGCAGACATCTGCAGACTTCAGCACCCTTCAGCAGACTTCAGCACCCTTCAGCAGACTTCAGCACCCTTCAGCAGACATCTGTAGACTTCAGCAGACTTCAGCACCCTTCAGCAGACATCTGCAGACTTCAGCACCCTTCAGCAGACTTCAGCACCCTTCAGCAGACATCTGTAGACTTCAGCACCCTTCAGCAGACTTTAGCACCCTTCAGCAGACATCTGCAGACTTCAGCACCCTTCAGCACCCTTCAGCAGACATCTGCAGACTTCAGCACCCTTCAGCAGACTTCAGCACCCTTCAGCAGACATCTGTAGACTTCAGCGCCCTTCAGCAGACATTTGCAGACTTCAGCACCCTTCAGCAGACATCTGCAGACTTCAGCACCCTTCAGCAGACTTCAGCACCCTTCAGCAGACATCTGTAGACTTCAGCACCCTTCAGCAGACTTTAGCACCCTTCAGCAGACATCTGCAGACTTCAGCACCCTTCAGCAGACATCTGCAGACTTCAGCACCCTTCAGCAGACATTTGCAGACTTCAGCACCCTTCAGCAGACATTTGCAGACTTCAGCAGACGTGAAGATTTCAGCACCGTTCGGCAGACATCTGCAGGCGTTAGCACCCTGCAGCAGACTTCAGCAGACATTTGCAGACTTCAGCACCCTTCAGCAGACATGTGAAGACTTGAGCACCCTTCAGCAGACATGTGAGGACTTCAGCACCCTTCAGCAAACTTTAGCAGTATGCAGAGGACAGAACAGAGTTTTCAAGTAGGAGAGAAGCCTGCTCTTCCAAAAGGGCTCCTTTTTTGTAGCATCCTCATGGACATAATGGGAGAGTAGCTAGGCCTACAGGTGGTCATATATGTGCAGTCACTCGCCATTCAAGTCTACGAGAGATAACAAAACATCCGAATGAGAGTGCTAGACCGTTTCCCTATCTCCCATAGACTGTACTGTAGGGTGCAGAGTGTGCTAGTCAACAGACCCCTTCTTACCCTGTAATCTCTATAGAATGCATGCATCGTTCCTGAGCAGCTCATCAGGTGTATTTTGTGACACAATTCTTTTACCTTTAGGCAAAATTTACACAATTCATCAAATTATTTTCCAAAAATAAATAGTTTTACGAGAAATGCCGTTTGGCTGGAAAGGAATGTTGTGCAGCAAGATTAGAATATGTCTCCGATTACGCTGCAAGTTGACTCAGCTCAGGATGACTGGGCAGATAGTTGCTAAGCCCCACCCATGCCAAACACACTTTCGGGAAAATGGTGAAAGTGGCATAAACCCCTCAAAAAGTAAAAAAAATAATTTGAAAATGGGGCTTGCTCAAAAAATTACAACCTCTTGATGCCACTTTCTTGGTGCACAGGGGCTGATAAATGCCACCCATTATCTGCAAAATGGTGGGATTTTTAATAATATCAAGACTACAGTGATCCCTCAAGATACAATGGCCTCAGGATGCAATATTTTTTAACATACAATAGTTTTTTATGACCCATCATAAGTTAAAACCAGACTTAACATACAATGTCTCAGACCCTTATCTAACTAATCAAGGCCACCTCCCTGGTAACATAGCTGTATGAGTTGCTAGTTAGCAGCTATCCCTGACTGTTATATGTAAGGACTTGTTATTAGTTAACTGCTCATTTTTCTTAAATATTCATTTTCTATTACCTTGGATGACTTTTGGAGCTTTGGAACCAATTACTCAACTTACAATGGTTTCAACATACAATGATCGTCCTGGAACCAATTCATATTGTTACTTTAGGGACCACTGTATTTGCAAACGTGGTGCAGTGGAGCAATTAAAAAAGTTGTAATGTGGACATCCAGAAAACTTTACTCTTTTAGTGGAAAATCATCATGAGTCATATAGGATTTGGCTGGAATTTTCTTACAGAGATTATGGTTTATAGAAAACAATTTCTAAGGCAAGTAAAAAAATCATTGGATTTTTCTATGACATCAATCTACGCCGTATGGATTAGTTATGTCATAAATATCTTAAATATGCGGGTGCTTGTCCCACATTCCTGCCTGAGAGGCTCCTGGACTTGCCTACTTTTAGGAAGTGACTTCAAGGAGTAATGATTGGAAACTCCGCAAACAGTTGTACTGTATGCTCTGCCCCTTTACATAGACCACTCTGGAATCATGACTAGTGCATAAGCAGAACTGTACCGAAAGACATGGAAATACATTATTTTATTTTCTGTTAAGAGACCTGTGCAGATTTCTGACTTCAGCACCTTTCAGCAGACACCAGCAGACTCCAAGACCCTTCAGTAGACATCTCCAGATGTCAACAGACACCTTCAGACTTCAGTAGACACCTGTAGATTTCAGCAGACCCCTTCTGATTTCAGCACCCTTCAGCAGACCCCTTCTGATTTCAGCACCCTTCAGCAGACCCCTTCTGATTTCTGCACCCTTCAGCAGACCCCTTCTGATTTCAGCACCCTTCAGCAGACCCCTTCTGATTTCAGCACCCTTCAGCAGACCCCTTCTGATTTCAGCACCCTTCAGCAGACCCCTTCTGATTTCTGCACCCTTCAGCAGACCCCTTCTGATTTCAGCACCCTTCAGCAGACCCCTTCTGATTTCAGCACCCTTCAGCAGACCCCTTCTGATTTCAGCAGACCCCTTCTGATTTCAGCACCCTTCAGCAGACCCCTTCTGATTTCAGCACCCTTTAGCAGACCCCTTCTGATTTCAGCACCCTTCAGCAGACCCCTTCTGATTTCAGCACCCTTCAGCAGACCCCTTCTGATTTCAGCACCCTTCAGTAGACATCTACAGACTTGCAGGGTTTAGCAGACCCCAGCAGGCTCCAACATCCTTCACAGGCCCCTGCAGGTTTTAGCACCCTTCAGCACACCCCTGCAGACTTCAATACCCTTCAGTAGTCATTTGCAGACCCCTGCAGATTTATCAGGATTTAGCAGACCCCAGCGTGCTTCAACACCCTTCAGCATACCCTTGCAGACTTCAGCAACCTTCAGAAGACCCCCCTCAGATGTCAGCAACCTTCAACAGACCCTTGCAGACCTCAGTACATTTCAGCAGACATCTACGGTCTATAGCACCTTTTAGCAGGCCCCTTAAACAATTTTCAGAGCTCTATATCAGACCTCCGCCCCCTCCAAAAAGCCAGTACCCTTCAAACGTGTTCTGGTCTAACTTTAGCTTGAGGAGATATGACTGCATCTGGCACATGGATTGGTTTCGGCCTCCTCCACAAATCACCACCAAAGCCGCTTGCTTCTCTGCCTATTCTGACACCACACTACATCCTCCTATCTGCCATGTCTATGAGCGCAGGTTGTCGGAGAAGACCAGTCATCAAAGAGCGGAGTTTACAAGTGGAAGAGAAGGCTGCTCTTCCGAGAGGCCTCCCATTTTTGTAGGAGTCTCATGGACATTCTGGGAGAGAAGCCAGGCCTACAGGTGGCCATGTTTCCCTATCTCCCATAGACTGTACTGGTGGGGTGCAGAGTGTGCTTTTGAACAGACCCTTCATAGCCTGTGATCTTTCTTGGGATGGTCATCAATTGTATTTTGCGAGCTTGTAAACAATTATTTTTCCTTTAGGCTAAATTTACACAATTCATAACATTTTTTTCCAAAAATATACGTTTTACGAGAAATGTCATCCATCTGCCTGGAAAGGAATGTTGTGCAGCAAGACTAGAATATGTCCCTGATGACTTGTCGCCGAATGACCCAGCTCAGGATGGCAGGGCACAGAGAGTTGCTTAACTTTTCCCAGAGAAGAATTTCTCAGCTATACATTATACACAGCCGTCTTCCAGGAAACGCTCCCATAATTCGCAATGACTCGCTTGCTTGTTTTGAAGACGTTATCAGTCATTGCTGGTTGAGCAAGAGCTTTTCAGAGAATCTGCTAGTAAAGGTCACTTACCTATTATATATTATACAGGGAGTGATAGGACTAAAGGGCAGCTCCACTAAAAGTTCACATTAACCATAAATATGCTGTAAGGTTTTAAGGGTGACCTGTCCCCTCTCCTGACATGTCTGTCTCCATGCAGTAACAGTTCTGGAGCGTCTATTCTTATGACTTTATGATGTGCCTTTCCGTTATTATTCCTGCTAGAAGTTATGAATGAAATACTAGCAGTTTGCAATGAAGGTCCAGCTGGGAGTTACCAGTTGGGGGTGTATCCCTGCACAGTCCCTGGCAGCTCTGATAGGATAGTGTCATACTATGCGGGGACACACCCTCAACTGGTAATGCCGATCTGGACTTTCATTGTAAACTGCTGCAATTCATTCATAACTTCTAGCAGGAATAATAAAGGAATGGCACAAAATAGAGCGGGGACCTATCAGGAGAGGTGACAGGTCCCCTTCAGTTAAACTCCGAAGACATTTTTAAAACGGACCTGTCACCTCTCCTGACATATCTTTTGTAGTATAATATTCTATGTGAAATGACAATTCTTAAGCTTTTCTGATAACTCTCTGTTGTGCCATTCCTCTATTATTCCCGCTAGACGTTTATAATTAGAGTTACAACTGAGTGTTACCAATTGGGGGTGTGTCCCTGCAACGTCTGACGGTATCCAATCAGCGCTGACAGCGCCAGACTGTCACACCCAGGTGGACCTTTATTCATAAACATCTAGCAGGAATAATAGAAGGACGGCACAATCTGGAGTTATAGGAAAAGATGCTCTAGAACTATTATCACAGTAAGGGCTCATTCAGACGGCCGTATGAATGAGTCCGCATCCGTTCCGCAATTGTGCGGATCGGGTGCAGACCCATTCATTTCAATGGGGCTGCAAAAGATGGTGTGCTGTCCCCATACGTGGTTCCGTTCCGCGGAAAACGATAGAACATGTCCTATTCTTCTCTGCAGTCGCGGACAAGAATAGACATTTTCTATTTATGGTTGCGGCCATGTGCGGTCCGCAAATTGCGGAACGCACATGGCCAGTTTCCGTGTTTTGCGGATCCGCAAAGCACTACTGCCATCTGAATGGGCCCTAGGAGAGCTGTACGCATCTTATGGCTGATACTCTGACATACCGTATTTGATAATCTGGCATCTATTGGGCCCCATTCATGTCGGACTTAAAGGGGTGGTCCAGGAATAATTATGTTTTATATAATGCCCGTGGCATGCCTCTTGAAACAGAACATTCATACTTGCCTGCTTCCCGCCGTTCTGGTCCTCGGCGCTGCGTCCATGGTCTGGGTCCGGCATCGTTTACATCTGGCGCTGCATGGGCATAGTCACAGTGGTGACTATGGCTTCAGTGGTGATGTGTCGCTTGTGGCCGAGTCACCTCTGAAGCCAGTCATTGGCTGCAGTAGAGCATGTGACCATGTCCATCCAGCGCCGGATGTAACAACTGCGGGAACCAGAACATGGATCAGAGCGGTGGGGAGCAGGTAAGTATGAATCTTCTGTTTCAGGAGACATGCCGCGGGCATTGGATGAAAAGTCATTATTACCGGAAGACCCCTTTAAGGGATTTTTACTGTATTGAGCTGAGTGAATGCACCAGACTGGTAGAGACCAGGCTTAATGTTATTGTTATTCCTCTTTTGTCCCCTAGTGGGCATCTCTCAAGGGTCAGAAGATGGAGCGTTGGAGGACGATGACGAGGAGATTGCATTCACACAGAGCACTGCTAATTTCACCTGCCCCATAACACAGGTACAGTACTGAACGGAGTCCTACACGTCTTCTCTATGCCTACAGTTGTCCAGTCTGACTGCGGAGAACACCAATGTCCCATTCATTTCCATGTCACACTAAGCCTAAACACGTCCATAGTGTTACATTACCCCGACAGAGGCCCCTAGAGTGCCCTTGTGGCTGGTATATGTCAGTATTTTGCAAACAATAGACTGCACTATTCTGTATATACAGTATATCACACAGTATACAGTCAGGTCCATAAATATTGGGACATCGACACAATTCTAACATTTTTGGCTCTATACACCACCACAATGGATTTGAAATGAAACTAACAAGATGTGCTTTACCTGCAGACTGTCAGCTTTAATTTGAGGGTATTTACATCCAAATCAGGTGAACGGTGCAGGAATTACAACAGTTTGCATATGTGCCTCCCACTTGTTAAGGGACCAAAAGTAATGGGACAGAATAATAATCATAAATCAAACTTTCACTTTTTAATACTTGGTTGTAAATCCTTTGTAGTCAATTACAGCCTGAAGTCTGGAACGCATAGACATCACCAGACGCTGGGTTTCATCCCTGGTGATGCTCTGCCAGGCCTCTACTGCAACGGTCTTCAGTTCCTGCTTGTTCTTGGGGCATTTTCCCTCCAGTTTTGTCTTCAGCAAGTGAAATGCATGCTCAATCGGATTCAGGTCCGGTGATTGACTTGGCCATTGCAGAACATTCCACTTCTTTCCCTTAAAAAACTCTTTGGTTCCTTTTGCAGTATGCTTTGGGTCATTGTCCATCTGCACTGTGAAGCGCCGTCCAATGAGTTCTGAAGCATTTGGCTGAATATGAGCAGATAATATTGCCTGAAACACTTCAGAATTCATCCTGCTGCTTTTGTCAGCAGTCACATCATCAATAAATACAAGAGAACCAGTTCCATTGGCAGCCATACATGCCCACGTCATGACACTACCACCACCATGCTTCACTGATGAGGTGGTATGCTTAGGATCATGAGCAGTTCCTTTCCTTCTCCATACTCTTCTCTTCCCATCACTCTGGTACAAGTTGATCTTGGTCTCATCTGTCCATAGGATGTTGTTCCAGAACTGTGAAGGCTTTTTTAGATGTCATTTGGCAAACTCTAATCTGGCCTTCCTGTTTTTGAGGCTCACCAATGGTTTACATCTTGTGATGAACCCTCTGTATTCACTCTGGTGAAGTCTTCTCTTGATTGTTGACTTTGACACACACACACCTACCTCCTGGAGAGTGTTCTTGATCTGCCAACTGTTGTGAAGGGTGTTTTCTTCACCAGGGAAAGAATTCTTCGGTCATCCACCACAGTTGTTTTCCATGGTCTTCCCGATCTTTTGGTGTTGCTGAGCTCACCGGTGCGTTCCTTCTTTTTAAGAATGTTCCAAACAGTTTTTTGGCCACGCTAAATGTTTTTGCTATCTCTCTGATGGGTTTGTTGTGTTTTTTCAAACGAAAAAAAAATATGAAGAGTATTGTGGAATTATGGAATATGGCGCTCCCACTAGCGATTTTTGAAAAATAGAGAATTTGGGAGAGCCTAAAATATAGCTTTTACTATTAATTTATATAAAATATATAGCGCCACAAACAGGTGATTGAAATATGGCTACAAGTATGGAACAGTCTTACCATTCCGACGCCCCCTGGTAGGGATCAGCCTAGCGTGGTGGAAATAATACCGCGTCTGGGCCGAGGGTTGGATGTGGTCGTAGGTAAATTCAGGTTGTAGATTGGTGCAGGGAACCGTTGTCCCTAATGCGCCCTGATGGGGGAGGGGGCAAAGCTGCTGTTCACCTGCCTATCTACACAGAGTTCCTACCCCGCAAGGGGCGGCCCTGTCCGGATACCTTACCCTAAATATGGCGGGTATCCCTAATGTTGCCCTATAGGATGGTTCCCAACGTGTCACGTTTCAGATGATAAATCATCAGGGGAAGAGATCCAAGAAATGTGCAAAAAATCCTACAAGGAAAAATATATTCAACATGAGGATCTGGAAAAAAGAAAGGGTTCACATATAATGGGGAAAGAAGAACGATACAGGGACATACCTTAGATCAGTGGATCAATAGGATAGAAAAAAACGGACATTGATGGTCCTAAGAAGAAGAGGACCCCGCGAATTCATCAAAGAGGGGCACCTCTGGGGCAGCTGATCTGATGTTGTCAGCTGCACACCGTTTGCCATGAGGACGCTGTATTTGAGGAGCAGAACGCGCGCCCTTTGTCTAACGACCGCCCCTAGGGGCGGAATGGTACGGTCACATGATCGGAACGCCACACCCCTCGGCAGAAGCGGCCGTCCTGTGGACCGCACCGCACCAGGCCGTGGAGCGCAGCGCAACGTCCGGTCACGTGGGGCGGCTGGGAGAAGGGCTGGATGCGGCGCCTGCTGCTAGGCAACTGACCGACGCCAGGAGTGCTCAGACGTCCGAATCAGCTGCTGGAGAGCAAACGTAATAGCCTGCGCTCTTGTAAATATACAAATAGCATTTCATGCAGATTACAGGTTAAAGAGGCATGAGTGCTCCTATGACTACAAGCCAGGAGGCATATAGTATGTAAATATGAGCATTTGATGACATTAGTCAGGGAAAAGGGAGGCGGGCAGGGTAGGGGGAGGGGGGGGGGTTGGGAGTGAGGGAGGATTAACAGTGGCTTTCAATATATACTTGGGGTGAGATGATATCCCTTACTGTGCCCCCTAATAGATCGGGGTGCATGATGTATGCAAGTACAGGGACGGCTGGGACTAATGGTGGAAAAATAGTCCATTACAAAAAACAACCAAAGTTTAGCTGCTCGTTAAGTCCTAAGGGAGCCATGGTCTTAAGATCATATATCCATCTAGCTTCCCTCTGTAGGATCAATCTGTCCCAGTCTCCCCCTCTTGGTGGTGGATTCACTTTATCAATGGCCATAAATGAAAGACGGCCATGGCCGTTGTGGGCATTCTGGACGTGTTTAGCCACTGGGGTATCTTTGAGTTTGGCCACGTCACTAAGATGTTCCCCTACTCGCCTACGAAATTCACGGATTGTCTTGCCAATGTATTCTTTCCCACACTGGCAGACAATCCGGTAAATAACCCCCCGGGTCAGGGCCAGATGGGTGAGTTGGACACTTCTATATTTAGAAAGCCCAGCTCTACCAACTCGCTCCTCCGTTGGGAAAGTGAACACCCGCCTGCTTTAAAACGCGGGATCCCGAAGGGACAATACTTGCGTCTACGCCGGAATTGTACAAACAAGAGGGACTTTCTGTACCAAGCGGCTGATCTTCGCCAGAGATTTCTGTCCAGAGGCTACCCCCATCAGGTACTCAAAGCAGCATTTAGATCAGCCCTGAGTACAGACCGCTCTAGTCTACTCATTCCCAAACAGAAACCAGCACAATCCACTAAACTCACCCGCCTAATAACCTCATATGATGGCCAAGCCCAATCCATCAGGGAAATAATTAACCAACACTGGCACATCCTTTTGATGGACCCGGATCTGAGGGAGGTGCTCGGGGAAACTCCGAGCATATCCTATAGACGCGGAAGGAGCCTCAAGGATCGGCTGGTTAATAGCCAATACACCCCACAACCATCATCGGGTTGTGCTTGGCTTAAAAACTCCATCCATGGCTGTTATCGATGCAGTGGTTGCATCGCCTGTCCGCACATCACAACTGGCAAATCTTTCAGGAGTAATGTTACGGGCAAGGAATTTACCATTCGCGAGTTTATGAACTGCAAGACCCGGGGGGTTATTTACCGGATTGTCTGCCAGTGTGGGAAAGAATACATTGGCAAGACAATCCATGAATTTCGTAGGCGAGTAGGGGAACATCTTAGTGACGTGGCCAAACTCAAAGATACCCCAGTGGCTAAACACGTCCAGAATGCCCACAACGGCCATGGCCGTCTTTCATTTATGGCCATTGATAAAGTGAATCCACCACCAAGAGGGGGAGACTGGGACAGATTGATCCTACAGAGGGAAGCTAGATGGATATATGATCTTAAGACCATGGCTCCCTTAGGACTTAACGAGCAGCTAAACTTTGGTTGTTTTTTGTAATGGACTATTTTTCCACCATTAGTCCCAGCCGTCCCTGTACTTGCATACATCATGCACCCCGATCTATTAGGGGGCACAGTAAGGGATATCATCTCACCCCAAGTATATATTGAAAGCCACTGTTAATCCTCCCTCACTCCCAACCCCCCCCCCCCCCCCCCCCTACCCTGCCCGCCTCCCTTTTCCCTGACTAATGTCATCAAATGCTCATATTTACATACTATATGCCTCCTGGCTTGTAGTCATAGGAGCACTCATGCCTCTTTAACCTGTAATCTGCATGAAATGCTATTTGTATATTTACAAGAGCGCAGGCTATTACGTTTGCTCTCCAGCAGCTGATTCGGACGTCTGAGCACTCCTGGCGTCGGTCAGTTGCCTAGCAGCAGGCGCCGCATCCAGCCCTTCTCCCGGCCGCCCCACGTGACCGGACGTTGCGCTGCGCTCCACGGCCTGGTGCGGTCCACAGGACGGCCGCTTCTGCCGAGGGGTGTGGCGTTCCGATCATGTGACCGTACCATTCCGCCCCTAGGGGCGGTCGTTAGACAAAGGGCGCGCGTTCTGCTCCTCAAATACAGCGTCCTCATGGCAAACGGTGTGCAGCTGACAACATCAGATCAGCTGCCCCAGAGGTGCCCCTCTTTGATGAATTCGCGGGGTCCTCTTCTTCTTAGGACCATCAATGTCCGTTTTTTTCTATCCTATTGATCCACTGATCTAAGGTATGTCCCTGTATCGTTCTTCTTTCCCCATTATATGTGAACCCTTTCTTTTTTCCAGATCCTCATGTTGAATATATTTTTCCTTGTAGGATTTTTTGCACATTTCTTGGATCTCTTCCCCTGATGATTTATCACCTGAAACGTGACACGTTGGGAACCATCCTATAGGGCAACATTAGGGATACCCGCCATATTTAGGGTAAGGTATCCGGACAGAGCCGCCCCTTGCGGGGTAGGAACTCTGTGTAGATAGGCAGGTGAACAGCAGCTTTGCCCCCTCCCCCATCAGGGCGCATTAGGGACAACGGTTCCCTGCACCAATCTACAACCTGAATTTACCTACGACCACATCCAACCCTCGGCCCAGACGCGGTATTATTTCCACCACGCTAGGCTGATCCCTACCAGGGGGCGTCGGAATGGTAAGACTGTTCCATACTTGTAGCCATATTTCAATCACCTGTTTGTGGCGCTATATATTTTATATAAATTAATAGTAAAAGCTATATTTTAGGCTCTCCCAAATTCTCTATTTTTCAAAAATCGCTAGTGGGAGCGCCATATTCCATAATTCCACAATACTCTTCATATTTTTTTTTCGTTTGAAAAAACACAACAAACCCATCAGAGAGATAGCAAAAACATTTAGCGTGGCCAAAAAACTGTTTGGAACATTCTTAAAAAGAAGGAACGCACCGGTGAGCTCAGCAACACCAAAAGCTCTCCCAAATTCTCTGTTTGTTGTGTTTTTTCAGCCTAATGATGGCTTGCTTCACTGATAGTGACAGCTCTTTGGATCTCATCTTGAGAGTTGACAGCAACAGATTCCAAATGCAAATAGCACACTTAAAATGAACTCTGGACCTTTTATCTGCTCATTGTAATTGGGATAATGAGGGAATAACACACACCTGGCCATGGAACAGCCGAGAAGCCAATTGTCCCATTACTTTTGGTTCCTTAACAAGTGGGAGGCACATATAGAAACTGTTGTAATTCCTGCACCGTTCACCTGATTTGGATGTAAATGCCCTCAAATTAAAGCTGACCGTCTGCAGTTAAAGCACATCTTGTTTGTTTCATTTCAAATCCATTGTGGTGGTGTATAGAGCCAAAAATGTTAGAATTGTGTCCATGTCCCAATATTTATGGACCTGACTTGTATGTCTGTCTTTTACCCTATGGATGAATGGCACTGTACGGCATCCATGAAATGTATGTATCCCAACGTATACATTAAACGTGATGTGAACAGAGCCCCCCCGGGGGGTCCAAGAAGCTGAAATATGAGGAGTTGTTTCATGGGGTTCCTGCACTTGCCAAACTAAAGAGGTGGTCACTGGTATAAGCCAATCATGTGATATCCTAGAAAACCCCTTTAAGTGGGCCTTCCTGTTTTTTCCTGCGCAGCGACCCTCAGCCACCTGCTGCGAAGGGGAACTGCAGCAGGATCCATTCACTTAAATATGGCCGTCTGCATTTCCCTGCTTGGCAGGTGGCTAGGTGCCATTGTGCAGGGAAAAACAGTGAAGGGATCTCAGAATGGATGGAGGTCCGAAAGGCTGGACGATCATAAAGTGACATGTCATCTCTCTATGAGGAGGGAATATCCAGGGCTGTTTCTAAATGGAGGGGTAAGTATTAACTAAACTATCAGGGGAGAAGAAAGGACTGATTTCCTAAAAGCCTGGAGAACCCCTCTAGGGATGCTGCTCATGTACCTTGCTGTGTTGTAAATGATTGATACATTTCGTTGTCACATTGTCCATCATTCCTTTTCTGTTACTTTGTTTCTAACAACGTAACCCAGTGGAGCTTGGCTTTCCTTGTGGTGCCCTGCAGGTATTGCGATCCTCAGTCCTTTGGATGCAGCACTCCAGGCCTTGATTGCACTACATGTTTAGGTTCATTGATGCCCTGCAAGTGATCATTGCTACTTCAGCCAAATCAAACTTCATCCGCAGAGCTATAGAGCTGCGTCATGAGCAGGACACCACGCTCAGGCTCCATCGTCGCTCTGTTTTTAGAACCCACGTTTGCATAATTATCTATTATAAAAATGAGACACCTGTCAATCAAGCCGTCAGCTCATCATCAGTAATTGCATGGTGATCATGCAGTGATGCCTAGAATTAAAACCGCTGATTGATTGGAATTGGATCCCCTCCCCCCTGCGAAATTGTGAAATTGACCACAGAGTGTCTTGAGAAATGAATATTTACTGCTATTTGCAGTGACTCGGTCCTAAGGAAAGTAGAACCGGGGGTGGGGGGAGCTGCTGGAGCGGTGCAGTGGTTTCAGGTTAGGTAAAATGTAGTGAAAGGGGTATTGTGGGTGGACAATTTTAATTAAAACCTCGGACAGAGTGGGTTAAATTATCAAACCATCAGTTCTCACTGATTCTCCACTGCTGCTGTTCGGCTGCTGGTCCCTGCGTTTCTCTACTTTCAGGTCTTGGGCTTGACACAACGGAAATGGCTTGGACTGCGCACTCAGCCAATCACTGGCTGAAGTGGATAACTACTGCAGTTAGCGATTGGTTAAGCAGAATTTAATTATATTCCGCTGATCAGCCAACCTGATCTAATAGTAAGAGCGCAAAGGAAATACTATGGCCACCATCAGGAACCACAGCCAGCAAACTCAGCAACTGCTACCAGTCTTCCTAACCACTCTGGTTTGTAGGAAGCTAAGACTACTACTAGGTTCTTCACCAGAGCCCGCCACAAATCCGGTAGGACTTGGCTACTATGGATCCAAGTTATGTCCGTAGAGTAAGTTAGCAGAAAACTGGTGTGAGCTTGCAGAAAGCAGACCTACCAGAATGACCAAGGTGTGCAAATAGTAGAGTCAAAACCAAGAGAGACAGATAATGCCAAAACAGCGGACGAGGCGTTAATCCAGAAGTGAGCCACAGTCATAATACCAGGAGCATTCGTAAGGGTCCAAATCAGCAGACAAGGCGTTAATCCAGCAACCAAGCCACAGTCACATTACCAGGAGTTCAAATGCATTAATAGAGAGCCGGGATAACAAAATCGCAGACAAATGGCAATCACTGAGTCAGGAAAGACAGATAATGACAAAACAGCGGACGAGGAGTTAATCCAGAAATGAGCCACAGTGAGAAAACCAGGAGCATTAGTAAGGAGCTAAATCAGCAGACAAGGGGTTAATCCAGAAACCAAGCCACAGTCAGATTACCAGGAGTTCAAATGGATTAGTAGGGAGTAGCAAAAAAATAACACAGGAGCCGGGATAACAAAATCACAGACAAATGGTAATCACCGAGTTGCAGATTTAGATCTCCCGCCTTGCTCTGGGATTGGACGCTGAGCCAGGAACCTCATTGGGTCGGCTCGTAGCCTCACTGATAGGTTGAGCAGCAGGGGCTTGGCTGGTCGGCACAGTAGTGCCTCTGAGCACAGCCATGAACAGTATCTTGACTGGATAAATGTGGGCCTATAGGGTGTTACCCAGCATGGTGCACTACACGTAACTGTGTGACTTGCACTTTATAGAAGCCTTATCTACAGTATGTGCAAGTATACTGCAAGACAACATTGGGATGGCCTTATTAATCCCATTTTCACTGATTTCATATGGATAGAGCAGACATCATTAATCTTGTGTCATAATACAGACTACTGCCATAACAACATACTGCCTGTCAGTGGAGCAAAGTCTGTCACTAGACAACATGATGCATAGCAGGAATGTATGTGCCTTCTTTGCAGTAATGGGGTAAAGTCTCTAATTTCTTGTAACGTGACCAGTGATAATTGGAGGGACGCCATCATCACGCCGTGTGCACTACTATAAACCTGGCGGTCACTAGCTCCGCTTGCACTGATTTATGAAATGTCGTAGAGTTACCGTAACCTGTTGTCTCTTTGCAGATGGAGATGGTGAACCCAGTGAAAAACAAAGCGTGCGGTCACACGTATGAGAGAGAAGCAATTGAAAAGATGATTCAGAGCAGACACCGGAAAAATAAAAACATCAGGTGGGTTCTCAAAAATTTGTTTTAGTTCCTGGTATTATATGGAAGTAAAAGCTGTGTGACCCGAATGATGGGCTTGCTGCTTCCCTGTAACTAAAGCTTTAGTGCAGTTCCTCAGAATCTGCTGGCCCTATCTCTACATCAGACATTGTATCGGGGTGATATATTTAAAGTGGGTGACTCTTATGGGCCTATGAAACATCTGAGATCCCCTTAATCTGAATATTCCGGGTTTTTGATATTAATGGCCTGTCTTCAGGTTAGGCCATCAGTTTATGATCAGCAAGAGTCCGACACCCCATTCTGCCACTGATACCTGTTCTGCAGTTGCTCCAGCACTGGAACAGCACAGCTCTATCCATTGTGTAGTGGATGGTTCTGGTGGCTGCTGCCATTGTAGTGAATACTGCAGTAACCAGCTCCTTTCACTGCACATTGGACAGAACTAGTTTGTGAGCTACTGTGAAACAGCTGATCAGTGAGGTCGTGGGATGTCAGACTCCCACTGATCAGATATTGATGGCTTAGGGCTCATTCAGACAACCATTTCGCAAAACACGGATACCGGCCCGTGTGCATTCCGCAATTTGCGCTATGATAGAAATGCCTATTCTTGTCTGCAATTGTGGACAAGAATAGGACATGCTCTATCTCTTTTGCGGGGCCGCAGACGGAACTACGGATGCAGACAGCACATGGTGTGCTGTCCACATCTTTTGCAGCCCCATTGAAATTAATGGGTCTGCACTCGTTCTGCAAAATTGCGGAACAGGTACATGGACCCATTCATACGGTCGTCTGAATGAGCCCTTATCCTGACCAATCGTTCCCTATAATAGCCCAATGTAAACATGCCAAGATATCGAACAGTGAAATATAATACATTCATTTGTAGTCATCTTTTCCAAACAGATAGAAATGACTATTGGTCGGCAGCACATCCCCTTGGGTAAACTGATATGTTGGCAATGGCAATGGAAATTGAAACGAACAGCTGTAAGAACGATGACACAACTGCAAATGATCAATCATACAACCGTTCATTCCCAATAGTTGCCTAGAGTAAAATACACTTAAGCGATCAATATAGTAAGTCGGCTGGCGCTCATTACAGGATGTCCGTGAAACAAAACCTTATGGCCTATTTACCGGGGCAGATTACCAGGAATGAACGTTCCCGATAACTGGCTCATGCTAATGTGCCGCCCATCTCCTCGCAGATTAGCACAGCGCTAATTTTTCAGTTGACCCGATCGTTTATGTAGAACATAAAATCATCATTTGTCTGCAGCACAGGCGTATGCTGCTGTCACGCTGTATAGGGTGATGGATGACAGTTGCGATCATTCCTCCCATGGAAAGGAGATGATTGCTGAATAAGCGGGCAATGAGCGGGAATGAATGGTCAGTTCCCTATTTTTACCCTGTGTATCGGCCCATGGAAACAGATCCTTAAGCAGTTGCCAGACACTTTTGCTGTCAGCTGGGACATCCCATACACATAAGGGTGCATTCACACTACCGTAAGTGTTTTGTGGTACGCAAATTGTGGATCCGCAAAACACGGATACTGTCCGTGTGCGTTCCGCATTTTGCGGACCACACACGGCCGGCGCTATATACAGAATACCTATTCTTGTCCGCAAACAAGAATAGGACATGCTCTATATTTTTTGCGGGGCTGCGGAACGGAACAACAGATGGGGACAGCACATGGTGTGCTGTCTGCATCATTTGTGGCCCCATTGAAATGTATGGGTCCACACCCTTTCCGCAAAATTTCACAACCGATGCGGATCCATTTATACAGTCGTGTGAATGCACCCTTACGTGGTCGGCTGGTAATAGAAGGAATCTTGAGTCTACGTTTTAGGGCAGGTTCCCTTTACAGGAGTTTCTCTGTAAATCTTTTAGGGGTTCTTCAATTTGGACAATCTCCTGTTGCTAGAAGGGTTCCCCGGCCATAAGTAGATAACTGGATGTACTAATTCTGTACTAGTTCCCCAGCAATCAGCTGTAATCTGTGGAGGAACCTTACAGCAAGTGTTCACTTTTCCTGCAGCATCTCCACAGGACAAACAAAGCATTGCACAATTTTTATTAAACACAAAGGGCTGTCTATGTAATGCGGGGACGCGAAGGGTCCTTCAGGGAAGTGGGACTCTCTCTGTAGCTGCTCTAGCTGATCGGATCCAGAATGGGAACTGCCTGCATAAATTTAGATTTCCTTAATTGGATATTTGAAAAAAAGCAATTTTTATCCCAGTTAAAATGGATACTTAATATTCAGTTTCATGCATTTTTCATGGTGTAATTCCTTTTGCAGTCTCAAAATGTTCTTTTAGTTTTTTTTGCTGTATCCATTGTAAGGGATTTACAGTGTTTCTTACCTGTGTTGTCTCTATAGGTGTCCAACCATTGGCTGCGATGTCTCTGACATGAGCGTATCAGATCTCGTTCCAGACACTGCACTCAAAAGAGCCATTGACATACACAAGAAGCAAAGTCAATCTAAGCAATGAATCCTCTAGCTTATAGTCCGGTGACTTTGAAGCTGATTTTGTACGCGTTGTGTAACCCCGTAGTAAGATATAGCAAAAGTTAAGGCTTGTGTACCATGTAAGGAGGGATTGAGGTATTCCAGTTCTGAAAAAAAATATTTTTTGTTAATAAAGTTGTTTGACATTTTTCTTCTTTTTCGCTGCTTATTTGGTTCCCGTCACCATCCGTATTGCAGTTGTAGGGTCTTCTTACCTATAACAGGTTAAGTACTGCTTCAGGTAGGGAGTAACCCCAGCAGGATGACTCTCCCCCATGTATTAGACAGTGATGAGACCCACTATATTGAGTAGCTCTTTCTTGGTCTTTACAGCTTTTGGTTGTTACAGCAGGAGTATGACCGTCAGTCCCCACTGGCACACACCAGAACACAGCAATCCAGATGTAATGATGCTTTGATTTGTGGAAAGAGGTTGCACATTTTTGCCACCATTGTGTTTGTGAAGGTTCTCATTCATCCAGATCATGGTATGTCAGTAGTAATAAGTCAGAGCAACTAGACATGTTATTTTTTTTCTTGAAGATGTTTCACTACTCATCCGTCTAGCTTTCTCAATTAGTATGGCTTGTACAAGACATCTCCGCCATTAAATACTGGTGAGTCGCGCTTCAGTC
Organism: Bufo bufo; assembly: GCF_905171765.1. Classification (NCBI taxonomy): domain Eukaryota; kingdom Metazoa; phylum Chordata; class Amphibia; order Anura; family Bufonidae; genus Bufo; species Bufo bufo. The sequence continues at coordinate 41,750,683 of NC_053393.1, read as the reverse complement.
ATGGAGGTCAGATCTTGATTGCTTTTTCATGACTGAAGCTATTAGTTGCGATTAAACTGCATTGGGAGAGGTGTTAGAACAGCATTGTAAGTGGCAGCTTCAATTGCTAACTTTTGATCACTTTGCCTCCCCCCAAAAATTTTATAAAAAAGATAAAAAATTGATATGTACCCCAAAATGGTACCGCTAAAACTGAAGCATTTCCCTGCACAAAGCAAACCCTTACGCAATTCTTTCGATGGAAAAATGAAAAAGTTATGGGGGTTAAAACATGGCGACACCAGGCAAATTTTAAAAGAAAAAAAAGTTTTTCATTTTCTTAACGTAGTAAAACATAACAATTTGGTATCACCGTAATCACAATGACCCACTGATTAAGGCCTCATGCGCACGACCGTATTTTGTTTCCGTGTCCGTCCCGTTTTTTTTTGCGGATAGGATGCGGACCCATTCATTTCAATGGGTCCGCAAAAAACGCGGACAGCAGACCGTCTGCTGTTTGCATCAGTATGTCCGTTCCGTTGCTCCGCAAAAAAAATTGTGCATGTCCTATTTTTTTCTAGTTTGCCGACAAGGATAGGCATTATTACAATGGATCCGCAAAAAAAAAACGGATCCGCCAAAACGGAATGCCATACGGAACATCATCCGTTTTTTTTTTGCAGATCCGCAATTTGAGGACCGCAAAACACATACGGTCGTGTGCATGAGGCCTAATGCAATGATGTCATTTTTACCACAAAAACAGCTTATTTCCCTATTCCACCTGTCAAATATTTTACAGTTTCGCAGTCCGTTGTATAGGACATTAAAGGTGGCATTTAAAAAAAAAAAAAAAGTACAACTCGTCCTGCAAAAAAAAAGCTGTCATACAGCTGTGTCGGCAAAAAAAAAATGTATTGCTCTTGGAAGGCGAGGAAAAAAAGGAAAATGTCTCTGCCAAAATTTGTTAGGTTCTGAAAGGATTGAAAAATAAAATATTTCAAAGAATATTTTATTTTTCAATCCTTTCAGAACCTAACAAATTTAAACAGCGACATTTTCCTTTTTTTCCTCTCTTTCAAAGAGCAATACATTTTTTTTTTGCCGACGCAGCTGTATGACAGCTTACTTTTTGCAGGGGGGATTTTGTATTGTATTACATATTAATTTAACTTATTAATGGGTTTTTTTAATCTCTAAGTGACTAGAAGCTGCAATCTTTTTTCTTTCCCCCTAAGCGACTAGAAGCTGATTGCTGATCCATTTACACAATGCTTTGAAATATTTTAAATTCCAAAGCATTATTGTCTCTTTTAGTCGATGCCTGTAGCATGGCCTGACTGGTGGATGCCCATGGCAGCCCTGAGGTCCTTAGGCTCTCAGCTACCATCGTTAAAGGGATTTTCTGAGACATTATAACTGATGACCTATCCTCTGGACACTCCCCCCCCCCCCCCCCCCCCCCCCAACACCCGGGACCTCCGCCAATCAGCTATTCGAGAAGGCAGCAGCGCTCATTCATCGGTCAAGTGGCCTAGGAACAGCTCCGCCCCATTCAAGCGCCATACCAAGCACAGCCGCTATACAATGTACAGTGCTGTGCTTAGCAAGCTGCGAGAAGGCAACAGCGGGGACCTTCACCGATCAAACTATGTCGACAGAGACATCTAAGCAGTGGACAAGCGCCATTGCATACACCAACCTTGCTCAGTCCCTGCCACTGTGGTCATACTTACACCAGGAAGTGACCAGGGTGAAAGAGGAGACCCCCAACACTACTAACCTGGGGGATCCAAGCAATAAGTTTTCACTTCCTAATGGAAAATGGCATGTCGATTAGGACATGAAAAGGTCATGGAGCTTTGCAGCTCACTTTTCAGCTTTACTGTGTACAGTCGTGGCCAAAAGTTTTGAGAATTACATAAATATTGGAAATTGGAAAAGTTGCTGCTTAAGTTTTTATAATAGCAATTTGCATATACTCCAGAATGTTATGAAGAGTGATCAGATAAATTGCATAGTCCTTCTTTGCCATGAAAATTAACTTAATCCCAAAAAAACCTTTCCACTGCATTTCATTGCTGTCATTAAAGGACCTGCTGAGATCATTTCAGTAATCGTCTTGTTAACTCAGGTGAGAATGTTGACGAGCACAAGGCTGGAGATCATTATGTCAGGCTGATTGGGTTAAAATGGCAGACTTGACATGTTAAAAGGAGGGTGATGCTTGAAATCATTGTTCTTCCATTGTTAACCATGGTGACCTGCAAAGAAACGCTTGCAGCCATCATTGCGTTGCATAAAAATGGCTTCACAGGCAAGGATATTGTGGCTACTAAGATTGCACCTCAATCAACAATTTATAGGATCATCAAGAACTTCAAGGAAAGAGGTTCAATTCTTGTTAAGAAGGCTTCAGGGCATCCAAGAAAGTCCAGCAGGCGCCAGGATCGTCTCCTAAAGAGGATTCAGCTGCGGGATCGGAGTGCCACCAGTGCAGAGCTTGCTCAGGAATGGCAGCAGGTGTGAGCGCATCTGCACGCACAGTGAGGCGAAGACTTTTGGAAGATGGCCTGGTGTCAAGAAGGGCAGCAAAGAAGCCACTTCTCTCCAAAAAAACCCATCAGGGACAGATTGATCTTCTGCAGAAAGTATGGTGAATGGACTGCTGAGGACTGGGGCAAAGTCATATTCTCCGATGAAGCCTCTTTCCGATTGTTTGGGGCATCTGGAAAAAGGTTTGTCCGGAGAAGAAAAGGTGAGCGCTACCATCAGTCCTGTGTCATGCCAACAGTAAAGCATCCTGAGACCATTCATGTGTGGGGTTGCTTCTCATCCAAGGGAGTGGGCTCACTCACAATTTTGCCCAAAAACACAGCCATGAATAAAGAATGGTACCAAAACACCCTCCAACAGCAACTTCTTCCAACAATCCAACAACAGTTTGGTGAAGAACAATGCATTTTCCCGCACGATGGAGCATCGTGCCATAAGGCAAAAGTGATAACTAAGTGGCTCGGGGACCAAAACGTTGACATTTTGGGTCCATGGCCTGGAAACTCCCCAGATCTTAATCCCATTGAGAACTTGTGGTCAATCCTCAAGAGGCGGGTGGACAAACAAAAACCCACTAATTCTGACAAACTCCAAGAAGTGATTATGAAAGATTGGGTTGCTATCAGTCAGGAATTGGCCCAGAAGTTCATTGAGAGCATGCCCAGTCGAATTGCAGAGGTCCTGAAAAAGAAGGGCCAACACTGCAAATACTGACTCTTTGCATAAATGTCATGTAATTGTCGATAAAAGCCTTTGAAACGTATGAAGTGCGTGTAATTATATTTCACTACATCACAGAAACAACTGAAACAAAGATCTAAAAGCAGTTTAGCAGCAAACTTTGTGAAAACTAATATTTGTGTCATTCTCAAAACTTTTGGCCACGACTGTAGACTGGGGCAAGATTCACCGAAGACCAATGATTTAATGACTGACTTATGATAATGCTAGAGGCCTAGATGATGCACAAGTAGATAAGGTTCTGTATGCAGCTCCCCTGTCAGTGTCTGGGGAAGGGAAACAGTTGTTTGTGCGGACACATAAATGATCGTTTCTGGGCAGCAGATCTTGCAGTCTACTGCTCAGACACAGTGCAGCTGTATGAGGATGTCCTCATACTGTGGAGGGGATTGCTGCATGTAAATGCTGACCTTCACCTCCACTGAATGAGTAGCCACTTGTCCGGATGGAACGCTTCCTTCCTACAATCATCTGCTCATCGGCGCAGTGTAAATGCGCCTTTGGTTCCCTTCTTGGCTTTATTAATCAGATTTCTCAGAAAATTAGATGCAGATAGATATCTTTTATGGATCCCTGGGCAAATGTGCAGTGGAATCCTTTGTTCTGCCCAGTTAAAAAAGGGCCCTTCATATTATAAGGAAACAGATTACTAATAAACTTGCCAGAAGGCATCCGATTCATTACAGTAGACTGATTTCACCCACATGACCGTGTATCTGTCGAATATATCTATTGCTCAAGCTGAAAGTGACACATGTAGCTCCTTATTGCCACTTTGTCACAGCAGATATTGAAGCAGGTGGAGAAGCCATGTAATGCAAAGTATGATTCAGAAGCTGATAGGAGTGGGTGCATGACAGCGCCGTACAGGAAACTACCAGAAAACTGTAGTGAAAGTGCTATTTATACCTTTTCTTATGAGAGATGTTTAGCTAGCAGGTATGTCACCAGCTGCCAACAGCTTCTCACAGCTCTGCACCATGCAGTAATCTTGTATGTAGGGGTCAACAGATAATTGTAATATTTAATAGCTGAGTAGGAATAATAGTTTATGTTGACTTACTGAAGTACATTCTATATTGTAGCTGAAATCACTATTCTGCTGGTGCAGTCACTGTGTACATTCATGATCAGTACAGGATAAGTAATGTAATGTATGTACACAGTGACTCCACCAGCAGAATAGTGAGTGCAGCTCTGGAGTATAATACAGGATGTAACTCAGGATCAGTATAGGATAAGTAATGTAATGTATGTATACAGTGACTGCGCCAGCAGAATAGTGAGTGCAGCTCTGGAGTATAATACAGGATGTAACTCAGGATCAGTATAGGATAAGTAATGTAATGTATGTACACAGTGACTGCACCAGCAGAATAGTGAGTGCAGCTCTGGAGTATAATACAGGATGTAACTCAGGATCAGATCAGTACAGGATAAGTAATGTAATGTATGTACACAGTGACTGCACCAGCAGAATAGTGAGTGCAGCTCTGGAGTATAATACAGGATGTAACTCAGGATCAGATCAGTACAGGATAAGTAATGTAATGTATGTACACAGTGACTTCACCAGGAGAATAGTGAGTGCAGCTCTGGAGCATAGTACAGGATGTAACTCATGATCAGTACAGGATAAGTAATGTAATGTGTTACATCCTGTACTATGCTCCAGAGCTGCACTCACTATTCTCCTGGTGAAGTCACTGTGTACATACATTACATTACTTATCCTGTACTGATCCTGAGTTACATCCTGTATTATACTCCAGAGCTGCACTCACTATTCTGCTGGTGCAGTCACTGTGTACATACATTACATTACTTATCCTATACTGATCCTGAGTTACATCCTGTATTATACTCCAGAGCTGCACTCACTATTCTGCTGGCGCAGTCACTGTATACATACATTACATTACTTATCCTATACTGATCCTGAGTTATAGCCTGTATTATACTCCAGAGCTGCACTCACTATTCTGCTGGTGCAGTCACTGTATACATACATTACATTACTTATCCTATACTGATCCTGAGTTATAGCCTGTATTATACTCCAGAGCTGCACTCACTATTCTGCTGGTGCAGTCACTGTATACATACATTACATTACTTATCCTATACTGATCCTGAGTTATAGCCTGTATTATACTCCAGAGCTGCACTCACTATTCTGCTGGTGGAGTCACTGTGTACATACATTACATTACTTATCCTGTACTGATCCTGAGTTACATCCTGTATTATACTCCAGAGCTGCACTCACTATTCTGCTGGTGCAGTCACTGTGTACATACATTACATTACTTATCCTGTACTGATCCTGAGCTACATCCTGTATTATACTCCAGAGCTGCACTCACTATTCTGCTGGTGCAGTCACTGTGTACATACATTACATTACTTATCCTGTACTGATCCTGAGCTACATCCTGTATTATACTCCAGAGCTGCACTCACTATTCTGCTGGTGCAGTCACTGTGTACATACATTACATTACTTATCCTGTACTGATCCTGAGTTACATCCTGTATTATACTCCAGAGCTGCACTCACTATTCTGCTGGTGCAGTCACTGTGTACATACATTACTTATCCTGTACTAATCCTGAGTTACATCCTGTATTATACTCCAGAGCTGCACTCACTATTCTGCTGGTGCAGTCACTATGTACATACATGACATTACTTATCCTGTACTGATCCTGAGTTACATCCTGTATTATACTCCAGAGCTGCACTCACTATTCTGCTGGTGCAGTCACTGTGTACATACATTACATTACTTATCCTGTACTGATCCTGAGTTACATCCTGTATTATACTCCAGAGCTGCACTCACTATTCTGCTGATGCAGTCATTGTGTACATACATTACATTACATCCTGTATTATACTCCAGAGCTGTATTCACAATCAGGCTGCGCACTGTTGTAAAGAATCCCAGCTAATGGATTTTCTGTCAACAAACCTATTAACTGTTACATGGAGTCCGTTGGGATATTCATCATTTTGACTGGAGGAGCAGCGCTGTATGCTGTGTCGAAGACTCTAAAATGTTGCACATACAGTATTTTAATTCCTCTTATGTGACAAATGTATTTTCCATGGGCGATGGGTTCTCGGATATTAATACGTTCCTGTCACCCAGAATGCACATTACACCAAACATACAATAATTAACGTGTCCCCAGCCAGTCATTTTTATCTGTTCTCCCTCGGCCCTATTAACTTATGAGCCTTCACCAAAAATATTCTCTGCTTGGACAATTGTTATTCATGTGTCTAAACTTAAAGGGTTTGTCCAACCCTTTACTAGTGATGGCCTATCCTGAGGATCAGCAGAGGTCCAACATCCCCGCCGGTCAACTGTTCTGCAGTAGCTTCGGCACCGGCCCTACACAGCTCCATCCACTGTGTGGTGAGCAGAGATGGTTACTGCCGTGTTGCTCCCCTTGAAGTAAATGGTTAATAGTTAAAGGGGTTCTGCAGTTCTTTTAAACGGATGATCTATCCTCTGGATAGATCATCAGCATCTGACCGGCGGGGGTCCGACACCCGGGACCCCCTGCCGATCAGCTGTTTGAGAAGGCAGCGGCGCCCCAGGGGCGCTGCGGCCTACTCTTGTTTTCCCTCAGGCCCAGTGACGTCACGACTAGTATCACTGGCCGGGGCTAAGCTCTGTTCACTTGAATGGAGCCCAGCCCAGTGATACTAGTCTTGACATCACTGGGCCTGCGGTAAACAGTGAGAAGGCCGCGGCGCTACTGCTTTCTCAAACAGCTTATCGGCGGGGGTCCCAGGTGTCGGACCCTCACTGATCAGATGCTGATGACCTATCCAGAGGATAAAAGAACTGCAGAACCCCTTTAAGCTTTCTTTTTGTATTTCATTGATCGGAAGCCACTGCCGAGAAGAGATGCAGATGTAGGGTTGTAGCAGGGATACACAGTATAAGGGCTCATGCACACGACCATATGTATTATGCGGTCCGCAAAAAATACGGATGACGTCCGCGTGCATTCCGTATTTTGCGGAACGGAACAGCTGGCCCCTAATAGAACAGTCCTATCCTTGTCTGTAATGCGGACAATAATAGGACATGTTCTATTTTTTGCGGAACAGACATACGGAAACGGAATGCACACGGAGTAACTTCAGGTTTTTTTTTGCGGACCCATTGAAATGAATAGTTCCGTATACGGTCCGCCCAAAAAAAAAAAAAAACGGAACGGACAAGGAAAGAAAATACGTTTGTGTGCATGAACCCTAAGTCTAGTCCGTGGAAGGCCTGCGAGTAGGTTGTTGCAGGATGGTTGCTTTTCAGGTCAACAGCTGGGACACGGCGGATGAATGATGGAAGTGCCGGTCTGTTTGCATCGAAGCGCGACAGTCATTCTTCGAAATACGTGTTTCGTTCTTTCACAGAAACTTGCTTTAGGGCACAAACTTTCACCAAAAATATCCTGTCATGGTGACAGGTTTGTACTGTAGTCTCTAGGTTACTGTTTGTGTTACCCATGTATTGCTGTAGGTGTGGTGACTCTCGCAGATACCGAGCACTGTCTTTTCTCTGAAAGGTTTGGAGTCAATCATTTCAGTGTATTTCGTAATGCATTTCAGGTAATATAACTTCATTGTTCAGTAAGGTGAGAATATTTGCCCCGAGCGCATGGAGAACACCCCTGCTCGTCATATTTGCTACCAGTCTCATGGGTCAGGTTCAGGGGCGTAGCTAAAGGCTGATGGGCCCTGGTGCAAGAGTTCAGCTTGGGCCCCCCTTCCCTCAGTGCTTTGTGGCCAAGGGCAGGAAAGCACATAGACTTCATGCTATGAAACAGCACCCCCCCCCCATACCAAATTCTTGACCTAACCCCTTCCCTCCAGCCAGAAAGCATGCACTTTCTATAATACCGGTGTCTTCCTATGCGACACACGGGTCTTTGGGCCCCTCAGGCTCCTGGGCCCGGTAGCGACTGCTACCTCTGCACCTCCTATAGCTACGCCCCTGGTCAGCTTTTTTGGTGAACACAATCTGGACCCATTGAGGAACTTCATGAAGCTTGACTGTGGTCTTCTTGGTCTTGTTGACATGTGTGCTTTGTAAATATACCGATGTAGCAGAGCAGAGTATTGTTTATGCTTTGTGATTCATTAGCTGTAGTCCTGAACTAAGATTACCCCCCCCCCCCCCCCCACAGTTTTATTAAGACCGGTACACCAGTCACCCGAAATTAGCTACAGTGCAGCTACACTTGGAAAATTGTGTAATTGTACTCATAAATCGTCCCATTGTGTTTTATGATGATATGAGCCAAGTAACAAACCCCACAAGAAATAATAGATCATGTCTTGAGAACATTAACGGGGATGTCCAGGATTGGAAAATCATGGCTGCAATCCCCAATGCAATGAGATCACACACTGTATACGGCAGGGATCGGCAACCCCCGGCACGCATGCCAAAGATGGCCCCAGGCCGCTTTTTTCTGGCAATTTGTGGTGGCTGCACCTTTAATAAAGTAATTAATGTCAGACGCGCCAGGCCGGCTACTGATTCTTCCCACCACGCCAGCCAGCAGAGTAGACTCTGCTATCTCACGGGCTGGCCGGCTGTGTAGCGCAGCAATATACCGCGCTGTGCCTTTAATAAATGAAGACTTGTGAGACGCGTCATGCAGGGCGCGTCTACTAGGCCACGCCAGCCACCCGAGTGCACTCCTGGTTGAGCAGCGCTGCTGCTGGTATCTGAATCTGTTACCTTGGCTGGAGCAGGCGGATTAAAGGAAGCTTGGGGATAAGGTAAACAAGCATGGTGACTAATTTGGGGGTGAGGGGAGGATGGTGGGACAATGGGGAGCAACTTGTGACAACTTTGGGGGTCGGGAGAGGGTGGTATGCCTGCTGGTGAGAGATATGGGAAGCAAGCTTTTGACTATTTTGGGGTGGTGGGGCAGAATGGTTAGCCTGCATGTGATTGCTGGGGGGATGATAGAGAGCAAGATGCTGACAACTTATTGGGGTGGGGAAGGATGGCGAATCTGTTTCCGATTGCTGAGGGGGATGATGGGGAGCAAGATTCTGACAAGTTTGGGAGCATGGTAAGCCTGAATGTGATTACTGCGTGCATAGGGCTAAGCTCTGATTATTACTGTGGGTGGGGACACCAGTATATGGGGGACCCCTCCACCAACCATGCACTTACTGACAGTGGTGAATGAGGGAAGCCCTCATTTAAAATGACTGAGTGAGGGATGCCCTCCCCATCACTGTGCCCAATATATTGTCCATTAGGTGGATTCAAAGGAGCAGTGGAAAGCTACGCACATCACTTGAAACATCCAAAGAAAACATACGGAGAGATTTATCAAACTGGTGTAAAGGAAAACTGGCTTCCATAATGGAAGCAGTCATTAGCACTCACACTATGAGATGAACCCCCCGCTTTTTTTTTTTTTTTTTGGGGGGGGGGTTAAAAGTGTGTCTTATAGTCTGAAAAATACGGTAATCTGGTCCTTGGCAAATCTGCTCTCTACACATGTATGACAACCCACTAACCGGCTCTAAAATAACTTTTAATTAAAAAAATAAATAAATTATGCTTGTGCTACTACCGTATAGTAAAAAGAATAACCAACCGACTGTTGTATCGCCTCTTTATTGATAGAATGGACTGGATTCACTTGTGGGAGATTGCTGCACGGTAAGGGAGCTTCCTTAGGTTCTGAAATATGGAGAAATACATTCACCTAAAAAATTATTAGGAACACCATACTAATACGGTGTTGGACCCCCTTTTGCCTTCAGAACTGACTTAATTCTACGTGGCATTGATTCAACAAGGTGCTGATAGCGTTCTTTACAAATGTTGGCCCATATTGATAGGATAGCATCTTGCAGTTGATGGAGATTTGAGGGATGCACATCCAGGGCACGAAGCTCCCGTTCCACCACATCCCAAAGATGCTCTATTGGGTTGAGATCTGGTGACTGTGGGGGCCATTTTAGTACAGTGGACTCAGTCATGTTCAAGAAACCAATTTGAAATGATTCGAGCTTTGTGACATGGTGCTTTATCCTGCTGGAAGTAGCCATCAGAGGATGGGTACATGGTGGTCATGAAGGGATGGACATGGTCAGAAACAATGCTCAGGTAGCCCGTGGCATTTAAATGATGCCCAATTGGCACTAAGGGGCCTAAAGTGTGCCCAGAAAACATCCCCCACACCATTACACCACCAGCCTGCACAGTGGTAACAAGGCATGATGGATACATGTTCTCATTCTGTTTACACCAAATTCGGAGTCTACCATTTGAATGTCTCAACAGAAATCGAGACTCATCAGACCAGGCAACATTTTTCCAGTCTTCAACAGTCCAATTTTGGTGAGCTCGTGCAAATTGTAGCCTCTTTTTCCTATTTGTAGTGGAGATGAGTGGTACCCGGTGGGGTCTTCTGCTGTTGTAGCCCATCCGCCTCAAGGTTGTGCGTGTTGTGGCTTCACAAATGCTTTGCTGCATACCTCGGCTGTAACGAGTGGTTATTTCAGTCAACGTTGCTCTTCTATCAGCTTGAATCAGTCGGCCCATTCTCCTCTGACCTCTAGCATCCACAAGGCATTTTTGCCCACAGGACGGCCGCATACTGGATGTTTTTCCCTTTTCACACCATTCTTTGTAAACCCTAGAAATGGTTGTGCGTAAAAATCCCAGTAACTGAGCAGATTGTGAAATACTCAGACCGGCCCGTCTGGCACCAACAACCATGCCACGCTCAGAATTGCTTAAATCACCTTTCTTTCCCATTCTGACATTCAGTTTGGAGTTCAGGAGATTGTCTTGACCAGGACAACACCCCTAAATGCATTGAAGCAACTGCCATGTGATTGGTTGACTAGATAATTGCATTAATGAGAAATAGAACAGGTGTTCCTAATAATTCTTTAGGTGAGTGTAAATTTGCTTATATGTAGCTCATTATTTTTTGAGGCCTTGCTGGGAATTCCTGCTGGGAGAGGATTGGAGGGAGCTGCTTCAGTCCCAGGCTGGACATAGAGCACATGTTGTGAACATTGGTTTAATAAAAATTAAGCCTTATTATTGTTTGGGGGCGCAAGTATACGCCTCATACTTATTACACGCTTGGATTTAGTTTTAGTTTTGTTTGTTTTTATTTCGGGGGGAGCGGTTTTTGGATTTAAAACCGTATATTTATCCAGTAATCATTCTCTTACAGGAGACTAAAGTAAGTTTAATATATCTAGAAAGTAATACTCATCATCCATACGTGGGTCTTCTTTGTGCCCACACCTGATAGTCAGATGTTCCTAGCCATATAGGATCCCACAGCATTTTAGATAATGATCAGGTATGAGGAGGTTGAACTTCAATTGGGTAATCAAGCTTAGAAGACAAGTTTGTCATAGGTGTCTGCCAGGTATGCCCCCCTCACATAGAAAAGAATACGCCAAACTGCACAGGGCTGCAAGTAACAGTGTTGTCATTACACGACATGTTTATATAACTGTTGCCTATTGCAGTGATTTAAAATGTGATGAATAAAGATGAGGCAATTTTGAAAATGACATGGAGAACAGACCTTCTCCATGGATCCCTCCCTCCATTGGCTGATGGAAGCATGGTCGATGAATATGAAAATACTCAGAAATTGCAGACCATGGAGCCTTAGAAGATAAATTATTTGCCATAAGTACAATAATATGCAGTGGAGATGATTTTGCCCAAGACAATGTTAGGATGCAATGAAGTTCAACTTCATTCACCTTGCCCAGTTCCAGCACCACATCCCAGTGAGAGGCTGCATCCAGTTGCTAGGAAGACGAACCTTCTTGTGCCCCCCTCAGCTCTCCTACAGTGGCATCAGGTTGGTAAGCCACCTGCACCTGAAGATTGTCAGTCCTGGCGGTCTATTTGAAGGGCACACGTCCTGCCATGCGCATACCTTGACCCTGGGTCTCATTCCTTGTACCACTGATACTGGTATGTCTCCTGACTGTGAGCCTGACCTCAGCCTTGTTCTTGCATATTGTTTCTGCTTTGCTCTTCAGCTTTTCATCTAGTATCTGTTCTACTCCTTGTTTTGACCTTGGTTCAATTCTTAACTATGATCCTGTCTCCTCATCTGGACTGGCACTTCTTACCACTCTCCTTGGCTCCATTCCTGACTACACTACTTTAATGACTGCCATCTGGAGATCTTACTGTAGCAAAGTCCATAACTCCTCGTAGGGGTTAAGGGTGAAGAAGGATGATCCCTCAGACCCAGCGCCCCAGTCTAATCATTGCCAAATGAATTGCAGCTTAGAGCAGCTGCATTTATGGTACGGGACCATAACATTAATGTGAAGACATCATGGCAGAGGTCAAGTAGTTGAAAAGTGAAACGTGTGAAAAGTGAGGAGTTGACAATTCAGATACTTGATGTCACGGATGGTGTTGCAGAAAGCTGGAACTTAGAAATAAACATCCGACTGGCTTGATCCCAAACTAAGGAGCATATGGGTGAGCCCTATAAAACCCCTAGAGCTCTCCCTGACTGCTATGCCCATGCAAAGATCTTTATGGTAGACGATTGCATGCCCTCGTACCTTATACTATGTCACACCTGAAAACCCTATAATAGTGAGGGGACACGACCACCGGCTCCCTGCACTTAATACGGACGTCAGGGTCACCTACAATCAAGCCAGCAAGAAAACACAAATAAATGAAACAGACTTATCTGAGGAATCAGGAGAAGCAGCCTCCAGCAGTGAACACAATCCAGGAAGAAGTATAAACCGTGAGGCAGTATGGGAGGGAATATAAAGGGAGACAATCAGTGCAAATAGGTGACAGCTGGGAGATGAGAAAGTGAAACCAAAACAAAGAACATCATACAACAGGTAGAGAAGAACGTCTGCCAGATCTTCTCATAGAGCTGGCGGTGACACTTGATTGGTGAATAGTTTGGCACTCTTGGTCAATCGTGTTAAACCTATGTAGGCAAATTCCATGAAGGGGTCATGGATTGAGAGAGCTATGGTGGTCACCATCACTGTAGCTACTGAACTAGTTACTGAGTTACACAGGATGTTCAAAAAGCATATATAATGGAAGTCAAGTAAAGTGTTGCCCGAAAAACTCTTAGGAGTAGGCACCATCACTTTTCCCACTGGACTATTCAGCATGTGTCCAATTGACATGGAGACCAAGTGGATAACTATTTTGAAGAAGTCTTGGGCTGAGAACACAATGGTGATCACAGTAGCCACTGACCGTAGCATGGGAACCAAACAAACTACAGTACTAAGAAGAAGACTTGGGATTAAGAGAGTGATGGTGGTTACCATTACTTTAGCCACTGGACATTGACTTATTCAATATGTGTTCAGTCATATAGCATTCAATGGAACTACCATGGAAACAGCAGTTACCAACAAATGGTGGAAATTGTCTGACCTTGATTCGAAAGTGGAATACTCTGGAAGACATAAGAAGAACCATCATAAGTAAGGGTAATTGTAGGTGGAGGGGGTGTTCAAGAGATTCCACCGGACTAAGGAAGTTGTGGATGTAGGTAAACTTTTTGCTAATATAAGTAATATTTTAGAGGAAGATCTAAAATGTTTAGGTGGAAATATTTCTTAATTAGTAAGAACCAGATTATGAAAAGAGAACCATAAAGTGGAGAAACATCACCTGATTCTAACAGCAGGAGAGGAAAACCACATATCAGTGGGAACTGAGAACGGCAAAACTCAAACAAGTAATTGCTGTTATTCATATAACATGGCAAATACTGAACATCTGTAACATGAGAAGAACTGATTTCCGATGTACTGTACTAAAATTAAAGCACATCTGTCATCACTTGGCCACGACTGTGAAATACAGTAAATATGAGGCAACCACAGCCGAGCTCTCTCTATTGACTATATTTTTCTGCATTTGTCATAATATACAGTAGACCAGACTGGTCAACTGATTTGTCCTGTCTCCTAAACTGGTCAGCCAGGCTGGACAATCAGTACAGTTGGCTTTGTCAATCATGTCTTGATTAATCATAGCTCGGGTAAGTATCCTTAGTCATGGCAAGGTCCATAGCATGAATATTTAAAATTGTGTAGAAAAAAAGCGTAGAAGAAATGTTTTGGGGCAACTTTTTCCCATCATGAACTCCTACCAATTACTGATGGCATATATAATTGATCAACAGGGGTTTCAAACACACAGGTACCTAGCATGAAGGGATGTGCACTACTTTCAACTTTTTCAACATCACCTCTGGCCTAAAAATATTCTGGAAGGTGCTAAATGGCCTCAGTAAAACAAATGGTGCTATACAGTAAATACTGGACAAAGCTGAACCGTGAGTTTTACTATTTTGGAAAATTATTCAAGTTACAGAGAACATTTCCTGAAACCACGAAGGTGCATCAGCACTTCTCTGAGCTGGAAAATCTGAGCAGAACCTGAAGGTGTAGAGCACTTTGAGAAGCGATGCTGCACGCTCACGGTTTAAGCAAATGTTTAGATCCTCTTCAATACCTACCTCTATTAGCCATAACATTGAAACTACCTGTCTAACATTGTGTAGGTAATAAAAAACTGTAATGACTCTGAAGGTGCTCTGTGGCTCTGAAGGTGCTCTATTAGGGAATACCATTGCCGAGAAGGGAGTGCTTGGTCTGCGACAATGTTTAGGTGGATGTTACATGTCAAAGAAACCAAGACCCAGCAAAACATTTTCCAGAGCATCACTCTGCCTCCACCGGCTTGTCTTCCTTCCATAGTGCATCCTGGTGCCTTCACTTCCTTCACTAATTTGCTACAGATCTAGATGCCATTCTAGAGTACGGAAGGCTGAGTAACTCACCATGTGGCAGCTGTAATTGTGTCCATATTGTTTGTCACCTTGTTTCCAGGATATAGATGTTACCCAGATGTGAATACATTTCTTAAAGCGGTTGTCTCTTATTTAAAGAGTACCCTATCTACCCATGTGCTTTAGCTCTGTTTTCAGAAACAAAAGAAGGCGGCCATTTTTACTATTGAATATACTGTACTCTTTGTTATGTCCTGTAGGATATCCACTTTGGACAATCCTTACATATTAAAAGGATCTCTTAATAAAATTATGAACATAAAATGTCCTCCATCAGGGAAGCTTGTCAGTAAGTAAGTCAATGAGCTGTCAAGTTCTCCAGAGCAAGAAGCACCCTGTGTAACTGCTCTCCACTCTGACCAAGAGATGAGGATCCCCCTCATCTCTTGGTCATATAATCTCTTGGTCATATAATGTATATTGTGTAAGAGAGGACCTCCCTCTATTAAAGGGGTTGTGTGGGATCCTAAAAAAAATTTAATTTAATTGTGTAAACCTCGTCTAGTCTCCCACAGAGCATAATAGTGTACCTGTCAATTTTTCCTGAGTCTTCCCTTTAGTCTCAATGCTCCCGCTGTGCTCCATTGTTTACGAACTGAACTTCCAGGTTGTGGGTGTAGATAAAATGCAGCCACAACACTTAGCCCATAGCGCTGTGTGACCTAAGATCAGCCGGAAACGCCTACTCCGCCTGCCCTCCTTGTGGATCAAGATCACATGGGTCTGACATCATGACCATTCAGGCGGGGATGATGGGAGGCCTGGTCGTGATGTCAGTGGAAATACGGTCTCCATAGGGCACAGTCATGTGACCACTCTCCCAATCTCCGGAGTGAGACAGAAAAAGTAGCGCAAGTGCATTAGTAAGTTGCAGGGCCTGGCAGGGAAAAGGAATAATGTATACCTGGATTCCCCCTGGAAGTCACTAATAGAGTATAAGGAAGTGGGTTTCTAAACGGAACAACTCAAAGGCTTAGGGCCTGTTCAAATGACATTTTTGGCGCTGTTTTTCACGCATTTGCCATGCTAAAAAGCCTCCCACTCATTTCGATGCGAGGCAGAACTTGCTTTTTTTCCCCACACTAAAAAAAACTGCCTGGAAAAAAAAAGAAGCAGCATTGAAATTAATGGGAAGCTTTAAAAACAGCGCGGATTCCACTCTAATTTTCTTTTTTGCGTTTTTTTCTAAATTCATTGCGTGAAATCCCCTAAGGGTACCAGAACACGGTGCAGATTTATGTGCAGACAATCTGCATGGAAAACGCACATAAATCCACACTATTTATTGCAGTTTTGGTGTTTTATGTGCGGATTTTCTGTTTACGCTAACCACCCCATATGAAGAAAACTCCTCTACAGAAGGTACGGAATCGCACAAACAATTGACACGCTGCAGATTTTAAAATCCACACGACAGGTCAATTTCCGTAACTAAGTAAAAAAGCAAAGCGCACATGAGATTTGTCTAATCTCAGCTGGTACTGTATTAGGGCTCGTTCACACGACCGTTGGTGTCCCGTGCCCGTGAACTGCAAATTGCGGTCCGCAATGCACGGGCACCTTCCGTGGGGCAGGGGCATGGGGATCGCAGACCCATTCACTTGAATGGGTCCGCGATCCCTCCGTTCCGCAAAAAGATAGAGCATGTTCTATCTTTTTGCGGTGCGGAGGCACCGGACGGAACCCCAGAAAGCACTCCGTAGTGTTCCGTTCAGTGCTTCCGTTCCGCATCTCCGGATTTGCAGACCCATTGAAATGAATGGGTCCGCATCCGTGATGCGGAATGACAACCGAACGGTGCCCGTGTATTGCGGTCCGCGATACAGGAACGGGACACCAACGGTCGTGTGAATGAGCCCTTACACGGCGTCTTTTCTACACGAAATCTGCATCGTGTGCAGCCTCCCTTATATTTACTGCTTGTTACGTTTCTGGGGAGACGCCGTTCGTGATATGTCATCCATATACCGCAGCAGTGTAACTGCACCGTCCTGTGCGCATACTGATAGGCTCCAGGTGCGAGAACTCAGATTATATAACTGACAGGGGTTTTCCCAGTTTACAGTATGCTGTAAAATCCATAGCACTTGCCCAATATTACAATCACACCGCAGTTATCGCAGTTCTTGTCTCGCTGCGGGGTGAATACGAGAATACGTTTTCGGCTGTATTTTTCAGAATTCTCTTCCTTCCTGATACTGAAATGACATAAGCGTACAATAACACAATAGATGCAGTGAGAGCAGGGTTCACATACTATTGCACATCTACATGTGACTGGTGACCAGGCCCGATGGGGCCCCGTGAAATGAGCGGCTGGACATTCTACTGGTGTCAGCAGCTGAGAATTTCCTTCCTAAGCAGAATGAATATTTTGTATAATAAGAGGATTCTGACATCCAGGGAAAGGATGTGCCGCTGTACAAACAACCACATAACCCGGGACCTGATCTTCCTCCCTTTTACGTCATTTGCTTCACTTCTGGAAACATATTCCATTACTCTGCTCGTTCATTTTCATCAATCTAGTTCCAGGAGAAAGAAGTCCGGAGGGTCACCAAAAGATTAACCTATTTATTCCTCAATTTCACCAGAGAGAGATATACGTTATAAAACACTGGGCCCGAGCACAGCGTACACCACTGGATGACCAGGGACTAGGCCTAACTGTACCACCGAGCCGCTACAGGCGGGTTGGCCAGGAGGTTAAGTCTATCTATTCATCTGTCTCACCACTGACTGATAAATCATGGACCACACAGCCCTTTTGGACTGAGCACAATATATACCACTAGGTCACCAGGGACTAGGTCTAAGATTTACCAGAAAAAGGGTGATCTCAAAGAATGCAATCTAATTAATCTTCTGTTTCATCACATACTGATACATTATACATCTGTCTTCTTATGGATCGTGCACAACATATATCCCTGGGTCACCAGGGACTAGAGATGGCCCGAATAGTTCCCGGCGAACATAGCTTGTTCGCCGCGGCGGGCGAACATATGCGATGTTCGGTCCGCCCCCCATACATCATCATTGAGTAAACTTTGACCCTGTACCTCACAGTCAGCAGACACATTCCAGCCAATCAGCAGCAGACCCTCCCTCCCAGACCCTCCCACCTCCTGGACAGCATCCATTTTAGATTCATTCTGAATCTGCATTCTTAGTGAGAGGAGGGACAGTGCTGCTGCTGCTGATTCAATAGGGAAAGCGTTAGCTAGGGCAGTGTTCTGTGTCCACAGACTCATCTGCTGTAAGGACAGCGTCCTGACAGCACCCCAAAAAGCCCTTTTCAGAGCTGGTACATCAGTCTGCTTTTTTTTATTTTTTTATATATATATATATATATATATATATATTGCAGTTGCCTGCCCGTGTGTGAGAGGCTGCAGGCTCAGTCACAGACAGTACTGTGTGCACACCATTCATACAGGGTGTGACAGAAAATACCTCACAGATAAAAAAAATTCTATTTAATATTTTTCTCTAATCTAATCCCATTTGCAAGCCCACACAGACTGTATTGTGTTCACTGGCTAGTGGCTAGACTTCCACTTATACCGTTACAGGGTGTCATTCACTCACAAATACCTTGCAGATAAATAAAAATTCTATTTAATATTTTTCTGTGATATAATCACAGTTGCAAGCCAGTGTGTGTCAGGCCCACACAGACTGCACTGTGCCCACTGCCCACCACTTATATAGGGTGGCACGGTACCTTGCACGCATAGTAAAACTTATCTAATAAAAAGTGACAGGCAGAGGCAGGCCCCTGCGGGGTGCCATCGTGTTCGTGGTGCTGTGATTTCCACTGGCCCTGGAATAATGCCCAGTGTTCAGAGGCCACGTACCCTGAACCCAAAAAATTCTGAGAAAATAGTTGACTGGCTTACACAGGACACCCAATCTTCAACAGCTTCCGCTAAGAACCTTGACGCACCATCCTCCTCCAGCTCAGCTTTGGTCACCTGCTCTCAAGTTAACAACTCTCCCGCCCGCCGCCACTACCACCACAGCCACCACAGCCGCTTCACTTGATCCCTCAGAGGAGTTATTTACACATCATTTGGATGAAATTAGTGATGTGCAACCATTATTGCCAGAGGATGGAGATAACAGGGATATGTCTCAGTCAGGCAGCATTACACACATGGACGTACAGTGTGATGATGATGATGATGTTGTACCCGCTGCTGCTTCCTTTGCTGAGGTGTCAGATACAAGTGAAGTGGTTGATGATGACGATGTGTCCATGGATGCCACGTGGGTGCCTGCTCGAAGAGAAGAAGAAGAGGGGGAAAGTTCAGAAGGGGAGATAGAGAGAAGGAGGAGACGAGTTGGAAGCAGGGGGAGGTCGTCGCAAGGAGCTAGTGGCACAGTCAGACAGCATGCATCGGCACCCGGGGTCAGCCAGACAGCACGCCAATCAACACATGCTGTTGCCACCACCAGAATGCCGTCATTGCAAAGCTCAGCAGTGTGGCATTTTTTTTGTGTGTCTGCCTCTGACAACAGCGATGCCATTTGCAACCTGTGCCAAAAGAAACTGAGTCGTGGGAAATCCAACACCCACCTAGGTACAACTGCTTTGCGAAGGCACATGATCACACATCACAAACGCCTATGGGATCAACACATGATGACGAGTAGAAGCAGCACACACCTCAAAGCCACCATCCTCCTCCTGGTCCAGCATCTTTAGCTACGTCAACCACTGCTGTCCTCCTTGCCCCCTCTCAACCACCCGCCACTCCGCCTCTCACCTTCAGCAGTTCCATCTCATCTGCCCACAGTCAGGTGTCTGTAAAGGAAATGTTTGAGCATAGGAAGCCAATGTCCCAGAGTCACCCCCTTGCCCGGCGTCTGACAGCTGGCTTGACGGAACTCTTAGCCCGCCAGCTTTTACCATACCAGCTGGTGGAGTCTCAGGCCTTCAAAAAATTTGTCGCTATTGGGACACCACAGTGGAAGGTCCCCGGACGAATTTTTTTTTCAAAAAAGGCAATCCCAAACCTCTACTCAGTGATTGAAAAGGAAGTCATGGCATCTCTGGCATACAGTGTTGGGCAAGGGTCCATCTGACCACTGATACCTGGTCTTCAAAGCACGGTCAGGGCAGGTATATCACCTACACTGCGCATTGGGTCAACCTGCTGACGGCTGACAAGCATGGAATGCGTGTCTCTGCAGCGGAGTTGGTGACACCGCCACGACTTGCAGGCAGGCCTACTGCCACATCCTCTACTCCTCCTACTCCATCCTCTTCCATAACCTCCTCAACTGAATCCCCCCAGCTCCCCAGGGGCTATTCAACATCCCGGATACGACAGTGTCACGCTGTCTTGGTTTTGACTTGCCTGAAAGCAGAGAACCACACCGGACCAGCACTCCTGTCCGCCCTGAACGTACAGGTGGATCAGTGGCTGACCCCGCACCAACTGGAGATCGGCAAAGTGGTGTGTGACAATGGAAGCAATTTGTTGGCGGCATTGAATTTGGGCAAGTTGTCACATGTGCCGTGCATGGCACACGTGTTGAATCTCATCGTACAACGCTTTGTGTCTAAGTAGCCAGGCTTACAGGACGTCCTCAAGCAGGCCAGGAAGGTGTGTTGCCATTTCAGGCGTTCCTACACGGCCATGGCGCACTTTTCAGACATTCAGCGCCGAAACAACATGCCAGTGAGGCGCTTGATTTGCGACAGCCCGACACGTTGGAATTCAACACTCCTAATGTTCGACCGCCTGCTCCAACAAGAAAAAGCCGTCAACGAGTATTTGTATGACCGGGGTGCTAGGACAGCCTCTGCGGAGCTGGGAATTTTTTTGCCACGTTACTGGACGCTCATGCGCAATGCCTGTAGGCTCATGCTTCTTTTTGAGGAGGTGACAAACTTAGTCGCACCGAAGGCACCATCAGTGACCTCATCCCATTTGTTTTCTTCCTGGAGCGTGCCCTGCGAAGAGTGCTGGATCAGGCTGTAGATGAGCGTGAAGAGGAAGAGTTGTGGTTACCATCACCACTAGAAACAGCCTTGTCATCATCGCTTGCTGGACCTGCGGCAACGCTGGAAGAGGAGTGTGAGAAAGAGGAGTCAGAGGAGGAATGTGGCTTTGAGGAGGAGGAAGAACAACCACAGCAGGCATCCCAGGGTGCTCGTTGTTGTCACCTATCTGGGACCCGTGGTGTTGTACGTGGCTGGGGTGAAGAACAGACCGTCAATGACATCAGTGAGGACGAGGAACGGGAAATGAGTAGCTCGGCATCCAACCTTGTGCAAATGGGGTCTTTCATGCTGTCATGTCTGTTGAGGGACCCTCGTATAAAAAGGATGAAGACCTCACCTCGTCAATAAGGCATACTGAGAAGGTGTTTACTAAAACTTGGAGTTATTGGTTGGAATTCTATGACTCTGCTGAATGTAGGTCTCTTTTATCCCAGTCGTGAGAGCGAGGTTTGTTGTTTATCCTTCCCTTTCCTCCTTCCCCTCCCTCCCTTCCCTTCCCTCTTCCCTTTTTCCTAAATATATCCCTCCCCTCTCTTTCTCTCCTTCCTTTTCCAGTTTTTTCAAACTATTCCACATATGTCTATGTGATATCTCATTGGGTATTGTGTTTATTTGACTTAACAAATTGCCATTGCGAGATTATTCGCTTTACTTATTGTACCCTGTTCAATATCTGATTCATGTCTTGTCTTGAATTGAAAAATTGAAAAATTCTAAATAAAGAATTTACAAAAAAAAAAGGATGAAGGAGAACGACCTGTACTGGGTGGCCACGCTACTACACCTCCGGTATAAGCAGAAAGTGGCGGAAATGTTACCAACTTACCGAAAGTCAGAAAGGAAGCAGCAGTTCAAAACAAAACTAAAAAATATGCTTTACACAGCTTATAAGGGGGATGTCACAGCACAACGGGAATCTAACAGGGGAAGAGGTGAAAGTAATCCTCCTCCTACCACGACCACGCCGGCAAGGACAGGACGCTTTACAGATGTGTTGTTGATGGAGGACATGCAGAGCTTTTTCAGTCCTACACATCGCCACAGCCCTTCGGGATCCAGCCTTAGAGAACGACTCGACCGACAGGTAGCAGACTACCTCGCCTTAACTGCAGATATCGACACTCTGAGGAGCAATGAACCCCTTGACTACTGGGTGTGCAGGCTTGACCTGTGGCCTGAGCTATCCCAGTTTGCGATAGAACTTCTGGCCTGCCCCGCTTAAAGTGTCCTGTCAGAAAGGACCTTCAGTGCAGCAGGAGGCATTGTCACCGACAAAAGAAGTCGCCTCGGTCAAAAAAGTGTTGATTACCTCACCTTCATTAAGATGAATGAGGCATGGATCCCGAATGGACTGACAGTGGGGGATACGTTTGACTAGCAAAGGGCCTGATGACATGCCTTGGCCTCAAAATGGTCCCCACGCTGCTGTATTTAATGTCTGCATACCGGATGACTTTCGTGAATTCTCCGCCACCAACTAGGGTTCAAGCCACAATGTTTTAGTCACCTTTCTGCCTTGAAAACATCAATTTTTCCGGCCGCTGCTACACCAGCGGCTGCAACAATAATGTTGTTTTTCAGGCATGTGTACATGCCTAAGGCCTCTTTCACACTTGCGTTGTCCGGATCCGTCGTGTACTCCATTTGCCGGAGGTGCCCGCCGGATCCGTAACAACGCAAGTGAACTGAAAGCATTTGAAGGCGTTCAGTGTTACTATGGCACCCAGGACGCTATTAAAGTCCTGGCTGCCATAGTAGGAGCGGGGGAGCAGTATACTTACCGTCCGTGCGGCTCCCGGGGCGCTCCAGAATGACGTCAGAGCGCCCCATGCGCATGGATGACGTGATCCATGCGACACGTCATCCATGCACGTGGGGCGCCCTGACGTCACTCTGAAGCGCCCCGGGAGCCGCACGGACGGTAAGTATACTGCTCCCCCGCTCCCCACTACACTTTACCATGGCAAACAGGACTTTAGCGTCCTGGAAGCCATGGTAACCATTCAGAAAAAGCTAAACGTCGGATCCGGTAATGCGCCGAAACGACGTTTAGCTTAAGGCCGGATCCGGATTAATGCCTTTTAATGGGCATTAATTCCGGATCCGGCCTTGCGGCAAGTGTTCAGGATTTTTGGCCTGTGCAAAAAGCGCAGCATGCTGCGGTATTTTCTCCGGCCAAAAAACGTTCCGTTCCGGAACTGAAGGCATCCTGATGCATCCTGAACGGATTTCTCTCCATTCAGAATGCATTGGGATAATCCTGTTTAGGATTCTTCCGGCATAGAGCCCCGACGACGGAACTCTATGCCGGAACAGAACAACGCAAGTGTGAAAGAGCCCTAATTTTTCTTGCCTCTGGTGCTGCACTGTGGCTGCAAAAACAAAACAAAAAAAAAGGCACATACAAGTGTCAATTCCCTTCGTGATCGTTACCTTGTTGTGGTGAAGGGGCTTGCATATCACAATGAAGCGATCATCACCTCTATGAGTGTGTTGGCAATGTTGCCACACCCCAGATGATAAGGCCGTTGCTTCATTATGATCAGACCAAAAGCGATCGGCTGGATAATTTTTCATAGAAAAAACATACATTTCTTTATATATTTTTTTTAAGTTGTATGGGTGGGTTTTTAATACATAAAATAAAAAAATCATAATAAAGTCTCTTAATAGTTTATTAGAAATAATGCAGACAATTTAAAAAATCCCCATCAATTCCAATACAAAGCAAGTACAAAGCTCAGAACTAAATTATTCCAGGATGTCGTAATGGTTCGTTAATTCGACAATGGTTTATCAATTCGACACACGTCCCCGGATAGGGGACGTAACAGGGATTAAACTGATAGGAATAGTACTAGTTAAGACACCACTCATATAGGGTGTCACAGCACATTGCTCCGTGCACGCGCAGTGCCCCAATTTGGGACTGAGTAAGAGGACCGACCAAGCTGCTTTTTTCATCTCCCGGTTCCTAAAATCAATTCATTTTGGTGTATCAGAGTTTGGTCTGTCACTGTGAAGGCAGTCGAAGGTACCCGGCCTAAATTTTTCTTCACAAAAGGCAATCCCACCCTGATATGGGACGTAACAGGGATTAAACTGATGAGAATAGTACTACAGAAAATAGCACTCATATCGGGTGTGACAGTAAATTGCACGGCGCAGACGCAGTGACCGTGGCGTGGATTCAAACAAAGAGGAGGGAGCCAGCATTTTTTTAACCATCTCCCCGTTCGAAAAATCTATTTAATAAATTGACCCCAGATTGGGGACGTAACAGGGATTAAACTGATGAGAAGAGAGAACTACAGAAAATACCACTCATATCCGGTGGGGCAGTAAATTGCACGGCGCAGACGCAGTGACCGTGGCGTGGATTCAAACAAAGGGGAGAGAGCCAGCATTTTTTTTTAACCATCTCCCCGTTTGAAAAATCTATTTAATAAATTGACCCCAGATTGGGGATGTAACAGGGATTAAACTGATGAGAAGAGAGAACTACAGAAAATACCACTCATATCCGGTGGGGCAGTAAATTGCACGGCGCAGACGCAGTGACCGTGGCGTGGATTCAAACAAGGGGAGGGAGCCAGCGTTTTTTTTAACCATCTCCCCGTTCGAAAAATCTATTTAATAAATTGACCCCAGATTGGGGATGTAACAGGGATTAAACTGATGAGAAGAGAGAACTACAGAAAATACCACTCATATCCGGTGGGGCAGTAAATTGCACGGCGCAGACGCAGTGACCGTGGCGTGGATTCAAACAAAGGGGAGGGAGCCAGCATTTTTTTTAACCATCTCTCCGTTCGAAAAATCTATTTAATAAATTGACCCCAGATTGGGGACGTAACAGGGATTAAACTGATGAGAAGAGAGAACTACAGAAAATACCACTCATATCCGGTGGGGCAGTAAATTGCACGGCACAGACGCAGTGACCGTGGCGTGGATTCAAACAAAGGGGAGGGAGCCAGCATTTTTTTAACCATCTCCCCGTTCGAAAAATCTATTTAATAAATTGACCCCAGATTGGGGAAGTAACAGGGATTAAACTGATGAGAAGAGAGAACTACAGAAAATACCACTCATATCCGGTGGGGCAGTAAATTGCACGGCACAGACGCAGTGACCGTGGCGTGGATTCAAACAAAGGGGAGGGAGCCAGCATTTTTTTTAACCATCTCCCCGTTCGAAAAATCTATTTAATAAATTGACCCCAGATTGGGGACGTAACAGGGATTAAACTGATGAGAAGAGAGAACTACAGAAAATACCACTCATATCGGGTGTGAGAGTAAATTGCACGGCGCAGACGCAGTGACCGTGGATTCAAACAAAGGGGAGGGAGCCAGCGTTTTTTTAACCATCTCCCCGTTCGAAAAATCTATTCAATTCACCTTTCGGGGACCTTTAGTGTTGTACGTGGCTGGGTGGAGGAAGAAACCTTCAATGACATCAACGGGACATGGCTACCTTGGTATCCAACCTTGTACAAATAGGGAGTTTGCGGTTTGGCAAATGGACTGTTTGCGGTTGTTCGCGGTGCATTAAAAGGGGAGTTTGGTGTGTCAATGTCTGTGAAGCGGGCGTAACCCTTACACTACCTGATCGATACAACATCAAACCTGATCGTATACACACACTGGATGTTCAAAAAAAAATTGGATTGTTAGGTGATTTATGCCCTTTATGGATTAAAATCCAACTCTGCATCAACTACATAATTTTCCATGGGAGTTTTGCCATGGATCCCCCTCCGGCATGCCACAGTCCAGGTGTTAGTCCCCTTGAAACAACTTTTCCATCACTACTGTGGCTAGAAAGAGTCCATGTGGGTTTTAAAATTCGCCTGCCTATTGAAGTCTATGGCAGTTCGCCCGGTTTTCCCGTTCGCGAACATTTGCAGAAATTCGCATTCGGCGTTCACGAACTGAAAATTTTATGTTCGCGACATCACTACCAGGGACTAGGTATAACATTTATGTTCACTACATACAGAAAAGAAGATTGTGTTGCTTTAGTCCTCTGCTTATTCTTGGAATTATACATTATATACCAATGAGCCATTGTGGACTGAGTACAACATATACCACTAGGTCACCAGGGACAAGGCATAACATTCACAAACCTACTTCAGTCTGAAAAGTGTCACTAGGAAATAGAAACAATTTATTCTTCTATGTTACCACGACTGATACATTGTATATTGCTGGACTAAATACAGTATACACCACTGGGTGACCAGGGATTAGATATAGCCTTTACCACTAACTTACTACCTACTGAAACTATTTATTCCACATTTCATCACAGACTGATACATTACATTCCACTGGACGATTTCAGACTGAGCACACCATATAGCACTTAGGTGAGGTACTGGGAACTAAATGTGCCTTTTCCTCGAGTACACCACTAGATCACCAGGAACAGGCCACCTGGAATTAGGAAATAGACATAGTGTATCACCAGGGACTGGACACAATTCATATTAGTCACTATAGCTTGGGCCCTTACACCATGGGACATGAAGGAAGGACAGGACAATTAAAAAATACCTCGTGTGGAGAACTGGAGGAAGTAATCTGAAACTTTCACAGGTAAATATAATGTATATTGTGTAACAGAATCAGTATGGGAATCCTCTTAGTTATTTGTCTCAGATTGCACTGAACATTTCCCAGACATTTGGAAAATACCAGAACCTGTGCACCAGAATAATGGACGTCATGAACGTTAATATTATCCATCATTTCAGGGTTTTTAAAAAAGATATATTGATCCCCATAGAACCCAGTGGAACCTACAATCATCTTTCATAGACTGGGACTAGTTTTCAATGGAAGCCAATTGACCTATTAGCGAGAACTTACAGATTTGATACAGAAAATGGATAACCAGGTATCAAGAGTGTAAGTATCACAGCGGCTACTATGGGACTTGTGTAGAGAGAGGGGTCCCAGCCCTGGTTGGCCCCATCCCCTTTGCTGTTGTGTGGTGAGAACTTGTCCAGGACTCTGTTATACAAAAGAACTGGCCCTATGTTCATGTATTAGGATGTGGAGGGGGAAACAAACACCAGGTCTGGGTAGCCAAGCAGTAGAGAAGGTCTGGTTCATTGGAGAAGGAATGGATGCCAAGGGACAATGGGAAGAACAGCTACTGTACTTGATCCGGATAGTTAACGGGTTTCCCGAGACTTTTATACTGAGGACCTGTCCCCTGGATAGGTCATCAGTATCTGATCAGTGGAGGTCTGACACCCTGGACCCCCGTCGATCAGCAGTTTGAGAAAGCACAGGCGCTCACAGTAGCGTTGTGGCCTTCTTTCTGCTCATCAAGCACAGTGTCGTACATTTCAATGGGCCTGAGCTGCTCCCAGGACATGTGACTGATGAACGTGTCGTCACATGGCATTGTGAAAGCTGCGAGAAGGTTGTGGCGCTACTGCGAGCGCTGATCGGACCCCCACCGATCCGATACTGATGAGCTATCCAGAGGATAGAGCTGTGGTTTTCCAAGGGGCCCTTACATGGACTTCTGAGGCGGACTCTAGTTCATCACTCCGAGGCTGTGCAGTAAGCAGAGATAACATCAGAGCGGCAACTTCCCTGCAAACCTCAGAACATTTACCTGGCAGAACGGCAAATCCTCGGAGGATCCACCGTGGACAGCGGAGGAGGCGGAGGATTGGCTGTGCTGCCAGGTGTTTCGAATCTCCTTAGCATTGAGCATATTATTCACTGGGAAGATCCTGCTGTGATGTTATCTCTGCTTATTGTACAGCATCAGAGTGATGAACTAGAGTCCGCCTGAGAAGAGAAGTCCATGTAAATGCCCACTTGGAAACCCACAGTCATATTGCATATACGGCACCCAAAATACAGGCGCTCTATTTATTATTTTTTTCGGAGGGGGGGAAGGGGGCTGAGTCATAAAATAAGAGGCGACATTTAGAGGAACCACAGCATTTATGGTAAATGCTTGCCTCACTGTTTTTTCATGCAGCTGGCAGATCCTCTTTAATGGGGTTTACCCGCTGCAGTGTATGGTGACATCACGGTGTATGATGACATCACACTTTTTAGGATCAGTATCCATTAGTATGGACACTACACTCTGTAGTGACAGTTCTAGCTATAGGGTCTGCCCAAAGACACCTCTGCCCCATTAGAAGACATCAGCATTAGGCCTCTTTCACACGGCCGTTGTGGTTCCGCTCCGTGCATTCAACTTGAATGGGTCCTTGATCCGTCCGTTCTGCAAAAAGATAGAACAAGTTAAATTTTTTGCGGAACGGAAGCACGGATCGGAACCCCACGCAATACAGCCGTGGTAGCACAACGGCCATGTGAAAGAGGCCTTAGGTTGTGGGCCCTTATGCAGATTTTACATTAGAGCTCAGGAGCTTCAAATTAAGCCTGCTTTCCTGTAATGTTGCAGAATGGGGGCCCTCAGCTATAGGGGCCAACCTTTTGTTACATCACTGCCTGACTTGTGTTGCACTTGCAACATAGAAAGCTGCAAAACGTGCAAACCCTGGGAAACTGTTTAAGTCACAAACTTTGTGGGCGCCCCTCACTCCCTCTGTAAACCTGCGATGCAGAGGCTGAGAGCCGAGTCATATAGTGAATGTGTGGAGCGATATACTATCGTATACCCTGTGATACACATTTTCTGAATCAGAAGTGGAAATATGATTCACCAATCCAATGAATCCCAATGATGATAACGGGGGTCATTCTCATTGCCATAAGCATCTTAAAGTGACCCTTAAAGGGTTTCTCCGGGCTACAGATATTGCTGACCTATTCTTAGGATAGGTTATCAATATTAGATCGGTGGGGGCTAGTGACAGCTTCCACAATCCACATAGTCTGCCAGCTCACTCCGAAAAGTAGTACCACATTGGACAGTGTTCCGGCCGTATGTATCATTGGGATTTTTACATGTTTACAGGAATTGTTCTGCTTTTTTTTTTTTTTTTTCAGAAACAGCGCCACCTACTTCCATAGGCTGTGTGGGGTATTGCACTTGTGCTGTGCAAATATGAAACAAATCTGAACCAATGCTGTGCTTGGCAGTAGTATCAGAGAGTGGGAGTTGTAGTGCAAGAGCATCCGATAGGCAATCACATTTGCTTAGCCACTGAAGAACATGGAAACTTTTTGTTTTGCTCTCACTAACTGCATATTTCAAGACACCAGAAACACCCTTCTCTTAAAGGGGTTTTCTAAAACTTAACATAAGTACTTGTATTAATAAAATAAAACCTCTGGAGCATTATTTTTTTTTTTAACTGTGTATTGTGACATTCCTCTTTTATTCCTCCTGGAAATGTGTGAATAAATGAATAGCGGGGTGTTACTATTCCCTTGAATAAAACCGAGCTGAAGGTGTCATAGTGTGCGGAGATGCCAGACAGGTCCTCTTTAGATATTGGCGGACAAGGACTACCCTTTCCTTGTTTATACAGGCACCTGGGCTCGTAGGACACGGGACGCTGCCTGGTACTGAGGCTCTGTCGCATTGAAGTGATTAGGTCTGAGCCTGACCTGCAGCACCAGACTAATGAAAAACTGACCACCTATCTATATATATAAAAAAGGACGTATGTTTGTATGTTCTGCGAAAACTCAAAAACGCAACCATCCATTTTAACGAAACTTGGTATACACATCGCTTGCTACCTGGGAAGAAATCTTTCTGGGGTCTCCGCTCTCTAGGACGTACCGTTCCCAAGATATTCCCAAAAAATGACCTGCATTATCCAATACAAGCCTGCAAGTCTTTCCCTTAAATCCTAACTGCCATACACACGGTCACATGTCCCTTATCAGCCAATAGAAGCTCGCAGGTCCTTCTCCAGGTTGCCATAACAACTGATCACAGGTTTTAGCAGTTTGCAGGTCCTGAAATATTCAGTCATATGACGTATGACAGCACAACTACACTGCTACATGCATGGGGGGCAGGGGCCACTATTAAACGGACGGGCGCTGTGGAGTTCACTGTTAAAGGGGTGGGCACCATGGAGGTCACTGTTAAAGGGGCGGGCACCGTGGAGTTCACTGTTAAAAGGGCGGGCACCGTGGAGTTCACTATTAAAGGGGCGGGCACCGTGGAGTTCACTGTTTCAGGGGTGGGCACCGTGGAGGTCACTGTTAAAGGGGCGGTCACTGTTAAAAGGGTGGCAGCTGTGAAAGTCACTGTTAAAGAAGCGGTCACTGTTAAAGGGACAGTCACTGTTAAAGGGATGGCCACTATAAAAGTCACCGTTAAAGAGGCGGCCACTGTGAAAGTCACTGTTAAAGCGGCGGTCACTGTTAAAGGGGCGGTCACTGTTAAAGGGACGGCCACCGTGAAAGTCACTCTTAGGCGGTCACCGTTAAAGGGGCGGCCACTGTAAAATTCACTGTTGAAGGGGCGGTCACCGTTAAAGAGACGGCCACTGTGAAAGTCACTGTTAGGCGGTCACCGTTAAAGAGGCGGCCACTGTTAAAGGGGCAGTCACCGTTAAAGGGGAAGCCATTGTGAAAGTCACTGTTATTTAATATAAAATTGCAATAAATAAATACCCAAGCAACGCCAGGTCATCAGCTAGTCATGGCATAAAACCCCTTTAAATGGTTGTCTTACGAGTTAAACGTTTCTCCTATCTATAGTATAGGGGATGGGTGTCTTGACTGGCAGGGGTCCGACTGCTGAGACCCTCATCAATCACGAATGATTGGTTCTGTGTCCCCCCCACTCCCATGTGGAGGTAACGCGCTCCGGCAAACCCAATGAGATGAATGGAATTGCATCATATGGAGGGTCACAGGACCCTAGTTCCCGTAATCAGTTGGGGTCCCCTATGTGGTTTAGTCAGCTGTTACCATAAGGGGGGGCGATTGTTTATTCTCCTCTCCTCCTGTGTCTCGTGATGGTTTGGTTACGCTATGGGCTTCAGGTATACATGGAGATTGTCTGGTTGTCCACCTGACAGTCTCTGCGTCCACTATCTATGCCCAGCTTTATACCAATGATAATACCAGCTGCAGATGTCGCCCTGATTACATTTACGTAGAGCTGTCAGTACCTTGTGGGCATGAGCCGATGGGAGATGTTCGCAGCATTTGTGTTTTACATTTTTCTCTTTTTTTTTGGAACAGGAAAGACTTGAACGTTGCTCTGCAGACATGTAGGAGGATTCGTCAAGTCGCTTATAGAGGGATGTGGGAGGTGTGAGAAGAGAATAAGACGGAAACTTTCAGAATGAACAGGATGACTGTGCACTGTACATGTCTAAATATATACACGTGTATGTCTGCTCACCGCGGGGAGCACTCATGGATTCCACCAAGTCATAACTTACTGACTTGTGGAATATAACACTTTCTGATGTGCGGTGGCATATGAGACCTTATCCCATGGTGCCAGTAGAAGCCTAACCCCTGCTGTCCACGGGTGCCAAGTATAATCAGTCCATTGCATGCACAGCATCCAAAATGGTCACAAGATTTACCACCATGACCGGGCCCTAGCTGCATCCTCTACTGCGCAGGTATGTATGCAGACAGCAGAAACTCCTGCACCTGCACTGAACACTTCCAGCGCATGTGTAGTTAAAGATACAGATTGTAATAACCGGCGTCACGCAAAGGGAGGGAAATGGGAAGGCCCTGTCCAAGGGAGAGGGAAAGGTGGTGACCCCTGACTCACCTTGCGGCTGGCACCTGACTGCCCTGACGTCCCTAGACGAGTTCCTCACCCGTACGCCGATCACGTGCCTAAACCCTGGCTTTCCCTAAGATGAGCCCTATGTAGTGAACGGGGCGGTGGGATCACTAGTCCGCACCACTGACGCTAAGAGGAAAACACCAAGGAGAGGACAGACAATACAGACAAACATATAATCCCAGGTGGGCGACAACAGCAGACCACAAAGGTCCAACAGGGATCCGGAGGGTAACATTCTGGAACAACAACCAGGGAACACAGTTACACAGCTCCAGTGGGTCAGTATAGAAGTCCAGGCAGGAAGCTCTATATCTGGCAACCAGAGAAGTGGGAGAGGGGAATATAAGGAGGAGGGGAATATAAGGAGGCTGGGAGTGCTGGACAAGAAACAGCTGAGGAGAAGGAGCTACGGATCCCTGAGTGAGCCAAAAAGGGTTGCAAGGCAAACCCAGAAAGCTACCATTAAGAAAAAGTACTATCTTTCTACATAGAGCGCGCAGCCACCCGCTGCGACTTCCTGACCCCGGGTATAACGGAGTCAGGCGTGGCTCTTGACACCCTCGTGACACAGATGAGGATGCGGTCACATGGGTAAATCACATGATCACTGCCATCTTGGATAAGGCGGTCTGTTTACATAAGGCACCCATGGGAATGGGGTCAATATACTGTATATATATACACTCATTCTCCCCTGACCTCTAGCATCCACAAGGCATTTTTGCCCACAGGACTGCCGCATACTGGATGTTTTTCCCTTTTCACACCATTCTTTGTAAACCCTAGAAATGGTTGTGCGTGAAAATCCCAGTAACTGAGCAGATTGTGAAATACTCAGACCGGCCCGTCTGGCACCAACAACCATGCCACGCTCAAAATTGCTTAAATCACCTTTCTTTCCCATTCTGACATTCAGTTTGGAGTTCAGGAGATTGTCTTGACCAGGACCACACCCCTAAATGCATTGAAGCAACTGCCATGTGATTGGTTGACTAGATAATTGCATTAATGAGAAATAGAACAGGTGTTCCTAATAATTCTTTAGGTGAGTGTATATGCAGGCTTGCTATGTATATAAGGTGTGTGATAGGCTGTCTGCACACATATCCCTCGTTGCTGTCATGGGATTTATCAGAGTTGTGAAAATGGATGATTATTAGCTTTCGAGTCCCGGGGGGCGGTATTTCTTGCACTGCGCAGTGTGAACTGTTCTTGTGCTGCTGTGGTGAAACTGTATGGTGAATGGAAAAATGGCGCCATTGTGAATAAGCAACGTGGAAACTGCAGAGCACCACGTGCCACTGAGGTGAGGGGTGAATGTCGGCTACAAAGGTGCGCGAGGGCGGACTGACACGCTACAGTGGAGCAGCTCACTGCCAAAATGAACCAGGGGCTACCACACAACAGTTCAGTGATCCCTACTGTGAATGGGGCTCCAAAGCAGACGGACGATCACTGCACCTTAGATACCGAAGTAGCATCGGCAGAAAAGGCTTCCATTTTTGCAACAGCATCAGAATTGGACCTCTGCCAAATGGTGAAAGGTTTCCTTCTCTATAGAGTCACGTATTCTGCGTCATGGAACGGATGGACATTGACGTGCCAGGCGAGAAACATCAGAGAACAAACACCCTGCAACCATTGGGAAGGTTTTCATGGCATTCTCTGGCCACTACTCCATGTGGAAAGCACACTCAACCGATTTGGGTCATCCTTGCAGATCAGGTACACCCATACATGCTGATTGTCTTCTCTGGGGTGGATGGGATCTTCCAGTAAGATAATTCGAAATGTCACACGGCTAGAAATGTCTGACATTGGTTGGAAGATCGTGACCAAGACTTCCACGTACTAACCTGGCCCCTAATTCCCCAGACTTAAACCCAATTGAGCATCTGATGGTCGTGTTCACCCTATGGATCCTCATTCATGCTCCTCCAGCAGTTGTGGGATACACTGCAGTCAGCATGGCTCCAGATATCTGTGACAACCACCAGGACCTTATGGAGTCCTCCCAGCCCGTCTAGCTGCTGACAGTGCTGCACACGGCGGGTAATCTGGATATTAGCTGCTGGTCAAAATAATGGGACTCAACTGTGTATGTATAGATTTCATCTTGTATATTTGATAATCGAACTGCGATAAAATGTAGAATTTCACAAGACCAAATACAAGACTGAAGATTCTCTTCCTTTATGTGTTAGTTTTACATCTGTTTCTATGACTAATAACTCTTAATATCTGGTCATTTATCAGGTGCTACTGATGCCAGATTAAAATTATTTTACAGTCCATTAGACTCTTGTACACATAGGGGGCTGATACAACCATCCTGCAGGTTTCCTATAGCTTGCAAAAATTTGCAGGCGAGTGACTATTTTGAGACCATTTTATGGTTGCTTACTTAAAAAGAAGCAGTTCTTTCACAAAACTATTGACATAGATGATAGTGACATGTCAGAAGTGTTGCTGGGTGCTAGTTCGGGTGCTGTGTCCCCCACTGATCACTAAAACAAGGGGTAAAAGTGCTTCGCTAAGCCCAAGGAACAGTAAACAAAAAAATCTCCAGACACTTCTTCCCATAGGCAGGGATGTAGACATAGTTTATTCTGCACTGGGCACTAGACAGCTGCCAGTAAAATATAAACCTAATGCACAAGTCCAAAGGCATCTCCATCAATAGATGGTGCATGCTATGTACAGTTAGGTCCATATATATTTGGACACTGACACAAATTTTGTTGTTATTACCTGTTTACTAAAACTTATTTAAGTTATAGTTATATAATGTATGTGGACATAAAGTCCAGACTTTTAGCTTTCATTTGAGGGTATCCACATAAAAATTGGATGAAGGGTTTAGGAGTTTCAGCTCCTTTACACGTGTCACCCTGTTTTTAAAGGGACCAAAAGTAATTGGACAGATGTGGGCAGTCCCTTCATTATTTCATTCTCAATTAAGCACATAAAAGGCCTGGAGTTGATTTGAGGTGTGGTGCTTGCATTTTGAAGATTTTGCTGAGAAGTAAACATGCGGTCAAAGGAGCTCTCCATGCAGGTGAAACAAGCCATCCTTCATCTGAGAAAACAGAAAAAACCCATCCGAGAACTTGCTGCACTATTAGGAGTGGCAAAATCTACAGTTTGGTAAATCGTGAGAAAGAAAGAAAGCACTGGTGACCTCAACAATGCAAAAAGACCTGGACGCCCACAGAAGACAACAGTGGTGGATGATCGCAGAATAATTACCATGGTGAAGAGAAGCCCCTTCACAACAGCTAATCAAGTGACCAACACTCTCCGGGATATAGGCGTATCAATATCCAAATCTACCATAAAGAGAAGACTGCATAGAAGTAAATACAGAGGGTTCACTGCACGGTGCAGCCACTCATCAGCCTCAAGAATAAGAAGGCTAGATTGGACTTTGCTAAAAAAAATCTTAAAAACCAGCACACTTCTGGAAGAACATTCTTTGGACAGGTGAAACCAAGATCAACCTCTACCAGAATGATGGAAAGAAAAAAGTATGGCGAAGGCATGGTACAGCTCATGATCCAAAGCATACCACATCATCTGTAAAACACGGCGGAGGCAGTGTGATGGCTTGGGCATCCATGGCTGCCAGTGGCACTGGGGCCCTAGTGTTTATTGATGATGTGATTGACAGAATAAATTGCTTACAAAGCAGGAGATGCTCCAAACCCCCTATGCTGTAGCGCACCTCTATCCGGGGGAGAAAATCCTGCACACAATCCCCAGCATTTTTTTCTGCATACAAAGGAGGATGCCCGCAGCAGACCACATTTACCACAAGGACATCCTAAACAGGATATCCAGATATGCGGATGTAATTAATTAAATAGAACAAAGAGTGGACAAAGAAATAGTGCACAACAATAATACATTCACTTGACAATATATGGCTAAACCCTCACACTGGTATTAAAAATGAGATTTTCTCAAAATATATTCTTATATCAAGAACATACCGGAGCCCGCACACCTCTCCAAGGTCTCTCATAGTGGCACAGGACCTAACACTAACCTACCTATGCCATATAAGCAAGGATTAGGATGTCCTTGTGGTAAATGTGGTCCGCTGCGGACATCCCCCTTTGTATGCAGAAAAAAATGTTGGGGATGGCTATTAGCAATGGATCAAATGTGCAGGATATGCTCCCCCGTTTAAGAATGTGCAACAGCATTTGGGGTCTGAGCATTTTCTGCCTTTCTAAACCACTTTGGTATGTAGCAGGGGCGTTGCTAGGTCAAAACATTTGGGGCCTGGGCCCCTGATGTTTTGTCCCAGGCCCCGAATGTACTGCCTGCCTGTTAGATATAACTGTATTGCCGTCCTCAGGACAGCAATACAATTGAGTCTAATGCACTGCAAGATCTGAAGGACCTGTGATGACGTCACAGGTCATGTAATCAGTTCTAAATGCAGTAGCTGAAAAGGACCTGGGATGATGTCACCATCATGTGACCAGTGCAGGAGAGGACGGTTCAGCAGTGAAGAGAAGCCCTGGGAAGAGGCTGAGGTGAGGTCTGCTACATGAGGAGAGGTAATTGAAGGGAGAGGCAGAGCAATGCTGGGAGTTGTGGTTTTTAAACTGGGACTGTATGTTAGGGCTGAAGGGAGGGATGTTATTTACATGGGACAGTGGGGTGAAGTGATGTTAATTACATGGGACTGAAATTTGGAAGTGGCTGGGGTAGGGTGATGTTATTTACATGGGGCTGTATGTTGAGGGGTAATGTTATTTATATGGGACTGCATGTTGAAGGCAGCTGTGGGAGGGAGTGATATTATTTACATGGGATTGAATGTTAAGGGGTAATGTTATTTACAAGAGAATGCATGTTGGAGGTGGCTGGGGAGGGGGTGATTTTGTTTACATGGGACTGTATTTTAGAGGGGGCTGTAGATAGAGAGGGATGTTATTTACATGGGACTGTATATTGGAGGGGGCTAGAGAGATGGTGTGATGGTATTTACATAGGACTCTGGCGGAGGGAGGGAAATAGTGTTATTTACATGGGACTGTATGGCGGAGGTGCTGAGGAATTATAATTTCTGAGGACACTAAACGGAGGAATATAACTACAGGGGGCACTGCAGGCGGCATTATAAATATTGGGGGCATTTCAGGGCGAGCATTATAACAGTAGTGGGCGATATAAATACTGGGGGCACTGTGGGGGCATTTTAAATCCAGGGGACATTAGGCGTTCTTATTACTACTGGGAGCTCTATAGGAGGGACTTATAGATCCTCCTTATTTCTACTAAGAGCACTATGGGGGGGGGGGGGGGGCCTTCTTACTGCTGAAGGTCTGTAGAGAGCTTTATTACCACTGGGGGGACAATAGGGGGCCTTATTTCTACTAGTGGGCTCTGTGAGGGTATTATTAATACTGGAGGGCTCTTCTACTAATGGATGCACCCTTGGGGACCGTTATCACGGTTGGGGGCACTGTAGGGGGCAGTATTACTAATAAGGGCTCTCTTGTGGAGCATTATCACTGTTGGGTCCAGTAGGGGGCAGTATTACTAATGAGAGCATTCTATAAGGGAATTACTATTGGTGGGACCATGAGGAGTACTGTTACTATGGGGGGGGACTCATTTTTCTTCAGGATAGTATTTGGGGGTACAGAAAAGTAAGGAACCTAAGATGTCCGTGTGTCACACTCTGCAGAGATCAGGCGGCTGAGAGAAGTGTCCGGACCGAATGGAGAAGATGATGACAGAGAAGATCTACATCAGAGGAGACGTCACCTGGGAGGCCCTGGATGTGACAGGTACGTGCTGCTGTATAGCAAGTACAGTAAAATGTCTTCAGTACTAGTGTTTGCTGGGAGTTGAGGGGATGCAATTTTTCAACTTAGAGAATTGGGCCATATGCATTGGTGCTTGGGCCCCGGATCTTTTGAGAACCTAGCATCAGTTTTGAGCGTGAATATTCGAATCACGAATTTTAATATCGCCACTTCGAGAATTCACGAATATTTAGAATATAGTGCTATATATTCGAATTCACGAATATGCTAATTGCGAATATCGGCACAACATCCCAAGCAACCAATAGGAAAGTTGCCTACCCCTTAGTGTTGATCTCGAATATTCTAATCGCGAATTTTTATCGCGTATATATTACATTGCTGATTTTCACAATCAAGTAAATAATGAATGGAGATCACGAATTCTCATATTTGCTAATTTATGGCGACTATTCAGCTAAAAATTCGCGAAATATCGCAAATTCGAATATTGTCTATGCCGCTCATTACTAGCAATGCCCCTGGTATGTAGGATGTTTTTGTGGCACATGGGGTCCGTTGCGGTAATCCTCCATTGTATACATTATTTCTGGGGATTGCCATTGGCAACGGATCACATGTGCAGGATTTGCTCCCCCGGATAGAGGTGCGCTACAGCATAGGGGGTTTAGAGCATCTCCTGCTTTGTAAGACCACTTTATTTTGTGAATCTGTTTGTATATGCATGACTGGAGGTGTGGCAACTCCAGGTCTTAATGTGCCTAATTTTGAACTATGGGTAACATTCAGGTGCACCTCTTTTGATGCATCACATGAATCAGTGATAGGTGGGACTCACAGCCTCCTCCCTCCTCCCATTGTATGTGTGATTTCACGCTGGAGGTAACTGGGGGTCAGTTGGCTGTGTGTTGGACTCTATGCCCCTCTCAATAATTGCTTATATGGCATAGGTAGGTAAGCGTTAGGTTCCATGCCACTATGAGAGACCTTGACGAAGTGTGCGGGCTCCGGTATGTTCTTGATATAAGAATATATTGGAGAAAATCTCATTTTTAATACCAGTGTGAGGGTTTAGCCATATATTGTAAAGTGAATGTACCATTGTTGTGCACTATTTCTTTGTCCACTCTTTGTTCTATTTATTGATGATGTGAAACAGGACAGAAGCAGCCGGATGAATACTGGGGTTGTCAGAGACATACTCTGTGTTCAAATCCAGCCAAATCGTTTCATAATACAGATGGACAATGACCAAAAACATAAAGCCAAAGCAGCCCAGGAGTTTATTAAAGCAAAGAAGTGGAATATTCTTGAACAGCCGAGTCAGTCACCGGATCTGAACCCAATAGAGCATTTCACTTGTTAAAGACTAAACTTCAGACAGAAAGGCCACAAACAAACAGCAACTGAAAACCGCGGCAGTAAAGGCCGAGCATTAAAAAGGAGGAAACACAGCGTCTGGTGATGTCATGAGTTCAAGACCTCAGGCAGTCATTGCCAACAAAGGGTTTTCAACCAAGTATTAGAAATTAACATTTTATTTACAATTATGTAGTTTGTCCAATTACTTTTGAGCCCCCGAAATGAAGGAATTGAGTTTAAAAATGCTTTAGTTTCTCACATTTTTATGCAATCATTTTGTTCAACCCACTGAAATAAAGATGAAAGTCTGAACTTCAACTGCATCTATTGTTGCAATGTACAGAACAAAAATTAGAAAAAAATGTTGTCTCTGTCCAAATATATATGGACCTAGCTGTATCGGTATCCAGCTCTCCTTTCCCAAATCTTCCAACTTTTGAAAATCACAAAGATGGACAACAGCGGCAGTGCACATGGCGCGCCGTTGCAATTTTTTTTAATACTAAGCCATACCTCTAACTCCGCTAAATGCATATCTATATGCACCCAATCCCGCCTAGTCCCCTCAGTGCCCCCACCCAAAAGTTATACAGCCAGGTCCATAAATATTGGGACATCAAGACAATTCTAACATTTTTGGCTCTATACACCACCACAATGGATTTGAAATTAAACAAACAAGATGCGTTTTAACTGCAGACTGTCAGCTTTAATTTGAGGGTATTTACATCCAAATCAGGTGAACGGTGCAGGAATTACACCAGTTTGCATATGTGCCTCCCACTTGTTAAGGATGCTATCACTGTATGGATTTAATGGGGAAGGTTGAAATATGTTCTGAATCCTCGAAGATTTTGGTGGGGACGACATAGCCGCAGGTTTTGAAGGGATGACTGCCGCACCGTGTGAACCCGGTATATTTAAGCCAGGTATTGGTATAAGTTCTTTTCGAAGATGGTTTGAATAATGAAGGGGACAGGGATGAAGCCAGTGTGGGAGACCGTCTGGCTGCCACTCTGTAGCCATCCTGCAGTAAACCATGTAAAATATCGTCATCATGTAAAATCAATATACATTCCGATACTACCTGTTTGACCTGCTGAAATTGATTACTGTAGGTAAGAACCAAAGTAGGTAGATTAATGCGATCTTTCACACCCGCTGTATTTCCTTCCTTCCCTGCCTTGTCATTTCTCCCAAAAAGTATGTAGTGGGTGGTGGCTGTTGGTCCTCAGAATCGAATTCCCAGAAACTGGCTTACGATAAGTAGTTGTATGTATATTCGAACACGGGATGCCCGTGAGAGTTAAATCGAGAAAATTAATCGTAAACCTGTCCTGCGAATAAGTAAATCTCAGATTATAAGGGTTATCGTTGAGATAGCACATGAAATCAGGTATGGCAGGCACATCGCCGCTCCAAATAATGAGCAAATCATCGATGTACCTGCCATACCAATCCAATGCTGCTGCAAAAGGGTTATCCGTGGTATATATATACCTTTCTTCCCAGTATGACATGGTTAAATTCGCAAGGGAAGGGGAAAATTTAGCCCCCATCGAAACTCCCCGTATTTGCAGAAAGAACAGGCCGTCAAAAGAAAAAGAAAATAATAGTATATTAACAAAATTTTGTGATAAGGAGACATTTGAAGCAGTAGTAAGATGAAAGAATCAGCATAAATCATTCGGTGACCATGCCCCTTTCTTCCTGAGGTCTGGGCTTTGGACGCAGAAACGTCTGGCCTACCCTTCATCTCCTCCTGTCACGGCCTTTGGTGCGCGCCGCAACACTGTTGCGACGCTTGCTGTTGCCTGCTGCAACGTGTTGCTTTTTATGCTTGTGTGTGCACTTTCCCTTTAAGTTGTTTCCTCCTTCTGTCTGGTGGTCGTGGGGTTAATGTCTTCCTTGGTGTGGAACTGTGTGTGGTCTCTAGGCTCTATTTATCCTTGTGTTTTGAGCCTGAGATTGAGTTTGGTCTCCAGCCTTGGTGTGTGTTGGAGTGTTGATGTTCCTGGATTCCATCTGTCCAGTTTAGGGCCATCCTAGTTGAACATCAATGTCACCCCCTTGTTTCTATGTTCTATACCCTACCCTTACCTGTTGTTGTGTTTGGTGTGGGTTTATGTTATGGGTGTGTGGTGATGTCTTGTTTGGTGCACTTTGTCTGGCATGTTTGGTGTTATGCCTGGCATGGTTGCTAGACATCCCCTTGTCTGTCTATGCTTCCGGAAGGGGGCCCCATTCGTTTCCCGGAGGGGTGAACCTAAACTTTAGGAGCAGCCTTTAAATCATGGTTTGTAGAGTGAAACTAAATCGCACCTCCTCATTCCTATACTATTGACTACTGTATGTAATAAGCAGCATTTCTTATGATAAAACATGGCTATACAGCGGTTATATCAATCATTTGCTGTGCACTATTAAGAGGCATTAGTATACAGTTTGATCAAAGAGCATAGGCCCACTTACCGCGACAGTTCACATGCGGCGCTGGATGGCGGCCGTCGCTGTTTCTGTGCTGTGCTGGTGGAGCTGTGGGATCCGAGGCCTAGGTGGCTCCGCTGTACAGCGGGGTAGCTGGTTGGCTGCTGGATCCCATTGCCTGCTGGAGCAGTGTGGAGACGCGGTGGTCGCCACACGGCACTGCGCTAGGGTTAGAGTAGGTTCCCACTTAACAAGAGGCAAAATTGTCGCGGTAAGTGGGCCTATGCTCTTTGATCAAACTGTATACTAATGCCTCTTAATAGTGCACAGCAAATGATTGATATAACCGCTGTAAAGCCATGTTTTATCATAAGAAATGCTGCTTATTACATACAGTAGTCAATAGTATAGGAATGAGGAGGTGCGATTTAGTTTCACTCTACAAACCATGATTTAGGAGCAGCCTTGCCTGGAGCCAGCTTGCATCCTGTGTTCGCAGGAGGTTCTAGGTTGTTTGGTTGTCGTTGTTCCATTTTTTGCTGCGGCAGGTAAGTGTTTGTTGTTCTGGTGTGTTGTTTTACCTGGTGCTTACCTGCTGTTCAGTTGCTGCTCTATCTTTCTTCCATCTGTTACTAGGCCACTGGAGACTCCGGTTCGTCTGTGTCCTTGAGGAACCGATTGTCTCCTATTCCTGACCCCTATGCAAGGGACTGTTAGGGTCAGCAGTATCCAGGTTCCAGTGTATGAGCCCTCCCACCTTTAGGGGCACTCATACGGTCAGGAGATCAGGGTAAGGATTAGGGCGGATGTAGGAGGTGACCTGCGCCTTTTCCTTGTGTCCAGGCTTAGTAACAGCCCACTTAATATGGTGGGGAGTTTCTCCCACTCCCCACCGTGACACCTCCTTTGCTTTGATCCTATTTGACTGATATTAAAATTAAAACCGAGAAATATATTAAAAGTGTCTCTATGTGTCCCAGGAGCTCAGCAATGCCTTTCCTCCTCCTTCTCCTTTTCATCCAATGTCTAGCTGTAAGGCAACTGGCTGCAGCAGAAGCCTCCTCTCTCTATTCTGTCTGCAGTAGGAGAAAAAGACAATTATGCCCTACCCGCTCCTAGACGAAAATGGAACAGATCAGGAGATTATCCCCTGTATTGTCTGCAAGATTTCTGTAGACCGTTTCATAAACATGAACCTGTAGACTGACAAACATTACGGGCATGTGTATCTCCTGTTTACTGGCATCATTCGGTTCTAGGTTTGGTGGTCCTTTATCCTGAAATAAGAAACCGTTGTAGTTTAAAACTCCTGTAATGTTACCTTTCTGAAACCCTGCTGCCATGCACCCCAGGCCTTATAGGATATTACACCCAGTGTCGGACTGGGGTGCCTAGGGCCCACCAGTAAAATTTATTTTGGAGGCCCATCGTATGGATACAGTCAAATATTACCTGCTCACACAGCAGCAAGGTGCTGTACATTGAATATATGTATGGAGTGCAGTAAGTCTACTGTGTTATGTGCCACTTGTGTAGGGGGTGGGACATAGGGGCCCACCTTGCTCAGGGGCCCACCGGGGATTCACCTGTACCCCTGTGAACTAGTCTGAGCCTGGTTACACCCTCTTCAGCCACTTTGAATTGTTAGTTGGCTGATCTTGTCCTGACCTGTGATCTGGTCTAAGGACGTGCAGCTTTCCTTCTACACTGGTCAGTACATCTCACAATGGTTGCTGATGATGATACTACAGTTTAATTTGAGGTTTTATGTGAAGCCTATGTGGAGACGACGCTGATATCTGTGATCACCCAGCCTGCAACGATGAGATGTGTTAATTAGATAAGACCGACCTGGCTCCTCCAGACCTAGACAGTAACATCACTGAAGAAACCACTTATCTCACCATGATGACATCAGACTCCGAAGAGGGCGAGAATAGCAGAGCTCACATAAACCGACGAAAAGAGAAGCAAAAAAAAACAAATAACACACAAATACCGTAAGTAAATACTCATAGCACAATCATTACAGGACAAGTCCAATCACAGATCATGTTCACATCCATGGGATAGTAAATGGTCCCAAGTTAACCCCTTCAGGACCGAGCAATTTTAAGTTTTTTCTCTCCAGGAAGTGGAGCCATAACTTTTATTTTTCCATTTCCATTTTTTGCACGATTTCAAATGGGGTGGAATGTAAAAAAAAAAAAAATTCTGCCACAGTTTTATGGGTTTTGTTTTTACAGCATTTCCTATGCAGTAAAACTGACCTGTTACTTTGATTCTCCAGGTAAGTACAATTACATTGATACCACATATGTATAGTTTTTCTTGTGTTTTAGTAGTGAAAAATAAAATAAAACTTTGCTTATTCTGACCACCATAACCTTTATATTTTTATGTGTACGGAGCTGTGTCAGGGCTCGTTTTATATGGGGTGAGCTGTACTTAAATTACATTAGCGTCTATGAGAATTTCAGCATTATTATAGCAGTTATATTCTTGTACATAGGAGCAGTATTATAGTAGTTATATTCTTATACATAGGAGCAGTATTATAGTAGTTATATTCTTGTACATAGGAGCAGTATTATAGTAGTTATATTCTTGTACATAGGAGCAGTATTATAGTAGTTATATTCTTGTACATAGGAGCAGTATTATAGTAGTTATATTCTTGTACATAGGAGCAGTATTATAGCAGTTATATTCTTGTACAATGGAGCAGTATTATAGTAGTAATATTCTTGTACATAGGAGGCAGTATTATAGTAGTTATATTCTTGTACATAGGAGCAGTATTATAGTAGTTATATTCTTGTACATAGGAGGCAGTATTATAGTAGTTATATTCTTGTACATAGGAGCAGTATTATAGTAGTTATATTCTTGTACATAGGAGGCAGTATT
Organism: Bufo bufo; assembly: GCF_905171765.1. NCBI lineage: Eukaryota > Metazoa > Chordata > Amphibia > Anura > Bufonidae > Bufo > Bufo bufo. Next base: position 41,706,283 of record NC_053393.1, on the reverse strand, counting down.
ATAGTAGTTATATTCTTGTACATAGGAACAGTATTATAGTAGTTATATTCTTGTACATAGGAGGCAGTATTATAGTAGTTATATTCTTGTACATAGGAGCAGTATTGTAGTAGTTATATTCTTGTACATAGGAGCAGTATTATAGTAGTTATATTCTTGTACATAGGAGCAGTATTATAGTAGTTATATTCATGTACATAGGAAGCAGTATTATAGTAGTTATATTCTTGTACATAGGAGCAGTACTATAGTAGTTATATTCTTGTACATAGGCAGTATTATAGTAGTTATAGTCATGTACATAGGAAGCAGTATTATAGTAGTTATATTCTAGTACATAGGAGCAGTATTATACAAACCGGATTCCAAAAAAGTTGGGACACTAAACAAATTGTGAATAAAAACTGAATGCAATGATGTGGAGATGGCAAATGTCAATATTTTATTTGTAATAGAACATGGATGACAGATCAAACGTTTAATCCGAGTAAATGTATCATTTTAAAGGAAAAATATGTTGATTCCAATTTTCACGGTGTCAACAAATCCCCAAAAAGTTGGGACAAGTAGCAATAAGAGGCTGGAAAAAGTAAATTTGAGCATAACGAAGAGCTGGAAGACCAATTAAAGGGTTTCTACCACTTTGTTTTCACCTAATTAGCTTTCAGACACTAGCGATCTGCTAGTGTCTGCTCTACCAAACCATCCTAATATAACTGTTTATTGTCCTGCCGTTTCGCTAAAAAACAAACTTATATAGATATGCTAATGAGCCTCTAGGTGCTATGGGGGCGTCATTAGCACCTAGAGGCTCGGTCTACCTTCACAAACTGCCGCCGCCCAGCGCGTCCCTCCAGCCCGCCCATCTCCTCCGGAATGCGATCCTCCCAGTGCGCGTCTGTATTCGGCGCAGTGAATGTCTGACCGCTTCCCTGCTCAGACATCTCCACTGCGCCTGCGCCGATGACGTCATAGTGCTCCGAGAAACAGGCGCAGTGGAGATGTCTGTGCAGAAAGCGGTCAGACATTCACTGCGCATGCGCCGAATACATACGCGCACGCCGCATGCGTGAAATTCGTCCGCTGGCTCACAGGGAGGATCGCATTCCGGAGGGGATGGGCGGGCTGGAGGGACGCGCTGGGCGGCGGCAGTTTGTGAAGGTAGACCGAGCCTCTAGGTGCTAATGACGCCCCCCGGACCAAAGAGGACAAGGACAACCCAAGTTGTTATCAACGCTCAGTTCAGAAGCCTGCATCTCTGATGGTATGGGGTTGCATGAGTGCGTGTGGCATGGGCAGCTTGCATGTCTGGAAAGGCACCATCAATGCAGAAAAATATATTCAGGTTCTAGAACAACATATGCTCCCATCCAGACGTCATCTCTTTCAGGGAAGACACTGCATTTTTCAACAAGATAATGCCAGACCACATTCTGCATCAATCACAACATCATGGCTGCGTAGGAGAAGGATCCGGGTACTGAAATGGCCAGTCTGCAGTCCAGATCTTTCACCTATAGAGAACATTTGGCGCATCATAAAGAGGAAGGTGCAACAAAGAAGGCCCAAGACGATTGAACAGTTAGAGGCCTGTATTAGACAAGAATGGGAGAGCATTCCTATTTCTAAACTCGAGAAACTGGTCTCCTCGTCTGTTGAGTGTTGTAAGAAGAAGGGGAGATGCCACACAGTGGTGAAAATGGCCTTGTCCCAACTTTTTGGGGATTTGTTGACACTATGAAATTCTGATTCAACATACAGGGAGTGCAGAATTATTAGGCAAGTTGTATTTTTGAGGATTAATTTTATTATTGAACAATAACCATGTTCTCAATGAACCCAAAAAACTAGTTAATATCAAAGCTGAATATTTCTGGAAGTAGTTTTTAGTTTGTTTTTAGTTTTAGCTATTTTAGGGGGATATCTGTGTGTGCAGGTGAGTATTACTGTGCATAATTATTAGGCAACTTAACAAAAAAACAAATATATACCCATTTCAATTATTTATTTTTACCAGTGAAACCAATATAACATCTCAACATTCACAAATATACATTTCTGACATTCAAAAACAAAACAAAAACAAATCAGTGACCAATATAGCCACCTTTCTTTGCAAGGACACTCAAAAGCCTGCCATCCATGGATTCTGTCAGTGTTTTGATCTGTTCACCATCAACATTGCGTGCAGCAGCAACCACAGCCTCCCAGACACTGTTCAGAGAGGTGTACTGTTTTCCCTCCTTGTAAATCTCACATTTGATGATGGACCACAGGTTCTCAATGGGGTTCAGATCAGGTGAACAAGGAGGCCATGTCATTAGATTTTCTTCTTTTATACCCTTTCTTGCCAGCCACGCTGTGGAGTACTTGGACACGTGTGATGGAGCATTGTCCTGCATGAAAATCATGTTTTTCTTGAAGGATGCAGACTTCTTCCTGTACCACTGCTTGAAGAAGGTGTCTTCCAGAAACTGGCAGTAGGACTGGGAGTTGAGCTTGACTCCATCCTCAACCCGAAAAGGCCCCACAAGCTCATCTTTGATGATACCAGCCCAAACCAGTACTCCACCTCCACCTTGCTGGCGTCTGAGTCGGACTGGAGCTCTCTGCCCTTTACCAATCCAGCCACGGGCCCATCCATCTGGCCCATCAAGACTCACTCTCATTTCATCAGTCCATAAAACCTTAGAAAAATCAGTCTTGAGATATTTCTTGGCCCAGTCTTGACGTTTCAGCTTGTGTGTCTTGTTCAGTGGTGGTCGTCTTTCAGCCTTTCTTACCTTGGCCATGTCTCTGAGTATTGCACACCTTGTGCTTTTGGGCACTCCAGTGATGTTGCAGCTCTGAAATATGGCCAAACTGGTGGCAAGTGGCATCTTGGCAGCTGCACGCTTGACTTTTCTCAGTTCATGGGCAGTTATTTTGCGCCTTGGTTTTTCCACACGCTTCTTGCGACCCTGTTGACTATTTTGAATGAAACGCTTGATTGTTCGATGATCACGCTTCAGAAGCTTTGCAATTTTAAGAGTGCTGCATCCCTCTGCAAGATATCTCACTATTTTTGACTTTTCTGAGCCTGTCAAGTCCTTCTTTTGACCCATTTTGCCAAAGGAAAGGAAGTTGCCTAATAATTATGCACACCTAATATAGGGTGTTGATGTCATTAGACCACACCCCTTCTCATTACAGAGATGCACATCACCTAATATGCTTAATTGGTAGTAGGCTTTCGAGCCTATACAGCTTGGAGTAAGACAACATGCATAAAGAGGATGATGTGGTCAAAATACTCATTTGCCTAATAATTCTGCACTCCCTGTATTTTTCCCTTAAAATGGTACATTTTCTCAGTTTAAACTTTTGTTCCGTGATTTATGTTCTATTCTGAATAAAATATTAGAAGTTGGCACCTCCACATCATTGCATTCAGTTTTTATTCACGATTTGTATAGTGTCCCAACTTTTTTGGAATCTGGTTTGTAGTAGTTATATTCTAGTACAGGGGTAGGCAACCTCCGGCACTCCAGATGTTGTAAAACTACAACTCCCAGCATGCATACTTCCTCTGCTCTTCTCAGAACTCTCACAGAAATGAATGGAGCATGCTGGGAATTGTAGTTTTGCAACAGCTGGAGCGCCGGAGGTTGCTGACCCCTGTTCTAGTACATAGGAGCAGTATTATAGTAGTTATATTCTTGGACATAGGAGCAGTATTATAGTAGTTATATTCTTGTACATAGAGCAGTATTGTAGTAGTTATATTCCTGTACATAGGAGCAGTATTATAGTAGTTATATTCTTGTACATAGGAGCAGTATTGTAGTAGTTATATTCTTATACATAAGAGGCAGTATTATGGTAGTTATATTCTTATACATAGGAGCAGTATTATAGTAGTTATATTCTTGTACATAGGAGCAGTATTATAGTAGTTATATTCTTGTACATAGGAGCAGTATTATAGTAGTTATATTCTTGTACATAGGAGCAGTATTATAGTAGTTATATTCTTGTACATAGGAGCAGTATTATAGTAGTTATATTCTTGTACATAGGAGCAGTATTATAGTAGTTATATTCTTGTACATAGGGGCAGTATTATAGTAGTTATATTCTTGTACATAGGAGCAGTATTATAGTAGTTATATTCCTGTACATAGGAGCAGTATTATAGTAGTTATATTCTTGTACATAGAGGGCAGTATTATAGTAGTTATATTCTTGTACATAGGAGCAGTATTATAGTAGTTATATTCTTGTACATAGGAGCAGTATTATAGTAGTTATATTCTTGTACATAGGAGCAGTATTATAGTAGTTATATTCTTGTACATAGGAGGCAGTATTATAGTAGTTATATTCTTGTACATAGGAGCAGTATTATAGTAGTTATATTCTTGTACATAGGAGCAGTATTATAGTAGTTATTGTCTTGTACATAGGAGCAGTATTATAGTAGTTATATTCTTGTACATAGGAGCAGTATTATAGTAGGTATATTCTTGTACATAGGAGCAGTATTATAGTAGTTATATTCTTGTACATAGGAGGCAGTATTATAGTAGTTATATTCTTGTACATATGAGCAGTATTATAGTAGTTATATTCTTGTATATAGGAGACAGTATTATGGTAGTTATATTCTTGTACACAGGAGCAGTATTATAGTAGTTATATTCTTGTACATAGGGGGCAGTATTATAGTAGTTATATTGTACATAGGATCAGTATTATAGTAGTTATATTCTTGTACATAGGAGCAGTATTATAGTAGTTATATTCTTGTACATAGGAGGCAGTATTATAGTAGTTATATTCTTGTACATAGGAGCAGTATTATAGTAGTTATATTCTTGTACATAGGAGCAGTATTATAGTAGTTATATTCTAGTACATAGGAGGCAGTATTATAGTAGATATATTCTTGTACATAGCAGAAAATATTATAGGGAGTAATATTGTAGTAGTAATATTCTTTTGCTTAGGGGTAGCTTTTATAGTAATTTTTATCTCCATACTTGTTTAAATATCTTTGCCCTTTAACGCCTTCCCAACCACCTAACGTTAAATGCATACATTTAACCTTTCAGATGCAGTGGTCAAATGTGACCATGGCATCTGCGAGCGTGTGCTCTTGGCCGTGTACTGGCTCACCCTATTGAGGATCGAGGGAGCGGATGGTGCATGTGGAAACCTTGGTCCTCCTGAATGATCTGAGGCTGCTACAGCTATGTTCCTATTAAGACCCTTCCTGTGGCAGAGCTCATACTGCTCATATGTACAAGAATATAACTACAATAATACTGCTCCTATGTACAAGAATATAACTACTATAATACTGCCTCCTATGTACAAGAATGTAACTACTATAATACTGCCTCCTATGTACAAGAATATAACTACTATAATACTGCTCCTATGTACAAGAATATAACTACTATAATACTGCCTCCTATGTACAAGAATATAACTACTATAATACTGCCTCTTATGTACAAGAATATAACTACTATATTACTACCTACTATGTACAAGAATATAACTACTATAATACTGCTCCTATGTACAAGAATATAACTGCTATATTACTACCTACTATGTACAAGAATATAACTACTATAATACTGCTCCTATGTACAAGAATATAACTACTATAATACTGCCTCCTATGTACAAGAATATAACTACTATATTACTACCTACTATGTACAAGAATATAACTACTATAATACTGCTCCTATGTACAAGAATATAACTGCTATATTACTACCTACTATGTACAAGACCATAACTACTATAATACTACCTACTATGTACAAGAATATAACTATTATAATACTACTCCTATGTACAAGTAATGTAATGTGGATATTATATATGACGTTTATAGAGTTAATTATCTGCAGTTATTCTTTTGGACATCACTTGGTGACCTCAGTCCGTTATCGCTGTGATAATCCTGTATGTCAGGTGTATGTGTCATATACATTACTCTCTCGCTCTATAGTTATCAGGGCAGTAAAGGTCAGTGTAGTTTATACACCCATACCGTGACAAAAACATGACTCACTGATCACTTTAGGGTCTCCACTCTTCTTTTTAGTACTGGCCTCCACCCCTGCCATAAGCAATGTGCTCACCCTATGTATCAAGGGTGTGATCATCCAACATCATAAAAGAAGAGATTACACATATTAATAGTAAGATTCATATTATACCACTTACAAAAAGGACAAAGAGGTTCGGAAGACATGTCTAAGACTTGGGATATAAGGGTACGACCACATGTTCAGGTTTCTTGATGCGGTTTTTGAAGCCAATATCAGGAGTGAGTCATAAAAGGAGAGAAAGTATTAAAGAAAGATAGGACTTCTCCTCTTTTTGAATTCACTCCTGGTTTTGGCTTCCAAAACTGCATCAAGAAGCCTGAACTAGTGGCCATAGCCTAAGGAGATGTGTATTGCCTTCAGCCAAGGTGGCAATACAGGGACATTCCACCTCCTTTTTGTTCGGGTGTTTAAGTCCATAATTTCATCTAGCTGCAATTTACAGGCAGGTTTGACAATAAGCTTTGTCTATGGGGTCCAAAAATAGGGTGCAACACAGCTAAGGATGCTCAAAAGGAGACCAGTACCATGAATGGCACATAGTAGATGGGGAGCCAGCTACACATTTTCCATTGGTGCCCATGAACTTCAGGTTGCCCTCTTACATAACAGTGGGCCTCACTGGGGGATAAAGAGTTTGAAGTGAGAAACTGTGGACCTAAATTGGGTTTATAGGAGTAGTGGCCCATTTGCCCACCATCAGTGAGATCTGTTATTTGTTTGAGAGTCCTGGCGAAAACAAAAGTTCTGGTTCTTGTATCCCCCACTTGCAGCAGAGTGGTTGTCTGGTCACTCTCCATTACGATGAAAGGTAAATTAAGAACCATCTAAGCCTAGTACACACAATATACTGGAGGTCCCAAAACCTTTTGTATGTGGTGAGGCACATTCAACTTTCAGTGATGGTCGGAAACCACAATTGAAAAACTGAAGTGAGAAATTTAGAATTTCTCACTTGTGACTCCAGAGCCATTGGTTTAGGGACCACTGCCATAGACTATAAAAAACTGACCACATGTCAATGTCCCCTCTGTAGATGGAGGACAGGAGGTACTTCATGGAATATTTAGAGTCATTGGTTCAACTGAGGCTCCATAATTTAGTTGGATAATCACCTCCGGTTCATAGTGTGGAGAAATATATTTGGGTATAAGATTTCTTTTATTTTCACATGCAGATGATAAGAAAGTGACATAATGATCTATTTTTGTAATATGTCCTGCTTCTGAAAATATCAAACTACCTCATATGACAAATTTCCTTAACCTTAGAGGCCTCTACGTGTTAAAGAGGACCTGTCACGTCCTCACAGAAGTTGAACAAGTTGCATACCTTTGCAGTCGAATTATTGCTGACTCTGGTGGAGTTTCTTTTTAAACTTTTGGCTTCTCCCGAATTGCTGCTATTAGTGCTATTAGTTTTGGTGCCCAATATCAGTGACTGTCAGGTGGCCAGTCCCCAGCGCTCACTGTCAAAGATATGTCACCGTAGCCATTGAGTTCTGGGGGCCGCACACCTAACAGTTCACTGCCATCGGATGCAAAAATTGATGAACCGAATAGTAAACCAGGGAAAACTGGAATTAAATATATGAATCCTTATTAACCCTTATTTTTATGGATAGAATGCAGCTGGGCACGTCCTCTTTAGATAGTGGAGGAGACACTGAGTTTATGGACATATGTTTGTTTTTTACTATTTGATTTTTTTTTTTTTATGTAGAGCCTTGCATCCCCACCCACTTATAGAGGAAGCCTGTGAGTCCTTAGTTCCCTACACACACAGCGAGAAAGCCTGTGAGTCCTTCTTCACCTGCACACACAGCGAGAAAGCCTGTGAGTCCTTCTTCACCTGCACACACAGTGAGAAAGCCTGTGAGTCCTTCTTCACCTGCACACACAGCGAGAAAGCCTGTGAGTCCTTCACCTGCACACACAGTGAGAAAGCCTGTGAGTCCTTCTTCACCTGCACACATAGTGAGAGAGCCTGTGAGTCCTTCTTCACCTGCACACACAGTGAGAAAGCCTGTGAGTCCTTCTTCACCTGCACACACAGTGAGAGAGCCTGTGAGTCCTTCTTCACCTGCACACACAGTGAAAGAGCCTGTGAGTCCTTCTTCACCTGCACACACAGTGAGAAAGCCTGTGAGTCCTTCTTCACCTGCACACACAGTGAGAGAGCCTGTGAGTCCTTCTTCACCTGCACACACAGTGAGAGAGCCTGTGAGTCCTTCTTCACCTGCACACACAGTGAGAGAGCCTGTGAGTCCTTCTTCACCTGCACACACAGTGAGAGAGCCTGTGAGTCCTTCTTCACCTGCACACACAGTGAAAGAGCCTGTGAGTCCTTCTTCACCTGCACACACAGCGAGAAAGCCTGTGAGTCCTTCTTCACCTGCACACACAGTGAAAGAGCCTGTGAGTCCTTCTTCACCTGCACACACAGTGAGAAAGCCTGTGAGTCCTCCTTTCTCTGGACACACAGCGAGAAAGCCTGTGAGTCCTTCTTCACCTGCACACACAGTGAGAAAGCCTGTGAGTCCTCCTTTCTCTGGACACACAGCGAGAAAGCCTGTGAGTCCTTCTTCACCTGCACACACAGTGAGAAAGCCTGTGAGTCCTCCTTTCTCTGGACACACAGCGAGAAAGCCTGTGAGTCCTTCTTCACCTGCACACACAGTGAGAAAGTGTGAGTTCTCCTTTCCCTGCACACACAGTGAGAAAGCCTGTGAGTCCTTCTTCACCTGCACACACAGTAAGAAAGCCTGTGAGTCCTGCTTCTCTGTCCTCTTATAGAGAAAGTCTGTGTTGTGCTAATAATTCCCTTGTGCAGACAGTGAGAAAACCTGTGAGTCCTACTTCTCAGCCCACTTATACAAAAAGCCTGAACCCTGAACCTTATCATCAGTATCTATCTATAATGTGCACCCCTCATGAAGAAGTCAGTGTGTAGTGCCCTGGATCAAGGGTACTTTGGACCATGGATATTTGTAGACATTTGCCCCTATTGCTACTACGCAAAGCCATCACCTCCCTACTGTAGTGCACTTGGGAGGCTTATCTTGCACTGTGATTTATGTTGTTGTTTACACTTATACTGTGTCATATTGTTGAACTGCATTTTATATGTTTATTTTAATATATCCTGTTACACTGTTATTGCACTATAACTGTACTGCACTGTGTAAAAGAATTAATGCACAGTCAGCTAATACTGAGAGACTTTGGGACTTTTTAACTATGCACTGAGAAAATAGAACTCTTTCATAGTTACTATAAGGGACTATGCAAAGTTTTGGAGGGAACAAACACACACTGACTTTCTGACTGTCTGGTTTAGCTCTGTTTAGTTTTGAAGACTTGTTTATGTATGGAAAAACTGGTAAGTCATTCCCATAGACTTGTTTTGAAACATACATACAAGACTATGACAGACTGAAATAGAAACAATGTTCCTTTTTAGGCTGTGCTTCTCCATTCCACCTCTCCCACTAGAAGGTTCTAGTTCAGCTAGAAACTGTATATAAGGAGAAGAGTCAAAGCCCATAGTAGTCTGCAGTTATGAACCAGTGTTTAGAAGGACTTTGCCAGACTGCATGAGTAACCAGAAGAAGACAAAGAGTTGGGGATACTCTGCCACAGACCCTGGGTCACCAGCCCTTTGACCAAGAAGCAGGGGCATAGCTAAAGGGGGTGCAGGGGTAGCAGTTGCTACCGGACCCAGGAGTCTGAGATGGCGCAAAGATTTTAGCTATGCCCCTGCCAAGGAGCCAGCCAGATGACTGAGCCACGGGCTACAAGCCCTTTGTCCAGGGTACCAGGCTTCTGAGAGAAAATGGGACAGCTAGCTCAGGCATTTCCTCAGCATGAAACCTTCTTCTTCCCTGAAAGAGACTGAAGAAGCCACGTCAGTGCCTTGCTTGCATTGTTTTTCACTTGAGTTCCTCCAGTAAAGAAGCATACTAGTTTACTGCAGACCCTGACCCTCTGGACTTATTTCCTATTGGGGTACACCATGCCTTATCATCCCTTCCGGAGGGAGGCAATACATAGTAGCGTAGCACTGGGCCACCCAAAATCACCAGGTGCAATTACATCCTGTTGCCTATAGACCGGAAATATTACCACTATCCAAGTAATGTACTGGGGTAATAAACTGCCAACTGTAAAATTATTATGGAGGGAAAACCCCTGGAAGCAATTAAGAATATTGGGTCTGTGAAGGAAATGACGCTTCTGCTCCTCAGAGAAACCAGATATTCTGAATATCTTCATTATATTGTAGGTAGAGAACTCTTGTAAAAAATGCCAGTTTAGCAAATTCTCCTATTGTAATTCTAGTGGTGACAGTATAATAGTAGTTCTATTCTTGTACGTACATAGGAGCAGTATTATAGTAGTTATATTCTTGTACATAGGGGGCAGTATTATAGTAGTTATATTCTTGTATATAGGAGGCAGTATTATAGTAGTTATATTCTTGTACATAGGAGCAGTATTATAGTAGTTATATTTTTGTATATAGGAGCAGTACTACAGTAGTTATATTCTTGTACGTAGGAGCAGTATTATAGTAGTTATATTCTTGTATATAGGAGCAGTATTATAGTAGTTATATTCTTGTACATAGGAGCAGTATTATAGTAGATATATTCTGGTACATAGAAGGCAGTATTATAGTATGTATATTCTTGTACATAGGAGCAGTATTATAGTAGTTATATTCTTGTACATAGGAGCAGTATTATAGAAGTTATATTCTTGTACATAGGAGCAGTATTATAGTAGTTATATTCTTGTACATAGGAGCAGTATTATAGTAGTTATATTCTTGTACATAGGGGCAGTATTATAGTAGTTATATTCTTGTACATAGGAACCGTATTATAGTAGTTATATTCTTGTACATAGGAACCGTATTATAGTAGTTATATTCTTGTACATAGGAGCAGTCTTATAGTAGTTATATTCTTGTACATAGGAGCAGTATTATAGTAGTTATATTCTTGTACATAGGAGGCAGTATTATAGTAGTTATATTCTTGTACATAGGAGCAGTATTATAGTAGTTATATTCTTGTACATAGGAGACAGTATTATAGTAGTTATATTCTTGTACATAGGAGGCAGTATTATAGTAGTTATATTCTTGTACATAGGAAGCAGTATTATAGTAGTTATATTCTTGTACATAGGAGGCAGTATTATAGTAGTTATATTCTTGTATATAGGAGCAGTATTATAGTAGTTATATTCTTGTACATAGGAGGCAGTATTATAGTAGTTATATTCTTGTACATAGGAGGCAGTATTATAGTAGTTATATTCTTGTACATAGGAGGCAGTATTATAGTAGTTATATTCTTGAATTTATAGGAGCAGTATTATAGTAGTTATGTTCTTGTACATAGGAGCAGTATTATAGTAGTTATATTCTTGTACATAGGAGGCAGTATTATAGTAGTTATGTTCTTGTACATAGGAGCAGTATTATAGTAGTTATATTTTTGTACATGGGAGGCAGTATTATAGCAGTTATATTCTTGTACATAGGAGGCAGTATTATAGTAGTTATATTCTTGTACATAGAAGCAGTATTATAGTAGTTATATTCTTGTACATAGGAGGCAGTATTATAGTAGTTATATTCTTGTACATAGGAGGCAGTATTATAGAAGTTATATTCTTGTACATACTGTAGAGGCAGTATTATAGTAGTTCTATTCTTGTACATAGGAGCAGTATTATAGTAGTTCTATTCTTGTACATAGGAGCAGTATTATAGTAGTTCTATTCTTGTACATAGGAGCAGTATTATAGTAGTTATATTCTTGTACATAGGAGCAGTATTACAGTAGTTATATTCTTGTACATAGGAGCAGTATTATAGTAGTTATATTCTTGTACATAAGGGTAGTATTATAGTAGTTATATTCTTGTACATACTGTAGAGGCAGTATTATAGTAGTTATATTCTTGTACATAGGAGGCAGTATTATAGTAGTTTTATTCTTGTACATAAGAGCAGTATTATAGTAGTTATATTCTTGTACATAGGAGCAGTATTATAGTAGTTATATTCTTGTACATAGAAGGCAGTATTATAGTAGTTATATTCTTGTACATAGGAGGCAGTATTATAGTAGTTATATTCTTGTACATAAGAGCAGTATTATAGTAGTTATATTCTTGTACATAGGAGCAGTATTATAGTAGTTATATTCTTGTACATAGAAGGCAGTATTATAGTAGTTATATTTTTGTCCATAGGAGCAGTATTATAGTAGTTATATTCTTGTACATAGGATCAGTATTATAGTAGTTATATTCTTGTACATAGGAGCAGTATTACAGTAGTTATATTCTTGTACATAAGGGTAGTATTATAGTAGTTATATTCTTGTACATAGGGGGCTGTATTATAGCAGTTATATTCTTGTACATAGGAGGCAGTATTATAGTAGTTATATTCTTGTACATAGGAGCAGTATTATAGTAGTTATATTCTTTTCCATAGGGGATGGAGTGCTAAACAAGTGAGTTTCATTGTTTCTAAAATAAAATTGCAAAAAAAGAAAAACCTGAAGTATGTTATTTGCTGTATATTCTAGTTTTCCAAGTTTAGTTTATTTACTGTCACAAGGAAATGGCTGTGTATTATGGCATAGTGCGAAACATGTTGCGTGCAAAGTCAAATTTCCGGGTAAACCTCATTATGCCTGAAGCAAAAAAGAAAAAAAATAATAATGTAAGATTTCAGCTCCAGAGGCGGCATCTGTCATGTGCAAAGTTAACTCTTTAATTGCGTTCCATAAAGTGGTTAATATTACTGGTGCCTGCCATGCATTATCTCACCCAGGACCCCATATAGGAGCCAGGAAACTGATGCAATACCGCTATGTAATGCAGAGTGAGGCATTTAATTGTCTGTGGATAATAATGGCAGACAAGCCGGCTAGAGTGATGTCACTGGCCTCGCACAATGTGTACAATCACACCACATTCTTCTCGACAAATAGTATATTATTAGTTTTATTAGTAACGTGCAATTATATTTGCTGCTCCAGCTTCAAAGAGACGCAGAAGCCTTGGGTTAGGAGATTACATAAAGCTCTAGATCTGAAGGGATTTACCAGCACAAGTGAGGCCTTACTACCAAGCAACTGCCCAACAAACGAGGAATATAAAAAATATAAATATTTTTTTTATATGCAATGTATGTTGAAAATAAAGTTTTTATGTTCAACATATTTTTAAAATTCCTCCTTCCTTCCTTACTTTATTCTTCAGCGGATGTGGACCCTCAGAAATCTGGACTTTTCTGCAGAGGAACCACCAGGCCACTACCCTTTGGAGTAGTCTCAGTACAAGTGACTGCTGATCCACGGGGATCAAGTGACACCGGCGCAGGGCACCAAGGGACCTGGCAATAACCGTAGTCAGGGACAGGGCGAAGTACGTGCAATCCCGTTTGTTCTGACCCGCCAAGGTCAGGACGGGTCAGAACAGAGAACAGGCAGAGTTCAGGTACATGGAACATGCAAATGCACATGTGGAAATGAGCAAACTAGAACCTATAGCTCAGGCAACTTCTGACAAAGTAAGCTGCCTAAAGTACCTCATAGTAACCAGACATTGGTTGGGAAAGTATAAGGTGCATATGAGCTGGCACATCAAGAACTGGAGGAGGCACACGCGCATCCTACGAGCATAAAAGTTCAACAGTGCAGTGTGCTACTAAACCAGCTGTTTGTTTCCACTGTCCAGCATGTGTTTATCCATATTTGTAGCTGTCACTTTGATATTAATAAAGCTGTCTAGGCATTAAAGACCAGTCCTAGGAGTACACGACTTTTCGCTTTCGATTTGGGTCGAATTTATTCAGGCTCAAATTGAATCTGACTACCAATTAATGCGAAGACCTAAGGGCAGCACAGTGGCTCGGTGGTTAGCATTGGTGCCTTGTAGCCCTGGGATGCTAGATTTGAATCTGACCAAGGACAACCTCAGCATGGAGTTTGTATGTTCTCCCCGTGTTTGTGTGGGTTTCCTCTTGGTTCTCCGGTTTCCTCCCACACGCCAAAGACAGACTGATAGGGACCATAGATTGTGAGCCCCATTGGGGACAGTGAGTGATGACAATGTCTGTAAAGCGCTGAGGAAAATAGTAGCGCTATATAAGTGCATAAAATAAATAAATAAATAAAAATAAAACGAATTTCAAGAAAATCTCTTATTGGTGATTTGTTTAGTTTAGGCTAAATTCCCATGACCGTATGAATGAGTCCGCATCCATTCCGCACTTTTGTGGAACAGGTGTGGACCCATTTATTTCTATGGGTCCGCATCCGTAGTTTCGTGCCGCGGCCCCGCCAAAAAAATAGAACATGTTCTATTCTTATAGACTTTTTCTATAATAGCGGCGGCATGTGTGGTCCGCAAATTGCAGAACACACATAGGCCGATATTCATGTTTTGCGGATCTGCAATTTTCGGATCTGCAAAACACCACGTTCGTGTGAATGTAGCCTTAGTAGAGCCCTGTACTTTCTGGTGGTTATGATTAGTGTTGAGTGAATCGAAGTTGACAAAGTGGAATTCAAACCGAATTTCAGGAAAAATTTGATTTGTCTCGAAGTCGAATTTCCTTGTGCTTTGTGGTAACTAGGGATTAGCGAATCGACTTCAGATGAAACATCCGAAGTCGATTTGCATAAAACTTTGTTTCAATACTGTACTCTGTGCTCGCGAGATTTCACCTAATAACTTCATAAATTAATTTGTACTGTAAAAACCATTTCCTGAACTCGAGTTCGGGAAATGTTTTTTTACAGTATAAATGCATTTCTGAAGTTATTATGCGAAGTCTCGTGAGACTTCGCAAACTAATAACTTCGGCTCATCAGAGCCAATACATTCTAATATATGCATATAATGCAACAAAGTTTTATGCAAATCGAATTCGGATGTTTCATCCGTAGTCGATTCGCTCATCCCTATTCCAATCTCTAAGCCTGACACTGTAAATGTTGCCATCATTTTCTGGAACGAGTCTGTCCCCCCTCAGGATATTATTATCTGGCTCAGGAGACATTGTGACCTCAAGTCAAACCTGACCAAGACCAGGGATTAGGATGGAATCTGGACCGGGGGTGGTGGAGGGTCCTGGTTACATTACCAGAACATCACCCATCACCTTCTTAGTTCCTTCTTCATTGGCCAGGAGAAAGGGGTTTGTTTCTATGCTGGTCAGCCCAGGCTATGCTTTAAGTGTGGGAAATCGGGTCACGTGGCGAGTGTCTGCACCATGATGAAGTGCAGCCTGTGCGGGGACATCGGCCATGTGAGCGCCACCTGCCAGAACATAAGGTGTAACCTGTGTGGTAAGATCGGTCACCCCCATAGAGACTGTCCTGAAGCGTGGCATAAAATCTGTAGAGATCTCCCTGATGAGGACTTGGTGGAAGGGGCAGATGTCCCAGATGTAAAGCGGGAGGAAGCGCTATTGTCAGGGTCATTGTACACAGTACCAGAGACCCCACACATGAGTGGTACTGTGCTGGACCACCCGCAGGCAGGAAACACTGAGGTGGACATGGGTTTGTAGAGCAGCCTGTAGAGCATCCAGTGTCTGTCTCTTCCACTGCCCCAGCACCCACCAGTGGGGAAAATAAAAGCCTTAAAAAATGGAAAAAAGATAAGTCCAGCCGCAGGCTGAGAGTGCATGGACAACCGTCCAAAATCCCACTAAAATGAGAGTGGACAGACAGGCTAGTGTAACAACCAACAGATACAGTGTGCTGTCCGAGTCAGATGGAGAGGCAGAAATAGAGAGAGAGCTTAAGCGTATGATGGCGGAATGTGATGACGACCCAGGAGGGGATCCTCCCACAAAAAGGAGACCTCTTCATGCCGAGTCTGTCTGTATGGGATATGGAAACTGGTAGTCAGCAAGACAACTCTGACTCTAAATTCCTGATAGCAGACTTCCATCTTAAAGTGGTCACCAGTAATGTGAATTACATTAGAGCTAGAAGGCCCAGACATGCCGTCTACAAGCATCTGAGATACCTCAACGCCGATGTGTTTTTCTTGCAGGAGCCACGCTTAAAGAGGACCTTTCACCCATTATGACAATGTGAACTAAGTATACAGACATGTAGAGCGGCGCCCGGGGATCTCACTGCACTTACTATTATCCCTGGGCGCCGCTCCGTTGTCCCGCTATGTCCTCCGGTATCTTCGGTCACTAAGTTATGGTAGGCGGAGTCTGCCCTTGTTCTGCTGTAGCGCTGGCCAATCGCATTGCAGAGCTCACAGCCTGGGAGAAAGGAACCTCCCAGGCTGTGAGCTCTGCGCTGCGATTGGCCAGCGCTAGAGCAGAACAAGGGCAGACTCCGCCTACCATAACTTAGTGACCGAAGATACCGGAGTACATAGCGGGACAACGGAGCGGCGGCCAGGGATAATAGTAAGTGCAGTGAGATCCCTGGGCGCCGCTCTACATGTCTGTATACTTAGTTCACATTGTCATAATGGGTGAAAGGTCCTCTTTAAACACCTTACATCTCAAACGAGAGGCAGAGTGAGAATAGCAGTCTGGTCCGTCCTTTTGGTCGATGTCTGTGGAGCCTTATGCCGGGGTCTCTATCTTGTTTAACACCCATGATGTAATTGTACATAGACTAACGGAGGTCTCGATGTGAAGGTGCCTGCTGCTAGAGATTACAATTTGAGGTAGAAGACTGTGGCTTATTAACATCTATGGGCCACAGACAGTGTTAAACCATACTTATTCACATCTATTCCTGTTACCATTGCTGGAGACCTTAATGCCACCACTACAACCAGTGACAGGTCTAGTGGTAGACCCCTTACTAGGGACTGTAAGGTCCTAAACAATATTATTCTGCAGGCCGGCCTGTCTGATGTTTTTGTACATGGTGGTAGGAGTCCAAAGTTCACTTACACCTGTGCCGGACGCAGTAGTAGGATAGATTTGGCTCTGGTGATTCCTACTGAAGCCATCAGTGAAAGAAGGGGGAAAAAAGTCCCTTATTCTCATCATTTGGCCTTGTATTTTTGTTTGGGTGTCACTAAGCATCCAGATCTTGGTAGAGGGCTATAGAAACTGAATTCTAGTCTTTTAGATGATAGCTCTGTCCAGAAATACAGAACCAACTTGACAGAGTGGATTTCTATGATAACATGGCTGACTGGTGGGAGGATGTCAAGACTGTAGGTAATAAACCAGGAAAGGTGAGGGGGGGTAAACCCCATTCTACTTCTGGCCCCTTACCAATACCAAGAACCCCTTCAAATAAAGGACACTGACACTCTTCTTTTAACCACTTTATTGTTGTTGGGTGGTAATCGGCCACCGCTATTTATTCAAACGGCAAAACCATAAACACCAGAACCGTGCAATCTGCCAGCCGCTGGACTCCCAGCGGGCAGTTCCGCCCATTTGCCTCCAACACCTCTCTGTTGTATTAACCTGCCACCATGGAGGAGAACCGCCCTCAAACGGGGCTCCGACCACCACCCAACAAAAACATGGCCTGCTCCACCCCATCCTGAAGGCCTGAAAGGAAAATGTCCAACCCGATATCGGAAAGGTGAACCCCGTCCGGCCTCATCAACGAGGGGTTATCACCCTCAAGCTGCCAGTGGCGAACCACCACACCCCCCGAGACCTAACAAAGCGGGATATATACGTGCGTTCACTGTTCTCCTGCACCTTTCTACCGCCTCCCCATCCCTGCCACCTTGCCATACCACTCGTGGAACCATTTCGGACCACACCATAACCACCTCCTGAAAAAATGACGGGAACCGCTCCAAATCGGACCACATAAGGGTCAAAAGCTCGACCAGTGGCATGGAACCGATATCATTTCCCCCAGCATGGATGACCAGAATCACTGGACCGTTGGCTTGCAAACCAATATCCACCACCTGCGATAGGAGCTGAGACCATCTTAAGCCACAAATTCCTATCCACGACACATCCACTTACCGGAAACCGAGGGATCTCCCGCCAGGTCTGCAGTCAGCTCTCTGCGCCACCCAGAAAATATATGAATGGCCGACTATCCATACGGCCGGCCGCCCCGGACCTGCAAGAAAAAATCATTAGAACCAAACACACTACTTCACAACCCCTACACAAAAAAGAACAATGCGGCTAACATCGTTTTCCATTATTATTATTTTTTTAAAAACAAAAGATCCGGCCTAATATATCTTGCAAAGCAAGCTGATTTCCACCTGCCAATTCTCATAACTTCCGATTTGGGTAAACCTGCCCTAGCCACCTCTGTAGCCGCCCCGATCCGGAATGAATGGGTACCGAATTCCTTGGGATCCATCCCTGCCAACACTAAGCAAGACCGCAAAACCGTGGTGAACTGAAATTTGGTCATCGGAGAACCATCTGCATGCACAAAGAAATTGTGACCTGTCGGGCGCAGCGCACTATAATTAGTTATCAGCTGAACCGGGCAAGCTACCCCAGGGACCGGATGGAGAGGACTCCAGGTACCCCTACCAAACTGGTCTGTCTTGGAACGACTGACCCGAATTCTCAAAGAATCGTTACCGAGCACAACATCCTGTCAAGAGAAACCTCCCGATTTGCGACGAGAGGGGGCCACCAACTCACCCACTTGGAGGGCCGCGAAAGAGGCTAGACTTAAACAACCCGAAAACAACGCAGTCTCAAAGGGTGATGAGCATACCTCAGGAAGCTTGGCAATAAGCCTACCTAGTAGGTTGAACGATTCGGACGCCGACTCTCCCGTCACACAAACTCCTTCCTCCAGCCCCTTAATGCCTGGCGAATAATAAACTGCTTGGTGACCTCATCATACCGCCACCAGGTGCTGCCCCCATGAGATTTGTAAGCGCTATAGATTATATCTTGATAAACAAACAGTTCTGAACAATGCTCAGGGTGACGCTGCCCCATAATGCAACCCAAAACCGAGAAGGCCTGCAACCAATTGTTCATGGTCTTAGCCACTTTGGGTCTGCGCTCAGAAGGTTTATCTGAGAAACGCCTCTCCTTGTCCATTGTATGTTGGTCCACTGATATGAGGGACCAAACATCCACATACTGATTAGCCCAAACTTTTTCCCATACGGTTTCGTCCAGGTGGCTAGGAGGCTAACCCCACAATAGCACGAATCCTTGTGGACCCCTGCCAACACGGGCGCCTGCTTAATAGTGGGAGGAGGGGGCCCTTGGGCTTGTTTAGGCTGTTGCAACCGCTCCAACAGCGCCTTTAACAACTCAGCTGTGTTTGCATCCCCAGTACCCGCCCCCCACGCTCCCGTAAATTGGTATTTACCGGACGTAGATGAGACTGGCACCACAGAAGGAACAGGCACAGGAACCTCGGGCTGAAGAGATGTCGCGGGAACCAGGCTACGAGCCCTGGATGAGTGGCGAGGCGTCCGCCTCTTGCGTTGTGAACGCGCTGTCCGACCAGACTCCGCCGAGGCTGCTAACGACCCTTTCGAGGAAGACGGCGGGCGCCACCTGGAGGACCTGGAGCGCCTGCTCCACGCCAAGTCACCAGACCTGCGACGGGAGTGACGCCTGCGGGACCCGCGCGACCGCGCCTCCTGCTCTTCTGAGAGGAGGATGAAGAACTAGACCATTCCCTGCGCCGGCGTGACCTCTGGGGAGTTGGGGAGGGGGAGGGTGCCGTTAGTGTGTGGGTACTCAATGTGGGGGGGGGGGGGTCCACCTGCACCCCACTATTAATTGAAGGGGGAACGGCATCACTCGATACCGTCACAGAGGGCATTGCCCCTTCATCATTTGGCTGCCCGTGAAGTACCAGGGGCTGGGTTGCAGGAGGAGTGAGGGGGAGCCCCTGCGAGGACAAGCTCCTAGCCTGCGCTCACATCCCGCTCATTAAATTATTGCCCCACGTCGCACTCACACAAGCGGCGGCAGGAAGTACAGAGGGAAGAGAGGAGGGAGAAATTGGCGAAGCTCCCGCTGACACAGCCACACAGGAATCCTGCCGGCCAGCAGGGACTATACCAGCCCTGTTAGCAGCGCTCCAGGTATGAGGTAAAGGGGGGGGGGGCTAGCCTGAGCCTAGCGGGGGGCGGATACGTGGGGCGGACCGCCTGCCCCCTGCCGAAGCTCTGGAGCCAGACTGCAATGGGACCAAATCCCCAGCGGTGCACACCAAGCCAGGGGAGGAGGAAGGCTGGGGAGGACCGAGGCTACTCAAAAAGGAGAGCAGCCATCCCTCGCCACCCTCCGCTATTCTCGCCAGTAAACCCTCCCTCAGGGGGCGTCTCCTGCGGCCATCTCTTTCTGCGGACAGAGCGCAGCAGCTTACCACTCCACACAGCGCTTCCGCTTAAAGAGGAAGAGAAGAGGTGGGACAGGGTTTTATATACCCTGCTTGACCCCCGCCTCCTCCCCCCTGAACCGGATCCTTGTATTAACCCCATACTAACCTGAACCTGCCTCTACTGAATAGGGGCCAGGGATACCACCATAACCGAAGGTAGGGGAGGGGAAGGGGACCACCAGTCCCTGCCCACCCTCCCTAAACTGTCGGGTGGCCACCAGGAGGGGATCCGGTCCCTCTAACAGAGACTGTCAATTAATAAGGGGAAGAGTAAGTATGGCCAGTATCTGAGACTGCGCAAAGAATTGGAGTCACTCTATTCGGCGGGTGGGGATGACCAACAAAGGATTGACCGGCTGAAATCTGAGATAAGGCAGTATCAGTACAGACGGTACACCTCCCTGGTAGCTGAACGGGATTATGGGTGCTTAGGGGCTCCTGATCCCTTTGAGAATTGCCAGGAGCACGTGACTAAAAAACTGATCACAGATCTCACTGACTCCCAGGGTGTTTTACAAGAATCTCGAGAGGGTATCCTGGGGGTGGGGAGATCCTACTATACTGGCTTGTTTCAGAGGAAGGCTTTGGATAAGGAAAAAGTGACCCGATTATTGGAGGCAACTCCAGGGCCTGATACTAGAGATTTGGACTTTTCTCATTTAACAGCAGAAATAACGGTGGCAGAGATAAAAGAGGCGATTGATAAATTACATCTGAAGAAGGCACCAGGTCCAGACGGTAATACTGCAGAATTTTATTCAGAGATCTCTTAGCTCCGATCCTCGTGTATGTGTACAAAAATTGTCTAGAAAATTACCTGATGCCTCCGTCCATGAGGGTGTCCTCGTTAATTCTGCTGTCTAAAGGGAAAGAGCCTAGTGACATCAAGAACTGGAGGCCGATTGCCCTCTTGAATGTCGACAGGAAAATTTTGGCAAAAATTCTGTTCTGTAGATTAGTTTGCTTGTCCTGGACACTGTTGGCAGGCTGTCAGTTCGGCACAGTTAAAGGGCAGAACATCTCTGGGGCAGTCATCTCGATAAGGGAGATGTTTGAGAGATGTAAAGCTCTGAGGTGTGGGAGATATGTTGTAGGTCTGGACCAGCCTTTTGACAGATAGACCATGAGTATATATGGGCCATTTTATCAAAGTACAGTATTCCGGGACAATTTGTAGATTGGCTGAAAACTTTGTATAGAGAGGCAGAGAGCTTTCCTCTGGTCAATGGTTGGCAGGGTGACACATTCAGGGTTGAGACAGGGTTGCCCGTTAAGTCCACTGCTGTATGTGTTTGCCTTAGACCCGTTCCTGAGATCACTGCAGCGGTGTCATTTTCAGGGGGTGACGCTCCTTCATTGCTTGCCCCTGGATATTGTTGCCCACGCGGATGCTTTAATGGTGGTGATATCTAAACCTGGTGAGGTGGAGATGTTATCTGCTGCCATTAGAAGTTACTCTGAGGCCTCAGGGTCTCTGGTCAACCTTGAGAAGAGTCAAGCTTTCTGGACATTGGATACTGACCCTGATTTTGATCTGCCACAGTTTGCGAAGGACTCCACCCATATTAAAATACTTGGGGTTAAATTTGGTAGGGAAGATAACGCCAAACTAAATTGGGAGGAAAAGTTGGATGCCGAAAATGTAAAGTTTCAGCGATGGAAGAAATGGAGGCTGACCTATAGAGAAAGGGTTGTTGAAGACTTACCTGGTCCCCGTCTTCTTGTACATCTCTGTCGTCTTTCCTTTGCCAGAATCTTTCTCGGCTAGGCTCTTTAGCCTGTTCTTCCAGCTTTTATGGGGGAACAGGTTGAACCCAGTAAAAAGAGGGATCACCTACCTACAGAGGAGAGATACTGTTTCTATGTACAAGACTATAACTACTATAATACTGCCTCATATGTACAGGAATATAACTACTATAATACTGCTCCTATGTGCAAGAATAGAACTACTATAATACTGCCTCCTATGTACAAGAATATAACTACTATAATACTGCCCCTATGTACAGGAATATAACTACTATAATACTACCTCCTATTGCAAGAATATAACTACTATAATACTGCTCCTATGTGCAAGAATATAACTACTATAATACTGCCTCCTATGTACAGGAATATAACTACTATAATACTACCTCCTATTGCAAGAATATAACTACTATAATACTGCTCCTATGTACAATAATATAACTACTATAATACTACCTCCTATGTACAAGAATATAACTACTATAATACTGCCTCCTATGTACAGGTATATAACTACTATAATACTGCTCCTATGTACAAGAATATAACTACTATAATACTGCTCCTATGTACAAGAATATAACTACTATAATACTGCTCCTATGTACAAGAATATAACTACTATAATACTGCTCCTATGGACAAGAATATAACTACTATAATACTGCCTCCTATGTACAAGAATATAACTACTATAATACTGCTCCTATGTACAAGAATATACCTACTATAATACTGTCTCCTATGTACAAGAATATAACTACTATAATACTGCTCCTATGTACAAGAATATAACTACTATAATACTGCCTCATATGTACAGGAATATAACTACTATAATACTGCTCCTATGTGCAAGAATATAACTACTATAATACTGCCTCCTATGTACAGGAATATAACTACTATAATACTACCTCCTATTGCAAGAATATAACTACTATAATACTGCTCCTATGTACAAGAATATAACTACTATAATACTGCTTTTATGTGCAAGAATATAACTACTATAATACTGCTCCTATGTGCAAGAATATAACTACTATAATACTGCCTCCTATTGCAAGAATATAACTACTGTAATACTGCCCCTATGTACAAGAATATAACTACTATAATACTGCTCCTATGTACAAGAATATAACTACTATAATACTTCCAGATCTGCACACAATTATAGATAGAGTTTTTATTGTGACTGGAGATTTTTCTAAGAACATTATATGACCACACTGTTCTCTATAAATGACTCTCAGGTCATATCTTCAGATTTATAAGACCGTGAACAGATTATCCCTTTGTGTTTGGATGCGATGTTCTGAAGATTTCAATGAAAATCCTATTTGGCTTTTACAAGAAAGCATATTTCGCCTGCGGATATTTCTCTCTCCTTTGACACATGAGTTTTAAGTTCAGATACATTCTAAGAGCTGCCATGCGATGAGTCACCGAGCACAAGAGCTGCATGTGGTTCCCAGAATACACCGCTCTATAGCTGAAGGCATGTATGGAACAGCAGTGTGATTATGTGTTTGCGACCTGCTCTCCAGCGCCAGTGAAGGCCGGATGACATTTACAGATCATTTTACCTTTGTGAAGAATGCGTTTTACATCACTCGCTGATCGCCTGAATTTTTTTGTTTGTTTTATACAAATATAAATTTCCTCCTATGTACAAGAATATAACTACTATAATACTGCTCCTATGTACAAGAATATAACTACTATAATACTGCCCCTATGTACAAGAATATAACTACTATAATACTGCCCCTATGTACAAGAATATAACTACTATAATACTGCTCCTATGTACAAGAATATAACTACTATAATACTGCTCCTATGTACAAGAATATAACTACTATAATACTGCTCCTATGTACAAGAATATAACTACTATAATACTGCCCCTATGTACAAGAATATAACTACTATAATACTGCTCCTCTGTACAAGAATATAACTACTATAATACTTCTCCTATGTACAAGAATATAACTACTATAATACTGCTCCTATGTACAAGAATATAACTACTATAATACTGCTCCTATGTACAAGAATATAACTACTATAATACTGCCCCTATGTACAAGAATATAACTACTATAATACTGCCTCCTATGTACAAGAATATAACTACTATAATACTGCTCCTATGTACAAGAATATACCTACTATAATACTGTCTCCTATGTACAAGAATATAACTACTATAATACTGCTCCTATGTACAAGAATATAACTACTATAATACTGCCTCATATGTACAGGAATATAACTACTATAATACTGCTCCTATGTGCAAGAATATAACTACTATAATACTGCCTCCTATGTACAGGAATATAACTACTATAATACTACCTCCTATTGCAAGAATATAACTACTATAATACTGCTCCTATGTACAAGAATATAACTACTATAATACTGCTTTTATGTGCAAGAATATAACTACTATAATACTGCTCCTATGTGCAAGAATATAACTACTATAATACTGCCTCCTATTGCAAGAATATAACTACTGTAATACTGCCCCTATGTACAAGAATATAACTACTATAATACTGCTCCTATGTACAAGAATATAACTACTATAATACTTCCAGATCTGCACACAATTATAGATAGAGTTTTTATTGTGACTGGAGATTTTTCTAAGAACATTATATGACCACACTGTTCTCTATAAATGACTCTCAGGTCATATCTTCAGATTTATAAGACCGTGAACAGATTATCCCTTTGTGTTTGGATGCGATGTTCTGAAGATTTCAATGAAAATCCTATTTGGCTTTTACAAGAAAGCATATTTCGCCTGCGGATATTTCTCTCTCCTTTGACACATGAGTTTTAAGTTCAGATACATTCTAAGAGCTGCCATGCGATGAGTCACCGAGCACAAGAGCTGCATGTGGTTCCCAGAATACACCGCTCTATAGCTGAAGGCATGTATGGAACAGCAGTGTGATTATGTGTTTGCGACCTGCTCTCCAGCGCCAGTGAAGGCCGGATGACATTTACAGATCATTTTACCTTTGTGAAGAATGCGTTTTACATCACTCGCTGATCGCCTGAATTTTTTTGTTTGTTTTATACAAATATAAATTTCCTCCTATGTACAAGAATATAACTACTATAATACTGCTCCTATGTACAAGAATATAACTACTATAATACTGCCCCTATGTACAAGAATATAACTACTATAATACTGCCCCTATGTACAAGAATATAACTACTATAATACTGCTCCTATGTACAAGAATATAACTACTATAATACTGCTCCTATGTACAAGAATATAACTACTATAATACTGCTCCTATGTACAAGAATATAACTACTATAATACTGCCCCTATGTACAAGAATATAACTACTATAATACTGCTCCTCTGTACAAGAATATAACTACTATAATACTTCTCCTATGTACAAGAATATAACTACTATAATACTGCTCCTATGTACAAGAATATAACTACTATAATACTGCTCCTATGTACAAGAATATAACTACTATAATACTGCCCCTATGTACAAGAATATAACTACTATAATACTGCCTCCTATGTACAAGAATATAACTACTATAATACTGCTCCTATGTACAAGAATATACCTACTATAATACTGTCTCCTATGTACAAGAATATAACTACTATAATACTGCTCCTATGTACAAGAATATAACTACTATAATACTGCCTCATATGTACAGGAATATAACTACTATAATACTGCTCCTATGTGCAAGAATATAACTACTATAATACTGCCTCCTATGTACAGGAATATAACTACTATAATACTACCTCCTATTGCAAGAATATAACTACTATAATACTGCTCCTATGTACAAGAATATAACTACTATAATACTGCTTTTATGTGCAAGAATATAACTACTATAATACTGCTCCTATGTGCAAGAATATAACTACTATAATACTGCCTCCTATTGCAAGAATATAACTACTGTAATACTGCCCCTATGTACAAGAATATAACTACTATAATACTGCTCCTATGTACAAGAATATAACTACTATAATACTTCCAGATCTGCACACAATTATAGATAGAGTTTTTATTGTGACTGGAGATTTTTCTAAGAACATTATATGACCACACTGTTCTCTATAAATGACTCTCAGGTCATATCTTCAGATTTATAAGACCGTGAACAGATTATCCCTTTGTGTTTGGATGCGATGTTCTGAAGATTTCAATGAAAATCCTATTTGGCTTTTACAAGAAAGCATATTTCGCCTGCGGATATTTCTCTCTCCTTTGACACATGAGTTTTAAGTTCAGATACATTCTAAGAGCTGCCATGCGATGAGTCACCGAGCACAAGAGCTGCATGTGGTTCCCAGAATACACCGCTCTATAGCTGAAGGCATGTATGGAACAGCAGTGTGATTATGTGTTTGCGACCTGCTCTCCAGCGCCAGTGAAGGCCGGATGACATTTACAGATCATTTTACCTTTGTGAAGAATGCGTTTTACATCACTCGCTGATCGCCTGAATTTTTTTGTTTGTTTTATACAAATATAAATTTCCTCCTATGTACAAGAATATAACTACTATAATACTGCTCCTATGTACAAGAATATAACTACTATAATACTGCCCCTATGTACAAGAATATAACTACTATAATACTGCCCCTATGTACAAGAATATAACTACTATAATACTGCTCCTATGTACAAGAATATAACTACTATAATACTGCTCCTATGTACAAGAATATAACTACTATAATACTGCTCCTATGTACAAGAATATAACTACTATAATACTGCCCCTATGTACAAGAATATAACTACTATAATACTGCTCCTCTGTACAAGAATATAACTACTATAATACTTCTCCTATGTACAAGAATATAACTACTATAATACTGCCTCCTATGTACAAGAATATAACTACTATAATACTGCTCCTATGTACAAGAATATAACTACTATAATACTGCCTCCTATGTACAAGAATATAACTACTATAATACTGCCCCTATGTACAAGAATATAACTACTATAATACTGCTCCTATGTACAGGAATATAACTACTATAATACTGCTCCTATGTACAAGAATATAACTACTATAATACTGCTCCTATGTACAAGAAAATAACTACTATAATACTGCTCCTCTGTACAAGAATATAACTACTATAATACTGCTCCTATGTACAAGAATATAACTACTATAATACTGCTCCTATGTACAAGAATATAACTACTATAATACTGCCCCTATGTACAAGAATATAACTACTATAATACTGCTCCTCTGTACAAGAATATAACTACTATAATACTTCTCCTATGTACAAGAATATAACTACTATAATACTGCCTCCTATGTACAAGAATATAACTACTATAATACTGCTCCTATGTACAAGAATATAACTACTATAATACTGCCTCCTATGTACAAGAATATAACTACTATAATACTGCCCCTATGTACAAGAATATAACTACTATAATACTGCTCCTATGTACAGGAATATAACTACTATAATACTGCTCCTATGTACAAGAATATAACTACTATAATACTGCTCCTATGTACAAGAAAATAACTACTATAATACTGCTCCTATGTACAAGAATATAACTACTATAATACTGTCTCCTATGTACAAGAATATAACTACTACAATACTGCCTCCTCTGTACAAGAAAATAACTACTATAATACTGCTTTTATGTGCAAGAATATAACTACTATAATACTGCTCCTATGTGCAAGAATATAACTACTATAATACTGCTCCTATGTACAGGAATATAACTACTATAATACTGCCTCCTATGTACAAGAATATAACTACTATAATACTGCTTCTATGTACAAGAATATAACTACTATAATACTGCCTCCCATGTACAAGAATATAACTACTATAATACTGCTCCTATGTACAAGAATATAACTACTATAATACTGCCTCCTATGTACAAGAATATAACTACTATAATACTGCTCCTATGTACAAGAATATAACTACTATAATACTGCTCCTATGTACAAGAATATAACTACTATAATACTACCTCCGATGTACAATAATATAACTACTATAATACTGCTCCTATGTACAATAATATAACTACTATAATACTGCTTTTATGTGCAAGAATATAACTACTATAATACTGCTCCTATGTGCAAGAATATAACTACTGTAATACTGCCCCTATGTACAAGAATATAACTACTATAATACTGCTCCTATGTACAAGAATATAACTACTATAATACTGCTCCTATGTACAAGAATATAACTACTATAATACTGCTCCTATGTACAAGAATATAACTACTATAATACTGCTCCTATGTACAATAATATAACTACTATAATACTGCTCCTATGTACAAGAATATAACTACTATAATACTGCTCCTATGTACAAGAATATAACTACTATAATACTGCCTCCTATGTACAGGAATATAACTACTATAATACTTCCAGATCTGCACACAATTATAGATAGAGTTTTTATTGTGACTGGAGATTTTTCTAAGAACATTATATGGCCACACTGTTCTCTATAAATGACTCTCAGGTCATATCTTCAGATTTATAAGTCCAAGAACAGATTATCCCTTTGTGTTTGGATGCGATGTTCTGCAGATTTCAATGAAAATCCTATTAGATTTTCACAAGAAAGCACATTCTGCCTGCAGATATTTCTCTCTCCTTTGACACATGAGTTTTAAGTTCAGATACATTCTAAGAGCTGCCATGCGATGAGTCACCGAGCACAAGAGCTGCATGTGGTTCCCAGAATACACCGCTCTATAGCTGAAGGCATGTATGGAACAGCAGTGTGATTATGTGTTCGCGACCTGCTCTCCAGCTCCAGTGAAGGCCGGATGACATTTACAGATCATTTTACCTTTTTGAAGAATGCGTTTTACATCACTCGCTGATGGCCTGAAATGCGTGGGAAACAATACCTGTGCGCTCAATGTGCATCTATTGTTGACCTGAAGTAAGGCTGTTGTGTAAAACATAGGCCCACGCCGGCCCAAAGTAACTCATGCGGGGGAAGGGTTAAAGTATAGTGTGACTTATAATCATCTGGTAACTTGGAGTTGTGTATACAAGACCCATTGGGGCCGATTCATTGAAGGGGTACAGAGACTGATAAATCCAGATGGTTATTTACATCAGATAGGTGGGCGTCTGACACCTGGTTCCCCCACCAATCAGCTGTTTTGGGGTACCACGACGCTCAAAGTGTACAGAGCAGAAGCAGAGGGCTCCATGCCGTCAGTGTACTGCAGCTCAGCTCCCATTCATTTGAGTGGGAGCAGAACTGCAGTACTCCCGTACGGCCACTACACGAAGTATGGCGCTGTCTGCCTCCAGCGTTGCCCACTTGATAGTCTGGCACAGCATGGCAGCCCAGCCGATCGGTGGGGGTGCAGAAATTTCATGAGTGGGCCCCCCCTAGTGCCCCCACACAGTAGAATGCCCCCTTAATGACTCCTTACAGTAACTCAAGTGCTGCCACACAGTAGTTATGCTCCCATAATGCCTCCTCACATTAGATATGCCCCCCAAGTGCCTCCTCACATTAGATATGCCCCCCTAGTGCCTCCTCACATTAGATATGCCCCCTAGTGCCTCCTCACATTAGTTATGCTACCAGTGGCGTGCCTACGGCATTTGGAACCCGGGGTGGGTACTTTCTCTGGCACCCCCCCAATACTTAAAAAAAATTGTACCCCCTCACAGTAGTGGCAATACTACTGTGAGGGGGTACAACCTTCACAGAAGTTTTGTACAGATGTGTGCCCCCTCACAGTAGTTATGCCCAAATTGTGCCCCCCTCACAGTAGTTATGCCCTCTTTGTGCCCCCTTACAGTAATAATCCCTAATAGTAGTAATGCCCACTGTGCTAGTAATGCCTTATGTGCCTCCTCCATAGTAGAAATCCCCACTATGCCCCCTTTACAGTAATAATGCCCACTGTGCCCCTTCACAGTAATAATGCCCTCTGTGCCCCCTTCATTGTAGTAATGACCTCTGGCTCTGTGCCCCCTCTATAGAAGAAATGCCCATTGTGCCCCCTTCACAGTAATAATGCCGACTGTGCCCCTTCACAGTAATAATGCCCTCTGTGCCCCCTTTATTGAAGCAATGCCCTCCGGCTCTGTACCCCCTCCATAGTAGTAATGCCCCCTCCATAGTAATAAAGTCCTCTGTGCCCCCTCCATAGTAATAAAGTCCTCTGTGCCCCCTCCATAGTAATAAAGCCCTCTGTGCCCCCTCTGTATTAAAAAACACAGTAACTACTCACCTTGTCCCGTTCCTGAAGCTCACATACCTCTGTTCCCTGCAGGCACAGATCGCTCTGCAGCACTGTGTGGGCGGAGCTTATGCAGATTTTCGGGCTGCAGGCTCCACTCACACAGGCCGGCAGCGTGATCTGTGCCTGCAGACTGAATGGTTGAGCAGTGAGAAGTCTTCCTGCTTTACCATTCTGTGCACCGCCGGCCTGAAGGAGGCATAGAGCGCTGGGAGCTGAGCGGTGAGTGACAGGACCGCAGCTCCCAGCGCTCCAGCAATGAGCGCTTGTATTGATGGAAGCGCTGATTGCTTCTGGCACCACCCTGAGAGCCGGCACCCGGGGCGGACCGCCCCCAGGCTCCCTTTCTTAGTACGTCACTGTATGCTCCCATAGTGTACCCTCACAGTAGAATGCCCCTTCAGTGCCTGCTAACATTAGTTAGGACCCCTTAGTGCCTCCTCCCATTAGCTATGTCCCCTTACACAGTTGTTATGCCCACTTAGTTCCCCCTCACAGTGGATATGCCCCTTAGTGCTTACTCACAGGAGGTATACCACCGTAATACCCCTACATAGTAGTTATGCCCCCTCACAGTAGGTATTGCCTCCTCGGAGTAGGTATGCCCCCTTAGTGCAGAAATTTGCAGAAAATGGTGCACTACAATGGTAAATGCAATTGACAATACTGTATATGGCTAAACCCTCATGAGACTTTCGCCAATATATTCTTAAATCAAGAACATACCGGAGCCCGCGCACCCTGTCAAGGTCTCTCAAAGTGGCCTTGGGACCTAACGCTTACCTACCTATGCCGTATGGGCAATTGTAGATAGGGGCATAAAGTCCGTCACACAGCGAACAGCTCCCAGTTACCTCCAGCGTGAAAACACACATACAATGGGAGGAGGCTGTGAGTCCCACCTATCACTGACTCATGTGACGCAGGCCTCACTGCTGCATCTCAATGTTACCCATAGATCAAAATCAAGGCACATTCAAACCTGGAGTTGCCACACCTCTAGGCGTGCATGCGCGACGCATGGCAACAGCCATGGGTCCCTTAAAGTAAATGTTTTATCTGGCGCCAGTTGCAGTAAAGTAACAAGGGCACAGGGCCCCTTTTAGTGATGTAGTAGATGATACCCAGGTGTAGGAATTGAAACAGTGGCCGCTGTATGCCGCTTTTCCCCCACTTATCGCCACAGTCCCGGGCGCCGCGTTCAGCAGTGACCTGTGACTGGTGCTTCCACCGCTGCGGTCCTGGGCTCTGTTGCTGTAGGTGTGATTGCTTTTGAGGATTCCGCTCCACAGCTTCCACTCAGCCCTGGACACAGCCCGAGTTCGGCTGGGTTCATTTTACACTGCTCTAAAGGTGGAGCGCATCACTCCCTGGGCTGTGTGGGTTAGGTCATGTGACCTCACTAACCAACTCTGGCTCTCCTGCAGGTATTTAAATGGCTCAGCCCTCTTCCCAGATGCCTCAGTGTCAAGGTCCTTGAGTTTGCTGGTTCCTGATACTCTCGTGTGCTCCTGATCTATACTTCGTCCCTGGACTCTGCTTATCGTCTGATCCCTGCCTGCTTGCTTTGTCTCTCCTGTTGCCGACCAAGATTGCCTGACCTGTATCTGTGCCGCCTGCCCTGACCTTTTACCTGTCTGCCTCATCCTCCGGTCCTGCACTGCTGCTCCTGGTAATGACTCCGCCTGCCTGACTACGCTTGTAGTTCCGGTACCTAATCAGGTACCTCCGGGTCCGCCTGGACCAGCTGCCACTGGCTCGGGGATTGCTCTGGAGTAGACCTTGGCAAATACCCTAATGGCTCAAGTCTATCTTCACCATCTGAGGCTCTAGTGAAAACCAAGTAGTTGTTTAGACACACCCCTCCAGAGTATAGCCAGTCAGTGGCACAGTGGGTTCACTGAGGCCATGGACCCCGCTGGTCACTCCAAGCCTGTCATTCAGGAATTAATACATGAAGTGAGGCGCCTGAGCGAACGTCAGGATGTCATGATGCAGTTCATGCAAAATGTTGCTGCTCGTCTGGATGCCATCTCTTCTGCAGCTACTGCAGGGTCGCCAGTCGCTGCTACTCCTGCAATTCCCACACCAGTGAATCCGGATTAGTGTGCCACTGGTGTGCAACTCCCACTGCCATCACGCTATGGTGGAGATCCAAAGACCTGTCGTGGATTCCTGAACCAGTGCCTGATCCACCTTCAGTTGCATGGGCAGAAGTTTCCCACTGAGAGGTCCAAGGTCGCCTTCATTGTGTCCTGCTGTCTGATGAGGCACTTGCGTGGGAAAATCCTATTTGGGAACATGGAGGTCCAGAGACCACTAATCTGCAGTCTTTCCTGGCTAACTTCCGGCTGGTCTTTGAAGAGCCCAGCCGCACGTCCTTGTCTACGACTAACAGCAATCCCCAGCAAAAATGCATACAATGGAGAATGCCGGCAGCGGACCACATGTACCACAAAGACATCCTACACAGGATAGTCAAATGTGCGGATGTGATTGGCTATATAAAACAGAAATTTACAGAAACGTTCAGGTGCACCTGTGAGGCCTGCGTCACATGAGTCAGTGATAGGTGGGACTCACAGCCTCCTCCCATTGTATGTGTGCTTTCATGCTGGAGGTAACTGGGAGCTGTTTGCTGTGTGTCAGACTTTATGCCCCTATCTGTAATTGCCCATACGGCATAAGTAGGTTAGCGTTAGGTCCCGTACCACTTTGAGAGACCTTGACGGGGTGCGCGGGCTCCGGTATGTTCTTGATATAGCCAATCACATCCGCACATTTGGCTATCCTGTGTAGGATGTCTTTGTGGTACATGTAGTCCGCTGCGGGAATCCTCCATTGTATGGGGATTGCGGTTAGCAACGGATCACAGTTGCAGGATTTGCTCCCCTGGTTAGAAATACGCAACAGCATATGGGGTTTGGAGCATTTTCTGCCATTTAAGACCACTTTATTCTGTTATTCTATGCCCCCTTAGTGCCCCACACAGTAGTTATGCCCTTTCACAGTAGTTATGCTTTCTTGGCGCCCGTACACACTAAATAAGCCCCCTTACATCAGTTATGCCCCCCCCTAACAATATTGCTGACCCTTTAGTGCCTCCTTACAATAGTTTTCCCCCTTAATACCCCTCATAACAATGCTGCCCTAATAGTGCTGCCCCTTTAATTTTAAGGAAATATAAAAGCACTACTCACCTCACCCCGTTCTCCCGATGAACAGAACCTATTCACCAGGGGTCTGTGCTTTCTCCCTCTTAGTGCTGCAGACATGGTGACGTCACTTTCATTATGGCTGCTGCTGGGGAGATCATAGGTGGGGAAACGGTGGAGCTGACGCCCCCCCCCTACTTCACCATTGTACTCGCCTGCAGCGGTGTCCTCCCAATCGTCCCGGACCCAGCTGGAGTCATGTGAGCGCCTCTGGTGGGCCCGCTGCAGTTGTGCTGTTCACCCTATGGTTAAAGCAGCCCTGTGTGAATAATGGTCAATCTGTCAGGTTGTCTGCGCTCCCTTCCAGTGCGGCTAAAATGAGCAAAAAGTTGAAAATTTCTGTGCAAAACTCTGTGACCTTTGTATCCCAGAAAACTGGTGTAGAAGCTTTGATACATTTGCCCCCACAGTATGTTGGCACCCATACCCCTTGAGCTGTGATGTCATTCAGAACTGATAATCAGATGAGCTTGTGTTCCCCCCCCCCCCCCCCATTTTACTCTGTCAGTCTTCACTGTAGTTCTAGCATTCTCTTCATGAGCCAGGAGGCTCAGAATGAACAGTTTTATAGACTCTCTTTAGTTAAGGCTGTGTTCACATTTGCATTCTGCAAGCAGCCACTGTTTACATAGGCACAGCCTCCCAAAGTGGAGGCCCCCTTTATCAGGTAAGACCAGGTCTGATCGTCTCCAGCACCGGTAGATATGATGGGGTGCACATGTAGCAGTCGCATCCAGTCCCTGGTGGTGGTGGACAGGGCCCCATAGGAAGGTAGCAGAATTATAAATGACAGGGGCAGTTATAGGTTTTGCATTAGGGTCCATGAGCTTCACAATAGACCTCTGGGCCCCCGCAGCATCATACTGGGGCCACATCCTATCATATCTGGTTTGTCACCTCGTATCCGGCTGTCAGGAAACTGCTGTAAGTCAGAAATAGAAGCCGATTCACTTCCTACAGAGCAGAGCGTTACAGTGTGTGGGTGCAGCGCCATTCCCAGCGGAGACATGTGCCCGTATATAGGAGAACGTTATGTATCTGCTGCCAGAAGGAGCGTAAAGAGATTTAAAGGGGACCTGTCGGAATAAAAACGTCATGTAACCTGCAGGCAGCACGGTCTAGAGCAGGATATGCAGTCTTATGGGGAAGAGTTAGTACAGCATGCATTTTATTCATTTATTAAAGCCCTGCACATTCTGGGGTCAGGAGTCCAGTGGGCGGTCCTATCAGTGACTGACAGCCTGCTCCATATGACTGTGCATAGAGACATAGCTGTCAATCAATGATGGGACCGCCCACTGGATATAAGAGAGAGATAGATAGGAGATAATATAGTTAGATAGAGCAGTAATTCAAATGAGCTTTATTGGCAGGACTAAATACATTTTAGCATTGCCAAAGCAAGTGGGAAATAATAAGGTAGGTTTGGGGGATGGGGACATATACAGGGTGGGGATATAAGAGTCCATGGTATATCAGGCTCCTCTCAGTCCATGGCAGGCAGTAATGTATTGTGCTGCTATGGCCGCTGTGTTCTCCTCTTCCCCCAGCAGTATGGAGAGTCTCTCTTCCTCCTCCATGGAGGTGAAATCTGGGCAGAGATCTGACAGTCTCCTAAAGTGAGCGTCCCTCACTGCTGAGTATTTGGGACACCGCAGCAGGAAATGAGCCTCATCCTCCACGGCCTCCTGGTCGCACTGTGCTGGCACAGCCTTCTCTCTCTGGGCTTGTACCTCTGTCGGTGCCGCCCGGATTTGATGAGCGCTCAGTCTGTAGCGGCTCAGGATCTGTCAGTCTCTGGGGTTGGGTAGTTTCTCCAGATATGAGGCCAGTTTGTACTCCCTCTGCAGGCTCTGGTATACTGTCAGCTTCTGTGATGTTCTATGTCGATCCTCCAGACGCTGATATACTCCTCTTTGCCCTTTGTGTATCGTCCTCTGGGGTTCCCCACAGTATGGGGGCTCAGTGGTTAGCGCTTCTCTCCGTGTTTGTATGTTCTCCCCGTTCTTCTGTGGGTTTCCCCCCAGGTTCTCCCTTTTCCTCCCACATTTCAAAGCCATACAGATAGAGAATTTAGATTGTGAGCTCCACTGGGGACGGCGAGAGATGATAATGGGCTCATTTATCATATACCAGCGGTTTTCGCCAGTCTTCTAACCTCTGCGCTGGCGGAGGACGCTCCCAGGCTGACGGCTTCTCTGGCCGTGACTGGAGAACTTTTCAGTTGACATTTTTTCCTGTTTCCAGGTGTGAATTTCATGGAGTTTGCCTGGGGCGATAGCCCTGCCCCGGTCCAGCAACCGCCCCTCCCTGCAAAAAATGCCACGCGACAAAATTTTGTCGCATGAGCATTTTAAAAAGTTGCAAAACAGGGTCTTATGCCAAAAATAAGGTGCAAGCAGTTTAGTAAATGACCCCCACTGTGTGTTCACTAGGTCAGCGCTATATAAATGAGACACCATAGCAGATACCACTCATGCGACCACGGGGTGGGCTCTGACCTGTATCCTCCGTCGGCGGGATCCACTGCTGGGAACAATCAGCCGCTGTTGATTTTAGCCGGAGACTCAGGTTGCAGCTTAATTTCCAATAATTACAGTAAATGATCTCCTTCGCTTCATCTTGCAGCTTCCTCTTCCGTACTTGCTGGAATTACACTGGATGGCGCAGGATGTGCAGTAATTGAGCCGGCCTGGCACGTCTGGGGCAGTAATGGCGGCACTGCTTCAACCTACAGGAGCTGGTGGGCACCCGGAGAAGACACTGGGCACCCGTCCTGTAGGTGACACCTGGAGAGCAACTTTGTATAAGATTATTTTTTTTTTTTACTTTTTTCCTTTTCTCCTCTGTTCACATCCAAAGCAGCATTCAGGTTGACATGGTTAAAACAAAAGCCAGCCATACACAGAACTATATGAGCCAAATCTGCTGATTCCTGGGGGTTTGGGCGGCCATCGAATGCGTATTGGGCCTTTCAGGGGAGATAATGATCGGCCAGGTTGGATTTCAAAGGTGCGATCCTTTTGTTTTCAGGTAGACTTGTCTGGCAGCAGCTTTCTATCTCCTATCTTCCCATTCAGTACACATGCATGCTCGGCCAAGCTGAGCATGCAGATGTATGGGAGAACTGAGAGAGCGAGTTGTCGGCCATGTGTATGACCAGCTTAGGCTCTTAGCTCACATGTCTGTTTCCAACACAAGCGTCAGAATTTTGAAAGCAGCTCAGGCAGGGACTGGAGTAGAAGGCTCAAAATGAGTACATAAAGAAAAGTATAGGAAGTAAATGTCCCACCCATCACAAGAACAGGGGGTCCAGGATATTGATATCCTGAGAGTGTTGGGGCACCCCTTGTAATCTGCTTCGGTGAGAGCTTCTCATACCAAGCAGAGCGCCATACATTGTATAGTGGACATGCGTGGTCTTGCAGCCCAGGCCCATGCACTTGAATAGGGCTGAGCTGCACATAGGCCACGTGACCGATGAACGCGACGTCAGTGGCGCTCACCAGAGCGCTGCGGCTGATTGACGGGGAGGCTTGGAGTTGGACCCCACCAATCAGATATTGATGACCTGTCTGAATTTTGGAGTCTGTGGGGCCATTCAGCATGCGTGACCACCTCGTTGTGCCTCCAAGCGAACATACATACGCGGATAGTTGATCAATGCCTTTTATAGGATTATTGTGTCATCACAGCCAAGACCCTGGGATGCTACCCCTCAGGCTCATTGAGGGTGGTCCCTGGTGGGAGACCCTATGTCGTCCATATGATCTAATAGGGGATATAGTAGAGGGTTGCCTGAGACCCTTAGCATGTAGTATTACATGTGGCTGCTTTGGTTTTTAGGGGGGTCTCTAGCAGTGGGAGAGACAACTTGATAAACAAAAAAAAAAAAAGAACAGTACAATAAAACTTGTCTTCTAAATAATGTAACATTACAAAACTATAATGTAACCATCCGTCCAGTATAACACTCCCTCGACTCCCCCTAGTGGACAGTATGTGTAATTACAACCGCCCTACGTACAAGCACAATAATTTGCATATTCAGCTCTGCTACATCTACGGGTCTAATTCATGCATTTTTTTATTTTTTATTTTCTTGGATATTAAAATCCTTGCAGCTAGAGCTCTGCAGCCCACACAAGGAGCAGATGTAGCAGTGCTGAGCAGGTCATTTGGCACACGTTATTATATAAGGCTGCAGGTCATCCTGCTCGTGGCTGCACCGATGATGACACCCCTAAAGAGAATAACCAATTCAGCTCTGCTACATCTGTGGGACTCATCTTATATCATTCATGCTAGTTTTAACCTTCATTAAAATTCTTGCAGCTGGTATTTTAAGGCATTGGAGAAGTCTCTGTAGACTCCAGGAGGAGCAGATGTAGCAGAGCTGAGCTGGTCGACACCTGCTCTCGGTGGCACGCACAAATTGCAACCTTCAAAGGGTCAATGAAGCAATTCGGCTCTGCTACATCTTACGAATGCAATAGCCCCTGACACAGTGTGCAATCCCGGGCTGCATGATGAAAATGAAGGCAACAGAGTCCCAGGCAGAGAGAGCTGAGTGCCAGCCAGGGGGGATGATGCAAGCAGAGGAGCGGGCGTGGCCTCCCTGCTGCAGGCCCCTCCTCTTTCCATGACTGTAATGGGATTATGAATGTGTTGCACAAGCCCTGGGGGCGGGGCTCCTCACAATACACACACAGTGTGTCAGAGGGGGTGAGTCACCCGGGGAGGGCTCGGTGTGCGGCAGGGAGTCAGTCACCCAGGAGGAGGTGCAGTAATAGTCAGCCAGGTCCTGCTGTGGAGCAGATGCAGTCAGGAGCTCAGCCAGGCTGCATCTCATAGGAAAGACTGGATGAGCCCTGGGCGACCTCGGCTGCTCCTCCTGGCCTGGACCTTGCACCATCGCTGGATGATTACTACTACTCCTTCTTCTTCTTCACCTCCTTCTTCTTAGGACTCTTTCTTCTCCACCCTCATGATTGCCAACGTGCAGAGACAGAGCCGGCTGGGAGCCCCCCGCCTGGCTGCCTGTAGGGCTCACCCCAAAAGACTGGAGAGCGATGAGCCACCTGCTAAGTGCCCCAGGCTGAATGATTCTCCTTCAGACAATGGACTGCTACCTTCTCCTGGTTCCCCACAACCCCCAGACCTGCACAGTGCTTCTTCTCAACACCAAGGACCTACCTGCATAGGGAATTACCTGCTGCTACCTGCTGGAGATCGGGAGAACGTGTCCAGAGCCCTCAACCTGCACACTGGAGAGGAGCTGCAGTGCAAGGTGAGCCCAGGGCACTGTGGACCTGGATGTGTGGGGTGCCCTCAATGTGTTGTCTGCTGTGAGGGGAGACCCAATGTGCTCTGCCAAAGTCATCAAACCTGGGGTGACCTCAGTGTGGTGCCCCAAAGCTTGGGTTTATCCTCAGTGTAATGAGTAAGCTTTGTGTTCTCATGGTAACCTCAAAACTTGGGGTGACCTCAGTGTGGAGCTCCAAAGCTGGGGTTATCACCAGTGCCCCATGTCTCATGGTAACCCCAAAACTTGTGGTGACCTCAATGTGGAGCACCAAAGCTGGGGTTATCCTCAATGTAATGAATATCTTCTGTGTCTCATGGTAACCCCAAAACTTGTGGTGACCTCAATGTGGAGCACCAAAGCTGGGGTTATCCTCAATGTGATGAATATCTTCTGTGTCTCATGGTAACCCCAAAACTTGTGGTGACCTCAGTGTGGAGTTCCAAAGCCCAGAATATGCTCTGTGTCTCATGGTAGCCCCAAAACTTGTGGTGACCTCAGTGTGAGGTCTACAGAGACTCACGGGGCCCCCAAGTTCTCAGTATGCTTTGGCAGAGGTGATCTTCAGCCTGGTGTTTGCAGTGTATCATGGAACCCCCAAAGCAGGGATGTCCCCATAATTTTGTTCATAGGGTCTCATGGTATCATTCAAGGTGACATCAATCACACTGTAGTCTCATGAAAACCCCAAGCCAAGGGGTGCCCTGACGGTGGTGGATCTGTAGTCTCAGGGGTGATCATCAGTCCTGTGAGAGTATGTAGGTCTGAGGTGACCTGAATATTTTGGTTTTTCAATATCATTGGAACTCCAGGTTAGGAATAATCTTCAGTGTTATAGTCTGCAGAGTCCCATGGGGAATGGAAGGTCTGGGGTGATATCAGTCTGTAGACTCTCATGGGAAGTTTGAGGAAGCAGGATGTGTTGCCTGCTTTATTCCTATAGGAACCCAAACAGAAAAGGACTTCTAGATGTAGATGCCTCATTCCTACCAACTGGGTACCTTATGGAACTGGTGACCCGCCAGTCTTGAGCTGACCTGATGATTCTCATTGTCTGTTGACCATAAATAATAGGTGACCCCCTCAGGCCAGCCCAACTGACGTGACCTTACTTTGCCATTGCTAGCACCTCAAATGCTCTCTATATTGAACTAAGTTGGACCTCCCTGTCCTGCTTCTAGGTAATCAGGATGCTGTATTGTCCCTAGAGACTCCCCTGGGCAAGAACTGAACTCATGACTGTCAGGCTGAATTAGACAGCAGATCTCAACGTCTAGTGTGTCCCTCATCCTGTTGGTCCAGGGGGGCCATCTTTCTGCTTCCTTTGCTGCCTCAGGGGTGCATGGCTTCATGTTCCATGTGTTGTCTCAGGGGAACTGTGTTCTTTGCTTCCTGCATTATCCCAGTACAATCAGTTTTGTTAAGTGATTGTTCCTCCAGGGACCCAGGATACCTTCCTCTAATTATGACTTCATTGACTTGTGAAGGGACTATTTCCTTTTCCAATTTGTGGAGATGTAGACCACTTTTGACTGCCCCTAGCAAGTTCTTCTCCAAGTGCCTGACTGTCGCCTGGTTTCTGTATTGACTCTGTGCACAGTGCTGTCACCTCATCTGACCTTCTTCGAAAAGTCTGCGTGTCTTCTCCACACTACGGTGGTGAAGTTCTCATTGATGCCAATCGTGTGTCTAGACATTTATGGATAGTCTGAAGAAGTGGCCTCACTATGCCCATTTTGTGGTGGTGCAACCTTCGATCCTTGATGACCCTGCAGGATTTACAAGTTCTTGCAGGTCTCCAGGTGGTTAAAAATTGCTCTGGGGTGGGGGTGGGGGGGTGCACTTTCCATGTGATATTCACCCCGCTTCCCTCATGAATGACACAGCCGAGGTCTCATTTAGC
This sequence comes from Bufo bufo, assembly GCF_905171765.1. NCBI lineage: Eukaryota > Metazoa > Chordata > Amphibia > Anura > Bufonidae > Bufo > Bufo bufo. The sequence goes on along the minus strand of NC_053393.1, from coordinate 41,665,251 downwards.
TGACTTTTAATTGGACCCGACAAGTGACGTCATCGCTCCCTCTGGTAACCTTAATCCTGCCTGGAGCTGCTGCATGGAGAATGCACGGAAAGCCGGCTTTGTCCAAGGGCCTGCTTAGATATTGAGACATTTTATGGTGCTAGATGATGATTCTTGATGACCTCAGAACGTGAAATTTGGTTGCTTTGTTGTAATGTATTCTATTCCCCTTTTCCATTTTTTTTTTTTTAGGTTTTCCCCCTAAAGCACTACCAGAAAAAAATCCAGCCTTACATCCACCTGCCGTGGCACCGTAACATCACCGGGATTGTGGAGATTATCCACGGAGAGAGCAAGGCCTATGTGTTCTTCGAGAAGGAGTTCGGTGACATGCACTCCTATGTGCGAAGCTGCAAAAGGCTGGGCGAAGAGGAGGCGGCCAAGTTGTTCAAGCAGATCATCAGCGCCGTTTCCCACTGCCATCGATCTTCTATAGTCTTAGGAGACCTCAAGCTGAGGAAGTTCGTCTTCTCTGACAAAGAAAGGTGAGGCCCTCTTCATAAAATGCCATTATATCACTGAGGCCCGAGGTATAAAGTGCCTCATATTTGTAGTTCCTGAGGAACATTCTTTCTTTTACTTGTCAGGTGACTAAAAACTTGGGATATCATGGAGGCATGAGGCACGACGTGCCTCTATGCTGAAGGTTATGGCTGTTTGCTTAGAAATGGACAGGTGGAACATGGTTGGAGCCCAGTACTGGCCATAAATAGCTGCCTTCCTGTAGCCTGCAGCCGCATCCCCCTCCCCCTCCTGCGTCCAAATATTAGTATTTCCATCGGAGTATGTTTGCTCTGTCTGTTTACAGTCATATTGCTCATAACAAAGCAGGCGCAGGAAAGCAAGCAGATGTGGGTGCACGCCGAAAGAGCAGCCATCTCTAGTTATATGCCCAGATGTAGCAGAGCTGAGTTTGTCATTTATTTAAATATATCATATTGTGGCTTGTGCAAGAGGTCCAGATGGTGCAGGAGGTTTACCCACAGTCCCAAGCATGCCATGATGCTACGTTGAGCTTTGCCATATGGCAAACTCAGCCCTGCTGAACCATAATAATATCGGCACTGCTGCATCCGTATATGTACATAGTTTGATAGCCTTTCTCGGCACTGCTACCTACATATAAGTATATCATTTGATAGCCTTATACAGTGATAACAAGCTCCCCCCCCCCGAGTAGCGCTGGCCAAACGCTGACTGTGTCATGGAACATTTCGCCCTGGCAGCTCGCAGAAGAGATGACCTGATAGAGGGGGTGACTGAAGTTTTGTTTTTACTGCTTTTAGTCATGGCTGTGGGGATGTGGTGTACACCCTGTGTGTTGGTGGGGAAAAAAAATTAAGTATAGTAGGGTTAATTTGCATTGATTGAGTGGTGGAGATGTAGCAGAGATGAGTTTGTTGAATGCAGGTTTTTCCTTCCCCCAATAACCTTACCTAAAGAGTGGGTGCACTGCAGAAGTAACCAGTTCTGCTCTGCTGCATCCGTGTGCAAGCTTTAGATTGTAAGCTCTTGGAGACAGGGTTAGGGTAAAACACTAGGATTGACGCCTAGAAAGAGAATGGGGGCAAGAGTGGGCACTAGCAAACCCAATAGTGTTCAAGGGCACGAGTGCCAGCCCGAGGATGGGGTCGTTGTCCCCACACTAGTCCGTCGTCATGTTACGTACTGATCTTTTATGGGGGCAAAAAAAAAAAAAGTGAAGATATTAAATCCTCGACCAAAACGCTGGAAATACATTCTGTTTACGGTGTTCCGTGTCAGATATTTGCCCACGTCATGTCCTTGGTATGAAAAACTGATGTGAGAGAAAAGCCAAGCCAGGAGCCAGCGGAGGGGGAGGGGGGGTTATGGGGTTAGAATTTGTGGTCACGGCGGTGATTTCAGAAGTCGGTTTTAGACCTTTCGCCAGATGTATTTTTTAATGTCACTTTTTATTTATATCCTATGGAGGGCGAGCTCACGGGAGGGAGGGGGTGTACAGCGCAGAGCATACTGCACCAGTGTAGAAATAAAAGAAAGTAAAATTAAAAAAATTTTCAAAAAGTAAAAAAAAAAAATTTTATAAAAAATCTGCACACATTTCATACACCACAAGAGTGCTGACCTCAGGATGCCGCCGTCAGAGGGTTAAGCATCGTTTTGCGGTAGGAATTTTTTTTGTATGTCACTAGCACAGGTGCAAGGTTTTTGGTGTGATATTCATTGCTTGCTGCCAGACTGCCGAAGCTCTTGAGTCATTTTTTCCGTCCTCTCCATCACGGCTACTTTGCATTACAAGAGTTCACGTTGAGGACAGAATGAGGAACACTTCACTGGGTGAAAAAAAAAAACACCACGGCTCCTCCTGTATAAGCTTCTCACCTCGCCGGTCTTTTTAAATAATCTCAAAATAGGTTGTCCCTGGTTAACCAATGCCCTTTTATCTAACGTTGGCGTGAATTTTTGGCCTCGGTTGCCTGGAGCTCGATGACAGTCTCTGCCTTGAGATGGTCAGGTCTCTGAAGAACGCATTGTGTCATCCATAGACACTCTTGGAGGACATTCCCATTCCACAGAAGCCCATGGGCAATGGCACTTGTCCATTGACCTCTGTCGACCAAAGCAAAAAGTTGAAGGGCCCACCACGGGAGGGGCTTGAGGTGCTTACCACCAGGGTGGGCATTATGGAGCATTAGTTATCGTTGAACCCACGTGGTAATTTGTTGGATCTGTTCTTGATGTTTTTGTCTTTCTTTTGGTCTTCTAGGACTCAACTGAGGCTGGAAAGTTTGGAGGACGCTCACATCATTAAAGGAGAAGATGATGCTTTGTCAGACAAACATGGATGCCCAGCTTATGTGAGCCCGGAGATTCTGAACACAACAGGGACTTATTCTGGGAAATCGGCCGATGTTTGGAGCTTGGGAGTCATGCTCTTCACCCTACTGGTGGGACGCTATCCTTTCCATGACACAGACCCTAGTTCCCTATTTTCAAAAATTCGACGTGGACAGTTCTGTATTCCGGACCATGTATCTCCAAAAGCTAGGTGCCTTATACGAAGCCTTTTGAGGAAGGAACCTTCTGAAAGACTCACTGCAGATGAGATTTTATTACATCCCTGGTTTGAGGCCACAACACATCCCAGTTACGCGGACCAGGAATCAAGTAACACTGACCAACTAGTGCCGGATGTGCCACAGAACTGTGATGACCTAGAGTCGTTCTTTTGCTAGCTCGTCCCTTCTGAAGGGACCGCATTAGCATCTTGTAAAGACCATAAGCAGGACTTGTTATAAACTTTAAAGCCCATATCGGCGTGGACGACCATCTTGTGTTTTACTCATTTGATAAATGTCCTTCTGACTTTGCCAACAATTATCCTATTGCAAAAGCTTTTGTCTTGGGGGAAGGTTGGTGCTTCATCTTGTGGGGCATTTTCTAGTAAGGTTGTGTTTTTTTTTTTTTTTTGAGAAACTGAGAGTGGACCCATCACCTTCTCAAGGGAGAAAGCCATTTTTGAGGTTCAGAACATTACACACTGGAGAACTGGTGGACGGCATAATGGTACAGATTAAGCTATGGCATCTTTTCGAGGTGTAGATGGTTGACCCTTCTCTACAATGAAAACAGTGGGCCTCAGAGTACTTGCGAATCTTCTGATGTGTTGTAATGGTGTTTCAAAAATTCTAGTGAATTTTTGCTGTTTAAGTTGGTGCCAATTACTTCAAAAAAATTAGTCATTTAAAAAAATATATATATGGCTTCAAGTACAACCAGTGAAATGTGGTATGGGAAATCATCGGTTCTCTGTAGGTTCTTTGTGACTATTATCCCCTTTGTTAAAGCTGACACATGGGAAGGACCAGTGAAGAGAACCGAATATTTTTGAAGAAAAAAAAAAAAACAATTTATACGGCCATAAAATTTTTGCAGAGTGCTATGGGTGTCCTCGCAGATGTTCACTATAGTAAAAAAAAATTGTGAAAATTACACATATACCTCATTATTTTTGGCCTTGGCGCCACGCATTTCACAACTTCAGTAATGAATAAGTTATAAGTTCAATTTCTTGTAAATATTTTCATGGTGACTATACTTTGTGGAAGTGGATCCTTTATTACTGAGCTGTACTCTGTGGAATACAGATGTAGCAGTGCGGAGTTTGTCATTCCACTTTTTTAGTGCTGCCTGTTGATTCCTGCAGTTGAGATGATGCAGCCAGTTTCCCCGCTGTCCAATGGACAATCACCTATAAATCGCCTTGAGTCACAAATTACAAACTCAACTTTGCTACATCTGTGCATAGCGAGCAGTTTTACCTTTTTGGGTTTCTACGTGTTATAGTCTGTGGGTTCACCTTGCTCTAGAGTGAGTCCTAATATAAGATGGTGCTTGACAACCTGTCACTGTGCATGCCAGGCCCTGATGGCAGCGAAGTAAAAATTTGAGAGAAAAAAATAAAATTGTAAAAAAAATTTCAAAATATTTTAATTGTAAATTAAGAAAAAAAAATTCCCAACAATAATTAGCAGTTGTAATGTGAATAACTGTTGGCAAAAATTATCTGTCAAAAATGAGAAAAAAAAAAAAATCGTGAGTGACCCGTCGGGGCGCCCTTGGCCCTTTTTGCACTAACTGCCTTGCGGTTGTTCCTCTCGTATCTGTGATACGCTGTATATGGACGAGTGTGTAAATATTGACAGGAAGCGTTTGCTGAAAAGAAAAACACTACGTTGTGTAAATACGTGAAAAATACCTGACAGCGGGAAAATTTGTAAAGTTTGTTGTAATAAATATTTTTTTTTAAAACTTGTCTTCTTGGTCGTGAATGTTTCTATGGGGGTCAGTAGTAGTGCTATTCATTGGGAACCACAACTCGCAATGTAGTCGGTCATGGTCTGGAGATAACCTCTTATGATGGGTTCTTGCATGGTCTGGACCAAGAGAAGGAACCTTCGAGTAATGGCGAGCTATATTTTCTACCATACTGCTTCTGATATGTCATAGTGGACCTTGAATGACCCCTGCCCCGTGGAATAACGCCTGCACAGCATTGATAAAAAAGTAGGCCCCTTCCAGGAGCTGATTGACCCCACCCCACTCCTAACCACCCAAAGCAGGAAGTCCTGGAGCTCTCATATATGATCCGTTAGCACAGTGACCTCCAGCTGTTGTGAAACTCTCAAAGTGCTACGTTCACTTCTATGGGAATTCTGAGAACAGCCAAGCAAGTGTGCATGCTGGGAGTCATAGTTCCATCACAGTCAGAGCGCCGGAGGTTGGTAATTCCTGCACTAGCATCTGCGGAGACCGCATCCATGTGCAGGTTCCCACCACCCATTAGTAAGGGGCAATCCAGCCGGGAGTTGGACCCTTCTCTTCAGGGGCTCCATAGTAGCCACATGGGCTGTCTTGTGGGCACACACCCTTGCTGCCAGATATGCCAAATACCTTCACGTGACAAGATGTGAACAGGACCTTACATGATACTGTCTATAGAGTCAGTGTATCTAAGCCAGTTAAGTGTAATGCTACCTAATGGGGTGGTGTATCTAAGCGTATCGTGTATGGGGTGTCTCCCAAGTTGGTTTATCAGAGCCTATCATTTGTGGTACTGTTTTCTGAGCCAGTGTATCTAAGCCTATTCTGTGTGATCCTGCTTGCTGAGCTAGCGTATCTAAGCCTTGCATGTGTGATACTGTTTTTGCTGTACAATTGCATCTGATCTTATCCTGTGTTTAAATGTATGCTGAGTAAGTGTACCTAAGCCTATAATGTGTGATACTGCCAGCTAAGCCAGTGTATCTGAGCCGATGATGTGTGATACTGTCCGTTAAGCCAGTGTATCTAAGCCTATAATGTGTGATACCGTCTGCTAAGCCAGTATATCTGAGCCTATGATGTGTGATACCGTCTGCTAAGTCAGTGTATCTGAGCCTATGATGTGTGATACCGTCTGCTAAGTCAGTGTATCTGAGCCTATGATGTGTGATACCGTCTGCTAAGTCAGTGTATCTGAGCCTATGATGTGTGATACCGTCTGCTAAGTCAGTGTATCTGAGCCTATGATGTGTGATACCGTCTGCTGAGCATTGTATCTGAGCCTATGATGTGTGATACCATCTGCTGAGACCTTGGGGTGGTCACCATATTTAGGTTCTTTGTCCATTGGTCAGTTCAGTACTGGACACGGGACAGTCACAGCTACAAAGGGTTTAAAGGGAAATCGTCAGATTCTTATGAAATTCCCCAATATTGCCCACCGGGCTGTGACCATGGAGGGACACATCGCCTGACCTCAGCACAACCCACCTATAGTGTCACATCCCTTCTCCGGGCTTCAGGGGAACACATCAGGATTAGGCCCCTTTCACACGAGCGAGAATTCCGTGCGGGTGCAATGCGTAATGCATTCATTTAAAAGGGGCTGTGTACATGAGCGGTGGTTTTCACGCATCACTTTTGCGTTGCGTGAAAATCGCAGAATACAGAACATGCTGCAATTTTCACGCAACGCTGGCCCCATAGAAGTGAATGGGGCTACGTGAAAATCGCATTCGCAAGTAAGTGCGGATGTGATGCGATTTTTCACGGATGGTTGCTAAGAGATGTTGTTTGTAAACATTCAGTTTTTTGTCGCGCGCGTGCAAAACGCAATAAATCGCATTGCACCCGCGCGATAAAAACTGAACTACTGAATGTGATCGCAAACAAAACTAAATGGCTTTGTTTGCGAAATCGCGCAGTTTTCACTGAACGCATCTGGACACGCTTGTCTGCAAGGGGCCTTAACCAGCAAACTGCTAAACATCAATGTACTATAGAGAACACGATAGATAGATATTAGATAAATAGATAGATATTAGATAGATATATAATAGACAGATAAATATTAGATAGATAGATAATAGACAGATAAATATTAGATAGATAGATAATAGACAGATAGATGTGCCGCTCTATGGTGCACTGTGTTATTGTCCTCTTGAAGTAATTCTCTATAATACAATATGTATGAGATCGCAGTCCCGTCACGGCTCTGCACATGTCATACTGTCGCACATTTTAATATTAGTTTGTGTGCCAAATGACAAACTCAACCTTTCTGCATATGTGCATTCTGTAAATGGAAACTACAAACAGGTGTAAAGAAAAAACCGCCTGCCACATATCAGCGTGCTGCCTATAGGCCCTTTAGTTTCTGGTCTGAAGCGTGGCGTCACCCGGGGAGCGACCTATAAATACGTCCATGAGTAAACACAGCTGTTCCGACCTCCACGAAAAGGGAAGTGGGCACCGACTGCCCCGTCCTGCCGCCTCTCATCCTTCTTGCTAGGTTTGGGGCTGCCACCTGTCACATCAGCTGGCCCTCGCAGGATACCTACCTAGTGTGACTGTGTAAACTCCCGAAATCTATAAAAGGATCAGCGAGGGGTGGGCGCTGCTTGTCCTTAGTACCAAATTTGGCCGCAAGGTGCATCCCAACAGGTGTCAGTTACATGTCCCCGGCGCGGATGAATCCTGGCTGAGTAATGCACTAAGAAGAGCGTCTTCGTTCTGTGTGCGCAGCTCCCCCCCAGTGCAGGGGACAGGACATTCCCTTGGGTGGGGGGGCAGTGATGTCACCGTGAGGAATTGCTGGAAATAGAAAAGACGTTGTGACCTCACTGCTGTAATGTAAGCCCATGGTGGGCATGCGGGACATATAGGGAAGCGGGACATGTGTGTATACATGCCATATACTGTGACTGTGGTAATGTGCATAGGGGCCTCCTGACAGTGCCCCCGGGGAACAAGGATCAATCATGTTGGATTTCGACATGTCCAATCCTTTGTTCTGACCTTCATTTATGAAAAGAATCAAACTAGGAGATCTTGCCGTCGGATTGTGCAGCATTTCGGCACCAGCGTTAGCCCTAATATCTGACATTTCCAGGCGTCAAAAATCTGCACGTCAAATATACAGGTATTTTTTAACTGCAAGAATAGTGTTGAGCCAATAATACCGGAAAGCCTGCCTGACCCCTGATAATGAGCTTGCTCTGTGCAGTGAGAGGGAGGAGGGAGAAGGAGCTTCATCAAAGGTGAAAAATCACAGAAACATCAGCCCGGTTGTGAGGGCCAGGGTGGGCCAATGCCCAAGCCTTCCTCCGAGTGCATAAAGAGCTGATGCTCTCAGCATTAGGCCCCATTCACACAACCGTATGGTCGTCATGTCCATGTTGCCGGCCGCAAATAGTGGTCCGCAAAACACGGGGCACCAGCTGTCTGCACTTTGTATTGCGGTGAGGACCCATTGACTTAAATGGGTCCACAATCCTCAAGAGATGACAAAAGAAATGACATGTCCTATTTTTTGCAGAGCAGAGGCACGGACCGGAATCCCACGGAAACACTCAGAATGCTTTACGTGGTATTTCGAGTCAGTGTCACCGTAAAGCAAAAGATAGGACATGTCCCACAAAAGGAGGTTCCACTAAATTCTGGGTGTGTTGACAAGCATCTCATGTCTATAGCCATGCACAACTCTCTTAAAGGGAACCGGTCACCGGGATTTTGTGTATAGAGCTGAGGACATGGGTTGCTAGATGGCCGCTAGCCCATCCGCAATACCCAGTCCCCATAGCTCTGTGTGCTTTTATTGTGTAAAAAAACTGATTTGATACATATGCAAATTAACCTGAGATGAGTCCTGTACGTGAGATGAGTCAGGGGCAGGACTCCTCTCAGGTTATTTTGCATATGTATCAAATCTGGGTTTTTTTTACACAATAAAAGCACACAGAGCTATGGGGACTGGGTATTGCGGATTGGCTAGCGCCCATCTAGCAACCCATGTCCTCAGCTCTATACACAAAATCCCGGTGACCGGTTCCCTTTAAGCTGCCGTCATATTGTCCTTCTCCTTTGTCCTGTCCATCATCTCAGGATGTGTTCCCTTAGTCTCCTCAACCTCACAGACCTGAGATCAGACCAGTTTTTGGCTGGGAAGTAGTCCCAGTAGTCCCCTCCTTTTGTCCTGTCCATCATCTCAGGATGTGTTCCTTTAGTCTCCCAGTCCTCACAGACCTGAGATCAGAGCAGTCTTTGGCTGGGAGGTAGTCGGCAGCATCAGCAACCCTCCCCCAGTGTTACAGTATGGTATGTCAGCATAAGGGGACCAGGTAAGCAGAGCTCCAGGATCTTCTCTGGTGGCTCAGTAGTTATAAATTGACCAAGGGCAACATCTACATGGAGTTTGTATGTTCTCCCCGTGTTCTCAAGGTCTCAAGTTTCAACCCAAACACGTACTCATATGTTCACTCCTATGACACTGGTCCTAGTGTATGATATAGGGGACATTAGAGTGTAAGCCCCACTGGGGACAGCGCTAATGTGATCGGTGACAATCACTGGGGGGCGCTGTGTCAGTTAATGCAGATTCCGCTTGATACCTAGGAAGTGACACGGCTGCCTTTTGCTTATTATCTTTAACCCTTTCCCGACTGCCAAACGGCTATATATGTACTATTTGCACAAGCCCTGTGCAGCTAAAACGTACAGTTGCAAGAAAAAGTATGTGAACCCTTTGGAATTATATGGATTTCTGTACAAATTGGTCATTAAATGTGATCTGATCTTCATCTAAGTCCCAACAATAGACAATCACAGTCTGCTTAAACTAATAACGCACAAAGAATTACATGTTACCATGTTTTTATTGAACAAACCATGTAAACATTCACAGTGCAGGTGGAAAAAGTATGTGAACCCCTAGACTAATGACATCTCCAAGAGCTAATTGGAGTGAGGTGTCAGCCAACTGGAGTCCAGCCCATGAGATGAGATTGGAGGTGTTGGTTACAGCTGCCCTGCCCTATAAAAAACACACACCAGTTCTGGGTTTGCTTTTCACAAGAAGCATTGCCTGATGTGAATGAGGCCTCACACAAAAGAGCTCTCAGAAGACCTACGATTAAGAATTGTTGACTTGCCTAAAGCTGGAAAGGGTTATAAAAGTATCTCCAAAAGCCTTGCTGTTCATCAGTCCACAAATTGTCTATACATGGAGAAGGTTCAGCACTGCTGCTACTCTCCCTAGGAGTGGCCGTCCTGTAAAGATGACTGCAAGAGCACAGCGCAGACTGCTCAATGAGGTGAAGAAGAATCCTAGAGTGTCAGCTAAAGACTTACAAAAATCTCTGGCATATGCTAACATTCCTGTTAGCGAATCTACGAGGAAGCCACTGCTGTCCAATAAAAACATTACTGCACGTTTACAGTTTGCACAAGAGCACCTGGATGTTCCACAGCAGCAGGGCCGTCTTTGCCTCTGGTTCGGAGCTAAAGGGATTGGGTGATGAGTCACGGCCTCACGTGACCAGACCACCAGTGACTCGCTCACCTTACCTTACACAGCCAGACCAGACCTGCCACTGCCGCACCAGGAGGGGAGGACTCGGTAGGTAAAGCAAAAAGCATGCATATTGACTTTATTTTATATTAGAAATTTAGACTGGTCAGGTCACCGAATTAATAATTAACCCAAGATCCATTCATAAATTAGTGGGGGATTATTATAGAGACAGACGGCCCCAGGAGACATAAGGGGTTGGCTTCTCTCTGTCTGCTGCTGAACTGTGGCCTGGGGCCACCACCGGCCACATTTACTAATCTTTGCTCAGGGGGGCCCACATGGTGTGGACTGGACTGGTCATTTTCACTAAGGAATATAGTTTAACCATTTATGTGCAAAAGAGAAAATAAGAAGTCAGCTCCAAGCAGATATCTGCACATAGACCTGTCTTGGTCTATGTGCAGATATCTGATTGGAGCTGACTTAGTGACCTCTTTTTTTTTCTCTTTTGCACATAAACGGTTAAACTATATTCCTTAGTAAAAATGACCAGTCCACACCACACCATGAGGGCCCCCCCGAGCAAAGGGTGACACCAGCCATAGCAACGCCACTGCCTCTATCTGTAAGTCGCTGGAGTGCACGGCAGGCTCGCTTTTCTGAAGGAAGTGGAACTGTGAACTGTCTGAACTCTGAACGGCTGTACAGTCAGTAGTGGCACGTGACACATGTGGCAATAATAATGTGTCTGCTGGCCTGCAGCCTGGTAAAGACCTGTGTCATGTCATGTGTGATGTACATCCCAATTATACCATACATACATGTACAGATACTGGTCCTGTACTCCTGTGAGGCTGCAAGGCAGGGGTGTGGTGTGGACCACTCCTGATACTGCATGTGCTTAGGCCTCATGCACATGGCCGTTGTTTGGGTCCGCATCCGAGCCGCCGTTTTGGCGGCTCGGATGCGGACCCCTTCACTGTGTGTTGTGTGTTGTGTTGTGGTGGAGGGCGTGATTGCATGCTAGGGTGTGTGAAGGCGGGATCCAGGGGGCCCAAGTAAATTCTTGCCCAGGGTCCACTCAATATTAAAGACGGCCCTGCACATCAGTACTGGCAAAATATTCTGTGGACAGATGAAACCAAAGTTGAGTTGTTTGGAAGAAACACACAACACTATGTGTGGAGAAAAAGAGGCAGAGCACACCAACATCAAAACCTCATCCCGACTGTGAGGTATGGTGGTGGGGGCATCATGGTTTGGGGCTGCTTTGCTGCGTCAGGGCCTGGACGGATTGCTACCATCGAAGCAAAAATGAATTCCCAAGTTTATCAAGACATTTTGCAGGAGAACTTAAGGCCATCTGTCCACCAGCTGAAGCTCAACAGAAGATGGGTGTTGCAACAGGACAACGACCCAAAGCATAGAAGTAAATCAACAACAGAATGGCTTAAACAGAAGAAAATCCGCCTTCTGGAGTGGCCCAGTCAGAGTCCTGACCTCAACCCGATTGAGATGCTGTGGCATGACCTCAAGAAAGCGATTCACACCAGACATCCCAAGAATATTGCTGAACTGAAACAATTCTGTAAAGAGGAATGGTCAAGAATTACTCCTGACCGTTGTGCACGTCTGATCTGCAACTACAGGAAACGTTTGGTTGAAGTTATTGCTGCCAAAGGAGGTTCAACCAGTTATTAAATCCAAGGGTTCACATACTTTTTCCACCTGCACTGTGAATGTTTACATGGTGTGTTTAATAAAAACTTGGTAACATTTAATTCTTTGTGTGTTATTAGTTTAAGCAGACTGTGATTGTCTATTGTTGTGACTTAGATGAAGATCAGATCACATTTTATGACCAATTTGTGCAGAAATCCATATTATTCCAAAGGGTTCACATACTTTTTCTTGCAACTGTATATACAGGTGCTGGCAGCGCTTTAATCCCAGTGTTGATCAGCGCTAGGATTATAGCTCCTGCAATCTAGCAGGAGGAGCAGGTCGGGTCCCGGCTGACAGACTCAGCGGGGACCCTGAGGAGAAGGCAGGAGAGGTTTATTACCGCTTCCGCCTTCTCTTGTGCTGGCAGGAGATCGCTGAAGGAGCGCACAGTGGAGGGAACAAAATAGGGAACCCGTTGCAATAATTCATTTTTGTGTCAGTTTTAATAGGTAAGAAATATAAAGCTATAATTAAAAAAAATTGCGGTTTTCCTCCAAATGATACCTAGTGTCACGTAAAAAAAAAACGCTAAAATTATTTTTGTAGTCAAACAAATTAAAAAGCTACGGTCACTAAACCACCAGGTGCACAAAATCACAAAAAAGTTGCCTGGACATTCAGGCCTTTTTGGGCCCGGTCATGAGAGGGTTCACATGGTGGAAACTGAAGGCAAAATTTTGGCACAGATACTGCGGCTTACAGCCTAGACCGCGCTTGGCGCAGTGTGTGGACAGCCGCCGCTTGAAGCCGCAGAGCCTGTCCGTTCGCAGTTTAGCTCCATTCAGTGGAGCTGAGACACGAGTGTCAAAATCTGCTGTGTGAACGGGGCCCTAAGAATCCATATGGTGAACAGAGATGAGGACTATTGAAAGGACTCTTGACAGTCATCTGCTCCAATGGAAAGGCAGGAAGCAGCTTAAATAGAGAAGTTATATAAAGAATAATGGAGGATTTGTACTGAGCTCCAGGGATGTATGTGCGTGATTATGATCAGGAAATGATTACTACACGCCAAGCTTTCTAGGAAAAAGTCTGCACAAAAATGTTCTATTCCCATTCCTAGAAGAGGAGAGAGCTGAAGTCCTCCCTCTATCTACAGTCAGGTCCATAAATATTGGGACATCGACACAATTCTAACATTTTTGGCTCTATACACCACCACAATGAGTTTGAAATTAACGGACAAGATGTGCTTTACCTGCAGACTGTCAGCTTTAATTTGATGGTATTTACATCCAAATCAGGTGAACGGTGCAGGAATTACAACAGTTTACATATGGGCCTCCTACTTGTTATGGAACCAAAAGTAATGGGACAGAATAATAATCATAAATTAAACTTTCACTTTTTAATACTTGGTTGCAAATCCTTTGCAGTCAATTACAGTTTGAAGTCTGGAAAGCATAGACATCACCAGACGCTGGGTTTCATCCCTGGTGATGCTCTGCCAGGCCTCTACTGCAACTGTCTTCAGTTCCTGCTTGTTCTTGGGCCATTTTCCCTTCAGTTTTGTCTTCAACAAGTGAAATGCTCAATCGGATTCAGGTCAGGTGATTGACTTGGCCATTGCATAACATTCCACTTCTTTCCCTTAAAAAACTCTTTGGTTGCTTTTGCAGTATGCTTTGGGTCATTGTCCATCTGCACTGTGAAGCGCCGTCCAATGAGTTCTGAAGCATTTGGCTGAATATGAGCCGATAATATTGCCCGAAACACTTCAGAATTCATCCTGCTGCTTTTGTCAGCAGTCACATCATCAATAAATACAAGAGAACCAGTTCCATTGGCAGCCATACATGCCCACGCCATGACACTACCACCACCATGCTTCACTGATGAGGTGATATGCTTAGGATCATGAGCAGTTCCTTTCCTTCTCCATACTCTTCTCTTCCCATCACTCTGGTACAAGTTGATCTTGGTCTCATCTGTCCATAGGATGTTGTTCCAGAACTGTGAAGGCTTTTTTAGATGTCGTTTGGCAAACTCTAATCTGGCCTTCCTGTTTTTGAGGCTCACCAATGGTTTCCATCTTGTGGTGAACCCTCTGTATTCACTCTGGTGAAGTCTTCTCCTGATTGTTGACTTTGACACACATACACCTACCTCCTGGAGAGTGTTCTTGATCTGACCAACTGTTGTAAAGGGTGTTTTCTTCACCAGGGAAAGAATTCTTCGGTCATCCACCACAGTTGTTTTCAGTGGTCTTCCGGGTCTTTTGGTGTTGCTGAGCTCACTGGTGCGTTCCTTCTTTTTAAGAATGTTCCAAACAGTTGTTTTGGCCACGTCTAATGTTTTTGCTATCTCTCTGATGGGTTTGTTGTGTTTTTTCAGCCTAATGACGGCTTGCTTCACTGATAGTGACAGCTCTTTGGATCTCATCTTGAGAGTTGGCAGCAACAGATTCCAAATGTAAATAGCAAACTTGGAATGAACTCTGGACCTTTTATCTGCTCATTGTAATTGGGATAATGAAGGAATAACACACACCTGGCCATGGAACAGCTGAGAAGCCAATTGTCCCATTACTTTCGGTCCCTTAATAAGTGGGAGGCACATATGCAAACTGTTGTAATTCCTGCACCGTTCACCTGATTTGGATGTAAATACCCTCAAATTAAAGCTGACAGTCTGCAGGTAAAGCACATCTTGTTCGTTTCATTTCAAATCCATTGTGGTGGTGTATAGAGCCAAAAATGTTAGAATTGTGTCCATGTCCCAATATTTATGGACCTGACTGTATATCTATCTATCTATCTATCTATCTATCTATCTATCTATCTATCTATCTATCTATCTATCTATCTAGTATATCTGATTATCTATCTATCTATTTATCGATCTTAAATGACAAATGCCCCCGATGTGCTTTGCCTGTACGTGCAGCAGCACCATGACAATGTCTGTTAGACCCTGTGTGATTTTTGCTGCATGGTTCCCAGGGACTCGGCAATTAACACAGCTCAGCTACATCAGGTATGGACACCCTAACTCGGCCTTTAGGGCCCATGCACACGACCGTATGCATTTTACAGTCCGCATAAAATACAGATGACGTCCGTGTGCAGTCCGTATTTAACGGAACAGCTGGCCCCTAATAGAACAGTACTATCCTTGTCCGTAATGCGGACAATAATGGGACATGTTCTATTTTTTTGAAGAAAAGACATATGGACAGATGGAAACGGAATGCACAGGGAGTAACTTCTGTTTTTTTGGGGGGGGACCCATTGAAATGAATGGTTCTGCATACGGTCCGCAAAGAAAATGGAACAGACACGGAAAGAAAATGCGTTCGTGTGCATGAGCCCTAATACTCAGTCATGTGCCGTTTATCCTGAATGAAAAGCCCTTTACTTTATTTCACCTGCACATTACATACCGATGTAGCAGTGCTGAGTTTGTTTAATCTGCTAATCTCATTGTGATAGTACAGACTAGCTTGGTTTATCTGCTGATATAAGATCTATAATGGCGCCCCTATTGGTTGTCACCCAGCTTTGCCATAATCAGATGTCACTACAGTAAGTCCCAGGAGGACAACTCAGGGACTGGCGCTTACTGGTGATACAGTCACATTGACTTCCATTCTATGCAGTGAATTCCTGCTGCGGATACACAAGGTGAAATCCGTGACAAATCAAAATCTGCAATTTCTGCATGTGTCTCAGATCTGGCTCAAAATTCACAGTGGATTATTTTCTGAAGAGCATACGTCCCGTGTGGATGTAACCGTACGGCTGAGAATTACCTAAAACATTGCTTCTTCTCCACATGGTCTAGAAAGAAATTTTAAGACAAACAAAGAAAAATCTGGAGCTTCCATTGAGTTCTAAAAACATGAGCTCCCAGATGTTTGTGACCTCCACAGACCTCCTGGAGATGAAAGGCCTCCTCAATGTCAGGTAGAGGCCTCATCAAGACGGCTTCCTCTTCCACAATATTTATCCGAGAAGCTTGCAGCATAACAAATGACAATGGGACCCCCACCCCCAGCGGCAATGAACTTGCACATTCATCTGATACCAGAGGGGAGGACGAGGAGCCCTCCATCCTGCCTTGTAACAGAAGATATCCGGCCCGCTGACCCCTGTGTTACTAATGCAACTCTGATTACATGGGAACTGTCCTTCAGGAAATGCTTTATCTTACAGCGACGACCTCTGTCCTCCGCTTCCTGCTCATTAACCAGTTGTCCTCATACAAGGGCCCCTTTATCAATCCATGGGGGTGCGGTACCCCAGTAACGGTTACTGCAAAGGGTAATTGCTATAATGTTACATTGCTATGTTAAATGTTGTGATGTGCTATGTCTGTATACCTAATGGCACTGTATGGATGATTTAGGGTTAATATCTTGGCCCATTGTATCAGGTTGCCACGAGATGGACTAGGGTCTGCCCCATGGTTAGTTCAGTCAGTGTAGCGTGTGTGTTTAGCTGTGCACATACATGTACAAGCCTCTCAGAGCTAGGCCCGGACTTAGAGAATCTTCATCTCTGAGACTTCTACAGCCAAGATAGCACGTTTACCACCAAAGTGCTCCTGACGGAAGGACGTTAGAAGATCTGGACCCCACAAGGCCATGCATTGGAGCCAGACAGCAAGGTATGACGCTCGTTTATGGCAGAGAGACTTTGCTGCTGTGAGAGGGAACATTGCTTAACACACCGTTCCACGAGTCGAGACAGTTTGACCAACTGTATCTTAAATCTGCACCCCTCAGTCCAGGACTTGCAGAAGCCTACTAGGAACCTCATTGCAGGCCTAAGGTTCTGCAGAGGGGGACAAAGAGAAGGAGTACTATAACCCTCATTATTGCTGCAGTCCTTACACTACCATTGGGGAAGAATTGCACTGATATATGCTTGAAAATGGTCCTTGTGTCATTTTTGCACTTTAGGAAAGAGAGACTATATTTATTGCAACTCACTGGCCTGTTTTCTCATTGCGCCACCACACTCACTCTCCTGCCTTGCACCCGGACAAACACTTAACGCCAAGGTCACCCCAACTACCACCAGGCAGGAGCCCCAACTGCAGAGGGGTAATTGCTATAATGTCATATGTTGTGATGTGCTATGTTTGTATACCTAATGGCACTGTATGGATGATTTAGGGTTAATAACTTGGCTCATTGTATTAGGTTGCCACGAGATAGACCAGGGTCTGCCCCCTGGTTAGTTCAGTCAGTGTAGTGTGCACCAGAAACAGACGTAGGATCCAGCGAATAACATTCAAAAAATTATTTATTTCTTCCATTAAAAGCATGTACAAAGGTCCCTCCTGTTCATAAGATCTGACTCGCTTCGACCGTAATCATAGATCATAGATTTTCATTTTACTTGATCTATGATTAAGACCTGTACAGGTCGAAATGCAGATGTACAGGATGGACCTTTGTACATGCTTTTATTGGAAGTAATATAGAATTTTCTTTATTTTATTCGATGGATCCTACGTCTGTTTCTGGAATTACTGTAGGATGTGAATACCACCCAGATCTGTGCTGAATTGGTCAATTGACCTCTCCACCTGAGAGCTGGACACTGCTGCTTTCTCTTAATGTAGTGTGTGAGTCTAGTTGTGCTACAGTGAGGACCTACATACATGTACAAACCCCTCAGAGCTAGGCCAGGACTTAGAGAATCTTTATCTCTGAGACTTCTACAGCCAAGAAAGCATGTTTACCACCAATGTGCTCCTAAGAAAAGGAAGTTAGAAGATCTAGACCCTTCAAGGCCATGCATTGGAGCCAGACAGCAAGGTATGACGCTCGTTTATGGCAGAGAGACTTTGCTTAACACACAAGGGGAGAAAGAATGCTCCCTTCAGTCACTGCATGGCCCAGGGAGAGCCAGGGTGAGGTTTGCCACTGTGAGTACTACAACCCCCGCATAGCCACTACCACTCCTCCTTTCATCACCTCCCCTGTAGGACACTGCAAGGGCCTCCATATCTTCTCAGGTCCAGGGGGTAAACAAAAAAATGAAATAAAATGATTGCAATCTAGGGAGACTGGTATAGTAATATGATATTTCAATGTAACCACTAAATGCATCAGGTCTTATGTATAAGGCAGAATGTCACCCGAAAACAGCACTAGCTACACTGCCTTATAAAAAAACGCCAGCTACAGTGCCTTCATTACCGCGTAGATTTGTCCGGTCCGACAGGCTGCAGCAGCATGGTAAGAGATACGGCTCCCGTGCCAGCCCCGAATAGCGGGGAGGATGTGGGCACAGAGCGTCAACATAACACCCAACCTCAGTGCACCCATCAGTGCAATCTTCAATATCTTTATTAGTGTCAGCAATAGTGCCCAAGGGGCAATTACTTTTCCACATAGATAATTTGCCCTTTAAATGTAGCAGTAAAGGGGGTTATCCCATGACTAATGTAACAAATGAAAACCAGACTTTATATAATACATGTCGATCTCTTTCTAACAAAGCTAGAACCAGCCCTGTACCTCACATGGATCCAGAGATCTCCCCATTCATCGCTCTGCTAGATTTATATCAAGCTGACAGCTCAAGGGGCGTGTCCATTCTCCTGCATCTCTCTACCTATCACAACTCAGGAAGCAGGTGAAGGATGAAACTGAGCATGTGCGACCGTCTTAGTGAGCCGGACAAATAAATAAGTAAAAGAACAAACAGCAGGTGGCGCTCTACAGATACATTTCATTGAATAACCCAGTGACTATACAAAATTTTAAATTCCATGCAGTTACAAAATTATTCAGATCCAGGGGCTGGTTTGAAAACTGTAGAATATTTTTCATGGGACAAACTCTTTAATCCAGAAATTCTATTATGTGTATTATATCCATTTAGTGTCACGGTCCCTCAGGTGACTGATGTCAGGAAATCAAGGAGATTGGCTGAGCGTTGAGGAATCTAACAGCCTCCTTGATTTCTCTTGATTCAGTGTTGATAAGGGTTAATGACCACTTCCCTTTTCTCAGCTGTTGCTCAGTGGTCATCACTTCTACCCCCACCCTTCTGACTATGCGGTAGATAGCTTCATTTGGGTTTGGCTGAGCTGGTGTGAGGTCGTCTCTGGTGTTCCTGCTCGTCTGTCTCTACAGAAGTTAAGTGTCGGGTTTGTTTGTGTCTGTTATATTCCCTGTGGTTTGTATTTGGGCCTGAGACAGAGACTTCCATTCGTCCATCTGGGGAGGAACGGGTTGTCTCTGGTCCTAACCTTTTCCAGGGCATTATAGGGATATAAAGGCCTAGGTATCCTGCTTATGAATATTCCTACCTTTTAGGCTCTATTCATATTGATAGATAGTCAGGGCCCGGATTAGGGTTGTCTAGGAGGTGACCTGTTTCTTCCCTAGTTTCCAGGCCCAGTTAGTGTTCCCCTTCCCTCCTGTGTTCAGTGTAGAGTTTCCCCCCCACACTGATCGTGACATTATCTACTGCCATATAAACCGCCATTATGTTCAGGTCAGTGCAGCTATGGATCCTATGTCTGCACTGGTCGAACATCTGCAGGGTGTCACGGGGTTCCGAAGGTGCACTCGGTCCCCCATCGCCCGCAGACCTGTTGCTTAGCTTTTGGAATGAGGTTCTGTGCTTGACCTCATTCCCAGGGCGGCTTTACTAGCTGGGTGGCTCCCTGCTCCTAGTCTGCCTTGAGCGCCGAGCTGATCACTCGGTGCTCGACTGGTTGGTCTGTCGGTCATGTGACGCTGGCCACGTCACATGACCCTCACTCCCCACTATAAATACAGGCAGCCTGCTGGCTACAGGTTGCCTGTTAATTTCTAGGTTCCTGGCTATTTGTTGGACTGCTGAATACTTACCTGATCCTGTTCCCTGACCATCCTTTTGCCTGCTCCTCCTGTACTGCGCTTCCGTCCTGGTATTGTGACCTCAGCTCCCACCTGACTACTCTCTTGTACTTCTCTGCTCTCCTGGTATTTATGACCCCGGCTTCTCCTGACAATTCTCTGCTTGCTCCATTTGTACTTTGCAGCTTTCCTGGTATTGACTCGGTCCGTTCACGTCCTGTTGTTTGTCTGTCTGTCTTCCCTGCACTTACTCCAAGTTAGGGATTGCCGTCCAGTTGTCCCCTGTCATTAGGACTCGCGAGGCAAGTAGGCAGGGCCAGGGGTAAGGGTGGAGCGCAGTGGTCACTTCCCTCCCCCTGTGTGTGTGTGTACGCGACCGTTACATGCAGGTTGGCATGACCCGAGGGAATCTTTGCCGCAGACGTGGAGAATGCTTTTACTGTGGCGATCCTGACCATTGGATCAACCAGTGTCCTAAGAAGGTCCTCTCTGTCAAGTCTCCTAAGACAAGGCAACCTAAAGACCAGGTACACCCTGAATTTTCTAAATGTAAGCTTTCGGTACCCATTACGATTTCTCTAGGGGGTAGATAAATGGCCGGGTAAGGCCTTTATTGATTCTGGCTCAGCGGCTAGCTTTATTGACTCTGAGTATGCTGTAAGATTGGGTATTCCTATGTTTGCCTTACCAACTCCTATCCATGTCATGGCTATTGATGCTACTCCTCTTATTGGTGGTACGGTGAGCTTATGTACCTCGGAGATTTCTCTAACCGTGGGAGTGTGCCACTCAGAGAGATGTTCGCTTCTAGTCCTGGAGAACCTACCTGCTGAGGTGGTACTAGGGTTGCCTTGGCTCCGACTACATAACCCCACTATAGATTGGTCCAATGGGGAGTTGGTGAGATGGGGGCCTAAGTGTGACTCGTGCTTGTCCGTGGTACAGGCTGGGGTCTCAGTAAAGTCTGATACTTTACCCTCTGTTGTTAGAGAATATTCTGATGTATTCTCATCACCAACCCCGGAGGTTCTACCCCCCCATAGACCTTATGATTGTACCATAGAGCTAGTAGAGGGGGCCAAGTTTCCTAAAGGACGAATTTATAATCTTTCTATGCCCGAACGCAAGGCCATGGAAGATTATATTAAGGAGAGCCTTGGTAAAGGGCATATTAGACCTTCTGTCTCTCCTATGGGGGCGGGGTTTTTCTTCGTTAAGAAAAAAGATGGTGGTCTTAGGCCATGTATCGATTACCGGAGATTAAATAAAATCACTGTCCAGAATAGATACTCCCTCCCATTGATTCCGGATTTATTTAACCAGGTTCTGGGGGCAACCTGGTTTTCCAAAATTGACCTGAAAGGGGCATACAATCTAATCCGAATCAAGGAGGGAGACGAATGGAAGACGGCGTTCAATACTCCGGTAGGACACTTTGAATATCAAGTGATGCCTTTTGGACTCAGCAATGCCCCAGCTGTGTTCCAAAACTTCATGAATGACATTCTTAGGGAGTACTTAGGTAAATTTGTTATTGTCTATCTTGACGACATTTTGATATTCTCTCCTGACTTCGAATCCCATGTGTCTCATGTTAAACAAGTATTAGAGGTGTTGAGGGAGAATCAGCTATCCGCTAGACAAGAGAAATGTGTCTTTGGTGTACAGGAGATTCTGTTTCTAGGGCATATTCTGACTCCTCACACCTTCAAGATGGATCCTGGTAAGGTACTAGCAATTAAGGAATGGGTAAGACCTTCATCCTTAAAGGCCTTACAACGGTTCTTAGGTTTCGCCAATTACTATCGTAAATTTATTATGAATTTTTCCGTAATTGCTAAACCGTTGACCGACCTTACTAAGAAAGGGGCGGATTTGGAGAATTGGTCTACTGAGGCCATTTCTTCATTTGAAAACTTAAAAAAGGCATTCAGTAGCGCTCCCATTCTGATCCAGCCTGATCAGGAGAAACCTTTTATTGTGGAGGTGGATGCGTCCGAGGACGGCGTAGGAGCAGTCCTTTCACAAGGTCCTGCTAGCCTCACTAATCTGAGACCATGTGCCTTCTTCTCCAGGAAATTCTCTCCCACGGAGAGAAACTACGACATAGGGAATAGGGAGCTGCTGGCCATTAAATGGGCATTTCCTGGAGGGGGCAAGACATTGTGTAACTGTTGTCACTGACCATAAAAACCTTATGTTTCTCGAGTCTGCTAAGAGGTTGAATCCCCGTCAAGCCAGATGGGCTCTGTTTTTTACTCGTTTTGATTTTTCCATCACGTTCAGGCCGGGAAGTAAAAATGTGAAGGCGGACGCATTATCTCGGAGCTTCCAGGCTTTTCAACCTACTGAGGTACCACCTGAATCCATCCTACCAGCAAAAATCTTCTTAGCAGCTCTTACCCAGGATATCTCGGCTCGCATTAGGTCTGAACAACATCTTGCACCGGTATCCACCCCAACAGATAAGTTGTTTGTTCCCGTACAATTTCGTCTCCAGCTGTTGGGTGAGTGTCACGATTCTGCCTTTTGTGGACATCCGGGTGTTGAGGGCACTAAGGATCTGGTTTCTAGATCTTATTGGTGGCCCACTCTAACTAGGGATGTCAAGTCCTACGTGTCAGCCTGTGAGGTTTGTGCCAGGTCCAAGACACCTAGGACTCGCCCTGCTGGTAACCTATGACCCCTACCCATTCCCAGTAGACCCTGGTCCCATATCTCGATGGACTTTATAACTGACCTACCGCTGGCGGAGGGTAAGACTGTGGTTTGGGTAGTGGTCGATAGGTTTAGCAAGATGGTTCATTTCATTCCCCTGTCTAAACTTCCGAATGCTAAAACCCTGGCATCTATTTTTGTGAGAGAGATTGTTCGTTTACATGGCATCCCGGAAAATATTGTTTCTGACAGGGGTGTGCAGTTTGTGTCCAAATTCTGGAGGGCCTTCTGTCAAAGATGTAAAATTTCATTGTCTTTTTCTTCCGCCTACCATCCTGAGCGTAATGGGCAGACTGAACGCCTTAATCAGTCTGTGGAACAATTCTTGAGGTTGTATGTTGCTGATGACCAGCAATTATGGGTCAAATTCCTTCTGTTGGCTGAATTTGCTTTGAATAACCGTGTCAATTCTTCTGCTGGGGTCTCCCCTTTCTTTTGTAACCATGGTTTTCATCCCCGTTTTCATTCTGGGTCGTCCGTCTCCTCCTCTATCCCTGAAGCGGATAAACTCTCCTCCGAACTGTGCACAGTTTGGGCCCGGGTTCAATCGAACCTAGAAAAGGCTCAATGTTCTCAAAAACTCAAGGCTGATAGGAGACGTTCAAGGGGGGTAAACTTTCAGGTTGGGGATAAAGTATGGTTGTCCTCCAAGAATCTATCTCTCAAGGTAACTTCTAAAAAATTTGCTCCTCGTTTTATTGGACCATATAAGATCACGGAAGTGATTAACCCGGTATCTTTTAGGTTGGAGCTGCCTGAGTCATTCCACATTCATAATGTGTTCCATAAATCTCTGCTTAAAAAATATTTTGAACCGGTAGTACCATCAAAAGCCTCGCCTCCGCCGGTTCTTGTTAATGATGCTGTCGAGTATGTGGTGTCTAAAATAGTGGATGTCAGGAAGGTGCGTAATTCCTTGCAGTACCTGATTCACTGGAAGGGGTATGGACCTGAAGAGAGATCTTGGGTACCTGCCAGGGAGGTTCATGCTCCTAGACTTGTTCGTAAATTTCATTTAGAACACCCTGAAAAGCCATCGCCTGAAGTCTTGGGTCCGGTGGCCCCTCGTAAAAGGGGGGGTACTGTCACGGGGTTCCGAAGGTGCACTCGGTCCCCCATTGCCCGCAGAACTGTTGCTTAGCTTTTGGAATGAGGTTCTGTGTTTGACCTCATTCCCAGGGCGGCTTTACTAGCTGGGTGGCTCCCTGCTCCTAGTCTGCCTTGAGCACCGAGCTGATCACTCGGTGCTCGACTGGTTGGTCTGTCGGTCATGTGACGCTGGCCACGTCACATGACCCTCACTCCCCACTATAAATACAGGCAGCCTGCTGGCTACAGGTTGCCTGTTAATTTCTAGGTTCCTGGCTATTTGTTGGACTGCTGAATACTTACCTGATCCTGTTCCCTGACCATCCTTTTGCCTGCTCCTCCTGTACCACGCTTCCGTCCTGGTATTGTTGCAGTGTACTCAAGTTGTGTGCAGTAGGTGTTTCTGGGTGATGTAGTGCAATATACACTAACCTGGTACAGCTGACTCTCTGCAAGGGCAGGTATAGGTAGAAATAGTTCGTGACGCCAGTGCCAAGTAAACGGTGGCACGCCGTTTGCGGATGCAGGAATAAATTGAGGAAACGTAGTATTAAAACAGAACTCCAACTTTAGTAGTTTTGCAAGCAGAGACAATATAGGAAATGCAGTTCCTTAGCATACAGTCGATTTTGCAATTCGGTCGATGCAGGCAATTCAGTTACAGCAAGGTAATTACAGAGTGTTGAACACAGGACTTGCAGCACAGGAGCTAGCACTCTAATTCTGTCTGATCCTGGAATACAGCATATCTTCACCAAGGCCCATTAACCTAGTTCTGGCTTTATCTCCTTGGCTATAGCTTTATGAAAGTACCTCCTCTGTCTTTCTGAGTACCTCTGGCTCTTCTGATCTTTACCTCTGTCTCTCTCAGCTTCTGGAAACTTCCTCAGGCTCTAGAAACTTCTGAGCTGTGGTCTAGACTGACTTCTGCACTCCACACTAGATCAGGTTACACTGACTTTCCCTTCCTTGTCTGGCCCTTATATAAACTAGGGCTCCCTAGCTCCCTCTAATGCCTAAGAGCTGGAATGACACCCCTAGCCGGCCTGTACTTGCAAGTTTCATAGCAACAGGGAAATACATGCATTACATTACATGACATTTTATAAAACTGACATATACCAACTTCCCCATAATTAAGGAGGGACGACAGCACACCAAATGACACTTTGGTAGTGACGGGTATTACAGTTCCCGTACACTACATACCCCACTGCTTTAAGCTGAGTACGACCTCGTACTCCATCATGGGTCTCCCAACTGGAATCTCTACCTGAAATAGAAAATAGAGACATGCAGGCATACATACATGTAATTCATCTGCATTTACATTTACATCAGGTCCAATTGGCAAAAGTGAAGGGTAGTGACAAGGGGCGTCGTTCTCTTCTCTCAGGATAATGAATGGAACGGGGGCGCTAACCTGGCACAGCGTAACATTAGAACCAGGATAGTCCATGACAATGAATAAGTCCATGATAAAACAGTAGAAAACAGTATAAAAGTTCTTGGAGGCTCAAATAACAAACATGAGTCCGTACCCAGGTTATTTCTCATTAAATCACAGAGGCTCTCATGCGGTGGAGTCCATCTCTGGGTACAATACTTTTAAAAGCGTAAGAATCTCAGAGGCTCAGGTACTTTTGAGTCTGTCTCCGGGCACGGTTCCTTAGTATGAAGTTGCACAACAAACGGACAGCAAAGACAAGTGCTGTAATACCCCTGATCAACCTGAAAAGGGGGTGAAGGGTAAAAGGTGCAACAAAGGAACAGGCACAACTTGGCGTGGGTAACAAAAGCAGGCAGGAGATCCTGGAAACAAACGTGGCCTTGCTGACTTTGTGATTTCAGTGGTCAACACCTACCACTGAGCCGTGGACAAACTGGCAGCCGCAACAAAGGACCAGCAACATAGGACTCCTGTCTTGGAAGGGTTAACATTAACTTCTTGGGAAATAAATCAAAGGCCTAGCAGGCTGATTACAGTGGCACATCATATCCACTTGGCTCCGCTGGCAAGTACCGTCTGTAGTATTTTTCTACAGGAGGATGTGCCCACATAACAGTATCAGGGGGCAGCTGTAAGGTAAAGGGGCCCCTAATAGGTATTGGCCCCATAGGCCTAGGGGTGAACCCTCTGATGGACCGTGCCGGCCCTGGCATGATCACTGCAGGGTGTGACGTGCTTGGCACCGCCGCAGCAAGCGGTCCGGTGCTCTGGGTGCAGCAGTTTACGGCAATCGCGGGTCCGGTCTGGGGCACTGACGGAGCGGTGGCTACAGAAGGCGGTCGGCGGGTGGTGACAGGCACCCTTACCTCATCCTTCCTCGGCGGTGTCTGGATCCTGGCGGTGTATGTCTTGCGCAACTCCCGCAACTTCTCCTCCAGCCGGACGATCTGCTCACCGATGCTGTCTGTGTCGGAGTCGCTGTCCTCTGCTGGCGCCGCCGGCGCAGGTACAGTCACCGATGACGCGGACTCGGCCTCTGCAGGTTCTGGCGATGCGTCTGGTCTCCGTCCCATCCGGATGTTCTGGAAGGTAGCACTAAGTCCTTTTAACTGCTCCAGCTCAGATATCGTCTTCTCCCGACGAGGCAGCTCGGGGGAAGGGTAAGGGCTCACCCATTTTTCCAACACGGTTGGCTGCCAGAAGACGTTTGGCCCAATGAAGGAGCTCCGCTCCTGAAAGGCGTGATGGGCCGGCTCTGGAGATCGTTCCGGTTCTCGCTCGCAGCCAGAGTAGTCTTCTCTTTCTTCTGCCTCCCAGTCCTCAGGGTTTCGCTTGGGACGGGTCACAGCAGTCGCATAAGGGCCTCGCAGGCTCTCGGCAGGGGTGTACTCCACTTCCTCTCCCTCACGGAGGCTGTGCTGGTACGAAGGGAGGTAGTCTCTTTTGACAGACCTTCGATTGACATAGAGGTCTCTGCCAGTTAGATAGTCCTGAATAAACCCGTAGCCACGGGGTTTGTCAAACGACAGCACCACTCCCTTTCTCCTTTCCAGGCGGGGTTGGGTGTGCGTATGCTTCTCATGTATGGTCTTGGTCAGCTCCTCATAGACGATTTTAGTCTTTGTGTTCCGCTTGATAGCGGCCTCTCGGATCTCCGCCATCAGGGAGGACCATTTAAAAGAAGGTTGGAAAAAGTCCCTCCACGAGCCATAGCAGGGCTCGGGTTCTTTCTCCCTTGGGCGGCAGGCGGGTTGCTCCGGTCCCGGAGCGTAGGCCGGTGGAGCCTCCTCTGGCTCTACACCGATGTCAGTCATCTTTTCTTTTTCAGGTGCGGACATTGCAGCAACGCTCTGTTCACAATCCAACATGCTCGATCCTTCTGAGGAGAGCGATAGGGTCGCGTCAATTAGAGTAGCCAGCTCCTCCCATTGCATTGGGGAGCCGCCCCCCAGGTATTCCAGTATATGGAAGGCGGTGTCCATGCTGGCAGACATGCAAATGTCCAGATAAGCCGTGGGGCCTGCCCTTGACCTTCTTCCCGCTTTTTCCTCAGAAAGGCGCCAATTTTTCCCGCCTTTTCGGGATGAAGGTGACGCAGCAGTAAATTCAGCAAGCTCAGCGGCCATCTTTAGGTACAAACGCTGTCTATTCACTGACGACAAGCAGGAATGTTTAAAGTCCACAAAACCACACTCCAATGCGGCGATTTTCTTCCTCTGTGCAGCGCAATACTGCACAGCGCTTTTTAGAAGTTTTTGACACACTTTGGGTATGATTTTTAGTCCACAAAGTCCACTTGAATAAAACAGGAAAATTGTCACTTTGGTCACAGGGCAACGGTATAAGGCACAAAGTTCACGCTTCTTGCACTAGAAAGCGTGCGTATCCTGTTCGTGACGCCAAAAGAGATGTGCAGTGTACTCAAGTTGTGTGCAGTAGGTGTTTCTGGGTGATGTAGTGCAATATACACTAACCTGGTACAGCTGACTCTCTGCAAGGGCAGGTATAGGTAAAGATAGCTCGTGACGCCAGTGCCAAGTAAACGGTGGCACGCCGTTTGCGGATGCAGGAATAAATTGAGGAAACGTAGTATTAAAACAGAACTCCAACTTTAGTAGTTTTGCAAGCAGAGACAATATAGGAAATGCAGTTCCTTAGCATACAGTCGATTTTGCAATTCGGTCGATGCAGGCAATTCAGTTACAGCAAGGTAATTACAGAGTGTTGAACACAGGACTTGCAGCACAGGAGCTAGCACTCTAATTCTGTCTGATCCTGGAATACAGCATATCTTCACCAAGGCCCATTAACCTAGTTCTGGCTTTATCTCCTTGGCTATAGCTTTATGAAAGTACCTCCTCTGTCTTTCTGAGTACCTCTGGCTCTTCTGATCTTTACCTCTGTCTCTCTCAGCTTCTGGAAACTTCCTCAGGCTCTAGAAACTTCTGAGCTGTGGTCTAGACTGACTTCTGCACTCCACACTAGATCAGGTTACACTGACTTTCCCTTCCTTGTCTGGCCCTTATATAAACTAGGGCTCCCTAGCTCCCTCTAATGCCTAAGAGCTGGAATGACACCCCTAGCCGGCCTGTACTTGCAAGTTTCATAGCAACAGGGAAATACATGCATTACATTACATGACATTTTATAAAACTGACATATACCAACTTCCCCATAATTAAGGAGGGACGACAGCACACCAAATGACACTTTGGTAGTGACGGGTATTACAGTTCCCGTACACTACATTGTGACCTCGGCTCCCACCTGACTACTCTCTTAGGACTCCTCTTGTACTTCTCTGCTCTCCTGGTATTTATGACCCTGGCTTCTCCTGACAATTCTCTGCTTGCTCCATTTGTACTTTGCAGCTTTCCTGGTATTGACTCGGTCCGTTCACGTCCTGTTGTTTGTTTGTCTGTCTTCCCTGCACTTACTCCAAGTTAGGGATTGCCGTCCAGTTGTCCCCTGTCATTAGGACTCACGAGGCAAGTAGGCAGGGCCAGGGGTAAGGGTGGAGCGCAGTGGTCACTTCCCTCCCCCCTGTGTGTGTGTGTGTGTGTACGCGACCGTTACACAGGGACTGTCTTTGGAGGTAGATGACCTCCGCGCGACAGTCTTACAGATTCAGAGACCACAGGCGGCTGGTTCCGATGGTGGGTACCAGGCCTGCCCTGAACCTAAGGTTGCCCTCCCAGGCAGATTTTCTGGGGGTAGTGACAATTTCATTCGGTTCAGGGAATCGTGTAAGTTGTACTTTAAGCTGCGTCCATACTCTTCTGGGGATGAGTGTCAACGTCTGGGTATGATCATTTCTTTGCTTAAGGATGATGCACAGTCGTGTGCTTTTTCTCTTTCGAACGAATCACCGTCCCTCCAGTCGGTAGATGAAGGTTTTAGAGCCTTGGGTCTTATTTATGACGACCCGGATCGGATCTCTCAGGCCGAGACCAAGTTACGTGGTTTACGGCGGAGATCTATTGCTCTGAATGGCTACGGATACGGAGTGGAATGATCCTGCTCTCCGTAGCCAGTTCTGTCAGGGTCTGAGAGGCTACAGGACGCGTTGGCCTTTCATGAAAAACCTGAGTCATCGGAATCAGCCATGTCCCTTGCTGTACATCTGAATAGACGCTTGAGGGGGAGATTTAAGGGTCCTCACCCTCAGGACGTACTGTCAAATAAGGTGGCGGCTTCCTTTGACACTTATGGTAAAGAGACACCTGTGGTTACGCCTTGTGAGGAGCCTATGCAGTTGGGGGGAGCTACTTCTGGGACTACCAGAGGGTCATATAAAGGGAGTCTGTTTTTGTTGTAGAAAGAAGGGACATTTCGTAAATATTTGTCCGTACATTCAGCATCAAGGTGTAAACAAAAAAAAAAGCTTAATCCCCAAATTACTATTGGTGGTGTGGGTGGGGAGCAAGAAAACGTACTTTTGTCATTTACTGGTAGTACCTGATTTCTCCTGTCTGCCGAGGTGGCGCTAGAGTCCAAAACTGTGGAAATCGAGGTATTTATCGACAGTGGGGCTGGGGTTAACCTGATTGATGGACAGTTTGTTCGCATTCATGGGTTGACTACTAGTGCACTAGAGAGAAGCATTTCTGTCTTTGCAATTGATTCTGCACCTCTTACCCAGAAATGCCTGTCGCAGGTGGTAAATGACATCCATTTAAGAGTGGGTGATTTGCATCAGGAATCTGTCTCCTGCTATGTGTTGCAGGGTCTGCCTGCTCCGATGGTGTTTGGCTTACCATGGTTAAACAGACATAACCCTACCATCTACTGGCAAGCGAGACAGATTCTCGATTGGAGTGATTTTTGCATGGACAACTATCTCAATGCGTCTTTCTCTGTGGTCACCACTAAAACTGTACCTCATTCATTTCCGAATTTTCTGATGTGTTTTCTAAGAATGGTAACCAGGAGTTTCCCCCGCATCGGGAGTATGACTGTCCCGTCAATCTTATTCCTGGAGCTAAACTGCCCAAATCTCGGTTGTATAATCTTTCAGAGCCTGAAAGAAACGCTATGCGAGAGTATATCACCGAGAGCTTGGCGAAGGGTCATATCAGACCATCCAAATCCCCAGTGGCTGCGGGGTTATTCTTTGTAAAAAAAATAGATGGTACCCTTAGACCATGTCTGGACTTCTGTGAGCTCAACCGTATTTCCGCCCGTGATCCTTACCCTCTTCCTTTGATTCCGGATTTGTTTAGTCAGATTGTCGGTGCCAAGGTGTTCTCTAAATTGGATCTGAGGGGGGCATATAATCTGGTAAGGATCAAGGAGGGGGATGAGTGGAAGACTGCATTTAATACCCCTGAGGGTCATTTTGAAAACCTGGTCATGCCCTTTGGGTTAAACAACGCTCCAGCGTTTTTTTCAACACTTTATCAATGACATCTTTCATCATCTGGTGGGGAGGTTTGTTGTTGTATTACCTGGATGACATACTAATTTGGAATCAACAAGGTAAAAGAGGAGAGAATATTTAAAAGAAAAAAAACTGCTACAAGAGGACATAGTTTTAAATTAGAGGGGCAAAGGTTTAAAAGTAATATCAGGAAGTATTACTTTACTGAGAGAGTAGTGGATGCATGGAATAGCCTTCCTGCAGAAGTGGTAGCTGCAAATACAGTGAAGGCGTTTAAGCATGCATGGGATAGGCATAAGGCCATCCTTCATATAAGATAGGGCCAGGGGCTATCCATAGTACTCAGTATATTGGGCAGACTAGATGGGCCAAATGGTTCTTATCTGCCGACACATTCTATGTTTCTAATTTTTTCTCCAGACATGGAGACTCGTAAGGATCATGTGAGACAGGTGTTACAGATCCTAAGAGAGAATAAATTGTATGCGAAGATGGAAAAAATGTGTTTTTGCTGTCCAGGAAGTGCAATTCCTGGGTTACATGCTCGCACCCTCAGGTTTTCGTACGGATCCCGAGAAAGTCTGTGCGGTGTTGGACTGGGATTGACCCGAAAACCTGAAAGCGCTTATGCGGTTTTTGGGATTCACCAACTACTACCGTAAATTCATCTTCAACTATTCAACTGTGGTTAAACCTTTAACAGACATGACTAGGAAGGGGGTCGATTTCTCTGTTTGGTCTGAGGCGGCATTACAAGCCTTTTCTGCTATGAAGAAATGTTTTGCTTCAGCCCCTATTCTGGTGCAACCGGACGTGCATCCGAGGTAGGGGTGGGAGCAGTTTTGTCACAAGGTCCTTCACCTAGTAAATGGCGCCCATGTGCTTTTTTCTCTAAAAAACTCTCGACTGCTGAAAGAAATCATGACGTGGGTAATAGGGAATTGCTGGCCATTAAGTTGGCTTTTGAAGAATGGCGCCATTGGTTGGAAGGAGCAATTATCCTGTTACGGTAATTACTGATCACAAAAATCTGGCTTACCTTGACTCGGCTAAACGACTGAATACAAGGCAGGCCAGATGGTTGCTGTTTTTCACCAGATTTAACTTCATTGTCACCTACCGCCCTGGGGTTAAGAACGTCAAGGTGGATGCTTTGTTGCACAGCTTTCCTGGGGGGGGGATTGTAAAGATCCTAGTCCTATTTTGTCTGAAGGGGTAGTCATATCTGCCCTATATCCTGATCTTGAAGCTAAGATGTTGGAGGCCCAAGAGAATGCTCCGGACTCTTGTCCTTCAGGGAAATTGTTTGTTCCTTTAGACTTAGTCATAAGGTATTTGAGGAACATCACTGTACTGTCTTGGCTGGACACCCTAGAAGTAGATCCACTGTAAATCTTATCTCGCGCAGATTTTGGTGGTCGGGGCTGCGTAAGTGTGTTGAGGACTATGTGTCAGCCTGTTGGACCTGTGCTCGTGCTAAGGTGACACATACTCGGCCTTCTCGATCTCTTCTTCCGTTACTCATCCTGTGGGTGATTCTGTGTGGCTGTCCACAAGAAACATTAAAGGGGTATTCCCATCAACAGTTTTCATACTTACCTGTGGTGAGCATGACATTCACTTCCTGGATTCGGCTGGGCGGGCTCAGTCAGCTTGATTGACGTCTTCTCCCGGCCGGTGACTTATTCCTGGCCTGTGTAGTACAGAGCCGGCATGCGCGTTCGCGGCTCTGTACTATACTGTCCAGGAAGAAGTCATCATGGCGCATGTGCGGCGGCGTGCGCGTTCAGGACATTGCATGCCCGGCCGGGAGAAAATCTTCAGTCTTCTGCGCAAGCGCGGCCACGGGATTTGACAGGTGAGAGGTGGCCGTAACCAGGGGAGACAAGAGACAACAATCAGGTAAGAGGGGACTTATTTTCTCAAAAAGGGTGGGAATTGGGTAATAAAATGTATTTACAAAAATTATCACTGTCAAATCATTCCCGGATTTAACAGTGATCATTGTGATGGGAATACCCCTTTAAAGAGGACCTTTCACCGATTCTTACCCTATGAACTAACTATACAGATATGTAGAGCGGCGCCCGGGGATCTCACTGCACTTACTATTATCCCCGGGCGCCGCTCCGTTCTCCTGCTATGCCCTCCGGTATCTCCGCTCACTAAGTTATAGTAGGCGGAGATACCAGTCCCTAAGTTATGGTAGGCGGAGTCTGCCCTAGCGCTGGCCGTGAGCTCTGCAATGCGATTGGCCAGCACTAGGGCAGACTCCGCCTACCATAACTTAGGGAACGGAGATACCGGTGGACATAGCAGGAGAACGGAGCGGCGCCCGGGGATAATAGTAAGTGCAGAGAGATCCCCGGGCGCCGCTCCACATGTATGTATACTTAGTTCATAGGGTAAGAATCGGTGAAAGGTCCTCTTTAAGCTTAAGGTACCTTCTTGGAAGTTGGGCCCAAGATTTATTGGTCTATATAAGATTACTGCCATTGTTAACCCTGTAGTCTTCTGTCTTGAACTTCCCCAGGCTTTGAAAATTCATAACGTATTTCATAAGTCGTTGTTGAAGAAATGTGTCGAACCTGTTGAGCTGTCCTCCTTGCCTCCCGCTCCTGTCATGGTGGATGGTAATTTAGTATTTCAAATCAGCAAGATTGTAGACTCCCAAGTTCTCCGTAGATTCCACCAGTATCTCATCCACTGGAAGGGTTACGGACCAGAGGAGAGGATGTGGGTTCCAGCGGTGGATGTTAATGCGAATCATCTGGTGAAGGCCTTTCACAGAGCCCATCCTGATAAGGTCGGTCCTGGGTTCCCGGAGGTCACCCGTAGAACGGGGGTACTGTCACGGTCCCTCAGGTGACTGATGTCAGGAAATTTAAGGAGATTTGCTGAGCATGGAGGAATCTAACAGCCTCCTTGATTTCTCTTGATTCAGTGTTGATAGGGTTAATGACTGCTTCCCTTTTCTCAGCTGTTGCTCAGTGGTCATCACTTCTACCCTTTATAGTCTGACCCCACCCTTCTGACTATGCGGTAGATAACTTCATTTGGGTTTGGCTGAGCTGGTGTGAGGTCGTCTCTGGTGTTCCTGCTCGTCTGTGTCACGAGGGTATCAAGAGCCATGTCTGACTCCGTTATACCCGGGGTCAGGAGGTCGCAGCAGGTGGCTGCGCGCTCTATATCTAAAGATCACGTTGTTTCTTAGTGATTGTTTTCTGTGTTTGCCTTGCTATCCTTTTTGTCTCTATCAGGGATCCGTAGCTTCTCCTCCTCAGCTGTTTCTTGTCTGCCACTCCCAACCTCCTTATATTCTCCCCTCACACTTCTCTAGTTGCCAGTTATAGAGCTTCCTGCCTGGACATCTATACTGACCCACTGGAGTTGTGTATCCTGGTTGTCGTTCCAGAGGGCTACCCTCCGGATCCCTGTTGGGCTTCTTGTTGTCTCCTGTTGTCGCCCACCTGGGATTATATATTGAGTTTGTATTGTCTGTCCTTCCCTTGGTGTTTTCCTTTAGAGCTAGTGGTGCGGACTAGTGTTCCCACCGCCCTGTTCACTATCTAGGGCTCAGCTTAGGGAAAGCCAGGGCTTTAGGCACGTGATCGGCGTACGGGTGAGGAACCCGTCTAGGGACGTCAGGGCAGCCAGGTGCCAGCCGCTAGGTGAGTCAGGGGTCACCACCTTCCCTCTCACTTGGGCAGGGCCTTCCTTGTTCCCTGCCTCTGTGTCACGTATGTGATAGTCACGCCGACCGTGATAGTCTGTCTCTACAGAAGTTAAGTGTCGCGTTTGTGTTTGTTATATTCCCTGTGGTTTATATCTGGGCCTGAGACAGAGACTTTCATTCGTCCATCTGGGGAGGAATGGGTTGTCTCTGGTCCTAACCTGTTCCAGGACATTATAGGAATATAAGGGCCTAGTTATCCTGCATATGAATATTTCTACCTTTAGGGTCTATTTATATTGATAGATAGTTAGGGCCCGGATTAGGGTTGGTTAGGAGGTGACCTGTTTCTTCCCTAGTTTCCAGGCCCAGTTACTGTTCCCCTTCCCTCCTGTCTTCAGTGTGGAGTTTCCCCCCCACACTGATCGTGACATGTAGCATGACATATATGCTTCGAGAGAGGGGGGCCAATATTTTTGCAAAACGCTGTACCTATGCCCCTTTCTCATTTTTGAATTAGAAACATATTACTCTTCTCCTTCTTTTTTCGGCCACGCGTTCACAGTCACCCACAAAATAACTAATTTGCTAAATTGGTAGCAGAACCTCAAGTGTGATCTAACAATCCAGCCCCCTGCTAATTACATTTCACCTTTCATTTCTAAATCTAAAGACGCTCTCGTGCAGAATTTCATTTTCACATATCATATCTTCACGTGCCTAGTGCACTTTATATTGTATAACCGCGGCCAGGAATAGTAAGGCGAGAGAGATGAGAAATGGTAATGAAACAGACGAGAATAGAACAAAGCTGAAAATAATCACACCCTCATGTTTCTCCGCCGCTGCCGAGGTGGTAATTGATGAGAAATTTTGTAGACAGTCCGTAATAATTATGCTTCATCTCACATGGATCACAGTAATAAGAAACCTTTACGTCCGAGCAGATTCAAATTTTTATAGAAAAATACAAAATATTTCCATCTAAATAAAAAAAATACAAAAATGTTATGATAAAATAATAATAATAAACAAACATGATGGAGTCAGATGGAGTCAAAATGGAGTGTGTTTCATTTGTTTCAGTCTACACCTATAATGAATATAATACATTGAAAAAGTATTTAAACCCCCCCCCCCCCACAAAAAAAACTAAACAAAAAAAAACAAAGAGTGATTTGGAATTTTTGTCATGTAATAGAGATTTTGGGGGGAGGGGGCAAAGTCCACCTATCGGCAGAATGGGAGTCTCTCCACCCTTGTTTTGCCTAGTAAGTTGACCGCCAGCAAGGCAATTTTTGGACCTGAATGGAGAGAGACACACCACATGGTGGTTGCCTCACCAGGCGGAATGAAGATCAGAGGACCTCTGGGACTCACACCTGTCCTATGGATATGCCTTAATTTTTTTTAAAGTCTTATGACATGGTCTATTTTGAATCTTTACCAAATATATACTCAAGGAAGCATCGATTCTGCTGCAGGGTATTTGGTAGTTCAGATTTCCAGGTGTCGACTTCCGATGTTGGCCGAACATGTCCAGAATCCATGACCTGATCTGATTACAGAACTAGATGGTGTGGAAGGCTCAGAGCTATGCATACTATATGTGCACATAGGCCCTGTAGAGGAACGCCAACACCTTAAACGTGGAGGACAATACAGTTGAAAGTCAATGCCCTTATGAGATGGATAGTCTTTCAGTCAGTTGTGCAAGTGGCAGAAAAGCTCAGTACAACTGGGCACATTAAGGGACTGTAGAGCCTCATGGTTCCATAAGGCTTGGTTACTCACCCGGTTTATAGGTTTTTATTAGCATATATGGTTGGTGGGATATAGTTACTGTACTTGACGACCCTTCTCTTCCATAGAAAACCTTCTCTTGGACATCATTTGTGTACCTATCTATTGCCCCGATGCTGGGGTAGGACAAGTTCTTTTGGCCTCCAGGGGGGACACAAGGTGTCGGGTGGATGGGGAAGAGAAGAGTTCCCTCCATTGCAGTCTGATTTCTTTCCACATGCAGCACACATGTTACATCCCTGTAAGGAGGGGAAAAATGGGGGTGAGTACGTGCTTGGGGTCCTTATTTGCTAAAGAAAAGGGGGTAGAGGTAAGGTATGGGCGTATTACTTGTAAATGTTATCCTCCTTTTAGGCAGAGGGGATCCCTTTATTTTTAACTTCTGCGACTGGGTCGCTGACAGCACTACCGGATGTATTGTCCCGATGGTGGCTGTGGCACACGAGCGTAGAGGCCTGCATATTTTTAGTTTTCCAAGGATGGGATTGGACTTTGTTTAGAGATGAGGGAAATGTTCATAAGACCCCCGTATATTGAAAGCCTGTCATTCAAAGGCAGTTTTTTGTTCCCTATAAAATTTGCACCCTAGGCAGGTGCCTACTTTTTCTATCCTTTTCTTGGTCAAGTATCTACTGTAAGCTTTGGAAGGTACCACACATACAAATTCTCCATTGATATAACAAAAGACGTATTATGCCGCCTGGACAACCTATATTTTCGGTGATTACAGGGTTGGCATTTGTTTTTGGAAAGTTTTATACAACCCCTGCTGGACGAAGAGCAGATCTGTGGAGAGATTCAACATTAGCTTCATGTTGTATTCAGAAACTCAAGAACCAGACAGAAAGGATGATATTTCACAATTCCTGACAAGGTTTAGCACTGGATGTTGTGTCAACAGCTCAGAAGATGTCCACCATTCCTTACAAGTTCCAGAGCATGATGGACGTCATAAACAAGGCTAAACTGGGCAGAGAAAACCAACTGGTGCAAGTACCTGATTAGTGGGAGTATGTCTGCTAATACCCCAACTGATCATGAGAGTGGTGGTCCCCGAATGAATGGAATGGTGGTCGAGTATGCTCACTGCCACTCAATTCATCTCTATGGGATTGCTGAAGGGAAGGTGAACTCACCTATCATATCTGCGGTGGTCCCATAGAGACATGATGACCGTGGACATGCTTGACTATCATTCCAACAGTCCTGAATTTGCATTGACTTTCCCTAAATTTTACAGATAGTCCATGTAAATTTGGGCTGTCTGGGGTAGAAAATGGGTGTGACTCATGTAATCCATGAGAAAAAATGGTGGGTCCCATGTGGTTTGGGGGATGAGGGGGGGGGGGGGGTTGGACAGTTCCAGAATTCCCCAGGATTTTCCCGTATTTTCAGAGACAATACCAGAAAATTGGGCTTGAAAATGAGCAGTGTTTGGATCTGGCATGGGGGGAGGGGCTTAAATGTCTTAAATTACCAATAAAAATGTTGGTAAGCATGTGTATGTATATAAGTGTACTGTATGTACCTGTGTAGTGACAGTACATGTGTATAACAGTAAAACTGGCCTTGTTACCCATAGCAACCAATCCCAGCCCAGCTTTTACTTTGCCACAGCAATTTAAGACATGAAAGCTGAGCTCTGATTGGTTGCTATCAGCAACAAGTTCTGTTCTACTGAAAATGAGGCTTAGAGTGTTTGTAAAGGCCTTAATGAACTCATCCACACAGGGAAACCTCAGATACCTCTCCAGTTATGTGTACCTTATCATTCCATTTGCTCCAGAATTCTACTGGAAAAAAAAGTTGCACATTTGACCACCCTCCATAATTTTTCAAACATTTAGTTTTTAAAAGTGGGTGAAAAGTGGGTGTTATGAATCAGTGAGGGTGGATACGCTGTGCCAGCTAACCGGTTTGGTGTTAAAGGGGTTGTCTCATCATGGACAATGGGGGCATATCGCTAGGATATGCTCCCATTGTCTTATAGGTACGGGTCCCACCGCTGGGACCCACACCTATATCGAGAACGGAGCCCCTCAAGTGAACGAAGGCGCACTGCGCATGCGCAGCCGGCCTCCATTCATTTTCTATGGGGCCAGCAAAAATAGCTGAACGCTGGCTCGGCAATTTCCGTCGGCCCCATAGAAATGAATGGGAGAGTGGGCCGCGCATGCGCGGTACGCACCCATTCTCTTCTATGGGGAGCTGGCTTGGTGGTGGCCGGACCGCAGCGGACCGAAATCCTCCAGCCTCCACCTTGCAGGGATCCGTTCTCGATATAGGTGCGGATCCCAGCACCTATAAGACAATGGGGGCATATCCTAGCGATATGCCCCCATTGTCCATGATGAGACAACCGCTTTAACCCTAAGGGCATTATTCTGGCGCTCGGTATTCACCTGTAACCCGTGTATAGGGATCTAGGCTTTGCTGAGGGTTAGCAACCAGACGACCACCTCCTGGGATAGTCCTGATTTAGTCGGCAGCTTAACCACTAGGGTCAAGGACCCTGGTGCAGGCACCAGGAGCTCAGGATATCAAAAATGCACCAAAACTGCAGGTTTTGAGGTTCAGGCAGCGCACAGTTAATGCAAACACAGGGAAGACTTGCGGGCGGGGTTGTGATCAGGCAAACATGAGGCAGGCTGGCTCGCGACTTG
The DNA here is from genome assembly GCF_905171765.1 of Bufo bufo. Classification (NCBI taxonomy): domain Eukaryota; kingdom Metazoa; phylum Chordata; class Amphibia; order Anura; family Bufonidae; genus Bufo; species Bufo bufo. The sequence goes on along the minus strand of NC_053393.1, from coordinate 41,626,586 downwards.
GCTGGAGCAAAGAACCGGAAAGACAGACTGGGTTAACCAAAACATGAACTGAACTTGAAAGTGCAGGGGCACACAGGCAGAAAGTCACACACAGCAAGAATATAGCCAGGAGATAACGCAGGATAAACACATTGCAATAGCACTAGACTATCAGAACACCTTTGCTGGTCACTGGGGAACCGAAAGCTCAGGTTCCCTCCTCCTGGTGAGGGTGCCTTAAAGGGGTTGTCCCACAAAAATACCTACCGTACACACAGCCCTGCCAAGAAAGTGCTTGCAATGCTGTGATCAGCCTAAATTACCTTACTGATGTCTTCACTCTTTGCGGCATCCCAATTCTTTTCTTGCGCAGTGTGGGGATGTCGCGGGCACATCAGTAAGGTAATTTAGGCTGATCACAGCATTGCGGGCACTTTCTTAGCAGGGGGGTGTGTATGGATTTCTAAAATAGGGAGAGCGCGGTACCAGATATATTGTTATATATTACTTATATTTAGGCAGCAGTTGTGTGCGGTTCTGCTGAGGCACCACATCCATCTACAAAGAGGAGCAAGCTATTAGCGCTATTGGAATCGTCGTTTGATTAATGACTTTTGTAATTGCAATTTTTGTATTGCCAATGAGTTATTCAGTAACTTGTATCTGTATAGCGCCACCTGCTGTTTGTTCTTTTTCCTATTTCTTTGTCCGGCTCACTGAGAAGGTCGCACATGCTCAGTTTCATCCTTCAAGTGCCTCCTGAGCTGTGATAGGGAGAGAGCTCCAGCAGAATGGACACGCCCCCCTGAGCTGTGATAGGGAGAGAGCTCCAGCAGAATGGACACGCCCCCTTAACTGAAGCAGAAAGGACACTCCCCTTGAGCTGTCATCTTGATATAAATCTAGCAGAGCAATGAATGTGGAGATCTCTGGATCCATGTGAGGTACAGGGCTGGTTCTAGCTTTGTTAGAAAGAGATTATCATGTCCTATATGATGTCTGATTTTCATTTTTTACATTTTTAATCATTGGATAACCCTGTTTAAGTAACCAGGAACCCTCAACCATTGGCTGGGGTAGGATTTGGGTGCCCTAAGGGAGCATCAGGCAGGAGCATGGAGATGGCGGATAACATGGCGTGGCATCCGTGCCCAACAGCAAGAGGGCGATGGGCACGGACTGCAGACCTAACAGTGGGTGGAAAAGTAGGGGTGGTTACGTATGGTAATTAGGTCATAGTCCACAACAGTTCTGAATTTGCAGGGAATGTCCCTAATTTTCAGAGACAGTCCCTGCAAATTCAGGCTGTCCGGAACTGAAAATGGATGGGACTTGTGTACGTACCACCCATAAGTGGGCACTCCTAATGGCTTTGGGTCATTCCTTTACATAGTACATTTGGGCTAACTACAATCTGGTACGTATGTTAGGTGAACCCTAGATTTATCAACTGCGACCACAAATGTTGGCAAGTATGCTCGCGATGAATTCCCGCATTGCCTTGACTGCATTTGGAGGTGCAGGAGTTGAAGCCGCACTCAGTGACGAAGACTTGTACGGTATATGGAGTGTAATGGTTGGGGGCCATGTTCCAGTTTTCTCCCAGCAGCATCGCCTTACTGACTGGCACCAAGGGATATTACTAAATCCCATAGAACGATGGAAATCTCTGATGATACAGACTCTGTTGCTTCACAGAAACTCCCCAGTTGCAGCTATTGCTGTGTACATGAAACTATGGATGAATCACGCGTGTCAACACTTGTGCGAGGGTTAAGCAAGCCTCTCTACCGCCCCAGAAGTGCCGGATTCACAGCAGGTGGACGGGCACAGGTTACCAGACATGGACCAGTCCTGTTAACCTGCTGACACCAGAACATACTCAAATCTACTCAACAAAATATTGGTGAAAAGTTTCCCATATTTCAGCTTTTTTTTTTTTTTTCCATACCCCAGTTGCGCAAAACAACAGATTTGGAAAGGATTAACTAGTAACAGACTGGCTGAGATATTACACACAGAGCTGGCTGCAAACCAAGGAATGCAATAGCTGACATTGCCTAACGAGTCAATTATAGCTCAGGGCTCTGCTGAGTATGGACTGCGGGCCCCAGCCTACGACAGCAGTTTCCTGGACAGACAAAGGTATAGTTGTCCATAAACTAAATGTCTCATGCTGAAAAGTAATAGTGGCTGACTACACAAAGGCAATTTCCCAAGAGCAAAAATAAATTAATTTTTCCCAATAAAATGTTGCTTTAAACCCACATTTTATTTTTATTTTTTACAAAGGGTAGCAGGAGAAAAGGCACCCCACAATTGGTTATTTTATAGAGCAACACCCCATATGTGGTTAATAACTGCTATATGGGCACACCACAGGGCTCAGAAGGGAAGGAGCTCCATTTGGATTTGGGGTTGGCAGATTTCTCTGGAATGGTTGCAGAGCCCCCTGAGATACCACATCTTTTTTCTATTTTTCTGTTTTACACAATAAAAGCGTTTTGAAGAAAAGATCAATAGGGACATTTATCAAACTGGTGTAAAGTAGAACTGGATTCTACCTTTCATTTTCCAAAGGAGCCGTCAAAAATGAAAGGTGGAGTCTGATTGGTTGCTATGGGCAACTAAGCCAGTTCTACTTTACACCAGTTTGATCAATGACCCCACAAATTTTTGTGTTGTCATTTTCTGAAAACTTTTTTTTCTCTTTTGGTGATGGTCTTATATGAGGGCTCATTTTCTTGCATTTTTACAATTTTTTATTTTTTGCATTGGTACCACTTTAGGGTCTATACTAATTTTTGATTGCTTGATTGTATGCTTTTTGGTGAGTGAGGTAACAAAAAAAGGCTGTTCAGGCATAGTTTTTATTCTTATTTTTATCACCAGACAGGGTAGATCAAGTGATATTTTCATAGAGCTGGTCTAAATGGATCTGATAATACCTAATATGTCTAATTATTTTTTTTTCCTATTTTTTTGACAACAGTAAATGGCTTCCAAAAACTTGGAATGGGCCCTCACCCCTTAGGGACATAAAGGACTTCCCACAGTGGCTGCTGCTGCTGCTTTGGGCATTGGGCTGGTGCACAAAGATGTGATACTGTGGAACATTATAATGTGGTTTGTGGATGTATGACCTTCTCTGCACAAACAGTCCTGATTTCAAGAGGTGGTGCCTGAAAATGAAAAGGACCATGAAGACCATCAAGACTATATATTGATGCCTGGTCTGGAGTCTAGTTGTTGTCTTGACTAAGGTCTCATAATTTAATGTAATGAAAGTTCTTTAGAGAGCTCAAAAGACGGTCTAAAGCTACTGCTGCGAAAAGAAAATGGTGGATGAAGCAGAGGGCTCCGTCCACTGTGTAGTGATTGCTCCTCCATAACGCAGTTCTGCACTCATTCACTTGAATGGGAGCTGAGCTGCAGTATTCCTGCACAGCCACTACACAGTATACAGAGTCTTCTGCTCCCACCCCATTTTGGCTACCAAAAACAGCTGGTTGATAGGGGTGCTGGGTGTCAGAAACCCACCAATCTGATATCTGGAGGATAGGTCGTTAATATCCAAATTGTGGAAAACCCCTTTCATGTAAAAAAAAAAAATAATAATAAAAATTTAAATGTAATAATAAAAATGAAGGGATCAATTCTGCAAAATGTAGGGGTCTGGTTTGGGTTCCTATAATTTATGGGTTTGGTCTGCGGTCTGATAATTTACAGATCTAATCTGAATAACTTTTTTACTCTGCTCACATAGGCCTCCGTACTTTCTGGACCCCAAAGTACCTCCGTCAGGTACCCTGGTAGTTGCACCTATGTCACGTCTGCTGTGGATGGGGCCAGAACTATTCCTCTCCGTGGAGCACGCACAGATTAGGTTTATTCAGGAGTTTGCACATGCGCCAGGGAGAGGAATAATTTTGGCCCCATCCACAGCAGAGGTGACATCCCTTCCATAGTCCAGGCCGGAGACTTTGTAAAGGATGTGATGTTGGTGGAATGTGGAACTTCACGTGACCAGGTTCTTAGGAAGAAGAAGAACCATGCAAATTTGGCATGATAAGTATATTACAAACTTTCTTCTGCAGGTGTATTCCATGTAATTAAAGAGGCTTTATAGGACCCGCTGAGTCTAATAATCCCAATGGTGTAGTTTTGCAATGATAGCAGCATAGATCAGTATCCATCCTTCTTATATAAACCTCAGAATCAATTTTGACAGAATCAATTTTCCTAATAGGCCCAATGTATCCCAGCCCAGCACTGATCCCTGTAGTAATAACAGCCTTAGGCCTATTGCACACCGTAGGTGTCCTGTGCCCATGCTGCGGACCGCATATGCGGATCCGCAATACACGGGCGCCATTCCATGGGCATTCCGCATCACGGATGGTGCGGAAAGGAAGCACGGAACCCTACGGAAGCACTACAGAGTGCTTCCGCGGGGTTTCGTCTCGTACTTCCGTTCCACAAAAAGATAGAACATGTCCTATCTTTTTGCGGAACGGGCGGATCACAGACCCATTAAAGTGAATGGGTCCGCGATCCGCTGCGGCTGCCCCACGGTCGGTGTTCGTGCAAATTGCAGGCCGCAGCACGGCCACGGGGCACAAACGTTCATGTGCAGGAGGCCTTAAGCAAAGTTACCATAAACAGCAGATTCCATAAAACAAATTCAGCTTGTTGTCTTTCCATTACATTCCCATTAACGCTCCCGCAGATCTGAGTGTTGACTAAACAAGTTGTCAGCAGAACTTTCAGTTTGATGTCAGCTCTGGAGGCAGAGACCTCCTGGTGAATGGATCCTGCGATGACAGGTCCCATCTCCCGCACATGACATCTGCACAGGGCTGCGGCGTTGAGTACAGAGGACTTGTTAGATGTCAGGCCAGTGGATCAGGTTGCTGAGGTGACATCATGCCGGGCCTCTTACACTGCTGAGCAGAGATTACAGATGTTTGGGGTAAAAATAAACAGCGCTATGAATTTTATAGCTTCTTGAACTCACTCAACTTATTCCGAAAGGACATTATTGCCCTTTAATCCATTCAACTGGAACACTTGCACAGCAATTATGCTTAAAATAACAACAAGCAAACAAAAAGACCAGAACTTTTTGTCCCTTTGAGATATACTTCGTGACTCCAGGACGTTCCCACCAGCAAAACAGATATATTTATATTTGGATGGTCCAATATAAATCATGGTCCTTTAACTTGCATTGGGCGGTCTCGGCAAAAGGGTAGCTCCTGGGCCCCTATTATAAAAAATAAAATCTGTAACGGAGTCCCCACCTACCATGTATCATTTATAATACAGTTACCCTCATTGACAGGTCCGTGTCTGTGCTCAAATCCGTGAGCAAGGTGGTCAGTGATGCATCCGTGAAGGATCTGTGTTGGGTTCGTGGGTCAGTTTTTTGCTGTCCGTGTGCCATCCGTGTTTCACTGACAATGAGCAGCTGAAAAATAATTTTCAAAGCATCTTTTCTTAACCCTTTCTACCCCGGGCCAGTTTTCACCTTCCTGCCCAGGCCATTTTTTGCTAATCTGACATGCGTCACTTTAACTTAACTTTTATTTATCCAAGCCATTCTGAGATTGTTTTCTCGTGGCACATTGTACTTCATAATAGTCATAAATTTGAGTCAATATATTTCACTTTTATTTATGAAAAAATCCCAAATTTACCAAAAATTTTGAAAGATTTCGCAATTTTCAACATTTCTATTTCTCTGCTTTTAAAACAGAAAGTGATACCTCATACAATATTGATTACTTAACATTCCCCATATGTCTACTTTACGTTGGCATCATTTTGTAAATGTCATTTTATTTTTTTAGGACGTTAAAAGGCTTAGAATTTTAGAAGCAATTCTTAATTTTTTTTTTACAAATTTCCAAAACCCACTTTTTAAGGACCAGTTCAGGTCTGAAGTCACTTTGTGGGGCTTACATAGTGAAACCCCCCCCCCCCCATAAATGACCCCCATTGTAGAAACTACACCCCTCAAGCTACTCAAAACTGATTTTACAAACTTTGTTAACCCTTTAGGTGTTCCACAAGTATTAAAGGAAAATGGAGATAACATTTCAAAATTTCACTTTTTTGGCAGATTTCCCATTTTAATCCATTTTTTTCTTTAACACATCGAGGGTTAACAGCCAAACAAAACAAAATATTTATGGCCCTGATTCCACGGTTTACAGAAAAACCCCACATGTGGTCGTAAACTGCTGTACGGGCACACGGCAGGGCGCAGAAGAAAAGGAACGCCATATGGTTTTTGGAAGGCAGATTTTTCCTGGACTGGTTTTTAGATGCCATGTCCCAATTGAAGCCCCCCTGATGCACCCTTACAGTAGAAACTCCCAAAAAGTGACCCCATTTTGGAAACTAGGGGATAAGGTGCCAGTTTTATTGGTAATATATTTGGGTACATATGATTTTTAATTGCTCTATATTACCTTGAGGCAAAGTAACAAAAAATCACTGTTTTGGCACCGTTTTTTATTTTTTATTTTTTACAACATTCATCTGACAGGTTAGATCATGCGCTATTTTTATAGAGCAGGTTGTTACAGACGCAATGATATCAAATATGTCTACTTTCTTTCTTTGTTTCAGTTTTACATAATAAAGCATTTTTTAAAAAAAGTATGTTTTTGTGTCTCCATTTTCTGAAAGCCATATTTTTCGTCTTGTGCAGGGGGTCGTTTTTTGCAGGAAGAGTTGACGTTTTTATTGGTACCATTTTTGGGTACATATGATTTTTTTGATCATTTATTATTACATTTTATGGGGCAAAGTGACCAAAAAATTGGTAATTTTGGCACAGTTTTTATTTATTCATAGTAAACCAAGTGGTTGGCTCACACCTAGTGGCTATGATGGGTACTGCTAGCTCACAATTGGGTGCCGTGCCCCAAGGTAAGGTAATGAATAAACGGTAAAGGAGTGAGTGAGCACTCACAACATTTGGACCATAAAGGATATATTTATTAATTGATAAGGGAAATGCTTATACAATAAAAACCTACTATATAAAATACATGAATTGCACAAAGTTCATATATCATACAATAAAATACAATTGGTACCAAAGATAAAAAAATAAAGAATACTGGTAAAGGGGTGTTGCCCCTATTCCCACAATATTAATAACGTAGTATGCAGGGATAATTCAATACGTTCAGGAAGTCTCTTTAAGCAACTAGTTGGTTGCAGTAGATAGTCCCTGTTAAGTACCGCAGACCGCAAATAGAAGAGAGCGTCCTGTAAATTTCTATAATGGGTCACTTGAGAAAGTGACTTATCCTCAATGGATGCAGGCAAATAATATTCAGAATGCAAGAAGGCAAATACAAAAAGTCTGTCCAGAGTTTGCCGTTATATTTGCTTTTTCAGCGGTTTAGCCTTGCCGCTAAGGTAAATAAATTATAAATCACTCGGTGTTAGAATGATAGTTCCAGGTTCCTACCTGTCTCCTGTCAAACCGTTCCACTGAGACGTGTGTTGCTCTCGTTGCACGAGGGGCGAGCGGTGCCGGTAGCACTCAGCGTCTCGCGTCGCACGCCTCGGGTAGCGCCGGATTATACAGACAGGAGTGATACCTTGTCAGCGGCGTCCGTTGCTACAAGCTGTATCGATGATTTGGCTGAAAATCTTTATCGCATGGCCATGCAATATTTTGGTGGAGGTCCAGTTGGTTAAGTGGGCGCTTTTCCGTCTTTCACCAGACGCGTTTCGGGGCGTCTACACCCCTTCCTCAGTGGTCAAGCGCCAATCGTACCTCTCCACCTTTTTATATTCCATTTGGTCATCCAGAAAATCTGGATTCTGGATTGAATGAATATAATTTCTTCAGTGCGTTTTTAATGCGGTATGATTGCGGTTTTTTCGCTTTGTTGCTTTTTTTCTGAAAACGTATCTAATACATTGCGGGATTATATCCTACTAAGTCATTTAAGTTAAAATAGTATCACAATATGTAAAAACCACAAAACATATAAAATATACATGCTAAAAGAAGTCCATCTATATCACTCTTTCATATAGAATTCATATAAAATTCACGGGACCACCACCGTACAAAAAACCAAAGATCTCCAGATCTGAATTCAGGCCTGCTGGTAATAAACAGCCAAATTCATAGATGTGTTTTGATTCGGCTCTGGACATCCTTTTAATAGAGTCGTCCCCTCTCCAATGTTTGTTAATTTTTTCAAGTGCCACAAAAATCTGATTGGATGGATCTCTATTATGTGCCTCATCATAATGTTTGGAGAGTGAATGTTTTATGTAACCCTTTCTGATATTTTATACATGTTCACTAATTCTGGTTTTCAATAATCTTTTCGTTCTGCCAATGTACTGGCGTTTACATGGACACTGTATCAAATAAATGACTCCAGAGGAGTTACATGGAAGGCAATCGTTGAACTCCCAAACAAAAGAATTATGAGCGGAGTGTACTGTAGATGTTTTTCTTTCTTGTAGACTCACTCTGCACCCCATGCATCTCCCGCATTTAAAGAACCCCTTTAAATTCATAAAGGATCCTAGATCTGTCTTTGTGGGTCTTTTCTCTTTTACTGATGGAGCTACTTTAAGTTTAAGGCTTGGAGCCTTCGTATACACTATCTGGGGTGTATTAGACAGTTGTGGGCCTATTACTTTGTCACTTACTATGTGATACCAATGTTTAGTTATAATGGTATTAATTCTTAGTTACTGTTAAAGGGCAGAATTATCTTAATGTCCATCCTAGAGTCCTCAGATTCCTTAATTCCTGCTTTTTCTTCAAAAAATGCCTTTCTTTCCATTTCTCTCACCTTATTCAAGGATTCATCCAAAATTGTGGCTGGATATTTTTTATCTAAAAATTGAAGCTTCATTCTAACTGCCTCTTCCTCAAACCTGTCTGATTCCGTACAATTCCTTTTAATCCTGCGGAATTGTCCGGAGGGGACATTCAGTAGCCACCTGGGTAGGTGACAACTATTAAAGAGGATAAAGCTATTCTTGGCAGTTGGTTTTTGGTACGTGCTGCAAGAATAGCGATTACCATCTCTTTTTATTAGCAAGTCCAAAAATTCTGTCTCTTCCTTAATATTAGACGAGAAAATTAGGTTAAGATGGTTTTTATTAATTTCCTCCAAGAATCTCATCAGTTCTGTTTCTCCCTTATTCCAAATAAATATTACATCATCGATGTAGCGCCGCCATAGGACCAATTGTATTTTATTGTATGATATATGAACTTTGTGCAATTCATGTATTTTATATAGTAGGTTTTTATTGTATAAGCAATTCCCTTATCAATTAATAAATATATCCTTTATGGTCCAAATGTTGTGAGTGCTCACTCACTCCTTTACCGTTTTTTTATTTATTCATGTTTCCAGTGTTCACCTAAGGGGTCAGGTCATGTGATATTTTTATAGAGCAGATTGTTACGGATGTGGCAATACCTAATATATATATGTTTTCTTATTTATTTGAAGTTTTACATAATAATAGCATTTTTGAAACAAAAAAAATTATGTTTTAGTGTATCCATAGTCTGAGAGCCATAGCTTTTTTATTTTTTGACTGATTGTCTTAGGTAGAGTCTCCTTTTTTGTGGGATGAGGTGATGGTTTGATGGGGGCATACGGCTTTTGGGGGGCATATGCCTTTTTGATCTTGACCTTTTATTTCACTTTACAACAATAATAGCATATTTGAAACAAAAAAAATGATGTTTAAGGCTGGGTTCACACCTGAGCGTTTTCCAGCGCGTTCCTACGCACAGTAAAACGCTCAACAGGCAAGAACCAATGATTTCCTATGGGCATGGTTCTCACCTGAGCGTTTTACAGCGCGTACGAACGCGCTGTAAAACGCCCTACGCCCCAAGAAGTACAGGAGCTTCTTTGGGGCGTATGGTCGCGCGTTCCCGTACATAGACTTCCGGGAACGCGCAACAATAGGCGTTTGCTACTTTCGGAGCCGCGTATGTGAGACGCCCAATAAAATCGCGCATACAGAGCGCTCCTTCAGTACTCTCAGGTCTGAACCCAGCGTTAGTGTCTCATGTTCTGAGAGCTATATTTTTTTTTTATTTTTTGCGTGATTTTCTTATGTAGGGGCTCATTTTTTGCGGGATGAGGTGACGGTTTTATAGGTATCATTTTGTGGGACATACGCCTTTTTTATCGCTTGGTGTTGCACTTTTTGTGATGTAATGTGACAAAAATTGCTTTTTTTGACACTGTTTTTTTTTTTATGGTGTTCATTTGACGTGGTGGATCATGTGATATATTTATAGAGCCGGTCGTTACGGACGCGGCGATACCTAATATGTGTGTTTTTTCTTTTTTCTTTTTTTAATTTTTTGTTATAACATCAGGGTAAAAGGGGCGTTTTTCTTTTTTCACTTGAAACTTAATTTTTTTTCTTAAAAACACAGTTTTTTAATTATTTTTTTCTTACTTTATTTCTGACTTTAACTTTTGGGGGTCTGATCCCCTCTGCAATGCATTACAAGACATCTGTATTGTATTGCATTGCCTGTTAGTGCATGACTCTGAGTAATACACTAACAGGTTGCCTAGGAGACCAGGCCTGAGGCTGGATCTCCTCGGCACCCGTAGAAGGCAGGTCCCAATGCCGTGCAATGCATTGGGCAGCCTCTGCACGGCATTGGGCTACCTTCTAACCCATCGGGTCCCCGCCACAGCAGTGCGGGGACTCGATGGGCTCCCTCACCAGCAGCAAACCCCTTCTATGTCGCGGTTAGCGCTGACCGCGGCATAGAAGAGGTTAATGTGCCGGCATCAGTGTTTTCACCGATGCCGGTGCATACAGCAGGGGTCCGGCTAACGGGAACAGCCGGTCCCCTGCAGCTGTTCGGGCTGTAATAGTACAGCCCTGGGTGGCATGTCACGTTCCGCTGCACCATACTATTACGGCGCTGGTCGGAAAGGGGTTAATGATCATTGCAACACGGATGGCATCCATGTTGCATCCATGGTTTTCACGGACTCATTGACTATAATGGCCGTGAGGGATCCGGGAACACGGACCAAGATAGGACATGCATCTGTGCTGAAAACACTGATGTGTGAATATATACATTCAAACACGTACAGCACAAGTACGCGAAACACTGACGTGTGAATGAGGCTTTACATAGTTGCCAACAGTCCTGAATTTCCAGGGTCTGTGCCTAATGTTTATAGTGTTAACAGTCGCAGATTGAAAATGGATGGGGTTTATGTAAGCCCCACCCAAGAGTGGCCGTTCCTGGGGGCAGGGCTGACGTGCCATGAATTTGTCCGATGCAGAGTTGGTAAGTTTTTAGAGAAACCTCTCCTCGCCTCAACGGCATAGAAAAACAGTGCAGTGCATCGGCTGAGGAGGGGAGGAGTGCAAGGCTGGAGAGGAGGGACGTTGTGGCAGTGGAGACGAGGGTCGTTGTAGTCCTCATGGTGTCTGACCCTGGTCCAGCACTCCCTGCTCCGCGTGTGCAGAGAAGGGAGGGGCACAACCCTTCTTCCCCTCAGGGCTTACCCTGGACTTGAGAGGCCTCTGCCTGAGGGAGGCTAGGGTACCATTGATGTTGGATGGGTGGCTAGCAGGGTGGAAGGCAAAAGATCAGATAAGGCAAGCGGGGCACAGGGAGGCAATGACCAGGCCGGCTTGATCACAGCAAATAACAGTGTTTTTACTGGGGATGATGGGTGGCACAGTGCAGATACAGGTTTATCACACAGCAGACTTTTCCTGAAGGCTGTGTATAGGTGGTGGATACTTTGATGGTCCTCCCTGACTCTCTTTCTATATAAACCTGCAATCTTCCCAATTTCTCTTAATATATCTCTGCAATGCCCAATTGCAATATGCAGTCCTTCAAAGGATGGTCAGTCTGTCTCAGTAATGTGGTGGGTGCCAGAAGCAATATAACCTAAACCATGTGCAATAAAGTCTACAGCCATAAACGTGCCTTATCTTTGACAGTGTATCTCGTCCAAGCACTGTTCTTTTTTAATGGTCCACAACCTTTGGCAAAAAGTCTGTTCTTCTCTCCTTCAGGGGCTATCTGTTAGCATAGTTAAGGCTCATGCCCACGAACATAAGGGCTCCGTGCCCGTGCAAAATGCATGGGCACCGACCGCGGGGCAGCCGCATGTGGATTGCGGACCCATTCCCTTGAATGGGGTCCGCGATCCGCATCTGACGGTCCGCACCGCAAAAAAGTAGTGCATGCACTACTTTTTTGCGGTGTGGATGCACGGCCAGAAACACCACGGAAGCACTCCGTAGTGCTTCTCTGGGGTTCCGATCTGTGCTTCCACACCGCATCTCCGGATTTGCGGACTCATTTAAGTGAATGCATCTGCATCCGTGATGAGGAGTGAACGCAGCTGGTGACCCATGTATTGCGGAACTGCCGTATAAGGTCTGCAGCACGGAGCCCTTACGTTTGTGGGCATGAGCCCACTTACGCTTCAGTTAATAATCTCCTCTGAGTGTCCCAAATGCATTGGTGCTAGAAACACTTGTTGACTTGTGCAAGATAATCCAAGTAGAAAAAAAAGGTAGAATACAATTCTTTTATTCATAAAAACATAAAAAAATAGCACAATGCAGCGGCACCGCCAGCTTCTCTGGCCTACACACCAGCAGCTATCACACATATTCCCTCTCTCTTGGCTTACTTACCAGGAACTCACTAACTAGGAGGGAGTGGGGCTAGCCCATTACCCATCAACTATCACTTTGGGCTGCCAGTTAACTAATTCCTACCCATATATAGCCTTTTGGAATTCAGAGTGTAAAGTAATGTCACATTAGCTATTGACAGCAATGGAAGTGCATACACAGTGTACGTTAACCCTTGCATTAACTCTTTAGCAGTGAACCATAGTTGCATTAGAACATTAACACTTTAGGAGTTCACCACCGGGTCACTTCAACAGTATATAGTTCCTTTCCTCTTGAACAACTCATCACGGAGCACCCACCCACACTAACAACTCTGGCCCTAAAATCTGGGCCAAAAATGCTATTAAAGGAGTTTTTCAGCATTACAATGCATTTTAAATGCTTTATAAAATATATGCTCACGTAGTTCAAACTGCTGGAGGAATTGTGGGGAAAAGGGAAGCTTATCACATATGTGGTGGTCATGCCCTATTATTCTCCCTTTTTGGAGGAAGATTTTTGACCTTATCTCGACAGTGGCGGGCTTCCAGATCCCCCTCGACCCTCCATTAGCTGTGTTATCCATCGGAATAGGAGATTTACCTCACTCCCATAGACCGGTTATGATGGGCATTCTCTCAGCTGCAAGGAAGCTTATTGCAACCTCATGGAAGCTGCCCATTACTCCTCAGGTGCCTGATGTGATCTCACTAGTTAACCAGTATATGCAACATGAATATATATATGCAGATTCTTACTCTGAACGCTTAAGGGCTCACAAAAGATGGGAATTGTGGAGCTCATGCCCGTTTGCAGTTAAGATTCACTCTGTAGCTCTGTAGGGACTGATACTGTGGTATACATACATAGCGGGAGAGAGCGGTGGATGGAGGACGGTGGATGGATTATGGTATAGGGTAAGCATATATAGCGGTACACTAAAGTATAGAATAAAATATATCTTAGAAATGGATCACAAGTTCTGGATTCAATCTATTAGTCTTGTTCTTGAATTGACTATGTTACAATTTGTTGTATATGTCATCAATATGCTTAACATATATTAAGTGATAGTTGCTGGATTATACAAGTGACATTTATTAGCTGGTATTCTTTTGTTGGCTTAAATATGTAACATCACAATATAAATGTCAAAGTTGTACTTGCAAATCTTAACATTGTTCTGGCTTATGCAAATGACATATTTACTGTTTGATTTTCTTATGTTGAAAAATCAATAAAAATTGAAAGTTTAAAAAAAAAATATATGCTCACGAACATTACATCAAAGGTAATAAGCAGGAGCTGCATGGACATGATCATGTGACCACAGCCCAGAATGGAAGATAGGAGCAATAAAGGGAAAAAGAATACATGACACAATTACCCATTCCTTCATTAATGTGTATCGTATTTTAAAGGATGTTGACACAAACCGGAAAACCCATTAAGGGTATAATGGGTCCCTGTGCAACTGGACCTAATCACTCAAAAATACTTTAGGGACAGGAGTCACGAATTCCCCAGTTTTCACCCAAATTCAGACACCTAATAGTAAGTAATAAGTAAGGAAAAACATAGGGGGTCATTTATTAAGACCGGTCTTAATAATCCCTGCGCTGGTGGTGGATCTGCCGGATTTATCTAGAGGCGCCAGCCTCTCTATAACTTTTGCGTATCCAGCACCGATTCTAAATGTAAGCCATCTTTCTTGCTGTCGTACATTTACACCATTTTCTATGCCTAAAACAGGTGTAGAAAACGAAAAAAGAGACGGGCCTACCGGCCTGTCCCCTTCCCCATCCACTTTTTGAGACCAGGCATGAGCAGGGAAAAGTCGCAGATTGCGGCGCAAGTAACCTTTGCGTTGCAATGTGCGCCAGAAATACGCCTAGGTGTAATTCTGATTGTAAATGACCCCCATAATTTCTATAACTTTAGTTGCTATGCTCCCCCCTTATACTGTCCAGATGGCAAAGTTATGAAACTGAAAAATGTGCAATATTTGTAGAATTGCAAAAAAAAATAAAGTTCCCCTACTTAAGATGTGCAACTTTTAACCAGTTATGTGACAAGTACACACTTTTGTTATTTAATTGGCTGAAAAGTCACACAAGTTAAATAGAGCTGGGACTCTTCCCAGTTGCGGTTGTAAATTTCCAGGCCGCGTTAAATAATGGCATGCCTCCGCTACTTGGCCACTACAATGGTAATTGGGAATGTAAACGGGTCTTTATAAATGACTAAGCTTGTAAATCTTCTCCTTCAGGGAGTCACGAAAAAGTTTTCAAACCAGACCCTGGATCTGAACACTTTTGTAATTGCATGTAAAAATGTAGCATAGCCACTGAGTTATTCAATAAAATGTATCTGTAGAGCGCCACCTGCTGTTTGTTCTTTATCTTATTCCTTTGTCCTGCTCACTGACATGGTCGCACATGCTCAGTTTTATCCTTCAACTGCCTCCTGAGCTGTGATAGGGAGAGAGCTGCAGCAGAATGGACACGCCCCCTGAGCTGTGATAGGGAGAGCTGAGACACGCCCCCTGAGCTGCAGCAGAATGGACACGCAGGGGGCGGGAGTTGCAGCAGAAAAGACACTCCCCTTGAGCAGCCAGCTTGATATAAATCTAGCAGCAGGGATATCTCTGGATCCATGTGAGATACAGCGCCACCTGCTGTTTGCTCTTTTTCTTATTTCTTTGTCCTGCTCACTGAGAAGATCGCACATGCTCAGTTTCATCCATCAACCACCTCCTGAGCTGTGATAGGGAAAGAGCTGCAGCAGAAAGGACACTTCTTTTGAGCTGTCAGCTTGATATAAATCTAGCAGAGCAAAGAACGGGGAGATCTCTGGATCCATGTAAGGTCCAGGGCTGGTTCTAGCTTAGTTAGAAAGAGATTGTCATGTTTTATATGATGTCTGATCTTAATTTTTTTTACATTAGTCATGGGAGAACCCCTTTAAGCAATTCATTTTAAAGCTGGAGGCAACTTGCTGAGATGACTAAATGGCGACACAGTATGACACGACTACACTGGGGGGTAAAAATACATTACATCTGTCTGTGAGGGCACAATGACATACGCTGGTCCCTGCGGCCACCAAAGAAGTGATGACATCAGCCGCCCCAGGAAAGAGATGAGGCATGTGACTGCACTTTAAACCTTTCACTGCCAGGGGGTTTTGGACATTTTCCAATTTTCCACTTCTGGTAGCATGGACTTTTTTCACACTTTTGATATGTACAAATAAAATCTCATTTATAAAATAATAATATCAAAGTAGACTAGAGTAGACATCAGATTGACGCTTTAGCACACAGGCGCCTTCATGCAATTTTAAGTTAAAGTGTACCTAAACACTGGAATATACTTTATAATATATTTCTGGAATATAATTTCTTTTTTTTCCTTGCGAAATAGGCACCAGAAGTTCAGGTGCCTTTCCTGCTTTAGAATCCGTGCTGCCATACAGCGCTGTGCGTCCGCACCAGTCTTTAGCAGAACAGGCACAGGCAGGAGCAGCGATGTAAGCTCCTGCCTGCACCCGCTCGCTCCCCTCTACTTAAGCCCTGTGCTATGGAAGACCCTCTTTAATTGCATATATTATGGATGCAAGACCCTGACCCCCTGCGCCACTACTAAATGGAACGCAGCCCACCATAGGCTTTTATAGGACAGGTACAGTTCCTGGGGCCACATAATAATACCACAGTCTATGTCAACATGTGCGTTATTTCTGTATGTAAACTGTAAGCTCCCCTCTGAGGTGTGACTACTCAAGGCTGAGTTGACGAATCTTCTTCAACTTCTCCATTCTAATGGGAATTCTCTGGAGGTTTTCCGATAAGCAGCTCCCAGACATATCTGCTGCTTATCTATTGTTAGCATGATGAGCCATGGCCTCTGCTGTCCTGCACAGGTGGGCAAGAGCACTTTCCTACTCACCTTCCTCATCCTATCCTTCCCGGACACACTGCCATTCCTCTGCCTCACCCACAGTGGGACCAGTCACCAGAGTCTCGTTCTTCTTCTCCTTGTCCTCCATGTCTATTTGTGCATGTGCGTGCATGCATTCTAGCTCTTAAAAGGCCAGTGCGCAGCCTAATTCTTTCCCAGCCTATGGTCGGCTGGCTCAGGGTATGGTGCCTGAGCAATAGCTGTATCTAGCTTGCTAGTCCCTGAGTAAGGTGTGCTGTTTTGTCTGCCTGCCTATGTATGGACCTCTACTAGTTTACTGATTCTGTCCCTCCACTCCCTGACCTGACCCCTGCCTGTTTACTGTATTGACCCTTTTCTGTCTGTCCTGACTTTGGAGTTGTTTCACGGATTCACACAAACTCTGTCTGCCCTGACCTGGGCCTGTTACTGACTATCAGTATTGCCTGTTCCCTCAGTGTTTCGTAACGGCATTTCTAACCCCAGTGGGTCAGCTGTCAACCACACCAGGACTACTCCAAGAGGTAGTTGTTAGGTGATTTCCCTGCAGTGAAGTACAGATCCCTGTACAGGGGTTAAAGGGTTTAATCCAGGGAAATTTGAAACGGATGCCTGCCCCTAGGGCCCCTATGTAACGCGACCCAGGTGTAGGAATGCCGAGTGGTATAGTGCGGCCTAAAATGTCTCTTTATGTGTGTCACGGTGCTCCTACCTGGATATGGCTGGACCCCAGGCTTTGGCTCCGAAGCAATAAATAGGGGGAATAATTGAGGGATAAAAGAATAACTTGAGTCCAGACCTTGAGATGAAGTTCAATGGCAGCTTTACTTAAGCAAACGTTTTTCCAAAATTGTTTACAGGCTTTGTCTTGGTTCCAGCAGGCTTTAGCATGAAACTGGCAGGCAAACGCCACTCTGCTATATCTGTTTCTCTCTGACTCTGCTGTACTGACAGGCTGGCTGTATAACTCAGCTTCTTCTTTACGGTGCACTTCACTTTGTAGTCTGACTCTAGGTTATGCCAGGGAACTTTCCTCCTGGCTCCTGAGGCTTTAAGCTTTCGCCACCATGGACAGCAGAGCTTAGGGTGCTCTGGCTGGCGTGGGCACGTCCAGCAGAGACGTGCCCCTGCACACCTTTCCCCTAGCTGGGGGCAAGCTAGACTGACTAGAACTTCTGCCCCACCCTTCCTGCAGGAAGTAGGACTAGCCCACCTCTCTCCTGAGGGGGGTTAGAATGGAATGGTAAGTTCCATTCTATCTACATACAGCTCTGCTGTGTTTGCTGCCACCTGCTGGTGAACCAGGTACATTACATGAACATAACAGTTGCATAACAAAATAGGAATGCACAGTGTGGCAAGGTGCAGACTTGTTGCCAGAATAGTCCTAAATTGGTGGGATTCAATGCCCTTTGGCGACTTGGAGAATAACAAATTCATGAGGCAGTCAAACAGTTAATTGGTGGTGGTGGTGGAGATACAACATGAGAAGAGGTTGAAAGATATAGAATAGCACCTCAGATTGATTTCTGAGCTAGTGTCTACCAGTGGACATGCAGATATTGCATTTAAGCCCTATAAACCCACAAGTCAAGTGATGGCATCTCCTAGCGAGACACCTTCACTAGCAATATGGAAGATGCTCAGAACTGTAACTGGAAGGTCCTAGGTCCCAATGCAAAATTCCTAACAGAGCACCTACTTATCTTTGCTACATCTGCTCCCCTTATATATTTTCCTGATGTGATTTATTCATTGTAACTTGGAGGGCTCCTGGGCTTGAATATTACCAGGGCTCCACGTGCCTGGAGTTTGTATGTTCTCCAGGAGTTTGTATGTTCTTGAGGATCTCCTGGGTCCTACAAACTGAGATTATGGTTGTGACTATTGTTGGCACCCTATATTTGGGAATAAAAGATGCTCCAAGCTGGTAGAAGACTGTAAATCCTGACTTTAGTCCTGCAAGTTGTGGAAGACGCAAACGCCTGAAAGATTAAAAATATCTCAGTAGGTGATTAACCATTTAGGTTTAGTCATTAGGTGGTAATCCATTCATTGAATATTATGTATGCTTACAGAGAGGGTGGGTGTGGTCAATAAGACTGGTACTGAAAAAGACATTAATTGGACTTTATGTAAGTTATTAAAAAATGCCTCATAAGTGAGACATAATTACCAATGTATGACTCAGTTTTCTTTGTGAAGGTCAATTCAGGACATACGTTTACAATGTTCTTGACACTGACTTTAAGTGGGTGACAATTGTAGTGGCCAGGTTTGAAGTGGCTGCCAACGCTATGCTGGGTCCCCTGGACACCGTTGAGGTGTCACCGTGTGTTGCTACTCTCCGGAAGGGATGGTAAGGTGTGGTGCACCCCAATAGGAAAAAAGTCCAGAGAGTCAGGGTCTGCAGTAAACCAGTGTGCTTCTTTACTGGAGGAACTCAAGTGCAAAACAATACAGGAGAGGCACTGAACTGGCTTCTCCAGTCTCCCTGGTAATAGAAGGTTCTGAGCTGAGGACAGACCTGAGCTATCTGTCCCGCTCTTTCTTAGAAGACTGGTAACCTGGCCAAAGGACTGTTGGCCCAGGGTCTGTGGCACAGTTGTCTGGTTGGCTCCCTGGTCAAAGAGCTGGTGACCCAAGGTATGTGGTAGAGTATCCCTGCCTCAGCATTCTTTTCTGGCAAAGTCTCCTACTAAATACTGATTCCTATCTGCAGACTTCTAGGGCAGGGGTGCACAACATTTTATGGTTGGGGGCCACATTGTCAAACTGAAGAAATCCCAAGGGTTAAAAATAAACATTAAAGGGGTATTATCAACCGAAATACTGTATTTATGGCATATTGTACATACAGTATCGCTTATCTATATAAATATGAATTTCTCTCTGTCTCTGTAGGTCACTTTTAAGGGGCGGGCCACCATGTGGGTCAGTGTAAAGGGGCGGAGTTCCATGGAGGTCACTGTTAAGGGGACGGGCTGCTGTGAAGGTCACAGTTAAGGGGGCAGTGTACTTTGGAGGTCACTGTTAAGAGGACGAGGATATGTGGATATCATTGTTAAGGGGGCGAGCCTCTGTGGAGATCACTGTTAAGGGGACAGGCTGCTGTGAAGGTCAAAATTAAGGGGGTGGGCTGCTGTAGAGGTCAATGTTAAGGGGAAGGGTGCTGTGGAGGGTCAGTGTTAAGGGAATGGGCCGCTGCGGAGAACACTGTTATGGGGGAGGGTGGCTGTGAAGGTCACAGTTAAAGTGCACTGTGGAGGTCACTGTTAAAGGGGCGAGCTGTTGTGGGAGTCAAAGTAAAGGGGGTTGGCTGCTGTGAAGGTCACTATTAAGGGGGAGGGTGCTGTAGATGTCACTGTTATGGGGAACACTGTGGATATCTTTTAACCTCACACACAAACTTTAAATAAAATAGTGGAAATATACAAAGTGGGGTCATCCTGCTAGTCTCTTATTTCTTATATATATATATATATATATATATATATATATATAAAAATGAATTTCTGTCTGCCTGTTCTTGATGTACGACCAAACGACTAGACCGATCTGCACCAAATTTGACACATAGGTACATTAGGTGTTCGGGAAGGTTTTCGTAAAGGTCTCAGCTCTCTAGGATGTGCTGTTCCTGATATATTCCCAAAAAATGTATTAGCCAATAGGAGCTTGCAGCTTCACTCACATTCTAAGTGCCATTCACACAGTCTTATTCAATAGAAACTCACAGGTCCTTCAGTCTTGACACACACACAGCTTTACACCAGGTTTCCATAACAACTCAGCCATTTTTCTTCACAGTTATAGGTTACTGTTAAGGGAGCATGGTGCTGTGGAGGTCACTGTTAAGGCGGTGGGTTTTGCTGAGGTCACATTTTAAGGGGACAGAGCACTGTGGGGGGGGGGGGGGGGGCACTGTTAAGGGGTGGGCTGCTGTGTATGTCACTGTTAAGGGAGCAGGCTGCTGTGGAGGTCACTATTAGGGGGGTGGAGTACTGTGGAGGTCACTGTTATGGGGCAGGGCTTTGTACAGGGTCATTGATAAGGGGGCGGGGTTCTGTGGAGGTCATATTTTAAAGGGGCGCTGTGGAGATCACTGTTAAGGGGCAGGGTGCTTTGGAGATCACTGTTAAGGGGGTGGGTAACAATGAAGGTCACTAAAGGGGGCAGAGTGCTGTAGGAAGTTGCTGTTAAGGGGATGGGCCGCTGTGGTTGTCACTGTTAAGGGGGCGGGTCACTGTGGAGGTCAATGTCAAGGTGGCAGATCACTGTGTAGGCAATTGTCAAGGGCACGGTGCTCTGTTGAGGTCACTGTTAAGGGAATGGGTTTCTGTGAAGATCACTGTTAAGGGGGCATGGCGCTATAGGCCAGTTCACTGTTAAGGTGCCAGGACACTGTAGAAGCCACTGTTAAGGGGGAGGACCGTTGGGGAGGTGACTGTGAAAGGGCGGGGAGGTCACTGTTATGGGGTGCCATGCTGTGGAGGTTACTGTTACGGGGTGGGGCACTGTGACCACACAAACAAACATTAAATTAAATAGTCAAAATATACCTGTGCGAAGGCGGGTCATCCTGTTAGTATACTATAAATCTGGTTACTCCTCCAGGATTCCCATCTAATGGTAGAATACATGAAAAATGCATGTCAGCAGCCACAAGACATAGTCATACATGTCTGTCCCCAGATGGTTGGGGGCTGCACAGAATGATATTGAGGGCCACATGTGGCCCTGGGCTGCAGGTTGTGCACCTCTGCTCTTAGGGCTCTGACTGCTCCACTATACAGTTTCTAACTGATCCAGAACCTTCTAGTAGGAGGGGTGAAGCTGGAGAAGCACAGCCTAGCAGAAACAATGTTGCAGTTCAAGGCTGCCATAGACTTGTATTGAGCCTCCATACAAGTCATTGGGAATAACCAAGCAGTTTTCAGTTGTAAACAACAGAGCTAAACCAGACCATCAAAAGTTGAATGTGTCTGTTTATTCCCCCAAAACTCAGCTCGGCATAGTCCCTTATGACAGCAATGGAAAATTACAATTTTCTCAGTGCACAGGTTGGAAATTCCCAAAGTCTCTTAGTATGAACTGGGTGTACTTCGACCCTTTCCACAATTCAATGCAAATATAGTGGAAATGAGCAGGATATATCATATAAAATGCAATTCATCAGTATAAGTGCAAACAGCAGCGTATATCATAGTGCAAGTTAACGCTTCAAAGTGCACTAAATTAGTGAATTGATGGTTTTTCATAGCAGCAATAGGGGCAAATGTCCACAAACGTCCAGACTTAAAAGTACTTTTGCTTCAAGGCACTACACAAACCCTTATAAAACCAGAACTAGCCATATACAGTAGAATAATATTTTCAAACCTGGTGATCTTGACGGGTCTGTATGACCACCAACATCATCAGAAGGATTGGATTTCAACAAGTCACTGCCAGAGGTCTCCCCAAAGATTGTTAGATCACCTGGAGGGTAAATGTAGTATTACATGGTGCCTATTCAAATTAATGGTTAACCATGTAATATAAGAGCCACACATGGTTGACTTAAGAAGCCGCAGCAACCGGGCTCAGGAGCTTGGACATAGTAGCTTTCTCAGGAAGAGGAAAGATGTTTTATGACCTTGGCGGAGCAAGGTTATGTTTAGACGTGCTGAATTGGCCCCATACCTGGTTCACCATGCTCCTGTCGAGATCCCAAAGTGTCACCTGCTCTACTAATTCAGGCCTGGTGGCAGAACATTGAGGCACCAACACCTCCAGCTCTTGGTGGCTTAGTCTAGAAGGCTGCCATTGTTTTGTCCAGAGACCATTAGGAGACCCAAATTCTTCTTTAACAGGCATTATGAAGCAGAAAAGCAAAAAACTGAGGAACTAAAAACAAAAAACGCTGTATATGGGCCACTAATACACATACATGAAGATATAAGGGCCACTTGACAATGAAAGAGTGTAAGGTATTTGGTGGTTTGCTCTTTGCACATAATTCCGCAATAAGCAATTTGTCAACTTCTTAGAGTTTAGGAATTTTATCACTGAAGTGTTCATCCAGCATCTGATATGACAGATATGTAGATGAGGAAGTTATCAGCGATCCGTGACCTTACAGCAGCACCAGTATTTGCATTTGTAGAATCTCTTTTCCAGGTATGATGTACATGAGGTGTCAGTAATAAACATGAGGGCTGACGAGGAGACACAACAAGGACTAAGATCTCACCTTTAGATAATAGTCTTTTGAAACCTCATACAGTTCAGATGTAGCAGTGCTGCATTTGTTATTTTGTGCAAATCATTGTAAAGTTACAGCCACAAGATCAGATTCCTGCATGCAGTTTGGCCGTACCCTAATATACATAGTAACATAGTACATAAGGCCGAAAAAAGACATTTGTCCATCCAGTTCGGCCTGTCATCCTACAAGTTGATCCAGAGGAAGGCAAAAAACCCTGTGAGGTAGAAGCCAATTTTCTCCACTTTAGGGGAATAAAATTCCTTCCCGACTCCAATCAGGCATCAGAATAACTCCCTGGATCAACGACCCCCCTCTAGTAGCTATAGCCTGTAATATTATTACACTCCAGAAATACATCCAGGCCCCTCTTGAATTCCTTTATTGTACTCACCATCACCACCTCCTCAGGCAGAGAGTTCCATAGTCTCACTGCTCTTACCGTAAAGAATCCTCTTCTATGTTTGTGTACAAACCTTCTTTCCTCCAGACGCAGAGGATGTCCCCTCGTCACAGTCCTGGGGATAAATAGATGATGGGAGAGATCTCTGTACTGACCCCTGATATATTTATACATAGTAATTAGATCTCCCCTCAGTCGTCTTTTTTCTAAAGTGAATAACCCTAATGCTGATAATCTTTCAGGGTACTGTAGTTGCCCCATTCCAGTTATTACTTTAGTAATATGTAGTCTGCATAGGACTGAAAGTGACTTACTACATCACCGGTACCCTGCATTACCTACAACCTGTGGCACGCAGACCGCATTCTGCGGGCACGCCAGCTGTAACCAGACGACGGCAAGACTTTTCAGTCTTATTGCCATTTGTTGGATGCCCCGCCGCCACGCTGTACCATTGAAAGTAAAGATCTTCAGACACTTCATGCACGACACGTCTGCTAGGCCCGTCCCTCACGCTTCCAGCCCGGACTCCACAGAGGAACGACAGCAGAGAGACTGTGCTACACTACTGGCTGTCCTCTACTGTACCTCGCCGCTGCGCGTCTTCTCCTCCTCAGGACTGCCGTAAAGAAAGGCATTTCAATCTACTGAGAGTTTGTGTCCAGATTGGGACAGGGGCAGGTAGGGGAGATGGGGAGATGAGCATGTCATGCTCTTCCCCACTGTCAATAAGTGTATGGTTGGTGTGTGTGTAGGGGGGTGTCCTCCATATACTGGTCCCCCATATATTGGTCTCTTAGGAGGATTCCAAGGAGCAGTGACAATCTTTGCTATCCATATATTAGCCGGAAGGCAATTTTTCTGAAAAGTTGTAAACTTTGCAGTGTTGTTGAGAATTTGGGGACATAGCTAGTAAATACCTGGTTTATGTCACATTTTTGTGTTCTATTACTTTCCCGTATGGCTCGGCACACTGAGCGCTTTAACTTTGATTTAAAAAAAAATAATCGGCACTCCGTACAGAAAAAGTTGCCGACCCCCGGTCTACTACTTCAAGACTAGCTACGGTATCATGATGATGGATGATGTTGGTCCATACCTGATGTTGGCCTGGAGCAGATCACCATCAGTATTCTATGCTCATGGGGACAGATTAATGTCTTGGTTCATGGAAACTACTTAATGATGAAGGTGTATAGACCCTAAGACATGGTCCACTGGAGACCACCTGGACCTATAACACCCAGGATCAGACTAATAATTTCGAGATATGCCTTTGGTTGCTATTAAGCATTGTGGCTTACTGCAACGTCCACCAGCTAACGTTGGCATACTTCTATCCTGGCCACATGTGACACATTTCCCCTATGTCCCATAAGGAATATGAACTATCCAAATGAATACAGATTTGTTGATGTTCACTTGAGATTGCTGTTCACATGAAAAAGAAAAAACATCACATAATTATTTTTCTTTAATCTGCATCCAAGAAAAGATTTCACAAACATGCTGGAGAGCGGCCATTTTACTTGCTCATTTTCAGGTCGGCTTTGACTGAAATCCCAGTCTATGCAGGCAATGACACATACGCTGGAATGGATTTTGCTGAATTAAATGATGGATCTGCTAGTTACAGTGATGGCTATTAGAAAAATCTTTAGGCATCTTACAGGACCATGCAATATCCATACCAATATCTGCGTTTTCTTCAATTTATTCATCTTTCTACATTCAGTTATTGTTCCAAGACAAAAATAAAATGGAGAAGAAACTGATGTCCAAACTGAGTGCAGGTTTAGGTGCCCAGTATATTGGGCATAAAGGTTTTGCCCAGTTGTTATATACTCACTGGAAATATCCCATGTAAAACAGCAAGTTTAATGGCTTTTAAGTCTCATGTCATGCATCCCTCCATGGTTAGAAAAAAACTATTGACCCACAATATCAATTTGATTTTCAATATAAATAATGTATATAACTACTAGAATACTATCCCTAGTACTATACCTAATACAATCCCTAGTAATACTGCCCCCATGTAATACCATGTAATACTGCTCCTATGTACAAGTATATAACTACTATAATACTGCTCTTATGTACAAGAATATAACTACTATAATACTGCCTCTATATACAAGAATATAACTGCTATAATACTGCTCCTATGTACAATAATATAACTACTATAATACTGCTCCTATGTACAAGAATATAACTACTATAATACTGCCTCCTATGTACAAGAATATAACTACTATAATACTGCCCCTATGTACAAGAATATTACTACTATAATACAGCTACTATGTACAAGACTGTAACTACTATAATACTGCTCCTATGTACAAGAATATAACTACTATAATACTGCTCCTATGTATAAGAATATAACTACTATAATACTGCCTCCTATGTACAAGAATATAACTACTATACTACTGCCTCCTATGTACAAGAATATAACTACTATAATACCGCTCCTGTGTACAAGAATATAACTACTATAATACTGCTCCTATGTGCAAGAATATAACTACTATAATACTGCTCCTATGTACAAGAATATAACTACTATAATACCGCTCCTGTGTACAAGAATATAACTACTATAATACTGCTCCTATGTATAAGAATATAACTACTATAATACTGCTCCTATGTACAAGAATATAACTACTATAATACTGCTCCTATGTGCAAGAATATAACTACTATAATACCGCTCCTGTGTACAAGAATATAACTACTATAATACTACTCCTATGTACAACAATATAACTACTATAATATTGCCTCCTATGTACAAGAATATAACTACTATAATACTGCTCCTATGTACAAGAATATAACTACTATAATACTGCTCCTATGTGCAAGAATATAACTACTATAATACCGCTCCTGTGTACAAGAATATAACTACTATAATACTACTCCTATGTACAAGAATATAACTACTATAATATTGCCTCCTATGTACAAGAATATAACTACTATAATACTTCTCCTATGTACAAGAATATAACTACTATAATACTGCTCCTATGTATAAGAATATAACTACTATAATACTGCTCCTATGTACAAGAATATAACTACTATAATACTGCTCCTATGTGCAAGAATATAACTACTATAATACCGCTCCTGTGTACAAGAATATAACTACTATAATACTACTCCTATGTACAACAATATAACTACTATAATATTGCCTCCTATGTACAAGAATATAACTACTATAATACTTCTCCTATGTACAAGAATATAGCTACTATAATACTGCCTCCTATGTACAAGAATATAACTACTATAATACTGCCTCCTATGTACAAGAATATAACTACTATAATACTGCCTCCTATGTATAAGAATATAACTACTATAATACTGCTCCTATGTACAAGAATATAGCTACTATAATACTGCCTCCTATGTACAAGAATATAACTACTATAATACTGCCTCCTATGTACAAGAATATAACTACTATAATACTGCCTCCTATGTACAAGAATATAACTACTATAATACTGCTCCTATGTACAAGAATATAACTACTATAATACTGCCTCCTATGTACAAGAATATAACTACTATAATACTGCCTCCTATGTACAAGAATATAACTACTATAATACTGCTCCTATGTACAAGAATATAACTACTATAATACTACCTCCTATGTACAAGAATATAACTACTATAATACTGCTCCTATGTACAAGAATATAACTACTATAATACTACCTCCTATGTACAAGAATATAACTACTATAATACTCCTCCTATGTACAAGAATATAACTACTATAATACTGCTCCTATGTACAAGAATATAACTACTATAATACTCCTCCTATGTACAAGAATATAACTACTATAATACTGCTCCTATGTACAAGAATATAACTACTATAATACTGCTCCTATGTACAAGAATATAACTACTATAATACTGCCTCCTATGTACAAGAATATAACTACTATAATACTGCTCCTATGTACAGGAATATAATTACTATAATACTGCCTCCTATGTACAAGAATATAACTACTATAATACTGCTCCTATGTACAAGAATATAATTACTATAATACTGCCCCTATGTACAAGAATATAACTACTATAATACTGCTCCTAAGTAAAATAATATAACTACTATAATACCGCCCCTATATACAAGAATATAATGACTATATTACCCCTGTGAGTGAGTTGTGTATGTTGTGGGGTCCTCGCTTAGTTGTACCTGTGTTTTACTTGGAATGGCATGCTGTATTTGATTCCTATGAGATGTATAGAAGCTCTTGACTGCCATTAATCTTTTTTTATATTCTCTTCTGTCACATCTTTGCAAATCTGTTGCAGTGCTCTGTTCCTCAATGGCAAATGGAGCAATAATAAATGACAAAACCAGAGATAAAAAGCTGTATTCTCGGCTTGGTCAATATTCCTGTTACAACACATTACGTTGGAACTGACATTAAGAGATATTTTATTATGTTTCCTATTACATCTTTATCCCTTTGCACTTAACCGCATATGGTATGTGTTCATTTGTGTAACTACCTAGATCAGTAATAAGCGGAGTGACGTAATATTCATTTTTTTCAATACTTGAATGCATTTTACATAACTTCTTATGGCTAGGACTAGTTGAACGGACACCGGAGCTTCCGTAACAACATGTCAAAATCCATGAAGCAAGCAAGGAGGGTGAAAGAGCTGATATCTAAGGGCCCATTTACAGATAAGAGCCATTGTTAGGACTAGAGAAAAGCTCTTGCTATAGTTGAATTAATGTTCTGCGGTCTTATCAGCATCATTACATTTGGTGGCCAATTTTAAAGAGAATCAGCCTGCCATGCCTTGCATACAGATTACGTTTTTTAACCTTTACCTAGCTTCTATTCCTGTGTGTTTTGACTCTGATCTCAACTCTTGATTGACCCTGACCTTATCTTGTTTTCTGGCTTTCTTACATTTGGTGGCCTATTTAAAAGAGAGTCAGCCTGCCATGCCTTGCATACGGATTATGTTTTTTTTAACCTTTACCTTGCCTCTATTCCTGTATGTTTTGACTCTGATCTCGACTCTTGATTGAACCTGAGCTCATCTTGTTTTCTGGATTTCACTCCTACCTCACTCTTGGGATTCTCTGGTACCAGTTATTCTGTTCCTGGCTCTGATTCTTGACTGCTGAATCTGGTCTTGTCCTCTGGCCTGTCATATCCTCACCTTTTCCAAGGTGAAGACCCTTACCTCTTTCTTTGACTACACTACTGTTTCTTTAGCACTACTGCCATCATTTGGTGAGTATTCTGGGGACTTGAGAGTGTAAGCAGAAAAGTAAATACCTCAATGTGGGGGTTAAGGGTGAAGAACAGGGAACTTCTAGAGACCCAGCCCTCTAGTCTAGCCAGTGTCAAATTGATTATGGCCAAGAGAGGCCACAGCTCTGGAGAAAGATCTAACACATAGTGATTAATGGGAGGTATGGAGCAGAGATAATTTTTTGTGACTTCTTTCTCAAACGTATCGTAGCTACAATATATGTATTCAATTATTGCATCACATAGCACCATGATTAATCAAATGCATGGCATTCCCTTGCATAAATGAATAGAATGCACTTTATTCCATACATACAGAGTGAAACTCACATGCAAGAATGGGTCCTAATCAAGACCCCAACCTATTTTGTTCTAGGCCCAAGAACCATAACTTTCTTTAACATGGACTCTTCAACACTATTTAGTGCACAGTTCAGTGCAAGTTAAGTCAGAGGTTTTGGCATACTAAAGGAGAGAGAACCCTGCTCATAAGAGCTTACACTCTACAGGAGAGAGGACCCTGCTCATAGGAGCTTACAGTCTACAGGAGGGAGGTCTCTGTCCAGTGGCGTACCACCAATATAGGCAGGGTACGCCACAGCTATGGGGCCCGTGGCACAGGGGGGCCCAGAGCGCACGGAAGGCCCCGCCCCCTGCAACTGCGCTCACTGCAGGCTCAGCTTGGGGCAGAGGCGGTCCGGCTCCCAGCACCGCCAATAACACCAGGCCCGCCCCCCCCCCCCTTTCTGAGTTCTCACGGGCTCTTCTCGGTGCCTAGTACCTAGCCTGTCTGCGCGCTCCCTCGGCTCGTGCGCCTGCACAGCTTCACACAATGGGCCAATCAGCATTAGGAGTGTGCAAAATCCTGCTGCTGATTGGCCCAGTGTTTTGCTGGCAGGCAGCAGGCGCGCACCCAGCGTGGAAGAAGTTGAGTGACTTGTGCTGCCCGACTCGCCAGTGTCGCCAGTCAAACGGTCATCCCGCAGCCAGTCCGGACCTGTGCCACTGCCAGCCCGCCCACACAGTAAGACTGCCCCAGCCCCCAGTCACTATCTTTCCAACCCCAACCCGGATCATTAAGTTTCACTGGCGTAATTAGAAATGACTTGACCCCACAAGAAATTTTTGAATGGGCCCCACAGCAAATTTTTGAATGGCCCCCCCAGTTGTCCGGCCCCTCTGACCGGCAGAGACCCTTGACTTCTTCCCTAATACAGTCCAATTATCGTTCAATAGACAGTGTTAAAATATCATATTACAGTATACATATATTTCTCTGACTTGTCTATTGGACAATAATTGTACTGTATTAGGGAAGAAATCAAGGGTCTCTATCGGTCAGAGGTGTCGGACAATTGGGGGGCCCATTTAAAAATTTCCTGTGGGGCCCGTTCAAAAATTTCCTGTGGGGCCCAGTCATTTCTAATTATGCCAGTGTCCCTAATGTTTTTGGTAGGTCATGTATACATTTCTTTATTGGCAAATGGGGGTGTGGCAGGGGAGGAGCCAGGGCAGGAGGTGGGATACGCCAGGGTAGTGGGCGGGGTTAGGGGGGCCTAATTCAGATTCTTGCCATGGGGCCTAATGATTTCTATGTACGCCCCTGTCTCTGTCCATCAGAACTTACACTCTACAGGAGAGAGAACCCTGCTCAAATGAGCTTACACTCTACAGGAGGGAGGTCTCTTTGTATAAGAGCTTACACTCTACAGGAGAATGGTCCCTGTCTATAAGAGCTTACAATGTACAGGAGAGAGGTCTCTGTCCTTAAGAGCTTACGCTCTACAGGAAAGAGGAACTTGTCCATAAGAGCTTACACTTTACAGGAGAGGGGACCCTGGCCATAAGAGCTTACACTGTTCATGAGAGAGGACCCTGTCCACAAGATCATGCACTGTACAGAAGAGAGGTCTCTGTTCATAACAGTTTACACTCTACAGGAGTGAGGTCCCTGTCCATAAGAGCTTACACTCTACAGGAGAGAGGTCTCATTCCATAAAAGCTTACACTTTATACGAAAGAGGTCCCTGTCTATAAGAACTTACACTCTACAGGAGAGAGGTCCCTGTCCATAGGAGCTTACGCTCTGCAGGAGAGAAGTTTCTGTCTATAAGAGCTTACACTCTATAGGAGAGAGGACTCTGCCCGTAAGAGCTTACACTCTACAGGAAAAAGGACCCTGTCCATAAGCGCTTTTGTTCCAGAAGTGAGGAGTGACATAATAGGGACAAGGCACCAATTTCAAACACCACACCGTACATTGTATAGCGGCTGTACTTAATATCGCAGCCTAGCCCCATTCACTTCAATGGGGCTGAGCGCGATACCAAGCACAGCCACCATTCAATGTACACCATTGTGCTTGGTAAGCACGGAGAAGGCCGTGGCGCTCACAGGAGAGCCGATGCCCTCTCAAACAGCTGATTGGTGGGTGTTGGACTCCCACCGATCAGATACTGATGACCCGTCCTAAGGATAGTGCTCGTTTAAAAATAGAAATGTAATGATGGGAGGTATGAGTATGTCTAATGTAAAGGAGTCCCACAGAAGGTGTGCAGCATGGAAGAAGTCCTGCAGGTGGGAGAGAAAGGATGAAAGACTGAATGAAAGTTGTAGGTCATCGAAGAGCACAAGTAGGTTGGCATACGGAGCGGAGAATGGAGATGTATGGTGGTGTCGCACTATGGAGGATAAGTTAGGAGAAGTGATCAATAAATGACTATTCTGTGACCTCTTCATCCATGTTTATATGATGGAGAACAAGGAGGACCAGTGGTAAGTAGATCCACCCAAGAACACGTAGCCACATTATCCTGACCAAAATATTTTTACAACCATATGACCCAATAGCGAATCCGTGACGCCAGTGAGCAAACATTTTACTAATCAGCCCTTACATTTGGTTGACTTTCTCTGATGAAGTCAACGTGATGGAGCTGGACGTTAATCGGGTGTGTCCATCCTGTTTTTCTCCCAGAGCCCGTCCAGCGACACAATAACCTCTTCTTTGAGATACCCTAACAATGCGCTCATCATTGCAGTTCTTTCTTGTGAAGACTGATTACTTTCTATTCAAGAAATAACAATGCGTGGAGCAACTTTACATATACGAGAGGTGAGGTCACCACTTGCTCAACCAGAATCTATAGATAACGTGCGGATTACTGCCCTACACGGCCCTAATTGCTATCATTACATCCATACGCCCATTCTCCTACACTGCGCACAGATTACACTTGACATGACTCATCGGTTCCAAATATAAGATATCAGCAGCATAGAGACCAAGAAATCACAGTAACGTATGGACACAGTATGTCTAATGTTGGGTATGTACATAGTGACTTCTCCTCACTTCACTACAACCCAACATTTTTGAACCAATGTACCGTAAGTACTATGTGTAATTGGTCCGTATGGTTCAGTAGTTCTTTTGTATCGTAACCAGGCCCTGGTGCTAGAGTGGGCCCAAAGGCCAGTATTATAAATAGCTCATGGTAGGTGTGGGCCCCGGTACAGCTTTTACAGAAGTTATACCTCTGATTATCTGATCTACATAAGATGTTTCTGATATGATCCTCCTTATCAGTATGATTGTAGAGTGGAAATGATCAGCAGGGATCTACTGTTCAGTGAAATTCTTGAGCCTTTCGAGTTCTTCTCAGAGGTTTCTTTATGTAATTATACCTCCTACATTCATATAAAAATGCTTAACGACTGGATCTATAGAGAGGAGGGCATCCAGTCTTGATTGGCCCCATCCACTTTGCTAATGGTGGCCTACTGTTCTACCCACTGCAGTAGAACTGTGTTTTAACTAAACAAGTTGTTATGGAAGTAGATGTGAATCGGCTGTGCCACTGAACAGATTGACTTGGGGCTACTCCTAAGGGTGTTGTCTTGGCTGCCCCCTGGTCTTCACCTTTTTGCCCCTATACAAGGATCTGGACTTTACTGCAGGGGAACCAGCTGGTCACTATCTCCAGGAGTAGTCTCTGTTCAGTGACTGCTGACCAACGGGGTCTAGAGACACCTGTGCAGAGCACCAAGGGATCAGGCAGAACAGTAGTCCAGATGGACAGAGTATGTGCAATCCAGTAAACAGTCCAAAGGTCATGGCGAGCAGCAATGGGTCAATACAAGGAACAGGCAGAGGTCAGGTTAGTAAAGGGTCATATCTAAAAAAACAGGCATAAATAAAAAACCAGGTGTGAACAGTCATAGCCTGGGGAAGATTAGGGCATGCAATGACCCTTTAAGAGTGCCCTAAGGCAGCGCGGTGGGAGATGGGGAGAGAACAGGCCATCTAGGCCTGAAAGAATGAGCAAACTCGCTCTGGTGGCCACGACCACCAAGGTAAACAGGTTCAAACCACCAGAGCAGAACTGAGAACAGGGACCCTGGACTAGGCAGCGCAGTGAGTAACCTGGTGCCCGTATTGGGCGACTCCAGCATAACACAAGGGTCATATAAAATTGAATAATTTGATGTAGTTTGATGGCACTATTAATGGGGGCAGTGTGGTGGCAGTATTATTATTGTAGGCACTCCATTGTAACTGTCACTAGAGGGCCAAGATGATGATGATGATAACAGCACTATTATTTTGGGTTGATTTATGGGGCTATTAGGGGGCAGTGCAATGACACTATTGAAACTGTTTAAGAGGTGCACCCATGGCATTTTTAACGGGGCACAGATTATGGCACAATTACCAGCCGGAAATGTGATGGTATTATTAATGAAATGTGGTCTTTACGTATGAGGACATGGGAAGCTAGGGATTGATGTTTATAAAATGTCTGTTGACAGCTGGCATCAGAAAAGGGGTTAACCTCTAAGTGAATGGTGGTGGTGTTCCTGTTAACCCATTTGATTTATTCGGGGGTATCACACCAATTACCTTGCACTAGGTTTTCTGTCTCTGCTAGCCTCGAGGGAACAGACACTTGTTGCACCACTTGCCTGCTGCAAAATTAATATTGGTAACATCCCTCACAGGAGCTGAAATAACAGCAATTTCCAATGAACAGATTTCATAGGTCTATACTGTCTTACACACTGTCAGTACTCATCTCCTGCTGCTGTTATCTACATGTCTAAAGCATACTCTATCTCCATGCATGTTTCAAACCTGCTTGTATCACATGCAATTATGTCCTAACTAATAACATTTTCATAAATGGACTGGTCGCTACCTGCCAAAAGACCAGTATATGGCTCTCATGCTGCTCTCATCATTCACATATGATTGTTACAACATGGTCCATCCTTGCCCTCGTCTTTTCTCTCATAGAACCACAAGTGGACACAGCCAAGGG
Organism: Bufo bufo; assembly: GCF_905171765.1. Lineage (NCBI taxonomy): Eukaryota > Metazoa > Chordata > Amphibia > Anura > Bufonidae > Bufo > Bufo bufo. Next base: position 41,592,657 of record NC_053393.1, on the reverse strand, counting down.
AGTGCCTTCCACAAGACCAGCTCACTCTTCCCCTGCTGCCGCCTGTCAGCATTCCAATTTTCTGGCTGGCTCCAGGATTTTCTATCCCTGCCTAATTTATAACTCTGCCATTGTCACCTACAGCACTTGCCCTCATAAATGTAATGACATGAGTGAACAACAGGTCACTCACTCCCACAACATCAACATCCTCTGCTGCTGCTGCTGCTGTCATCATTTCCGTGATCTGATCAGCTACACAGCGATCAATCTCTTCCCTCTTCCCAACTGTATCATTTACAGTCCTGTTCTTTTTAATATGATTACATGAGTGGATACGACCAGGTCACTGCTTCCCACAAAAATGAATGCATTCATCTCTTGCTGCTGTCATTATTCCCATGATCTGATAGGCTATATGATGCTCTATCTCTTCTCTGTTCCCAGCTCTGTCATTTACAGTCCTGTGACTTTCCTCTATAATATTATCACATGAGTGGATATGACCAAGTCACTGATTTCCACAAAATAAACATAGTACTCTTCTGCTGCTGTCGTCATTTCTATGATCTGATCGGCTACATGATGTTCAATTTCTTTACTCTTCCCAACTCTGTCATATTTTTTCTTAAATATAATAATATGAGTGGAAACAAAAAGGTCACTGCTTTCTACAAAATGAACACACTCCTCTTCTGCTGTTGTCATCATTTCCATTGTCTGATTGGCTACATGATGTTCAATCTCTTCTGTGTTCCCAACTCTGTCATTTACAGTCCTGTCCTCATTAATATAATCACATAAGTGGATACGACCTGGTCACTGCCTCCAACAAAATGAATGCACCCCTCTTCTGCTGCTGTCATCATTTTCCATCATTTGGTTGGCTAAAGCGTGCCCCATCCCCTGCACACACACCAAGCTAAACATCATTACAAAAGCTGTGAGAAGTAAGAGCTAGCTTACTTTAAATGTCCGTCTATCGTGTCTGGTATGTAGGCCATAAAGGTATGTAATAGCATTTCTCGCCAGTGACTTTATCTTTTTATATCTATGTGGTAAACGCAAGGTTGAAATATGAATCATATCAGGATCCAAATGTATTAGTGCTGGATGAATCCAAAGGAATAGCAGAAGTCTGTTGTCACACTTGTAATTGGGGCTATTCTATCATTCTTCTTGTTCATAACCTTTGAAAGCTTCGATCAGTGATGCTGCTAAATCAGGGCAAGAGAATAGGGAGGGCAAAGAAGGCAATTGTCTATGGGCCTCCATCACCCAGGGATCTCCAGCACCTTGTGACCTCGAGAAAGGCTTACAATGGTATTTTGGTTATAAGAATTCACCCCCTATTCACACTATCTGTGTGGTGAGGGTCCTTCCACTGGGACCTCCACCGATCATGAGAATGGGAGCTCTGTACCCTGTGGAGCCCCCCTGAAATAGATGGAACGGCTGGTCGGAAAAGTGCGCCACCTTTCCATTAATTTCTATGGGAGCGCCGGCAGGCCTGCTGTTCTTGTGATCAGCAGTAAAGTATACAAGCTCCCCAGATATGGATTCTGCGATGAACATCGCCCTAAGCCAAGGTCCATAGTGACTACATGGGCTACATTTATGATACCCCTACCAGCCAGGTGTATCAATTCTGGTGGTAAATGTGTTTGGCTCTTACATTTAGAATCTCTGGTACCACTTAATATTGACTTTAAAATATCTTATCGTCACATTCCCATTTTAGTTCAAGGCAAAGGAATTAAAGGTGACACCTGAGAAGAAACCAAAGGGAGCACTTGGATCAACGATGCTATTGAGGGCACCTGAGAAGAAACCAAAAGGAGTACTTGGATCAATGATGCTATTGAGGGCACCTGAGACAGAAAGCAAAGGGAGCACTTGGATCAATGATGCTATTGAGGGCACCTGAGAAGAAACCAAAGGGAGTACTTGGATCAATGATGCTATTGAGGGCACCTGAGACAGAAACCAAAGGGAGTACTTGGATCAATGATGCTATTGAGGGCACCTGAGACAGAAACCAAAGGGAGTACTTGGATCAATGATGCTATTGAGGGCACCTGAGACAGAAACCAAAGGGAGCACTTGGATCAACGATGCTATTGAGGGCACCTGAGACAGAAACCAAAGGGAGTGCTTGGATTATTGATACTGAGCATCTGGGTCAGACACACTAATGGGGACTCATGGAGAAAAGGCTGTATAGGGGGAAACTGGAGCAGAGGCCCTAAATGTGGAGTCAGGAGCAGATACCCCGAATGAGGCACCTGGGACAAAGACATTAAGGAGGCCTCCTGAAGCAGAGACTCTAAAAAAGGCATTAAACAGTTCACCTAAAAATATAAACTATTAAAGGGAAACAAAAGACAGACACTAAAGGGGGCACCTAGTTCACAGAAATTAAAGGGAGCTCCTGGATCAGAGACACTAATGGGGGTTCCTTGAACACAGATGCTAAAGAGGGCACCTGGAGCTGAGGGCCTAAATGCCTGACCTAGAGCAGAGATCCTAAAGGGGTTCCTGGGTCAGAGACATTAATGAGGCTCCTGGGTCAAAGACACTAATGGGGGCTACTGGAAAAAGACTCTAAAGGGGGCACCTGAAAAAGAGACATTAAAAGAGAAAGGAGGGGGACCCTGGGTCCATGAAACTAAAAGGGGCAGCTCATACAGAGGCACTAAAGGGGGCACCTGAAGAAGAGACCCCAAAAACTTGGAGCAGATACTCTCCAAAAGGGTAACCTAGGGGCAGAGATATTAAAGGGAGCTTGTGGGTTAGTGATTGTAGGTCATGGGTCAATGACACTAATGGGGGCTCCTGGAACAGAGACACTAAAGAAGCACTAGAGGAAGAGATATTAAAGGATGAACCTAAAGAAGAGACTCAAAAGGGGGCACTGGGGGCAGAAGCATTAAGCAGAAACACTAAGGATGGTACGTTGTGCGTAGGCGCTAAAGTGGAGCTGAGGTATGAAAGGGGGATCAGAGGCACTGGGGGGGGGGGGGGGGCACCAGGAGAGAAGCCATTAAAGGGAAATCTGGAACAGAGTATTAGGGGTAGGGATACCCAACTACCCACCTAACCGGTCTTTACTGTGTATATAATGCTTTTCTAGCTGGGTTCCTGATGGACGGGTTCTGTGTTAGTTCGTTAAATATTTGCTCGTGAGTCAGTGTCGGCAGACATGGGTAACGTGTGCATCATACAGGAAAAACAATTCATTCTTCTTTTCTTGGTAACGTGAAAATCACTAGTAAAGGAAGATGTGTGCTGAAGTGATTACTAACAGGGGGCATTGTCAGCGTGGCGGTGAGTCAGGCCACTTAATTATCCCCTATCTAAATTTAGAACCCAAAGAAAGTGATGAGCCATTGTCACCTGATTGCGCCATCAGTAGGTAGTTGTGACACACTGTACGTTTCTCAGAGGACTGGGTGCAATTATTAGTAGAAACAGCAGAGCCCTATAATTTAAACCGCTATGCTGCTTCTTACATTTTTGGCATAATATTCACGAGTTCCCCACATTACCTGTATCTAGTTATTTATGTGTGCACGCTGTATGCTTTACACTATGGTGGAAACATGATGTACCATTATCTGCTCATAGTAGTGGTGTCTGCTAAGGTTATACCGCTGGTGGCAGCAGGGATGGCGCCACCTATTGGAGATGGGAAACAGGTATTGGTATACTTGCCCCTATTTGTGCCGAATGATAAGCATTTTTATACGTAAAGCTAGAATTTGCATGTGAGCGGCCTCTAGGGCTCAAGGTCCCTTCTTCTGCAGGCCCTAATGACTAGTTAGCACCTTTATACCCACTAAATTGCCTTAGGAGTGCCAGTTTGCTGAATGACTAAGTAAGCTCACAGATAGGAGGAAGTGGTATGAGGTCAGACCTTACCCAGGATTTTTTGGCCAGTTAGCGGTGTACATGGGCTTCCCCTCAAGGAGGGCAGAAAGAATCAGGAGGACACTCATGTAACTTGGATCAATGTTTTTACTGAACTCAAGTTGGGCAACATATTTGGTGGTTACACTATTCCCCATGTAATAATAATTCTGGAGCATCTATTCTCATGACTCTATGATGTGCCGTTCCTCTATTATTCCTGGTAGAAATTGGTGTTAAAGGGGGTGTCCGGGTTCAGAGCTGAACCCGGACATCCCTCCATTTTCACCCCGGCAGCCCCCTTGACATGAGCATCGGAGCAGTTCATGCTCCGATGCTCTCCTTTGCCCTGCGCTAAATCGCGCAGGGCAAAGGCATTTTTTGGAGATCCGGTGACGTACCGGCGCTCTCCATGGGGCTGCCAGGAACCCCGGTGACGTCACCGGCACTGATGGGTGGGGTTTAGCGCTGCCCTAGCCAGTAAAACGGTTAGGGCAGCGCTAAAGCCCGCCCATCAGAGCCGGTGACGTCACCGAACACACTGCCACACGTCACCGAAACTTCCACCCGGCAGTGTGTTATTGAAAACAAAAGAGCCTGTACCCTGCGCAATTTAGCGCAGGGCAAGGGAGCGCATCGGAGCATGAGATGCTCCGATGCTAGCCTCAGGGGGGCTGCCTGGGTGAAAATAAGGGTATGTCTGGGTTCAGCTCTGAACCCCGACAACTCCTTTAGCAGCTGGCTGGGTGTCCCTGCACAGTGTGACACTATCCAATCAGTGCTGCCGAAGTCACACTGTACAGGGTCACCCCTCTAACTGGTAACACCCAGTTGTGCCTTTATTCATAAAGGTCTACAAGGAATTCTAGAGTAATGGCACAACATAGAATCATTAGAAAAATATACACTAGAATTGTTTTGGAGAAGGCAAGTAGTTACCAAAACAGACTCAGGTCCTGAGTAGCTCCTCTTAACCTCTGCGAGGGTTAGGAAGTGCTATGGTAGGCTGCCCCTGCTCAATGCTCCCCACTGATGTGTGTGTCGCTCTACATAGGTCCCTAGGGCAGTGTGCCAATTTGCCAGAGTCGCCCACCTACACTTGCTAGCTAACTACCACGCAGTACGGCTGGTCCTCTCTATACTCATCATTCTCCATGTGCTCTGTACTATGACGAGGTCCTTTTGGGCACATAGCAACAATTTACAATGCAGTTTCTCAACACATACAGCATGGTTTACATCCTGTATAACGCTATGTTTAGTTTGCATTAGTAGTTCCAATGAATATCACCAAGGTTCAACCAAATCTATGGGGACTTGTGTCACATTCTTATATCTTAAACAGCACCTGGACCATAGGTGAGACCAAGCCAATGTTTTGATGATATTTTTATATTCTCCATGCTGGTTAGAGGTTCCTCTGTGACCTTCAACAATCCAAAAATATATCAGGGGTTTCATTGTTTTTCCAAGCTTCCTGTCACAAAAGTAGAGTGTAAGCTTTGTGGGTGCAGGGACTAATTAGAATGTATTTTCAGCAAAGAACCAAGAAATAAAAAAATTAAAAAAATACATAGTTTTGCCGAATTTCCCTACAGTATCACCATATATAGGTAGTAAATTGCAAACTGTGGCGCTGATCTAATCTTTTCATGCTGACATTACTTGTGCCAGGCTTTGGGCAGACTTTCAAAGGATGCTTTCGTAGTTTGAAATCAGAGCTTTAAATCCTGGTCGGCGGCCACAGCCAGGCTGATTATTATTTGGCCCATGTAATATAGCAACACGTGTCGAGAGATGGGACGTGAGGTTATAAAATAATCTGTTGGTAAAATGTCCTGCAAGGTAATCACTGGTTTAATGTCTTCATTTCCTGATGGTCAGTGTTTAATATACCATGACTTGGTATCCACTAGTATAGTATCCTGGTCCTTGGTGTCCAGTGGTTTAGTGTCATAGTCCCTGCTGTTCAGGTGTATAGTGTGTCTTATTCCAATGTTAAGTGTTCTAGTCCCTGGTGTCAAGTGATTTAATATCATGGTCCCTGGTGTTTAGGTGAACAGTATAGTGTCTTATTCCAATGTACCTAGTAGTTAGGTGATCAAGTCCCTGGGGTCTAGTGGTTAAGTATCATAGTCCCAGGTGTCCAGATGTATAGTGTATCGTTCTAATGTATTCAGAAGTTCAGTACTGTAGTCCCTGGTGTCCAGTGATTTAGTATAATTGCCTCTGGTGTCCAGATGTACAGTGTATCATTCTAATATACTGTACCTTGTAGTTCAGTGTTGTGTCCAGGGGTTTAGTATCATAGTCCCTGGTGTCCAGATGTATAGCGTATCATTCCAATATACCTAGTAGTTCAGTGTTGTTGTCCTTTTGGTTTAGTATCATAGTCCCTGGTGTCCAGATATATACAGTGTATCATTCTAATGTACCTAGTAGTTCAGTGTTGTAGTCCCTGATGTCCATTGTTTTAGTATCATACTCCCTGGTGTCCAAATGTATAGCGTATCATTCCAATATACCTAGTAGTTCAGTGTTGTAGTCCTTTGGTTTAGTATCATAGTCCCTGGTGTCCAGATATATACAGTGTATCATTCCAATATACCTAGTAGTTTAGTGTTGTAGTCCTTGATGTCCTTTGGTTTAGTATCATAGTCCCTGATGTTCAGGTGTAGAGTGTTTCTTATTCCAATGTTAAATGTTGTATTCTATGATGTCCATTGGTTAAGTATCATAGTCCCAGGTGTCCAGATGTGTAGTGTATCATTCTAATGTTCCTAGTAGTTCATTACTGCAGTCCCTGGTGTCCAGTGATTTAGTATAATTGCCTCTAGCGTCCAGATGTACAGTGTATCATACCTTGTAGTTGTAGAGGCGCCGGCCTCTCCATAACTTCGGCAGATCCTCCGCCACTTCTAAACGTAATACAGATTCCTAGCTTTCTTACGTTTAGACCTTTTTCTACGTAGAAAAAATGGCAAATCACACAGGCCTACCGGCCCATCCCCTTCCCCGCCCGCACTATGTCCACTTTTTTAGACCTGATGTGAGCGGGAATAAGTTGCTGATTGTGGCGGAACTAACTGTTGTTTCTGAAATACGCCTAATATAGGCGTATTTCAGGTTAATAAATGATCCTCTTAGTGTACCAGTTTATGGTGTCCTGAAGTCTGCTCTTCCAAATGTTGGTCTACGAAAGAAAATACACTGAAAAACAAGCAAATGGAAAAAAAATGTAGAAGACCTAAACTGAAATGTTCCAAAAATGTCTCAATCCCTGTCCAGTAATGCAGTCACTCTGTCCTGGTGCGCAGTGGTTTAATTTCCCATTTCCTGGTGTTTCCTAATGTTTACTGCTGAGACCATAGTTTGGCGATCCATTCTATGGTGTCCAGAAATTTAAGCTCCTCTGTTATTGTATTTAGTGGTCGCTGGTTTCCAGAAGTTAATCATGTTAGTTATAATGTAGTACTTTTGTATTCCTAATTCCTAGATGTCTTGGAAGCAAAGAGAAAATAAAGTTCAATATTCCAGCACTGGGGATTTCATTTATGGGTCACGCTACGTTGAGCTCTGCAAACGGCAATATATGATCTTTGTGCCTAGGTATAGGTTATGGCAGAGATATGACCATGGGTGTAACTCAACGTCGGACTTGTCCATGAGGGTACCAGAGGATCTGAGACACTGATACCATAGTGGGCCCCAAAGATCCAATGGAGCAAAACCATTTTGGAGCTGCCTTCGAAACCAATCACTTGCCACTAGTTTCTATTTCAAAACCTATTAGACATATTGTTGATATTGAAGTTGGGCCCCGAGAATAATTTCCTCTGGTGGTACCCTTGCAGGTTGTCCAGCATGCAGACCACGGTGATGTAAACAGTTTCAAATGGTCTGACGTGACATTTGAGTGCTTATCACTCACCTCCCTTAAATGTGCCTGGAGTTGTGTGGCATTCATCATCTGGTTCCGCAGGGCATTGTTTACAATCACCAGTGTGGGATGTGGCCAAAGGACAGCCACTTCTCTGCCTTTCTGTGACTCTTCCAGTCTCTCTGTATCTCTGCTGATGACACCATATGACACTCTAAGCTCAGTGGCCACTTCCGTCTGAGAACATCCTGCTTGAAGCCTTGCAAATGGCAAGGTACTGTTGATCAATTGTTAGGTGTCATCTTGGTCTCATGATGTCAAGCTGTGAACAGCATGATGAGGAGGACTGTTTAAATGCCAATTCTAATTGAACCAGAAAATTAAGTGGGCGATTTATGGACCAAACACCTGTTGTGAATTTTTCCGTTAAGCTCCTTGTTAGAGAACAGCAAGTTGTGCAAAAAGTACTGGAACATTGAACAGTTGGACATGTGCATTCAGAAGTTTAAAGAAGGTCACATTAAGTTCACCTGTAAAGGTTAGAGGGCATTTTAGGTTCATCCTGACATTTCACCTCAAGCCAAGTATCCCTAACTTTTTGTGAGTAGTGTATGTGCAGAGGTATATGTAAGGACAATATTTTTTTAGTTTTGTTATTTCTGCTGTGACATCACTGATTTATTTTTGTACATCACCATGCTTATGTGATATCACTGTGAGCCTTATTGCTGTGACATCATTGCACACATTATAATTGTGCTATAACTTCACTGTGCACATTATCCCATTATTGTAATATCACTGTATGCATTATTCCTGCACTTTAGGGAAACCAACATAATCATAAGCTGCTCATGTTCTTGACCACCGAAGGTGGTCATGGTGGAATGTGGCCTTTTTACAGGTTTTGCTATGGGGTCCCATGAGTTATTGCTATGCCCCTGGATACGACACTTGAGGATCCAGTAAAGAGGAATATTTCTATTAAAAAAAATTACATTATCAGCTTTTGGGCCTCTCCAAGAGCTTTATAGTCAAAGATTGAGAATATTATTGACAGATATTTTATCAATCAGCTTGTGGCCCTGTGCCATACTGTCTGGGTGAGTTTAGCTGTCTAGGTAAGAGTTGGTTCACACATGGCATCATTTTACACCACGGATCAATACACTGCAAAATGTATGACTTACAGATTTTGCGTCAGACTTGTCTGTGCTGTAAACGTACGCCATGTGTGGAGTCCACCCTTGGAACATGTGCACATGGAGGAAATTTGATGTTCTGTACATTCCAATGCTTATTCTGTGCAACCATCAGCATGAAGCCCCTATGTTTATTCCACCTCCCACCACTCCATTGTTTTCAATTTGACATCTGTGTCATTGTGAAAACAAAGAAGTGACATGTCACTTCTTGACCCAGAATCCATGAAAATTCTGCTTTGAAATCGCAACAGATAGCCACGGATTAATGGGGTCAATCTGCTTGTTGGTCTGTGCAGTGACATCTTCAAAACCGAGGGTCAGCCAGGAATTTCTGCTGTAAATTTCGGATTTTGCTGTAAATATTTCCATTTGAAAAATTTGCCGTGTGATAGAGCAGAATAAAATGACCATTCACTCGAAATGGAGTAGGCTGCAGTACGGGTCACAGCCACTGAACTGGACTAATTTGCGATAGCGGTCACAGTCACTGAAACGGACTAAGCTTTGCTACTGGTCACAGTCACCGAAATGGACTAAGCTGTGGTACTGGAATCAGCCACTGAACTGGAATAAGCTGCGATAGTGGTCACAGTCACCGAAATGGACTAAGCTGCAATACTGGTCACAGCCACCAAACTGGACTAAGCTGCAATACTGGTCACAGCCACCAAACTGGACTAAGCTGCAATACTGGTCACAGCCACCAAACTGGGCTAAGCTGCAATACTGGTCACAGCCACCAAACTGGACTAAGCTGCAATACTGGTCACAGCCACCAAACTGGACTAAGCTGCAATACTGGTCACAGCCACCAAACTGGACTAAGCTGCAATACTGGTCACAGCCACCGAAGTGGACTAATCTGCGGTACTGGTCACAGCCACCAAACTGGACTAAGCTGCAATACTGGTCACAGCCACCAAACTGGACTAAGCTGCAATACTGGTCACAGCCACCAAACTGGACTAAGCTGCAATACTGGTCACAGCCACCAAACTGGACTAAGCTGTAATACTGGTCACAGACACTGAATTGGACTAATCTGCGGTACTGGTCACAGCCACCGATACAGACGAGAGAAACGCCTGTGTACACAATAAAGGTTGATGCAATGCTACCCTGGAGATGAGTGGCTCCTTCTTTCTGCTGATAAGTTGTGGTCCAAGGAGCTCAGATCACCACCGATCACACATCGATGTCCTAGGTTTAGGGTTAAACTGTAAGTCCCTCACGTCTTATGTTTCATGGTTTGCCGCAATATCTCGCCATTGTTTTTATATAATGTAACATTTTTCTCACTTGTACAATATATGCCATAAATGAGAGATAATACCACCATATCTAACCTTTACTCAACCCCTTCCTTCCTTGATCTGTACACTTACACTCCAGTGGTGATCCAGGGAGTTATTCTGATGCCTGATTGGAGTCGGGAAGGAATTTTTTTCCCCTTAAAGGGCTTCTACCACCAGAAATACTGTTATGTAGCTGACTGATATAGCGATGCGCCAATGTCAGCACTACAGAACAGTATGTGTCTAACATTAGTCCCTGCAGCCGTTTTTGTTAAAAAAGCACTTTTATTATATGCTAATGAGCCTCTAGGTGCTATGTGGGTGTAAAATCAGCACCTAGAGGCTCCGTCCACTCACGCTTTATCCCGCCCAGCTCCTCTTGATTGAAGCCACTGTTCCCTGCATCGTTGGCGAAATCCCGCGCCTGCGCCGTTTACTTCTGTCTTCAGCGCAGGCGCAGTGAGTGAAGGCCGCTCTCCTGATGCCGGCTTTTTCACTGTGACGTAGTCGGCGCAGGCGCAGTGAGGAATCCGGCACCAGGATCGCATCATTCACTCACTGCGCCTGCGCCGAATACAGAAGTGAACGGCGCAGGCGCGGGATTTCGGCAGCGATGCGGCGGACCGTGCTATCAATCAAGAGGAGCTGGGCGGGCACAACACTGGACCTGGGCGCCATAATGGGTGAGTGGACGGAGCCTCTAGGTGCTGATTTTACGCCCACATAGCATCTAGAGGCTCATTAGCATATAACAAAAGTGCTTTTTTAACTAAAACGGCTGCAGGGACTAATGTTAGAAACATACTGTTATGTAGTGCTGACATTAGCGCATCGCTATATCAGTCAGCTACATAACAGTATTTCTGGTGGTAAAAACCCTTTAAGTGGGGAAAATTGGCTTCTACCTCACAGGGTGTTTTTTTTTTTTTGCCTTCCTCTGGATCAACTTGCAGGATAACAGGCCGAACTGGATGGACAAATGTCTTTTTTCGGCCTTATGTACTATGTTACTATGTTACTATGGTGCAGCTGCACTTACATTCAAACAGCCCAAAGGACAGAAGATGTGCAGACGGCGGAATGTTTTATGCTCATTGCACAATGATCTAATCGTATGATGTAGATTTATCTCATTGTATAGAAGAACACTTCAGTTTTTATAATGTAACTCTACAGCACAGTATCATCCTGCACCATAGCATGTGAAGTCATCAGTACTTAGGGAGTGGGACCTGCTGGTACTTATATACACAGTTACCAGTCCTTATTCTCCAATACCCCTATGGTTATGCCATGATTGATGTAAAATTCTTGAAATCATATAATACATTATATTCTCTTTCTAACAAAGCTAGAACCAGCCCTGTACCTCACATGGATCCAGAGATCTCCACATGCATTGCTCCAATAGCTCCTCCAGATATATTGTAGCTGGCAGCTAAGAATGGGATGTGCACTGTCTGCTACAGCTCTCAACCTATCACAGCTTAGGGGGCGTGTCCTTTCTGCTACAGCTCTCTACCTATCACAGCTTAGGGGGCGCGTCCTTTCTGCTACAGCTCTCTACCTATCACAGCTCAGGGGGTGTGTCCTTTCTGCTACAGCTCTCTACCTATCACAGCTTAGGGGGCGTGTCCTTTCTGCTACAGCTCTCTACCTATCACAGCTTAGGGGGCATGTCCTTTATGCTACAGCTCTCCACCTATCACAGTTCAGGGGGCATGTCCTTTCTGCTACAGCTCTCCACCTATCACAGTTCAGGGGGCATGTCCTTTCTGCTACAGCTCTCCACCTATCACAGCTTAGGGGGCATGTCCTTTCTGCTACAGCTCTCCACCTATCACAGTTCAGGGGGCATGCCCTTTCTGTAGCAGCACAATCCCTATCACAGCTTAGAGAGTGCTGCGTTTTTTTTACAAGTGCATCTAAAGTTGGGGGAGTTCGAGACTGACTTCTGACACGGCAGGCACCACCACAATAAGGAACGGTATTTACCCCTGTTTTCCGTTGTGCTGCTACACTTTGTTTTTTTCTTATCACAGCTTAGGGGGAATGTCCTTTCTCAGGGGGCATGTCCTATCTGCTGCAACTCTCTCCTTATCACAGCCCTATCCTTTCTCAGTGGGCTTGTCCTTTCTGCTGCAGCTCTCTCCTTTTGCAGCTCAGGGGGTGTGTCCTCTCTGCTGAAGATATCTCCCTATCACATCTCAAGGGGTATGCCATTTCTGCTGCAGCTCTCGCCCTATCACAGCCCAGGGGGTATGTTCTTTCTCAGTGGGTGTGTCCTTTCTACTGCAGCTCTCGCTCTGTAAGGCCCCTTTCACATGAGTGAGTTTTGCGCGCGGGTGCGATGCACGAAGTGAACGCATTGCACCCGCCCTGAATCCTGATCCATTAATTTCAATGGGTCTGTGCACATGAGCGTTTATTTTTTATTTTTCACGCATCAGTTCTGCGTTGAGTGAGAATCGCAGCATGTTCTATATTCTGCATTTTTCATGCAGCCCCGACCCCATACAAGTGAAGGGGGCTTCAATGAAAAACGATGCAGTCTGTGTGCAATGCGTTTTTCACTGATGGCTGCTGGGAGATTTTTTTTTACGCGCGTGAAAAACGCATCAAAACGCATCAAAACGCATTGCACCCGCGCGGAAAAAACTGAACAACGGATCGCAATCGCAGACAAAACTGACTGAACTTGAACTTGAACGCAACCTTATCCGTCACAGCTTCTAACAGTAGATTCGGCTGGTGGCAGTTGAAGGAAGGAACAGAGCATGTGTGACCACCTCACTACGTGGACGTGCACATTACTAAACAGATTAACCTCTTCATGAACAAGGCCTTACACGAATGGCGCTGGTCAGGTCATTGTAATCGTACCGACCCGCAGAATGAAGCTGTCATGTCCGTTTTACTGCATAGGGAACGCCGTAAAAACAAAACCCAGAAAACTGTGGTTGAATTGCATTTTTTCCATTTCCATTACATTTGGAATTTTTTTCCCAGCCTGCCACGACATTACATATAATAGTAAATGTTGCCGTTAGGAAGTACAACTTGTCCTGCAAATACGTCCATGTGAATGGAAAACTGAAAAGTTATGGCTTCAGAAAGGCAGGGAGTGAAAAACAAAATGCAAAAACGATTTTCCGCCTGGGGCTGAAGGGATTAAACACCAGGGGGCGCCACTATAAGAGAATATCACACAACTGGAGTATTTTTGTAACAGAAAGTGAATTACAAAAGTAACTAGTTTTTCATACTGAATTATATTAAAATAGCATTTAGTGTGCACTTTCCTCATGGCTGAATAGTAAGGGGGGGGGGGATAAGCAGCTGCTGGTGCCGCTTATTTCTGGAGGATGGGAATGGAAAAACTCTTCTAAAAATCTCATTCATTGCAGCAGCAGATTTCACGGCAAAGTCCTCATATCCTGCCCGTAAATGTCTTATGCAGTCCACATCATCATGGGAATGTTGCGGATGTAACCCACAGCGTGATTTGGCGTGCATTTCCTCCGCTACCTAATGATCACCCACATGACTTGTACTGGTTTCACAGTGTGTTATCTGCCCACGAAAACCGTCAGCGTTTCCATCACAGCTAAGCAAAGCCTAAGGCTTCGTTCACACTACTGTATTACGGCTACGTATGGTACCGCCACATAGAAATTGTACCGCGCCCATTATTAGAAATGCTGATTTTCCCGATAGAAGTTAACAGAGACCAAAAAGTCACATTTATGTTCATGGATCCATGTAGAAACCTCGGTAGGGGTGCCCTTCACTAAACTGAGGATGACTGGTTGTGAGGACGGAAGGTACAATGATCTCATACAGCGCCCAAACAGAGCACCATGTATGCCATGCATGGTACATACCATAGAAGCAGCCCAGATGGCTGCAATGGGGCCCTGGGAGAGAGGGGGGCCCAGTGCTTGTTGGTCCCATTCGTTGTTATTAAGTAGTACAATTTTATGAAGGACTCTCCTCTACAGAGGCACCGCTTCGTTAGCACTGAAGGTGGCGGAGAACTTGCCCAAGAATCATGAATCATAAAATGGGGGCCAATTCTCCGCTCCCTGTCCTGGGTGGCTAAACCCAGCGAAAAAATGGGGGGCTCAGTTTTGATGTTTGGTATAGAGTCCCCTTCCATCTGTGTATGTTTGCAAGGGGTGCCATATTGTACCGATTCTTCATCTGGTTGTGTGCACGGGGCCTTATGTTGTCAATGGGCTACTCTCCGAGGGTGGGACGCTCAGTTTCATACTTCAGCTGCCTCCTGAGCTGTGATAGGGAGAGCTGCAGTAGAATGGACACGCCCCCTGAGCTGTGATAGGGAGAGCTGCAGTAGAATGGACACGCCCCCTGAGCTGTGATAGGGAGAGAGCTGCAGTAGAATGGACACGCCCCCTGAGCTGTGATAGGGAGAGAGCTGCAGTAGAATGGACACGCCCCCTGAGCTGCAGCAGAAAGGACACCTCTCTTTTGCTGCCAGTTTGATATAAATCTAGCAGATCAATGAATGAGGAGATCTCTGGATCCATGTGAGGTACAGGGCTGGTTGTGGCTTTGTTAGAAAGAGATGATCATGTCCTAAATGATGTCTGTTTTTCATTTTTTACATTAGTCATGGGCAGGGCCGGCTCTATAATAAGGCAGACCAAGCGGCTGCCTGAGGGCGCAGAGAAGGGGGCAGAATTTTTCTTTTTTTTTTTAAATACATAACTTGCGGCCTGCGGGTGTGCCGTGCAGCCCCAGCCCTCACCTCCTCACAGAGCGGCATGCAGGCCCAGCAGCAGCACGGCATCGGCAACACAGACACAGGGTCAGGGGGGTGTGACTGCCGAGTGGCGCTTCGGCGGCGGCAGGCAGCAGCAACTGGTTCAGACTGGGGAGCGGAGGTCTGGAGACTGGAGGCGGAGCTGTTGGTGGTGAGTAACTGTGTGGACAAATGTCTCTGAGTAGTCTGTCTGTGCGGCCCGCAGGGAGTAATGTATGTGGCATGGGGGGGCGGGGCGGGGGAGAAATGGACATGATGGAGGGGGGAGAAATGTGACAACATGGATGGAGGGGGGAGAAATGTGACAACATGGATGGAGGGGGAGAAATGTGACAACATGGATGGAGGGGGAGAAATGTGACAACATGGATGGAGGGGGAGAAATGTGACAACATGGATGGAGGGGGAGAAATGTGACAACATGGATGGAGGGGGAGAAATGTGACAACATGGATGGAGGGGGAGAAATGTGACAACATGGATGGAGGGGGAGAAATGTGACAACATGGATGGAGGGGGAGAAATGTGACAACATGGATGGAGGGGGAGAAATGTGACAACATGGATGGAGGGGGAGAAATGTGACAACATGGATGGAGGGGGAGAAATGTGACAACATGGATGGAGGGGGAGAAATGTGGCAACATGGATGGAGGGGGAGAAATGTGACAACATGGATGGAGGGGGAGAAATGTGGCAACATGAATGGAGGGGGAGAAATGTGGCAACATGAATGGAGGGGGGAGAAATGTGGCAACATGGATGGAGGGGGAGAAATGTGACAACATGGATGGAGGGGGGAGAAATGTGACAATATGGATATAGGGGGGAGAAATGTGACAATATGGATGGAGGGGGAGAAATGTGGCAACATGAATGGAGGGGGGAGAAATGTGGCAACATGAATGGAGGGGGGAGAAATGTGACAACATGGATGGAGGGGGAGAAATGTGACAACATGAATGGAGGGGGGAGAAATGTGACAACATGAATGGAGGGGGGAGAAATGTGACAATATGGATGGAGGGGGGAGAAATGTGACAATATGGATGGAGGAGGAGAAATGTGACAACATGGATGGAGGGGGAGAAATGTGACAACATGGATGGAGGGGGAGAAATGTGACAACATGGATGGAGGGGGAGAAATGTGACAACATGAATGGAGGGGGGAGAAATGTGACAACATGGATGGAGGGGGAGAAATGTGACAACATGGATGGAGGGGGGAGAAATGTGACAACATGGATGGAGGGGGGAGAAATGTGACAACATGGATGGAGGGGGGAGAAATGTGACAACATGGATGGAGGGGGAGAAATGTGGCAACATGGATGGAGGGGGAGAAATGTGGCAACATGAATGGAGGGGGGAGAAATGTGACAACATGAATGGAGGGGGGAGAAATGTGACAATATGGATGGAGGGGGGAGAAATGTGACAATATGGATGGAGGAGGAGAAATGTGACAACATGGATGGAGGGGGAGAAATGTGACAACATGGATGGAGGGGGTGAAATGTGACAACATGGGTGGAGGGGGAGAAATGTGAGGGCTGATGTGACATAGGTGATTTGACATGGAGGGGGTGAAATGTGACATGGAGGGGGAGAAATGTGACATGGAGGGGGAGAAATGTGACATGGGGGGCTGATGGCTGACATGGGGGCATGATGGCTGACATGGGGGCATAATGGCTGACATGGGGGGCTAATCTGAGGCATTGGGGGGCTGATCTGAGGTCTGATTAACATTGGGGGTCTGATTGCTGGTCTGACCTGAGGTGTAATGGAAAATATTTTTTTCTTATTATGCTCCTCTAAAACCTAGGTGCGTCTTATAGGGCGAAAAATACGGTCCTCAAACCAGCGATTGTCTGAAGCAGAGCAAAGATACCAGGATCACGCAGAGGAGAAGCCAGCTGATGCAGACAGGACCAGGGTCAGGTGAGCTGCCCGGGGGGAGGCCAAAATGTAGCTTTGCTTGTGTTGGCAAAAATCCTTGCACCGGCCCTGGTCATGGGGTAACCTCTCTAAGTTCCTCTTATTAATAGATCAGTACCACTTATAAAGTACCTATAATGCAATTCTTTAATATAAGCTTGACAAAGAGGTATCAAAGAGGTAGACCATGCAACTGCTATGAAGAAGGGTGGCTAACTCATTACTGGTCCCACGGCCTTTGCCATTGAGTGGTGATAACCTGTGCAGGACTCCTCTATCCGAAGGTGCGGCATTCTTAGCAAGCGAGTAGAGTTGGAAGTTGTCCCAGGGTAATGGAAATGCGGTGGAACAGTAGGCTCTTCTGTGTTTTTTTGGGCAAAACTCAGCCCCATGATGAGGGTCTCATTTTGGATCCTTGGCTATGGGGCCTCCTCACTGCACATGACTGAATAGATCATTATGTGTCAGAGTAAATCAGTGCGAGAGACTAAGCTGTCAAAAGTGATCATATATCAGCTTCTCCGCCATCACCTTCCTCCCGCTCTCGCATATTTCTTTACTTTCAAGTCATTTCACAATCACAGGTTTAATAACACTCCATACATATTTCTCAAAACATTTCCAGAAAAAGATTAAGAATTCCTGGAAGAGTCTCAGTTCTATGTGAACAGTTACATAAGATCTCCGTGGATGATGAAGGAGCTCTTGTTGTTCTCAGATCCTCCTTAGTGCCTATATTCTGAGGAGTCAATAAGAAAACTAAGTAGACTTAAATGTGGCTGACCGAACCCAAAAGAATGTTTAATTATGGTGGGAAAGTGGTTTAAATAAATTTAAAAAGACAATTACCTAGTCACTGCGCTTGATTCCAGGGCTGAGGTTCCCGTCCTCGCTCCTTTCGGCTTCCTGTGGACCAGAAGTGTCCTGTCCCCTCTGTGGTCATGTGCACCACTGCAGCCATTCAGTGACCTCTGCTGCAAATGTGTCAATTAGCAGCAGATGACTGTTGAGCCTTTGTGGTCACGTGCCACTTGGGGACATGTCACCGCTGCAGTGGTGCGTGTGACCATAGACGGGACATCACACTTTTGGTCCACAGGGAGCCAGAAGGAGCAAGGATGGGACATTCAGCTCTGGAATTGAGTGGCAGTGACTAGATAGGTGTCTTTTTTAATTTATTGGCTGCGGCAGTGCATGTGACCAGGGTCGGACTGGCCCACCAGAGTACCAGAGGATCATCCTGGTGACAAGTGGGGGCGGCCGGCGGCAACAGGGCACAGCAGGAGATGAGCGCTTCCATTGTGGAAGCGCTCATCTCCATAGTCATCTGTATCGCCGTCCTCAGGACGGCGATACAGATGTCTATGCTGCGGCAGGGGAGGCAGAGGTGTGTCCCCTCCTGTTCCTCTGATAAGCTGCCGGCCATCGCGCCGCCTGAGCCGTATAGCGAGGGACACAGGCCGGAAGAGGCCTGCATCGCATCGCTGGAGGTAAGTATAAGTTTTTATTTTTTATATAGGTACAATACTGGATCATGATGGGGGGTGGCTACTGGCACATGATAAGGGGGGGCTACTGGCACATAAGGGGGACTACTGGCACATGATAAGGGGGGGCTACTGGCACATAAAGATGACTACTGGCACATAAGGGGGGCTACTGGCACATAATGGGGGGCTACTGGCACATAAGGAGGGGGCTAGTGGCACATGATAAGGGGGGGCTAATGGCACATGATAAGGGGGGGCTACTGGCACATGATAAGGGGGGCTACTGCCACATAAGGGGGGCTACTGGCACATGATAATGGGGGGCTACTGGCACATGATAAGGGGGACTACTGGCACATAAGGGGGGACTACTGGCACATAAGGGGGGCTACTGGCACATAAGGTCGACTACTGGCACATAAGGGGGGCTACTGGCACATGATGGGGGGCTACTGGCACATAAGGGGGGCTACTGGCACATGATAAGAGGGGCTACTGGCACATAAGGGGGCTACTGGCACATAATAAGGGGTGGCTACTGGCACATGATAAGGGGGGCTACTAGCACATAAGAGCGACTACTGGTACATGATAAGGTGGGCAACTGGCACATAAGAGGGACTACTGGCAAATAAGGGGGACTACTGGCACATAAGGGGGGGCTACTGGCACATAAGGATGACTGCTGGCACATAAGGGGGGCTACTGGCACATGATGGGTGGGCTACTGGCACATAAGGGGGGGCTACTGGCATATGATAAGGGGGGCTACTTGCACATGATATGGGGGCTATTGGCACATGATATGGGGGCTATTGGCACATGATATGGGGGCTACTGGCACATAAGGGGGGCTACTGGCACATAAGGGGGGCTACTGGCACATGATAAGGGGGGCTACTGGCACATAAGGAGGACTACTGGCACATGATAAGGGGGGGCTACTGGCACATAAGGGGGGCTACTGGCACATAGGGGGGGGCACTCTGGCTACTGGCACATGATATGGGGGGCTCTGGCTGCTGGCACATGATGGTGGGGGGCTCTTATTACTTGCACATGATTGGGGGGCATCTTACTGGCACATGATTGGAGGCATCTATGGGGGCACATCTTACTGGCACATGATTGGGGGCATCTATTACTGGCAGATAATTGGGTGGCACTATAGGGGCATCTACTGAGGCTAAACGAAGGGGTATTTTATATGGGGGGCTCTGTATAGGGGGAATTTTATACTTGGACACATGGTGGGTACTATGGGGAAGGGGGGGGCACTATGGTGTCATCTACGGGGGCACTGAGAAGGGGTATTTTATATTGGCACATTATGGGAACATTAGCTCAACTGGGGGCATTACAAAGGGGTATGTTTTGCACGTTATAAAGAGAATTATTACTACTGGGGGACGGGGCATTATGGTGGGCTTTATTACTCCCCCATGGTATGACCCCCTAGTAGCAGCACCAGCCTCTCCCTGCTCTGCTATTCCTCTGCCCTTTCTCCAAATCCTTATTATGAAATCTTTCTCATTAGGATAAAGCACATCAGCTCCGCCGAGCCCCCGGCCAAGTGCTGAAGTGGTGTCCGAGATCCAAGGGCCAAAACAAGTAATTGTAAGTTTTCATGTGAAATATGTTTGTTTGTAGTTGATCTTTATTATCGATTTTACATTGCAGATTTTTTATTTTTTTTGCAGCATATGGGTGAGATTTTATAAATATTTTTATTATTTGGTCGAAAGGCTCATTGGGGGGGGGGGGGGGAGGGGGGATTGTAACAGGACTGCCATAGAATATCTAAAATAGCTGGTCAAGTAAAATGTTGCATGCAACAATCATTAAATAGGTGGCGGGTCAAAGGGCGTGGTAAAACACTGTCTGAGCATGCTGAGAGTTGTAGTTTTGCAACAGTTGGAGGCATCCTGGTTGGGAAAACACTGTGATAATATGAACAATGGGGGTTCTACAAAAGAGCTATCGTGGGGCAAAGTTCATATTCGTGTTTACACACGTGTCTTAAAATGAATGCTTTCTCCTATTATAAACAAGTAAATAATGACGCAACGCTGTGGGGCTGGTATGGCACTTTTTCCAGGGCTGGTTTTTTATCCCCAGTCTGGCCCTGCCTGTGGGCCCAAGTTCTGACAATAATGGACCCCTAGTAAAATTGAGCCCTTCTGGTCCTGTATTCAAAGAGGGTGGGCCCTCAGAATCATTTCTTCTGGTAGGCCCAAGGAACATCTGGCGCTGCACGTGACCACAGAAAGAACATCACACTTCTGGTTCACAGGAGATGGAAGGACCAGGAGTAAGACCATGAGCGCTGGAACGGAGCAGCAGTGACTATGAGAGTGCATTTGTTTCTTTATTTTAAACACTTTACCTGCACTAATTTACTTTGTTTTTGAAGTCAGACAACCCCTTTAAGCTGACCATACATCTAGAGCTATCTGTCCCATCAGTCCCATAAATGTGCACCAACAGGCATGCATGTGTTCTAAATTTGAAGTAAGCCGTTGACAGACTTCTTTGGCATTGGATTATCTCCCTTGAGAACAAGAGGATCGGGTATGTTGAACTCCAACCGCCCTATCCTTCCAGATGTTGGGGGAGAGATGGGAGGTCCCCGAACACATTAGAGGATCGACTGGTTTTACTGAAATCATGTATGACCATCATTAGGTGAGGAACATCAAGAAGTACCCACCACCATGCTCATGTACCCACCCTAAGACTGAAGGAGGTATGGAAGCTCTACATGTTGCACAACATCCTCCATTCCAGATCAAAGGACGAGGCAACAGGAGGATGTTGGAATCTTAAAATGTGAAACTCTTATTAGATGACTGTTATATGAGATGAGATGCTGGAGACTTTTATGCCTCAATAGCAGTGATGAGGTCTCTGCCCTGATGCTAGAGGTAATAGTTGATTAATTAGGGTCCATTGTAAAGACAAGCCTGATCCAAAAAGTTGCAATTGCCTCAATTTTGTCCCATTCTCACCTCACATAGACTATTCTACATGTTCATCCTATGTGACATAAAGTTTAGGTCAGGAGCCAGCTGTAGAATTATACTGGTCATTTCAGGAGTTTTAGAAAGGCTGAGAGACAACTTCTGTGGAACAATCATGGTGGATATAGTGGTTGTCCTAGAATGGCTGATTACCCCGAGTCCTGTACATAGCACCCCAGGAAACAGTTGATTTGCCACAGGAAGCCATATAGGAATGGGAGCTTGCTGTCCATTATTGCTTATAGATAGGGGGTTCCATGTGAGAGACCCCTTCTTGGATTTTAGGTTGCCCTTATAGGTCATAATGACGAGGGCCATCTTCATGAGACAACCCCTTTATTGTTTCTCTATGGGAAAGAAGTTCATCCGATCTTGTGACCAAGAAACCCATGGTTAGACAGCCGATTCTGCTGTGGGGAAGTTGCTGTCATCTGATTTCCACCTCAGTGACTACTACAGGTGAAATGTAGTATTACAAGTGGCCGTCTAAATGAATGACCATCCATGTAGATGGACCAAGTGCACCAGAACAGAAGCCACTACTTATTATCAGCTGTCAGCTCTGGTTCATACAGGTGAGGGTCTCCCTCTATGACATCCATATGCCCTAAAAATGTAGCTTGTAACTTTTTGCATATTCCCCCCTACGGAACGATTATTCTTTAATATACCAATACTTAGATGTAGTGCAAGAAATAAAAAAACATGACAGGAGACTATAGACAGAGGTATGGAATGAAAAAGAGTAAAGGAATGACTGCAGACCAGACATATTTACATTAGACGTGGGGCTCCCAGCGCTAGACGTGACCCCCATGTACAAGTATGCGCTGGTTAATGGAGAGGGCTGTAAGAAACACATTGAACAGCAGGAATGTAGAGAAGACAAGAGATTATTACAGGATCCAACAAAAGCAATAACCCTCTGTCACATAAATCATTACATGGCCATGAGTCACCGAGAAATACATTGGGGACAAAAGGGAGGGAAGAGTACAAGCTGTGCGTTCCTATAATATATAATATCATTCAAATGGAGACTGGAAATTTGCCTTTAATTACCATTTTATAATTTTAATTTAGCATTAGTCTACATAAAAAGTCAATTCACTTCTAAATACATTATGTTACTGTCTGTATTATACTCCAGAGCTGCACTCACTATTCTGCTGGTGGAGTCACTGTGTACATACATTACATATCCTGTACTGATCCTGAGTTACATCCTGTATTATACTCCAGAGCTGCACTCACTATTCTGCTGGTGGAGTCACTGTGTACATACATTACATTACTTATCCTGTACTGATCCTGAGTTACATCTTGCATTATACTCCAGAGCTGCACTCACTATTCTGCTGGTGGAGTCAATGTGTACATACATTACATTACTTATCCTGTACTGATCCAGAGTTACATCCTGTATTATACTCCAGAGCTGCACTCACTATTCTGCTGGTGGAGTCACTGTGTACATACATTACATTACTTATCCTCTACTGATCCTGAGTTACATCCTGTATTATACTCCAGAGCTGCACTCACTATTCTGCTGGTGGAGTCACTGTGTACATACATTACATTACTTATCCTGTACTGATCCTGAGTTACATCCTGTATTATACTCCAGAGCTGCACTCACTATTCTGCTGGTGGAGTCACTGTGTACATACATTACATTACTTATCCTGTACTGATCCTGAGTTACATCCTGTATTATACTCCAGAGCTGCACTCACTATTCTGCTGGTGCAGTCACTGTGTACATACATTACATTACTTATCCTGTACTGATCCTGAGTTACATCCTGTATTATACTCCAGAGCTGCAATAATCTATTATCTATCTATCTATCTATCTATCTATCTATCTATCTATCTATCTATCTATTTATCTTATATTTATCTGTCTTATATCTATCTATCTATATGAGACATCTGTAGGTCTTCTCGCCATGAAATGGGCAGAAACCAGGAGAAAGTCCTGAAGGACCACATTGTAAGACTTATCTTATGGACAGTGACTGTTTTAACTTATTTTCCCAGTAAGGATACTTTCACACTTGCGTTTTTGGCGGATCCGTCATGGATCTGCAAAAACAGGTCCGTTACAATAATACAACCGCATGCATCCGTCATGAACGGATCCGTTTGTATTATGTCTTCTATAGCCAAGACGGATCCGTCATGAACCCCATTGAAAGTCAATGGGAGACGGATACGTTTTCTATTGTGTCATATTGTGTCAGAGAAAACGGATCGGTCCCTATTGATTTACATTGTGTGCCAGGACGGATCAGTTTGGCTCAGTTTCGTCAAGCAGGCAGCGTTTTGGTGTCCGCGTCCAGAGCGGAATGGAGACTGATCGGAGGCAAACTGATGCGTTCTGAGCGGATCCTTTTCCATTCAGAATGCCTTAGGGCAAAACTGATCCGTTTTGGACCGCTTGTGAGAGCCCTGAACGGATCTCACAAACGGAAACCAAAACGCGAGTGTGAAAGTAGCCTAGCCTTGTGGATACTGGATAGGAATGTTCCTACGTATATGGAAATGCACCATTGTTAGAAAGAGACAAGAGCGCTGCTCCCACTGTCCCCGGCCATTTGCCGGTACGCTGTCACTTAGATCTCTGGAACGCAGAATACGTAACAGTCACATGTAAGTCACTGAAACCTAATCAGAGGAAGCAGCAGACGGAAGATTTTCAACCTTTCCTGATAGGAAGCTTCACCTTTCCTGCCTCATACAGATGACTGGCGAGTCGACTATGACATTAAGGAATCAGGTCCTGGACTTTCCATGAGGAAATGGAGACGAGCGGCACCAGTGACCTCATCCAGCTATGAGCTCAGGCAGAGTGTGACCATCAGCTGGGCTCTGCATTGTGTTGCAAAATGTTCTTAATTGCTTTTGGAAAAGATGGGTAACTGACAACCAATATGACCATTATGACAGCTTCTATAAAAGTTGTCAGCCAAGTATCGCTATAGTTGATGCAGGAAGCCAAACCACTTCTATACTGGAGAGACTGAATGTGACAGAGAAAAACTGCATGGCGTACAGAGATGAGTAGGGCACCACGGCATAGCTAGCTTATACTGTACCTCGTTCCTGCCTCCTCTAAGTAAATGACGCATAAACAGGTTATACTGCCTCCCTATTTCTCCCTGTAAAAGATGCAGGAATAGATCTTACTGCCATCATGTCTCTCATGATGTAGGTACATACAGTAGGGCCTCCCTGTCTCTTCCTGTAAATGATGTAGGTACAGATAGTACTGTGGCAGGCGCAGCACTATGAAGTTCCTTTTGCGCTGTGGCATTAGAAGAATTTTGATATCTCTGACTTTTAGTCTAACCAGACTGTCTATTACTCTGTAATTCCTCTAGCGCCGTTCTATGGAAATAGAAGGTTTAAAGAGCACACCAAATGCTTGAAATAACTTCTTTATTAACTTCTACTTTTCTTCATATATAACACTGCCGCCTCCGCAGCAGATAGTCCAGTTACATAACACGTGTTGAAAAGATATCACAAAATGGCGGTATGCATAAGATGGTGATTCACCTGTTTAATCTTGTCATTCAACATAAAATGGTGGATATACCTTTCTCTTAAGTATCTGTACTCTCACTTTAAGTTATTTAAGAACTTTATGATCTCTCTGAGAGGTATATCTGAGGTCTAACTAATAGTTCACTTGCAGTATGCAGTTAGCAGTGACTATTTGCAGATTAGTTGAGTATGATCTGGTATGGTTGTATGCAATTTGGATTGCAATATGGAATAGGAATGCGTGCAATTGTATGCTTGCAATTGAATTTTTATGGTTGCAATTGGTGGAACTATATTGGCCTCTTGTTCCCATAAAACTCAGCTCTCAGTGGAGTAAATGTCTCTTCAGCTTCTGTCTCTGGTAAATAATGATTCTAGCAGCAGGAGCTGGGGGAATTCCCAGACAGGCTGTGTGTGAGGCTGGCTGTGATTGGTCTAGACTTCTGCCCAGCAACAACAGATTAACACTATGCTTTATGTTGTTTCTGCTGTGTCATTGAGCTTACATTACATTACAAAATGAATCTTAAAGGCATATTTTCTTTTTCTGCTTCTGTAAACACAAAATATAACAGTTATATGACATCCAAAACATGATGTCACAGTAAATAACTCTGCTTTTGTCTTTAACACATAAACATAGGAACTGTATTAAGGTTATTGGCAGGTCTAGCTGTATACACATATAAGCTATACTATCAAGCTAGGACAGGTATTAGCTGGCCAGCTACAAGTACTGCCTCCCTGTGTTCTCCTGTAAATGATGTAGGTACAGATAGTACTGCCTCCCTGCCATACATCCATTTGGTCATTAGTGCATTCATTCGCTCATTAACCTGATCAATCACTCAGGACTAAGCCACAAAAGCAGAAACTTCCTGAGAGAGAACCACGTTAGATAAAACACGCCTGCTGCACCCATGAACTGAAAGGTGAATAACAGGAATAAAAACTTTAGTCCCCAATTGCTATTCCTACTATGAGCGCAGCTGGTCTCCGGCGTAGTGAGTCCAATTCACACCAAGGTCCAATTAATAGTCATAAAGACCGCGCAGCTCCAGATAGATACAGATCCGACCAAATTGTAGTAGACAGACAACTGTCTCGGTATAGTCAATATATGTCAAGCGTGGACTCCACAATAACTCTCGTCTGCACCTCTGATATTGGAAAGGACAGAATGGCCAAGAATAGTGAAGTACTGCTAGCACGTGATGTCAAACCAGTATTTATTATACTTACAAGATTCCATAAAACATAGACATATAAAATGTTAAATCGGTCTCCCGTCACTCGCCCGACCCCGATTTCGCCTCCGCTTCGTCAGGGGCATATGCAGGGGGGCAGGGAATTTAATGGGAGGAGACTGGAGTTTTATTCACGTCTCAGTTACGAGCGCTCGCTCTGATGATCGTTTCGAGTGCACAGACCTTTAATGATCACCCCAGCTATATGAGATGGACACATAATGTACTCAGACGTGACTACAACATCTTCAGTTTTTGTGTCCCTTTAAATGCGCACATACGCCTCGTCTTCTAAATAGCTGATTACAATGAGAAAGAGAGTTCAGAAGTGCACCAGGTATCGAAACGACCAAAAAATGTCCAAAGACGCGGCACTAAATTACCACTGGAGCCGTCCGCCTCTGACAGCGGCCCCTAATCAGTGTAATGCTTCAAGATTACGGCTCCAATTCAGCGAGCTGCTGTGGTATGTGACTGTATGACATCATGGTGCTAGACATCTAAACGGCTCTGTCACTTTAACAGGCTGCCGCTAAAGTAAGGTTCACCCGGAGGCCAAGGTGCCTCAATGCTACCATATAGATTCCTGCTCAGGTGCAAAATAGTTAACGCCGGTGCTAAGAATTTCACCCCCCTGTCAAGGAGAATTTTCCCGCTTACAAAATCCTTGAGTCGTACTCTCTAATACATTAGTTCCATCTTTATATTAGTTACATTTACTATATAGATCGTCAACCAGCTCTCCCTAGATTCCTGAAGGACAAACTGTCCATTGTGGGGCAAGAAATTAGTCGCTGCATAACTTTCCAAATTACTTTTTGGGGGTAAGGAGGTTTTTGACCCCTATGAATGCCGAAATGGACGCCATATTGAATGGCAAATCTGTTTATGTAAACCAGGGTCAGACTAAGAAAGGTGGAGAGCCCTTCTTCCACCTCTGGGGCCTGGTCCCCACCCGAACCTTTATTATTGTCACATATTCACAAACTTTTCAGCTTCTGATGTTAGGGGTTGGTCTGGGTGCAAGGCAGAAGAGCAAGTGCAATAGCTGGAGAATGGTGGAGTCAATAAAGAGCTCAGTCGGTATCAATAAATAAGTCTGTCTTTACCCAAGTGCAGAATAGGAGTAGTAGTCCATAAGACAATAACATGGCACATTTCTAAGGCATATAACACAGTGCTTCCCCAGTAGCAGTGTATGGACAGCAGCAATGATGGAGGTTGTAGTACTCCTTCTCTCTGTCTCTCTAAAATCTCCTAACAGAACCATAGGTGGCGATGAGGTCCTTTTTAACTACTTCTGCAATTCTCAGGTTGAGGGGTGCAGATATAGGATATGGTGGACCAAACTGTCTCAATGTGTGGAAGGGTGCATTAGCAATGTTTCCTCTCACAGCAGCAAAGACTCTATTGGCCATAAATGTACACAATATATTGCTGACTGACTCCTATGCACGGCCTTGTAGATTCTGGATCTTCTGATTTCATTCTTTCTGGAGCACTTTTGATGATAAAGTAGCTTCCTTGATTGTAATTGGGCTTAGCTTGCACATGTAGGTTCTCACTAAAAGCAGACTTCCCACTGACTGACCAGGGGGCGGACCCAGGTCCATCTCCTGGCAACCTGTGAGGATGAGCCAAGGTGTTAGCCTTTAATTGTCCCTACAATGCTTTTAGGTGCACAAATGTAACAAATAACAACATTTAACTTAGCAACACAATATCACATCAGTTAACCCTTTAGTGCTGCAGGCTGTAGGAAGCTACAATTCATTGAGGGAACCAAAAATGACAACATGTACTGTGACATACTGAAGCAGAGCATGATCCCCTCCCTTCAGAAACTGGGCTGTAGAGCAGTATTCCAACATGACGACCCCAAACACACCTCCATGCCCAAGAGAGTTAAGGCCTCTTTCACACTTGCGTTGTCCGGATCCGGCGTGTACTCCACTTGCCGGAATTACACTCCGGATCCGGAAAAACGCAAGTGTACTGAAAGCATTTGAAGACGGAACCGTCTTCCAAATGCGTTCAGTGTTACTATGGCACCCAGGACGCTATTAAAGTCCTGGTTGCCATAGTAGGAGCGGGGAGCGGGGGAGCGGTATACTTACAGTCCGTGCGGCTCCCGGGGCGCTCCAGAATGACGTCAGAGTGCCCCATGCGCATGGATGACGTGATCCATGCGATCACATGATCCATGCGCTTGGGGCGCCCTGACGTCACTCTGGAGCGCCCCGGGAGCCGCACGGACGGTAAGTATACTGCTCCCCCGCTCCCCGCTACACTTTACCATGGCTGCCAGGACTTTAGCGTCCCGGCAGCCATGGTAACCACTCTGAAAAAGCTAAATGTCGGATCCGGTAATGCGCCGAAACGACGTTTAGCTTAAGGCCGGATCCGGATCAATGCCTTTCAATGGGCATTAATTCCGGATCCGGCCTTGCGGCAAGTGTTCCGGATTTTTGGCCGGAGCAAAAAGCGCAGCATGCTGCGGTATTTTCTCTGGCCAAAAAACGTTCCGTTCCGGAACTGAAGACATCCTGATGCATCCTGAACGGATTTCTCTCCATTCAGAATGCATTAGGATAATCCTGATCAGGATTCTTCCGGCATAGAGCCCCGACGACGGAACTCTATGCCGGAAGACAAGAACGCAGGTGTGAAAGAGCCCTAAGGCAGTGCTGGAACATAATGGTGGCCACACAAAATATTGACACTTTGGGCACAATTTGGCCATTTTCACTTAGTGGTGTACTCACTTTTGTTGCCAGCGGGGTGTGAGGGGTGTACTCACTTTTGTGAGATACTGTATATACAGCAGCAGATAAATACAGTGCTAGAACCAAGCTCTGGACATAAGTACAGCAACAGAACCAAGTATGTTACCTACAATGCATTCAGAAAATCTTCAGACCCTTAGACATACAGTCAGGTCCATAAATATTGGGACATGGACACAATTCTAACATTTTTGGCTCTATACACCACCACAATGGATTTGAAATTAAACGAACAAGATGTGCTTTACCTGCAGACTGTCAGCTTTAATTTGAGGATATTTCCATCCAAATCAGGTGAACGGTGTAGGAATTACAACAGTTTGCATATGTGCCTCCCACTTGTTAAGGGACCAAAAGTAATGGGACAGAATAATAATCATAAATCAAACTTTCACTTTTTAATACTTGGTTGCAAATCCTTTGCAGTCAATTACAGCCTGAAGTCTGGAACGCATAGACATCACCAGACGCTGGGTTTCATCCCTGGTGATGCTCTGCCAGGCCTCTACTGCAACTGTCTTCAGTTCCTGCTTGTTCTTGGGGCATTTTCCCTTCAGTTTTGTCTTCAGCAAGTAAAATGCTCAATCGGATTCAGGTCAGGTGATTGACTTGGCCATTGCATAACATTCTACTTCTTTCCCTTAAAAAACTCTTTGGTTGCTTTTGCAGTATGCTTTGGGTCATTGTCCATCTGCATTGTGAAGCACCATCCAATGAGTTCTGAAGCATTTGGCTGAATATGAGCAGATAGTATTGCCCGAAACACTTCAGAATTCATCCTGCTGCTTTTGTCAGCAGTCACATCATCAATAAATACAGGAGAACCAGTTCCATTGGCAGCCATACATGCCCACGCCATGACACTACCACCACCATGCTTCACTGATGAGGTGGTATGCTTAGGATCATGAGCAGTTCCTTTCCTTCTCCATACTCTTCTCTTCCCATCACTCTGGTACAAGTTGATCTTGGTCTCATCTGTCCATAGGATGTTGTTCCAGAACTGTGAAGGCTTTTTTAGATGTCGTTTGGCAAACTCTAATCTGGCCTTCCTGTTTTTGAGGCTCACCAATGGTTTACATCTTGTGGTGAACCCTCTGTATTCACTCTGGTGAAGTCTTCTCTTGATTGTTGACTTTGACACACATACACCTCCTGGAGAGTGTTCTTGATCTGGCAAACTGTTGTGAAGGGTGTTTTCTTCACCAGGGAAATAATTTTTTGGTCATCTACCACAGTTGTTTTCCGTGGTCTTCCAGGTCTTTTGGTGTTGCTGAGCTCACCGGTGCGTCCCTTCTTTTTAAGAATGTTCCAAACAGTTGTTTTGGCCACGCCTAATGTTTTTGCTATCTCTCTGATGGTTTTTTTTTTTTTTTTTTGCCTAATGATGGCTTGCTTCACTGATAGTGACTGCTCTTTGGATCTCATCTTGAGAGTTGACAGCAACAGATTCCAAATGCAAATAGCACACTTGTAATGAACTCTGGACCTTTTATCTGCTCATTGTAATTGGGATAATGAGGGAATAACACACACCTGGCCATGGAACAGATGAGAAGCCAATTGTCCCATTACTTTTGGTTCCTTAACAAGTGGGAGGCACATATGTAAACTGCTGTAATTCCTGCACCGTTCACCTGATTTGGATGTAAATACCCTCAAATTAAAGCTGACAGTCTACAGGTAAAGCACATCTTGTTCGTTTAATTTCAAATCCATTGTGGTGGTGTATAGAGCCAAAAATGTTAGAATTGTGTTGATGTCCCAATATTTATGTACCTGACTGTACATATTCAGCTTTAACACTTGAAATTGAGCTCTGGGGGGCTCCTATTTCTCTTCTCATCTTTGAGATGTTTCTACACCTTGATTGGAGTCCACCTGTGATAAATTCAGATGATTGGACATGATTTGGAAAAACACAGCCCTGTCTATATGAGGTCTCACAGCTGACAATGCATATCAAAGCAAAAAGCAAGAAATGAGGAGGAAAAAACTGTGCCCCCTGCATATAGTGTTACATGCTCTGTGCCCTCTGCATATAGTGTTACATGCTCTGTGCCCCCTTTAAATAGTGTCAGGTTCGTTACCCTTTGTAAATAGTGTCATATGCTCTGTGTGTATATAGTGACAGGTTAAGTGCTCCCTGTTAATAGTGTCAAGTTTTTGTACCCCCTATATATAGTGCCCAGTTTTGTGCCCTCTGTATACAGTTCCAGGTTTTGTGCCCTCTGTATACAGTTCCAGGTTTTGTGCCCTCTGTATACAGTTCCAGGTTTTGTGCCTTCTGTATATAGTTCCAGGTTTTGTGCCCTCTGTATATAGTTCCAAGTTTTGTGCCCTCTGTATACAGTTCCAGGTTTTGTGCCCCCTGTATATAGTTCCAGGTTTTGTACCCTCTGTATACAGTGTCAGGTTTTGTGCCCTCTGTATATAGTTCCAGGTTTTGTACCCTCTGTATACAGTGTCAGGTTTTGTGCCCTCTGTATATAGTTCCAGGTTTTGTGCCCTCTGTATACAGTTCCAGGTTTTGTACCCTCTGTATACAGTTCCAGGTTTTGTACCCTCTGTATACAGTTCCAGGTTTTGTGCCCTCTGTATACAGTTCCAGGTTTTGTGCCCTCTGTATATAGTTCCAAGTTTTGTGCCCTCTGCATATAGTTCCAGGTTTTGTACCCTCTGTATATAGTTCCAGGTTTTGTGCCCTCTGTATACAGTTCCAGGTTTTGTGCCCTCTGTATATAGTTCCAAGTTTTGTACCCTCTGTATACAGTGTCAGGTTTTGTGCCCTCTGTATACAGTTCCAGGTTTTGTGCCCCCTGTATATAGTTCCAGGTTTTGTACACTCTGTATACAGTGTCAGGTTTTGTACCCTCTGTATATAGTTCCAGGTTTTGTGCCCTCTGTATACAGTTCCAGGTTTTGTGCCCTCTGTATACAGTTCCAGGTTTTGTGCCC
Source organism: Bufo bufo (assembly GCF_905171765.1). Lineage (NCBI taxonomy): Eukaryota > Metazoa > Chordata > Amphibia > Anura > Bufonidae > Bufo > Bufo bufo. The sequence goes on along the minus strand of NC_053393.1, from coordinate 41,560,604 downwards.
TCTGTATATAGTTCCAGGTTTTGTGCCTTCTGTATATAGTTCCAGGTTTTGTGCCCCCTGTATATAGTTCCAGGTTTTGTGCCCTCTGTATACAGTTCCAGGTTTTGTGCCCTCTGTATACAGTTCCAGGTTTTGTGCCCTCTGTATACAGTTCCAGGTTTTGTACCCTCTGTATATAGTTCCAGGTTTTGTGCCCTCTGTATACAGTTCCAGGTTTTGTGCCCTCTGTATACAGTTCCAGGTTTTGTGCCCTCTGTATACAGTTCCAGGTTTTGTACCCTCTGTATACAGTGTCAGGTTTTGTGCCCTCTGTATATAGTTCCAGGTTTTGTGCCCTCTGTATACAGTTCCAGGTTTTGTACCCTCTGTATACAGTTCCAGGTTTTGTACCCTCTGTATACAGTTCCAGGTTTTGTGCCCTCTGTAAATAGTTCAAAGTTTTGTGCCCTCTGTATATAGTTCCAGGTTTTGTACCCTCTGTATATAGTTCCAGGTTTTGTACCCTCTGTATACAGTTCCAGGTTTTGTGCCCTCTGTATACAGTTCCAGGTTTTGTGCCCCCTGTATATAGTTCCAGGTTTTGTGCCCTCTGTATATAGTTCCAGGTTTTGTGCCTTCTGTATATAGTTCCAGGTTTTGTGCCCCCTGTATATAGTTCCAGGTTTTGTGCCCTCTGTATACAGTTCCAGGTTTTGTGCCCTCTGTATACAGTTCCAGGTTTTGTGCCCTCTGTATACAGTTCCAGGTTTTGTACCCTCTGTATATAGTTCCAGGTTTTGTGCCCTCTGTATACAGTTCCAGGTTTTGTGCCCTCTGTATACAGTTCCAGGTTTTGTGCCCTCTGTATACAGTTCCAGGTTTTGTACCCTCTGTATACAGTGTCAGGTTTTGTGCCCTCTGTATATAGTTCCAGGTTTTGTGCCCTCTGTATACAGTTCCAGGTTTTGTACCCTCTGTATACAGTTCCAGGTTTTGTACCCTCTGTATACAGTTCCAGGTTTCGTGCCCTCTGTATATAGTTCCAAGTTTTGTGCCCTCTGTATATAGTTCCAGGTTTTGTACCCTCTGTATATAGTTCCAGGTTTTGTACCCTCTGTATACAGTTCCAGGTTTTGTACCCTCTGTATACAGTTCCAGGTTTTGTGCCCTCTGTATATAGTTCCAAGTTTTGTACCCTCTGTATACAGTGTCAGGTTTTGTGCCCTCTGTATATAGTTCCAGGTTTTGTGCCCTCTGTATACAGTTCCAGGTTTTGTACCCTCTGTATACAGTTCCAGGTTTTGTACCCTCTGTATACAGTTCCAGGTTTTGTGCCCTCTGTAAATAGTTCCAAGTTTTGTGCCCTCTGTATATAGTTCCAGGTTTTGTACCCTCTGTATATAGTTCCAGGTTTTGTACCCTCTGTATACAGTTCCAGGTTTTGTGCCCTCTGTATACAGTTCCAGGTTTTGTGCCCCCTGTATATAGTTCCAGGTTTTGTGCCCTCTGTATATAGTTCCAGGTTTTGTGCCTTCTGTATATAGTTCCAGGTTTTGTGCCCCCTGTATATAGTTCCAGGTTTTGTGCCCTCTGTATACAGTTCCAGGTTTTGTGCCCTCTGTATACAGTTCCAGGTTTTGTGCCCTCTGTATACAGTTCCAGGTTTTGTGCCCTCTGTATACAGTTCCAGGTTTTGTGCCCTCTGTATACAGTTCCAGGTTTTGTGCCCTCTGTATACAGTTCCAGGTTTTGTGCCCTCTGTATACAGTTCCAGGTTTTGTGCCCTCTGTATACAGTTCCAGGTTTTGTGCCCCCTGTATATAGTTCCAGGTTTTGTGCCCTCTGTATATAGTTCCAGGTTTTGTGCCTTCTGTATATAGTTCCAGGTTTTGTGCCCCCTGTATATAGTTCCAGGTTTTGTGCCCTCTGTATACAGTTCCAGGTTTTGTGCCCTCTGTATACAGTTCCAGGTTTTGTGCCCTCTGTATACAGTTCCAGGTTTTGTACCCTCTGTATATAGTTCCAGGTTTTGTGCCCTCTGTATACAGTTCCAGGTTTTGTGCCCTCTGTATACAGTTCCAGGTTTTGTGCCCTCTGTATACAGTTCCAGGTTTTGTACCCTCTGTATACAGTGTCAGGTTTTGTGCCCTCTGTATATAGTTCCAGGTTTTGTGCCCTCTGTATACAGTTCCAGGTTTTGTACCCTCTGTATACAGTTCCAGGTTTTGTACCCTCTGTATACAGTTCCAGGTTTCGTGCCCTCTGTATATAGTTCCAAGTTTTGTGCCCTCTGTATATAGTTCCAGGTTTTGTACCCTCTGTATATAGTTCCAGGTTTTGTACCCTCTGTATACAGTTCCAGGTTTTGTACCCTCTGTATACAGTTCCAGGTTTTGTGCCCTCTGTATATAGTTCCAAGTTTTGTACCCTCTGTATACAGTGTCAGGTTTTGTGCCCTCTGTATATAGTTCCAGGTTTTGTGCCCTCTGTATACAGTTCCAGGTTTTGTACCCTCTGTATACAGTTCCAGGTTTTGTACCCTCTGTATACAGTTCCAGGTTTTGTGCCCTCTGTAAATAGTTCCAAGTTTTGTGCCCTCTGTATATAGTTCCAGGTTTTGTACCCTCTGTATATAGTTCCAGGTTTTGTACCCTCTGTATACAGTTCCAGGTTTTGTGCCCTCTGTATACAGTTCCAGGTTTTGTGCCCCCTGTATATAGTTCCAGGTTTTGTGCCCTCTGTATATAGTTCCAGGTTTTGTGCCTTCTGTATATAGTTCCAGGTTTTGTGCCCCCTGTATATAGTTCCAGGTTTTGTGCCCTCTGTATACAGTTCCAGGTTTTGTGCCCTCTGTATACAGTTCCAGGTTTTGTGCCCTCTGTATACAGTTCCAGGTTTTGTGCCCTCTGTATACAGTTCCAGGTTTTGTGCCCTCTGTATACAGTTCCAGGTTTTGTGCCCTCTGTATACAGTTCCAGGTTTTGTGCCCTCTGTATACAGTTCCAGGTTTTGTACCCTCTGTATACAGTGTCAGGTTTTGTGCCCTCTGTATATAGTTCCAGGTTTTGTGCCCTCTGTATACAGTTCCAGGTTTTGTACCCTCTGTATACAGTTCCAGGTTTTGTACCCTCTGTATACAGTTCCAGGTTTTGTGCCCTCTGTATATAGTTCCAAGTTTTGTGCCCTCTGTATATAGTTCCAGGTTTTGTACCCTCTGTATATAGTTCCAGGTTTTGTACCCTCTGTATACAGTTCCAGGTTTTGTACCCTCTGTATACAGTTCCAGGTTTTGTGCCCTCTGTATATAGTTCCAAGTTTTGTACCCTCTGTATACAGTGTCAGGTTTTGTACCCTCTGTATACAGTTCCAGGTTTTGTGCCCTCTGTATACAGTTCCAGGTTTTGTGCCCTCTGTATACAGTTCCAGGTTTTGTGCCCTCTGTATACAGTTCCAGGTTTTGTGCCCTCTGTATATAGTTCCAGGTTTTGTGCCTTCTGTATATAGTTCCAGGTTTTGTGCCCCCTGTATATAGTTCCAGGTTTTGTGCCCTCTGTATACAGTTCCAGGTTTTGTGCCCTCTGTATACAGTTCCAGGTTTTGTGCCCTCTGTATACAGTTCCAGGTTTTGTACCCTCTGTATATAGTTCCAGGTTTTGTGCCCTCTGTATATAGTTCCAGGTTTTGTGCCCTCTGTATACAGTTCCAGGTTTTGTGCCCTCTGTATATAGTTCCAGGTTTTGTACCCTCTGTATACAGTTCCAGGTTTTGTGCCCTCTGTATATAGTTCCAGGTTTTGTGCCCTCTGTATACAGTGTCAGGTTTTGTGCCCTCTGTATATGGTGCCAGGTTTTGTGCCCTCTGTATACAGTTCCAGGTTTTGTACCCTCTGTATATAGTTCCAGGTTTTGTGCCCTCTGTATATAGTTCCAGGTTTTGTGCCCTCTGTATACAGTTCCAGGTTTTGTGCCCTCTGTATATAGTTCCAGGTTTTGTACCCTCTGTATACAGTTCCAGGTTTTGTGCCCTCTGTATACAGTTCCAGGTTTTGTGCCCTCTGTATATAGTTCCAGGTTTTGTGCCCTCTGTATACAGTGTCAGGTTTTGTGCCCTCTGTATACGGTGCCAGGTTTTGTGCCCTCTGTATATAGTTCCAGGTTTTGTGCCCTCTGTATATAGTTCCAGGTTTTGTGCCCTCTGTATACAGTTCCAGGTTTTGTGCCCTCTGTATATAGTTCCAGGTTTTGTACCCTCTGTATACAGTTCCAGGTTTTGTGCCCTCTGTATACAGTTCCAGGTTTTGTGCCCTCTGTATATAGTTCCAGGTTTTGTGCCCTCTGTATACAGTGTCAGGTTTTGTGCCCTCTGTATATGGTGCCAGGTTTTGTGCCCTCTGTATATAGTTCCAGGTTTTGTGCCCTCTGTATACAGTGTCATGTGTCACGGCAGCATCAGGGGATCGGGAAGGTGAGTGTAAAATCTTTATTGTTTTTAAAACCATTCGCATTTGTATTGAGCTGGAATACCCCTTTAAGCAGATTTTCAATTCACATTAAAACTTCTGTGAACATTGACATAGGAATTGTCACCCAACTTTCCCAGACACCTGAATGTTAAATCTGCCTAATTGCACACTAATAATTGACCTCCATTATTCTAGCAAATCCAAAATGTCCTGAATTGTGTGGCAAAATCTGGGTGACAACCCCATGTGATGTCCCTAATTTTAGTGATGAGCGGCAGGGGCTATATTCGAATTCGCAATATTTTACGAATATTTGGGTGAATATTCGTCATACCGTATATTCGCGATTTCGAGATTATTTTCTTGATCGTGAAAAACCGGCAATGTAATATTTGAAATACAGGCATTGGTCACTTTTACTAAATTTTCCAAGCTGCTAGAAGTTTCCTGAGACTGGAGACCATGGTCGGCACGGCAGAGCATTAAAAATGGCTTTATATGCAGTTAGAGTGCTCCAATATATTCGCGATTGCGCAAATCGGCACTAACGATGCAAATATTTTGGCGCAATATGTGAAACTTCACATTTTAGCAGGTCTGACTACTTATTAGTGATTGGTGCACTATGTATTGTTGTAGCATGTATGTATGGGCGGCAGAACCTATCCCACTACCTAACACCCTGCACTGCCACAGCTCCACTATATCAGGATAGAACCTACACTGACTGTCTGTATTATATATATAAGATATCTAACTATCTATCTAATGTGATGTGGAAAGCACAGAGCACAGCAATGACTCTGCCGTCTCTCTCAGAACTTAAAAAAACTCTAGAAAATGGCTGCTGGGGAGGTTCTTATATAGTAAGGGGGAGGCAGCTTTCCTATTGGTTGCTAGGGATGTTGCTAAGCTCAGACAAAGACATTGCAGCCTTCTCATTGGCCCACAAGCAAGAAGGGAGGTTACTGATGGAAAAAAAAATCTAGAATATTCGAAATTACGAAAATGTATCACTATATTCTAAATATTCGCGAATTCTCGAAGCGCCGATATTCGCGATTCGAATATTCGTGAGCAACACTAGTCCCTATCTCAGAAGGAAGATTCCCCTTTAATAAGAGTTGGCGCCTAGTCATGTGCCGGCTCATCCCTGACACTTGTGTGATGCAACATTCATCCTGATTACATGAGAGCTGTATCCTGTATCCTGCACGGAGCGAGGCGTCACATTCTACGTGCAGACTAATCACATAATCCTGGGTGGATACAGCTCATTAAGAGATGTATTCAGAAAACGCTCTGAAAACTCTGCCCGTTCCTGTCTTTCACCTGTTCACATTAGGCCTCATGCACACGACCGTATTTTTTCATGGTCCGCAAAACAGGGTTCCGTTGGTCCGTGATCCGTGACCGTTTTTTCATCTGTGGGTCTTCCTTGATTTTTGGAGGATCCACGGACATGAAAAAACAGTCGTTTTGGTGTCCGTCTGGCCGTGGGGAGCCAAACGGATCCGTCCTGAATTACAATGCAAGTCAATGGGGACGGATCCGTTTGACGTTGACACAATATGGTGCAATTGCAAACGGATCCGTCCCCCATTGATTTTCAATGTAAAGTCAGGAGTCCCTTTTATACCATCGGATCGGAGTTTTCTCCAATCCGATGGTATATTTTAACTTGAAGCGTCCCCATCACCATGGGAACGCCTCTATGTTAGAATATACTGTCGGTTATGAGTTAGATCGTGAAACTCAAATCCGACAGTATATTCTAACACAGAGGCGTTCCCATAGTGATGGGGACGCTTCAAGTTAGAATATACTAAAAGAACTGTGTACATGACTGCCCCCTGCTGCCTGGCAGGTGCTGCCAGGCAACAGGGGGCAGACCCCCCACCCCCCTGTTTTTAACTCATTGGTGGCCAGTGCGGCCGGCCCCCCCTCCCCCCTGTAGTTAACTCATTGGTGGCCAGTGCGGCCGCCCCCCCCTCCCCCCCTGTAGTTAACTCATTGGTGGCCATTGCGGCCGGCCCCCTCCCTCCCCCTGTAGTTAACTCATTGGTGGCCAGTGGGCCCCCCTCCCTCCCCTGTAGTTAACTCGTTGGTTGCCAGTGGGCCCTCCCCCCTCCCTCCCCCTCCTAATTAAAATCTCCCCCCCTATCATTGGTGGCAGTGGAGAGTACCGATCGGAGTCCCAGTTTAATCGCTGGGGCTCCGATCGGTAACCATGGCAACCAGGACGCTACTGCAGTCCCGGTTGCCATGGTTACTTAGCAATTTGTAGAATCATTATACTTACCTGCGAGGCTGCGATGTCTGTGTCCGGCCGGGAGCTCCTCCTACTGGTAAGTGACAGGTCTGTGCGGCACATTGCTTAATGATCTGTCAGCCTCGCAGGTAAGTATAATGCTTCTACAAATTGCTAAGTAACCATGGCAACCGGGACTGCAGTAGCGTCCTGGTTGCCATGGTTACCGATAGGAGCCCCAGCGATTAAACTGGGACTCCGATCGGTACTCTCCGCTGCCACCAATGATAGGGGGGAGATTTTAATTAGGAGGGGGAGGGGGAGGGAGGGCCCACTGGCCACCAACGAGTTAACTACAGGGGAGGGAGGGGGGGCCGGCCGCACTGGACAACAACGAGTTAACTACAGGGGAGGGAGGGAGGGGGGGCCGGCCGCACTGGACAACAAAGAGTTAACTACAAGGGAGGGGGGCCCACTGGCCACCAATGAGTTAACTACAGGGGAGGGAGGGGGGTGCGGCCTCACTGGCCACCAATGTGTTAACTACAGGGGGGGGGCCTGCCCCCTGCTGCCTGGCAGCACCTGCCAGGCAGCAGGGGGCAGTCATGTACACAGTTCTCAGTATATTCTAACTAGAAGCGTCCCCATCACTATGGGAACGCCTCTGTGTTAGAATATACTGTCGGATTTGAGTTTTCACGAGGTGAAAACTCATCTATGAAAAAGCTTTTATGCAGACGGATCTTCGGATCCGTCTGTATAAAAAGTAACCTACGGCCACGGATCACGGACGCGGATGCCAATCTTGTGTGCATCCGTGCTCTTTCACGGACCCATTGACTTGAATGGGTCCGTGAACCGTTGTCCGTCAAAAAAATAGGACAGGTCTTATTTTTTTGACGGACAGGAAACACGGATCACGGATGCGGCTGCAAAACGGTGCATTTTCCGATTTTTCCACGGACCCATTGAAAGTCAATGGGTCCGCGAAAAAAAACGGAAAACGGCACAACGGCCACGGATGCACACAACGGTCGTGTGCATGAGGCCTTAAGCTCAGTCCCTTTAAAAACCAGAGTGGAAGTCGCCATTTTGGTGACAGCACTTAAAGGTGACAAATTGTACCCATCAGTGAGGAGAACGCGTAGAATAACAACAGGCTGACGATATTGATGACCAGTAGTGTTGATCGAGCATGCTCGGCCAAACACCAGTTCGGTTTGAGCATCGCTATGCTCGGCACATCGCGGAGTTCGGCCGAACACCGCATGTGCCCAAGCGCGATGCTCGAGTCAGTGTATTTAAATGTAATTTAGCATCTATTTCTATTTGAATTCCCAACATTGTACATTAGAGGCAAGGACCTTAACCACTCAGCTATAAAGCTAAATGCTAAACTGTGCCAGAAAAACCTCATAGTAGTTTCTGCTGTAGTGAGCATTCCTATTCAGCAGAAGACTTATTTTATATTTCTGTGCAAGTTAACATGTAGCTGTATAGTGTAGTGGTTAGGCTACTTTTTACACTTGCGTTCGGGGTTCCGCTTGTGAGTTCCGTTTGAAGGCTCTCACAAGCGGCCCCGAACGGATCCGTACAGCCCCAATGCATTCTGAGTGGATGCGGATCTGCTCAGAATGCATCAGTTTGGCACCGTTTGGCCTCCGTTCCGCTCAGCAGGCGGACACCCGAACGCAGCTTGCAGCGTTTTGGTGTCCGCCTGGCCGTGCGGAGCCAAGCGGATCCGTCCAGACTTACAATGCAAGTCAATGGGGACGGATTCGTTTGACGTTGACACAATATGGTGCAATTGCAAACGGATCCGTCCCCCATTGACTTTTAATGTAAAGTCAGGAGTCCCCATTAATATACCATCAGATCGGAGTTTTCTCCAATCCGATGGTATATTTTAACTTGAAGCGTCCCCATCACCATGGGAACGCCTCTATGTTAGAATATACCATCGGATTTGAGTTAGATCGTGAAACTCAGATCCGACAGTATATTCTAACACATGGTGATGGGGATGCTTCAAGTTAGAATATACTAAAAGAACTGTGTACATGACTGCCCCCTGCTGCCTGGCCGGCCCCCCCTCCCTCCCCCCCTGTATTTAACTCATTGGTGGCCAGTGCGGCCGCCCCCCCCTCCCTCCCCCCCTGTATTTAACTCATTGGTGGCCAGTGTGGCCGGCCCCCCCTCCCTCCCCCCCTGTATTTAACTCATTGGTGGCCAGTGCGGCCGGCCCCCCTCCCTCCCCCCTATATTTAACTCATTGGTGGCCAGTTTGGCCGGCCCCCCCTCCCCCCTGTATTTAACTCATTGGTGGCCAGTGCAGCCGACCCCCCCTCCCCCCCCCTAATTAAAATGACCGACCCCCCATCATTGGTGGCAGCGGAGAGTTCAGATCGGAGTCCCAGTTTAATCGCTGGGACTGCGATCGGTAACCATGGCAACCAGGACGCATTGCTTATAGCACAGACCTTTCACTTACCAGTAGGAGGAGCGCCCGGCCGGTCACAGACATCGCAGGTAAGTATAATGCTTATACAATTGCTAAGTAACCATGGCAGCCAAGACTGCAGTAGCGCCCTGGTTGCCATGGTTACCGATCGGAGTCCCAGCGATTAAACTGGGACTCCGATCGGAACTCTCCGCTGCCACCAATGATGGGGGTCGGTCATTCTAATTAGGGGGGGGGGGCGGCCGCACTGGCCACCAATGAGTTAAATACAGGGGGGGAGGGAGGGGGGGCCGGCCACACTCGCCACCAATGAGTTAAATACAGGGGGGGGAGGGGGGGCCGGCCACACTGGCCACTAATGAGTTAAATACAGGGGGGGGGGCGAGGGGGGTCCGGCCGCACTGGCCACCAATGAGTTAAATACAGGGGGGGAGGGAGGGGGGGCCGGCCACACTGGACACCAATGAGTTAAATACAGGGGGGGTAGGGAGGGGGGGCCGACCACACTGGCCACCAATGAGTTAAATACAGGGGAGGGAGAGGGGGGGGTCTGCCAGGCAGCAGGGGGCAGTCATGTACACAGTACTTTTAGTATATTCTAACTTGAAGCGTCCCCATCACCATGGGAACGCCTCTGTGTTAGAATATACTGTCGGATGTGAGTTTTCACGAAGTGAAAAATCTGATGTGAAAGAAACAGTTATGCAGACGGATCCGTTCTGAACGGATGCAAGCATTTGCATTATAGGAGCGGATCCGTCTGTACAGACACCAGACGGATCCGCTCCGAACGCAAGTGTGAAAGTAGCCTTAATGTCCTTTCCTCTAATGTACAAGGTTGGGAGTTCGGATCCCAGCAGAAACATTTATTTATATATAAGTTTTAAGCCATAATATATTTACATATATTATTATATATTTAGAATATATAATATATTATAATAGAGGTGCAGCGTACTCAAGTTGTGTGTAAAAGTGTTCCTGGGTGTAGTAGTGCAATAGACACTAACCTGAGACGGCTGACTCTCTGCAAGGCAGGTGATTGTAGAAAATGTTCGTGACGCCAGTGCCAATTAGACGGTGGCACGCCGTTTGCTGATAGCAGGAATAAATGAGGAACACCGTGAGGTTAAAGCAGAACTCCAACTTTAGTAGTATTCACAGAGACATTAACGGAATCGCAGTTCCTTGGCATACAGTTGATTTCTCAATACAGTTGATGCAGGCAATACAGATTAGGCAAGGTGACTTCAGAGGGTGAAACACACAGGACTTGCAGTACAGGAGTTGCACTCTATCTCTGACTGATCCTGGAACATAGCAAATCTTCTCCAAGGCCCAATAACCTAGCTCTGGCTTATATCCTTGGTTTTAGCTTTATAAAGTACCTCCTCTGTTATCTTGAGTACCTCTTGCTTCCTTGAGCTGCCCCTGTCTCTCTCCCAGCTTCCTCAGATTCCAGAAACTTCTGAACTCTAGACTAGACTGACCTTTGCTTCCCTGTCTGGGCCTTATATAAACTAGGGCTCCCTAGCTCCCTCTAATGACTAAGAGCTGGAATGACACCCCTAGCAGGCCTGTACATGCAAGTTTCACAGTAATAGGGAAACACATAGCATTACATTACATGACATTTTATAAAACTGACATATACCAACTTCCCATGATTAAGGAGGGACGACAGCACGCCAAGTGACACTTTTGTAGTGACGGGCATTACAGTCCCCGTACACTACATACCCCACTGCTTTAAGCTGAGTACGACCTCGTACTCCATCAGGGCTGGCCCAACTGGAATCTCTACCTGAAATAGAAATAGAGACATGCAGGCATACATACATGTAATTCATCTGCATTTACATTCATATCAGGTCCAATTGGCAAAAGTGAAGTGTGGTGACAAGGGGCGTCGTTCTCTTCTCTCAGGATAATGAATGGAACTGGGGCGCTGACCTGGCACAGCGTAACATTATAACCAGGATAGTCCATGACAATGAATAAGTCCATAATAGAACAGTAAAATAGTAAAACAGTATAAAAGTTCTTGGAGGCTCAAAGAACAAACATGAGTCCGTACCCAGGTTATTTTCCTATAAATCACAGAGGCTCTCATGCGGTGGAGTCCATCTCTGGGCACATTTCCTTTAAAAGAGCAAAAATCTCAGAGGCTCAGGTTCTTTTGAGTCTGTCTCCGGGCACGGTTCCTTAGTATGAAGTTGCACAATAAAAGGACAGCAAAGACAAGTGCTGTAATACCCCTGATCAACCTGAAAAGGGGGTGAAGGGTAAAAGGTGCAACGAAGGAACAGGCACAACTTGGCGTGGGGTAGCAAAAGCAGGCAGGAGGTCCTGGAAACAAACTTGGCCTTGTTAGCTTTATTACTTCAGTGGTCAACACCTACCACTGAGCCGTGGATGAACTGGCAGCCGCAACAAAGGACCAGGAAACGTAGGACTCCTGTCCTGGAAGGGTTAACACCATATTTCTGCGGTGAAATAAATCAAAGGCCTAGCAGGCTGATTCACAGTGGCATATCGTAACCACTTGGCTCTGCTGGCAAGTACGGCCTGTAGTAGTCCTCTACAGGAGGATGGGCCCACATAACTGTATTGGGGGGCAGCTGCAAGGTGAAGGGGCCCCTAATAGGTATTGGCCCCATGGGCCTAGGGGTAAACCCTTGGGTGGACCGTACCGGTCCCGGCATGATAATGGTGGGATGGAACGGAGTGGTTACCGCCGCCTCAAGCGGTCCGGTGGGCTCTGTGCAGCTACTCACAGCAACAGGAGGCCTTCTTTGGGGCACTGGCGGAGCGGTGGCAGCAGAAGGTGGTCTACGGGTGGTGACAGGCACCCTTACCTCGTCCTTCTTTGGCGGCGTCTGGATCCTGGCGGTCGCGATCTTGCGCAGCTCCCGCAACTTCTCCTCCAGCCGGACAATCTGCTCACCGATGCTCTCTGTGTCGGAGTCGCTGTCATCTGTTGGCGCCGCCGGCGCAGGTACAGTCACCGATGGTGCGGACTCGGCCTCTGCAGGTTCTGGCGATGCATCTGGTCTCCGACCCCTCCGGATGTTCTTAAAGGTATTTTGAAGTCCTTTTAAATTCTCCATCTCCTGCATGGTCTTCTCCCGACGAGGCAGCTCGGGGGACGGATAGGGGCTCACCCATTTCTCCAACACGGTTGGCTGCCAGAAGACGTTAGGCCCAATGAAGGAGCTCCGCTCCTGAAAGGCGTGATGGGCCGGCTCTGGAGAGCGTTCCGGTTCCCGCTCGCAGCCAGAGTAGTCTTCTTCTTCTTCTGCCTCCCAGTCCTCAGGTTCTCGCTTGGGACGGGTCACAGCAGTCGCATAAGGGCCTCGCAGGCTCTCGGCAGGGGTGTACTCCACTTCCTCTCCCTCACGGAGGCTGTGCTGATAAGAAGGGAGGTAGTCTCTTTTGACAGACCTTCTATTCACATATAGGTCTCTGCCAGTCAGATAGTCTTGGATGAACCCGTAGCCACGGATTTTGTCGAAGGACACCACCACTCCCTTTCTCCTTTCCAGGCGGGGTTGGGTGTTAGTGTGCTTTTCATGGATTGTTTTAGTCAATTCTTCATAAACGATTTTGGTCTTGGTATTCCGCTTTATAGCGGCCTCCCGGATCTCCGCCATTAGTGAGGACCATTTGAAAGAGGGCTGAAAGAAGTCCCTCCACGAGCCATAGTAGGGCTCTGGTTCTTTCTCCCTTGGGCGGCAGGCGGGTTTCTCCGGTCCCGGAGAGTAGGCCGGTGGAGCCTCCTCTGGCTCTACACCGAGGTCAGTCATTTTTGCAATCTCAGGTGCGGACGCTGCAGCAACGCTCTGCTCACTTTCCAACATGCTCGATCCTTCTCCGGAGAGCGATAGGGTCGCGTCAATTAAAGTAGCCAGCTCCTCCCATTGCACTGGGAGGCTGCCCCCCAGGTATTCCAGTATATGGAAGGCGGTGTCCATGCCGGCAGACATGCAAATGTCCAGATAAGCAGTGGCGCCTGACCTTGAACTCCTTCCCGCTTTTTCCTCAGAAAGGCGCCAATTTTTCCCGCCTTTTCGGGATGAAGATGACGCAGCAGTAAATTCAGCAAGCTCAGCGGCCATCTTTAGCAAAACGCTGTCCATTCACTGACAGCAAGCAGGATTGTAAAAAGTCCACAAAACCACACTCCAATGTGGCGATTTTCTTCCTCTTGGTAGCGCAACACTGCACAGCGCTTTTTAGAGGTTTTAGGTACACTTTGGGTATGTTTTTCAGTCCACAAAGTCCACTTTAAATAAACAGGCAATTTGTCACTTTGGTCACAGGGCAACTGTATAAGGCACAAAGTTCACGCTTCTTGCACTAGAAAGCGTGCGTATCCTGTTCGTGACGCCAAAAGAGAGGTGCAGCGTACTCAAGTTGTGTGTAAAAGTGTTCCTGGGTGTAGTAGTGCAATAGACACTAACCTGAGACGGCTGACTCTCTGCAAGGCAGGTGATTGTAGAAAATGTTCGTGACGCCAGTGCCAATTAGACGGTGGCACGCCGTTTGCTGATAGCAGGAATAAATGAGGAACACCGTGAGGTTAAAGCAGAACTCCAACTTTAGTAGTATTCACAGAGACATTAACGGAATCGCAGTTCCTTGGCATACAGTTGATTTCTCAATACAGTTGATGCAGGCAATACAGATTAGGCAAGGTGACTTCAGAGGGTGAAACACACAGGACTTGCAGTACAGGAGCTTGCACTCTATCTCTGACTGATCCTGGAACATAGCAAATCTTCTCCAAGGCCCAATAACCTAGCTCTGGCTTATATCCTTGGTTTTAGCTTTATAAAGTACCTCCTCTGTTATCTTGAGTACCTCTTGCTTCCTTGAGCTGCCCCTGTCTCTCTCCCAGCTTCCTCAGTTCCAGAAACTTCTGAACTCTAGACTAGACTGACCTTTGCTTCCCTGTCTGGGCCTTATATAAACTAGGGCTCCCTAGCTCCCTCTAATGACTAAGAGCTGGAATGACACCCCTAGCAGGCCTGTACATGCAAGTTTCACAGTAACAGGGAAACACATAGCATTGCATTACATGACATTTTATAAAACTGACATATACCAACTTCCCATGATTAAGGAGGGACGACAGCACACCAAGTGACACTTTTGTAGTGACGGGCATTACAGTCCCCGTACACTACATATGTATATATTTTATGGCTAAAAACATAGTAGTTCCCCGGATATTATGCATTCATATATAGCAAAAGTATGAAATATATATATATATATATACATATATATATACAGTTGCAAGAAAAAGTATGTGAACCCTTTGGAATGATATAGATTTCTGCACAAATTGGTCATAAAATGTGATCTCTTCATCTAAGTCACAACAATAGACAATCACAGTCTGCTTAAACTAACACACAAAGAATTAAATGTTACCATGTTTTTATTGAACACACCATGTAAACATTCACAGTGCAGGTGGAAAAAGTATGTGAACCCTTGGATTTAATAACTGGTTGAACCTCCTTTGGCAGCAATAACTTCAACCAAACGTTTTTCTGTAGTTGCAGATCAGACGTGCACAACAGTCAGGAGTAATTCTTGACCATTCCTCTTTACAGAACTGTTTCAGTTCAGCAATATTCTTGGGATGTCTGGTGTGAATCACTTTCTTGAGATCATGCCACAGCATCTCAATCGGGTTGAGGTCAGGACTCTGACTGGGCCACTCCAGAAGGCGTATTTTCTTCTGTTTAAGCCATTCTGTTGTTGATTTACTTCTATGCTTTGGGTCGTTGTCCTGTTACAACACCCATCTTCTGTTGAGCTTCAGCTGGTGGACAGATGGCCTTAAGTTCTCCTGCAAAATGTCTTGATAAACTTGGGAATTAATTTTTCCTTCGATGATAGCAATCCGTCCAGGCCCTGATGCAGCAAAGCAGCCCCAAACCATGATGCCCCCACCACCATACTTCACAGTCGGGATGAGGTTTTGATGTTGGTGTGCTGTGCTTCTTTTTCTCCACACATAGTGTTGTGTGTTTCTTCCAAACAACTCCACTTTGGTTATTCTGTCCACAAAATATTTTGCCAGTACTGCTGTGGAACATCCAGGTGCTCTTGTGCAAACTGTAAACATGCAGCAATGTTTTTTTTGGACAGCAGTGGCTTCCTCTCTGGTATCCTCCCATGAAATCCATTCTTGTTTAGAGTTTTACAACAGGGATGTTAGCATATGCCAGAGACTTTTGTAAGTCTTTAGCTGACACTCTAGGATTCTTCTTCACCTCATTGAGCAGTCTACGCTGTGCTCTTACAGTCATCTTTACAGGACGGCCACTCCTAGGGAGAGCAGCAGCAGTGCTGAACTTTCTCCATTTATAGACAATTTGTCTTACCGTGGACTGATGAACAGCAAGGCTTTTGGAGATACTTTTATAGCCCTTTCCAGCTTTATGCAAATCACCAATTCTTAATCGTAGGTCTTCTGAGAGCTCTTTTGTGCGAGGCATCATTCACATCAGGCAATGCTTCTTGTGAAAAGCAAACCCAGAACTGGTGTGTGTTTTTTATAGGGCAGGGCAGCTGTAACCAACACCTCCAATCTCATCTCATTGATTGGACTCCAGTTGGTTGACACCTCGCTCCAATTAGCTCTTGGAGATGTCATTAGACTAGGGGTTCACATACTTTTTCCACCTGCACTGTGAATGTTTACATGGCGTCTCCAATAAAAACATGGTAACATTTAATTCTTTGTGTGTTATTAGTTTAAGCAGACTGTGATTGTCTATTGTTGTGACTTAGATGAAGATCAGATCACATTTTATGACCAATTTGTGCAGAAATCCATATCATTCCAAAGGGTTCACATACTTTTTCTTGCTATCTATCTATCTATCTATCTATCTATCTATCTATCTATCTATCTATCTATCTATCTATCTATCTATCGATCTCTGTCTCCAGTTCATTAGCTATACATACAGGTGATGGGTTGGTCTGCACCGGTGACTTAGAACAACAGGATCCAGCAGAGCCAAGTCTGTGTGACAGGAAAGCTAACGAGCTGTGCAAACAATTCATTTTAATGTGATAAGTAAAGAGCGGCCATCCTCCCAGCTGTATTGATTCATGTAGGAAGCTGCACTTCATGAGATTGGCATGTTGCACAGAGCTCACCCCGTTTCACCTTGCCAACGTATTGCAACATTCTGGCATTTGGTAACACAACTCCTATTGTTCCAAACCCTCTATTATAAACTTGTTTCCGAGTCCAGAATTAAGAATGATTTATTGTTCTTTAAAACTGGCTTTTTTGGTGTCTATGAACAGGCGCGGGCAGGTTTATTAAACCGTGGAAACGATGACTTAGAAACGGAAAGTGAATGGAACTGAATTCTTCAAGGGGATTTCTAGCAAAAAGTATTTTCAGACACCGAGTCATTGAGGATTTTTTGCAGAGTTCAATTATTCATAACTTCAGCAACATTAAAATCAATGGCGCTCTGTTGTGGGTACTGTGTGGGCGACTTCACATCCCTTTAACACTGCTTGGAGACGTCCTTAAAAGATGTGACGTGGCGGCTGTGATAGAGTATAATTGCTTTACCTAACAAGACCCCCTTCTAATTTCTAAGAGGCATGACATTGGATAATAGTACTTCCATATTACTGCTCAAGTAATAGTGACATACAGAGAAAAATGAACATCCCCTATACTGTACCAAATAATATGGCCATATAGTGCTCGAAAAGTGCTATTAATTGGTTTCTTCATAAGAGGGTCATGCAGTGGGTGAAAAATAGTGCTGTACAATGCCCAAATATTACCACAACTGCCTAAATACCAGCATGCAATACCTAAATAAAACCGCCATCCAGTTGCTAAAATTATCAAAATAGAATTTCTGGACAATACCTCTGTTACATACACTCCTGCGCTCCATGGGTAGGCGTGCGGTATTTAACGCAGCAAATGCTGTATGGTCGTGACGTCACCTGCAAGGGTGTCCTGTTGCTATGGCAACTGGATTTAGATTACTCCTGATTGCCTATTTAGAGAAGTCAAGGGCCTACTTCCCATCAGTTGCTCTTCTTGGATTATCATCTTCTCACGTGTCTCTAGTTTAGACCCCTGGACTAGACTCTTGGCTCTGCCTTAGTATATATTGTCTAAATAATACTGCCATACAGTGTTTAAAGCATACTTATACTGTTTAAATAATACCAGTTTAATTTGTCTAAATAAAATACTGTACAGTGCTTAAATAATACTGGTAAATGGTGCCCTCCATTCATTTCTATGGGGCCGCTAAAAATAGCCAAGTGCTATCTCGCCCCGTAGAAGTGAATGGAAGCGGTGGCTGCACAACCGCAATGCGCTCCCATTCATTTCTATGGGGATTCCGGAAATAGCCGAGTGCTTCACTCAGCTATTTTCGGGGGCCAATACGAACGCTTGGTGGTGGCCGGACCCGGCATTGCCAGCCACCGTTTTGCCGCCTTTGTTTTCTGCTGCATTTACGAGATAGGTGCGGGTCCCGTACCTGTCAGACATTGGGGGCATATCCTAGCGATATGCCCCCATTGTCTGAGATGGGAATACCCTTTTAACTGATACCAGGATACAGTGTCTAAATAATACCACCATACTGCACCCAAATACAGTAATACTATGATATGATAAATAATATGATAAAATATAAGGACAATCACTGTAAGGTATCACATGGTCATTTTTGATTAAA
Source organism: Bufo bufo (assembly GCF_905171765.1). Classification (NCBI taxonomy): domain Eukaryota; kingdom Metazoa; phylum Chordata; class Amphibia; order Anura; family Bufonidae; genus Bufo; species Bufo bufo. The sequence goes on along the minus strand of NC_053393.1, from coordinate 41,542,698 downwards.
GGGCTTTTCCAGGAAATGCTTTAATGGCATACTAACCAGAGTGGCTGGTGTGTATCCGACTACTGGTGTGTATCCGACTACTGGTGTGAATCCGACTACTGGTTTGTGTCAGACTACTGGTGTGAATCCGACTACTGGTGTGTATCCGACTACTGGTGTGAATCCGACAACTGGTGTGAATCCGACTACTGGTGTGTAACCGACTACTGTTTTGTGTCAGACTACTGGTGTGAATCCGACTACTGGTGTGTATCCGACTACTGGTGTGAATCCGACTACTGGTGTGTATCCGACTACTGGTGTGAATCCGACTACTGGTGTGAATCCGACTACTGGTGTGAATCCGACAACTGGTGTGAATCCGACTACTGGTGTGTATCCGACTACTGGTGTGTATCCGACTACTGGTGTGAATCCGACTACTGGTGTGAATCCGACTACTGGTGTGAATCTGACTACTGGTGTGTATCCGACTACTGGTGTGTATCCGACTACTGGTGTGTATCCGACTACTGGTGTGAATCCGACTACTGGTGTGTATCCGACTACTGGTGTGTATCCGACTACTGGTGTGTATCCGACTACTGGTGTGAATCCGACTACTGGTGTGAATCCGACAACTGGTGTGTATCCGACTACTGGTGTGTATCCGACTACTGGTGTGTATCCGACTACTGGTGTGAATCCGACTACTGGTGTGAATCCGACTACTGGTGTGAATCCGACTACTGGTGTGTATCCGACTACTGGTGTGTATCCGACTACTGGTGTGTATCCGACTACTGGTGTGTATCCGACTACTGGTGTGTATCCGACTACTGGTGTGAATCCGAAAACTGGTGTGTATCCGACTACTGGTGTGTATCCGACTACTGGGGCTCCTCAGATTCACTGTATCCTCGTCCATGCTCCCAGCACAGATATGACCATATGACCACTGTAGGTGGCCCCTCTTCATTGTAGTCAATGGAAAGTCATACAGACATCTGAGGACACTCACTCACGCCTTCACCTTAATAGAAAAATATTTTTGGGACAAGCGATTCATCGTAACCCAAATTACTGTAAATGCCTCAGCAACCTAAGCAGATAAATAGTGTTATGTGTGAATGTGCTCCTATGGGTCAATGCTGCTTCTCAATGTTGAGGTGAAAGTTACCACACTGAGTGTTGCCTGAGGAGCAGTTACCACACTGAGTGTTGCCTGAGGAGCTTACGCTCACTACCTGACTTGTGACTGCTGCAGTCAGTATCTGATTGTCCACTGCGATGTATTTTTGGATCACTATGTTACGCTCTTAGCAGAGAGCTGAAGTTCTGCTGGTGTATGATTCATCTCACTCTTTAACCTTATGTTCTCATTCTCGAAATAAACAACTTCACGACCGTTTAGTGTCTATTCTGTAGCCTGGCAGTAATATATGATTTGAAGACAAATATCATGCCAGCAGAACTTGCTTCTCCCTCATCACCCTTGGATCGGATCTTCTATTGTACCCAGGGTAGATGAGGAGGCAGCACTCCGAAATCTGGTAAAAAAGGGTGGTGGACCCAGTTTATTCCTCCTTTTGGAGACCTGCCTCATCTTTCGTTTGTTTGATATCCAGTGGACCTGTTGCCCAGGGCCCCAGAGGGATTGCACCTGCATATGGACTAACTGTGTCGTTGTTTCTTCTGTTTAGTACCCAGGGTAGAGATTGCTTAATTGCAAAACAGATTCTTAAGCTCCAGCATGACCGGTCCAACCAGGATGGACAATGAGTTGATGTCCAGAAACTAAAGCAAGTGGATATATAACCTGAACAGCCTGGCACCCTCAGGGTTAAACCAAGAACTAGAACTACGGTATTTGTCTTATCATAACAACATAATAAAAATAAAAACAAAAACAATAAAAATAATAAAAAAACCAAGGACATGAATGATAATGTCTTCACGCTACGGAGAGCATGCAATTGTATATCCTTCAAAAAATTGAATGCTTTATTGCCATTTAACCACCTTCTGGTAGCATAAACTACACCATATGCAGATAGGGTAGATTAGATGCATACACAATACTTTGGTGTGGCCAATAGCGGATTCGTACAAGTTGTTTATACATTGCAGACTGGCTACTATGGAAACAAACTCGCATATAACTCCAGGTAGTGGGACCCACACCCATCCCTGAGGAAGAAATCTGTGAATTTTCGAAAACGCGTAGGCAGTAAGTGTGGACCTGGGAGGCATCCGTATTTAGCACAGTGTGACGTCACACAGAAGAAGCTGTCTCCCTGACAACATCAACGTGGCTTCTAATCACGCGCGCGAGCTACCGGCCGGAGCCGCGCGCACGTGAGTAATGGAAGCTTGAAGATATCGCAAAGTTACCGCGGAGAGGTCGCGAGAGAACGCAAGTATCAACCAGTCTGTATGGAATCTGGCTTACCGGAGCGCGCCGGGAGCAGGTAATTTTGACTGTGATCAAGTAATAAGATACATCAAACTTGGCAACGTTGGACACATTATAACAGTCATAGTCAGCGTGGGTTTAAAGTTTATTTATTCATATACCTATATTTTACCTTGGCGGTTGGCAATCAACCCATATAAAACCAGCAGCAGCATCATTAAGTGTTCATAATAGGATCTACCCAGTATCTTGAGGCGGGAGCGCTAGTATTATTTTCATTCATCAGGATGGACAATAAACCTAAAATATGGCTTCATTCTTACAGATCTTCAGCTGGGATGAGGTGCCAAGCTTGCTTGGTCTCGATTGCAAGAAGAGTAGACACCTCCAAATCATAGACAAAGGTGTAGGTTCCTTACATGTAGTCAGGGGCGCATCACCAATGAGGCCAGGTGAGGCGATCACCTCAGGCAGCACCAGGAAGGGGCAAGAGGGGGGCAGTGGAAGGGCCATGGGCAATGAGCACTTTCATTGTGGTAAAGGGGTTAGGTTAAGAAATTGGCATTGGGGGGGAGGGCACCGTTTCAGTTTTGGCCTCAGGCAGCAGAAAGGCTAGGTGCACCCCTGCATGTAGTTGTCTCAGTGGAGGTAACAAAGTGGCAAACACTCCCTGAGATATACATTTACAAGATTCTTTTCAAACGTTGTATTGTGATGGCACTAAACAGCAACCCACTGACATTTCGGAAGCTGAGATATGTTGATGAGGTTCTCTTGATGAGGTCCTGCATTTACAGAGCTGATATTGAGGGAGCAGGGTGGTCACTGAAGTCTGTCTTTCCCCCTAACACATTACAGGTCTACTCTTTATCTGGGAGGTATAAGGCTTGGATAAAACGTTCCTAGTGGCTATTGTCGAGAGCCGTTTCATGCTGCAGCAAGTTGCCTCCAGAGCCATAGGCAAAAAACATACAGAGGGAGTAACAAAGTGGAAAACAACTCATGGGATATACATTTAGAAGATTTATTTCCACTGTTTTTACTGCAATATGGGATTGAACAGTAATTTACAGGTGTTTCCGAAGCGGAGATATACGAAGTTGTATGATGGAGTGCTCACACTGCCCTTGTGTCTACAGAATGGACATGGATAAAACAAGGAGGTCACTAATGATTGTCTTTTCCCCTAACATTATGCTGGTCTATTTCTTCTAGGTTTCTCTCTTTAGCTTGGATCCACCAGACTTTGACATAAGCTGCCTGTTCTCCATTGCTTATAGAGTAGGGGAAGGGTTCTGCAGCACCAAGCTCCCTCCAAACCATAGATGAAGCAGTGTATGCCTCTCACATAGTGTAGCCTCTGAGGTGGTAATGGAGGAGGGAACAACTTCTGGGACATACCTTTAGAAGACCTTTAATGGAATAGGCCTGATAAGCAAGTAAGCAGTCTGCAGTGCATTTGGAAAATCTTCAGATCCTTTAATTTTTTTCACATTTTGTTATGTTGCAGCCTGGTGCTAAAATAAAAAAAATAAAAAAATCACATGTTTGCTTTGCTATGCCTAAGGGTCTGAATACTTATGTCTAGATAAAATTCTATTTTTTTTCCTTTTTAATGATTTCTAAAATTCTGTTTTCACTTTGCCATTATGGGGTACTGAGATCAGATTCATAGGGGGGGAAAACTTGATTTTATTTTATTGTAAGACAAGGCTGCAACATAACAAAATGTGAAAAAAGTGAAAGGGTCTGAAGACTTCCCGAATGAGCCCCTGGACAGGTGAGCTTCAGCTCTAGGTTTCATCCATGTTTTAACAGGTGCTGTTACATGGATAGGGTCTTTGCAGGTGCTGCAGTGTCAACTAGATGGGATAGGCATGCGGTAGTGTGAAGCATCTCCTGAAATGGGCCTAATTTTTATCTTTGCTTCCAGAATCCTTAAGGAAGGTAAAGATATCATTGTGAGTGTTATTTTTTTTATTCAAACTCAGTGAAATTATTATAGTAGTGATTCTTTTTATATTTTAACCTCAAACTACCCTCCACAATTCTATTATATTTAGTCTAGTTTATATGGTGT